>NC_062551.1:84878299-85503299 GCF_016906955.1 Phacochoerus africanus
GAGAGAGAGAAAGAACAAAATAGGAGGCTAAGATAGAATGACAAAGGAGGTCAGGGAAGTTTTCTCTGAACTTACATT
The DNA here is from genome assembly GCF_016906955.1 of Phacochoerus africanus. Taxonomy (NCBI): domain Eukaryota; kingdom Metazoa; phylum Chordata; class Mammalia; order Artiodactyla; family Suidae; genus Phacochoerus; species Phacochoerus africanus. Next base: position 84,878,378 of record NC_062551.1, read on the forward strand.
TAAACTGAGACTTGAGAGTGAAATGCCATCGCAACTAAAGAACACTGACCATATACACATACTTTTTTAAGAAAATTTGCTCACAAGTCTTGATGACTAAGTCAAGGAATCCTGGACAAAGCTGCCCACTCTCACTAGCGTAGTACCCATCTTATTGATGCTAGTAGTCCAGGAAAGGGAAGACTTCCTTTGGGTGTTTAAAAATAACAACTTTAGGATTGGAATCGTAAGGGAGGGATGGACACATGCCTAAATCTAATAGCTCCAGGAGCCGAAATCTCGCCTTCTGACCCTCTGCTCCTGTTTTTCCCAATCTCCTCCATTGCTTTCCTCCAGTCCTTTGACCCTGGAGCCCTTGCGAGTGGTTGGCTAAGAATAGGCCCGCCTCTCGGTCAGGATTCGCTGTAAGCCACAGGAACCCCGCCTCCCCCTCTCATGATTCGCTATTCCTGGGTTCATCCCGCCTCTCCAGAGAAACAATTGGCTTCCCGGCCAGCAGCGCCGTTAGCGTACGGAGGCGCTGCACCTCGGGTCACTGGAGAGGTACTGCACTGACAGCGATGGCAGCCACGGCGTTGGCGGTGCGCTCGCGGATCGGCGCGTGGAGTGTCTGGGCCATGCAAAGCCGAGGCTTCGGCTCTGATACGGTACGCCGGCGGCAGTGCCCGCTACCCGATCCCTGAGCGGGGATTCCCATCTCTCCCTCCTCGCCTTTACCAATGCCCCGGTCTCTCTCCGCAGCCAGAGGGTGTCCGCTCCGGTGCGGGCGCTGTCCGGGACGCCGGTGGAGCCTTCGGAAAGAAAGAGCAGGCTGATGAGGAACGATACTTCCGGTGAGAGCCACGGGGCCCAGAGACCAGCCCTGGAAGTCTCACGGCCTTCCAGTCCTTCTTAAACTGCCAATGGCCCCACCCTGCTGCCCTCCCTGGTGTTCTGTGGCGTCCCATCTCCCAACAGAACTTCCCAGCCCCGACCCACTACACTCATCGTTTGAGGGCCCTACTGTTGCCACCTATAGGGCGTTCCCACTGCCCTGCCGAATCCCAAGGCCCTCAAACCCAAGACATTTCCACCTGCGAGTCTTCAGAATTCGCCAACACGGCTCAATTCTTCCTGAATCATTTACCATCTCCGCCCGTGGAGTTCTCTCCGCGTCATGCGAAACGCCCCCCAGATTCCTCCCAGAGAGTCTAGATCCGAAGGTTCCAATTACGCGCAGACCCTCTGAGCCTATCCCTCCAGCCTCCCCCACCCATCACCCAGGCCTTCGCTTTGCTAGCCCGCATGGATGGATTCCCTGACCTCAGACCCTCTCGGCCATTTCTAGACCCTCACACCTCTCCAACTTGCCTGAGCTAGTGGGTTGCAAGAGCATGTGGCAGCCTCTCCTGGTTGGAACCCTCCCCGCTTCTTGTGGGCTGGGCCTATATACTCTGTTTACCAACCTTGAGTTATCTCACAGGGACTGCTAACCACAGTGAGGAGCAGTGTGGAATTAATCTCGATTCTTGGCCTATCTTCTCACTTCTACCCTCTCCTGCACACTCTTAAGAATTATCACCATGACAGATACCATACCAGAGAGACAAGGTGCAGCCCTTAGAGACCTCTAATTGGCCTCCTACATTTTATAGTTAAGGAAAACTGAGGCCCATATATGGCCGAACCAACGTTTGAATCATCCCTTCTTGAGACCTACATTGGACTGCCAGGAATTGCAAGAGTCCCCTTCTTTTTTTTTTTTTTTTCCCCTTCATTTTGACCTTTATAGTGGGCCTTGCATTTCTCAGGCAAAGAAAACTGGGATAGGACACATATATTTGTCCTTTAACGGTACCCCATCGTATATTCCCCCCACCGTTTGCTCTTTTTTCACCCCAAAAGGGATTCTATTCTCTGTGTTATTCTCTAATAAGTCCCCCTATTAGAGACTTATGTCACACCTTTCTGGAGTTTTCTACTCTAAAAACGACTCTGAAGGGAATTGCTCCTTAGTGGTGAATTTTCAGACACTGGCACCAGGAAAATGGAATCATTTTGGTCATCTAGAAATGATACATCTTAAGATGGAATATTCTTTCGTAGCGGGGCCTGAGAGGGTAGAAGAGGATGACCAGCCAGACCCCAATGGGATTGGGACTCCTGTTCTTTACCTTAGGTATTTCAGGTTATGCTTAGAGATCTCTTTGGGGTGAAGGATTAGGATTAAACCAAGAGCCACTGTGTCCTTGTAGAGCTCGGGCTAGAGAACAACTGGCAGCCTTGAAGAAACATCATGAAAATGAGATCTCTCATCACGTGAAGGAGATTGAGCGCCTGCAGAAAGAAATTGAGCGGCACAAGCAGTCAATCAAGAAACTGAAAAATGATGATGATGATTAAGTGCACACAGTTACCCATAAAATGGGCACCTGTTATTGCCCACTTCTATGTAGCCATCATTCTGGTTTTAATTAATAGCTATCTGTGTGCTGCCAACAAATTACAATAAATTGTATCAGTGCACTGTGTCTAATGCCTTCTACTATCTGCAGAGGGGTAGGGGAGCACACTGCTGGACCACTAGAATAAATCAGACAGGGTTCCTGAGGTAGGGGACTGGGAGATGAAGCACAGAGTGATGAGTGCTGTGCAACGTGAGGTTACTGGTGTGACACAGAATGGAAAGGCCCCTTTCCATGTCAACGCCAGTCAAGTTATTCAGAGGTTCCTGTTGTGGCTCAGCAGATTACAAACCCAACTGGTATCCATGAAGATGCAGGTTCAACCCCTGGCCTCATTCAGTTAAGGATCTGGCATTGCCCCAGGCTGTGTAGGTTGCAGATATGGCTCTGATCTGGAGTCTGGCTGTGATGTAGGCCCACAGCTGCAGCTCTGATTGGACCCCTAGCCTGGGAACTTCCATATGCCACAGGTGCACCCCTCCAAAAAAAAGAGGTTTTCAGAGAGCTTGGATAAACCTCAATCCAAAGTGTAAGATCAAGAGTAGCCTGGAAAACAGGAAGGATTGTTCAAAAAGGTATAATGCAGGGCACCATCATTAGTAACCATTTCAAATTTATAAAATGCATTAGAGAATTCTGCATATGAACTAGTTATCCTTGTTCTAATTATCCTTGTGCAGGTTGAGAGGGCTGGAATTAGAAATCACCTGTTACCTGCAGTCACTCGGTATATTAGAGGCACGATTTGGCGTCCAGGTGTTTTGACTCATAATCAAGTCTGTTGACAAAGAATTAGAATTATTGCTAAAGTTATATTTTGGCTTCCCCAAATATGCTCTTGGCTCAAATTAGACCTTAAGACTGTTTAATTATATTTTACAAACTAGTGGTATAACTCCTCTAGACAAAAAAAACAAACCTACCTCAAGTAACATTTGGGCCAATGGCAAGACATTTTCAGTTCACCAGTTCAGTAGATCATTTGGCCCAGAATTGTGATAAGTCGTTGTAAGACCCTACTATACAAAGGCCTCTAGGGCTACTGAGTGATAACCGCTTGGACAAGTCACTGACCCTGCCCTTGCTGATTAGACACTTGGTGACTGTTTCTTTCTTTCTTTTTTTTTTTTTTTTTCTTTTTAACTGCTGCACTTGCAGCATATGGAAGTTCCCGGGTCAAGGATGGAATCTGAGCCACAGTTGCAGCAACCCTGGATCCTTAACCCACATCACCAGGCAGGAGATCAAGCCTGCACTGGTACAGATACAACCCCAGACTCTTAACCTGTTGCACCACAGCTGGAACTCCTATTTATAGATAATCCTGAGGTATGAGTGCTGAGATTACACTGGCCAGCAAAAAAAATGACCTCAAAGATGAAGTGGGAGAAATGGTCATATTAAGTCATTTATTTACTGGGGGGTGACACCTGCAACATGTGGAAGTCCCTGGGCCAGGGATCAAACCCAAACCACAGCAGCAACTGAAGCAGCTGCAGTGACACAGAAGAGAACTTCTCATACACCTTTTTTTTTCTTCAGGGCAGCACCTGCAGCATATGGATGTTCCCAGGCTAGAGGTCAAATCAACAGTTGCCAGCCTATACCACAGCCATAGCAACACAGGATCCGAGCCACATCTGCAACCTACACCACAGCTCATAGCAACACCAGATCCTTAACCCACTGAGCAAGGCCAGGGATCGAACCTACATCCTCATGGATCCTAGTCGATTTCGTTACCACTGAGCCACAACAGGAACTCCGATATACCTTTTTTTTAATTTCAGAATGTTACATAGTTTGCAGAGTTTAAAAAAGGCACACAAAATCTCAAGTTTGGAGTTCTGTTGTGGCTCAGTGGGTTAAGAAATGAACAAGAATCCATGAGGTTTGGGGTTCAATCCCTGGCCTTGTTCAGTGGGTTAAGGATCCGGCATTGCCACAAGCTGCAAGTTAAGCATGTGGCTGGGGATCCTGCGTGGCTGTGGCTGTGGCTGTGGCTGTGGTATAGGTCTACGGCTGCAGCTCCAATTCATCCTCTAGCCCGGGAACTTCCATATGCCGCAGGTGCAGCCCTGAAAAGAAAAAGAATCTCATGTTTGAAGACAACAGCATTTTTGTGACTTCTTATAATCCTTATTGGGAATGATGTTTCTGAGTTGATTCCTCAATAGCAGTGTACTATCTGCTCTTGTTATATATTTTAAATAAAAATCAATCTAACAATGACTGAATAAAAAAAGCAAAAAAGTTGGAACTTTAAAGTGAAGATGGGCGTTCCCATTGTGGCTCAGTGATTAACAAATCTGACTAGGAACCATGAGGTTGTGGGTTCAATACCTGGCCTTGTTCAATGGGTTAAGGATCCAGTGTTGCCGTGAGCTGTGGTGTAAGTCTCAGACGGGGCTCGGATCCCGTTTTACTGTGGCTACAGCTCTGATTAGACCCCTAGCCCGGGAACCTCCACATGCCGCGGGAGCGGCCCTAGAAAGGGCAAAGAGACCAAAAAATAAAAATAAAAAATAAAGTGAAGATGAAAGGAAGAGAAAGAAGAAAGGACGTGCACAAAAAGAAAAGGTAAAGATAAGGAATCATAAGTTTGAATTCTTGAAATGGTTGAAGAATTTTTGGAGTAGCCTAATTTAAGACTACCTGAACTTTACAAAAATGGTAACTCAGTCTTTTTGTTAGGACATACCTGTGGTTAGTTTTTCTATCATGCTGTAATAAAAGCAAGATATGACTATGTTTTTAAATATTTTAAATTTTTAACAAATATATGTTAAAATCCTAAGATAACTTATGTGATATGAACCAGTAACTACAGACACAGCACAGGTCATAAGATTCACCTCAGACCCAGTAGCACCCCCAGGTGGCTTTTAGAATTTGGAAAATACTTCAGCTGAGGTTCTCTTTTTTTTTTTTTTTTTTTTTTTTTTTTTAGGGCTGCTCCCTTAGCATATACAGGTTCCAGGCTAGGGTTCGAATCAGAGCTGTAGCCGCCGGCCTACACCACAGCCACAGCAATGCAGGATCTGAGCCATGTCTATGACCGCCACCACAGCTCACGGCGATGCCAGATCCTTAACCCACTGAGCAAGGCCAGGGATTAAACCTGTGTCCTCATGGATGCTAGTCAATTCCTTAACTGCTGAGCCACAACGGGAACTCCTAGCTGGGGTTCTTTATATATTTTTTATTTTATTTACTTTTTTTTGTCTTTTTTTTTCCACTTGCGCATATAGAAGTTTCCTGGCTAGGGTTTGAATTGGAGCAGCAGCTGCCAGCCTATGCCACAGCCATAGCAATGTGGGATCCAAGCCTCATCTGCGACCTACACCACAACTCACGGCAAAGGTGAATCCTGAACCCACTGAGCGAGGCCAGGTATCGAACCTGCATCCTCATGGATACTAGTCAGGTTCGTTACTGCTGAGCCACAACAGGAACTCCCCCAACGTTAGCATTTTAGAACACAGCATTCCACAGAATACAATTTAGAAAATCCTATACTGGTTTATTGCCTTAGTAAAATCCTTTTTATTTACAAGTAACAGAAACCAGCACTGGCTGGCTTAAGCAGGAGAAGAACAGTAATTTACTAGAAGAAACGGGCTATTGTCTCCCAGAATCTCAAAGACTTGAACAAACAAACTCAGGAAAGGCAGGGACCAGAGAAGCTCTGAGAACTTCAGGGGCAGATCTGTCTAAGCAGCTTTCTAACCAACTGTGTCAGAAACATCAAGATGCTTTTTTCAAGAAAAGTATTTCTATGGAGTTTTACACCAGAAAATTATTTAACAGTTGCACAATGATTTGTATTTATGGAGCACTCATTATTGCTCATTAAATCTCATATTTCTGGTAAATAGGTCCATTCCATTAGCTTAAGTTTATAACTGAAGCAGGGAATTCTGAACTTTCTCAAGGTTGCACAACCAGGTTTGTGCTGAGCAAGGACTTTACTTCAGAATTCCTGCTCCCACAATTTTTTTGCGGGGGTAGGGGGTCACATCTGCAGCATGAGGAAGTTTCAGGTCCAAGGATTGAATCTAAGCCACAGCAATGACAAAGCCAAATCCTTAACCACTCACTAGGCCACTAGGGAACCCCTGCTCCCACAGTCTTGACTTGCAGTTCCAGTGTAGTGTTTCAGCCTCCTATCAGCTCCCTCTTCAATGTGGGACATGTTGGGGGGGGGGGCTTGCCTGGACAATTGGGGATGACCTTGGGTTACTGCACTATTCTTTTATTTATTTACTTATTTTGGCAGCCCTGAGGCATATGGAATTCCCAGGCCAGGGATCAGATACAAGCTACAGCTATGGCAACGCAGGAGCCTTAACCCACTATGCTGGGCTGGGGACTGAACCTCCGACCCAGCACTCCAGGAATGCCGATGATCTTGTTACACCACATCAGGAACTCCTGTTCCACTCTTGAATATTCACTGCTGCATCTCCTATGTATTCCATTTTCTGATTTTTTTTTTTGGTCCTTTTTTTTTAGGACCACACCTATGGCATATGGAGGTTCCCAGGCTAGGGGTCCAATCAGAGCTGTAGTCACCGGCCCATGCCACAGCAACTCGGGATCCAAGCCGTGTCTGCAACCTACACCACAGTTCATGGCAATGCAGGATCCTTAACCCACTGAGAAAGGCCAGGGATTGAACCTGAATCCTCATGGGTACTAGTTGGGTTTGTTAACCGCTGAGCCACAACTGGAACTCTTATTTTCAGATTTTTTTTTAATGTGTTCATTAAAAATTATATTTAATATCTACTACTTGCAGGGCACTCTTATACGGGGAGTACAAATACAAAATAATTTCAGCTCCTGGAGCTCCTGTCGTGGCTCAGTGGTTAATGAATCTGACTAGTATCCATGAGGACTTGGGTTCAACCCCTGGCCTCGCTCAGTAGGTTAAGGATCCTGAGTTGCCACGAGCTGTGGTGTGTGTAAGTCTCGGACGCATCTTGGATCCTGCATTGCTGTGGTGTAGGCCAGTGACTACAACTCTAATTGGACCCCTAGCCTGGGAAACTCCATATGCCACAGGTGCACCCCTAGAAAACAAAACAAAATAATTCCAGTTCCTTATGGACCCCACAACCTAAAAGGCAAAGACAAGTGTTTAAACAATAATGTAGCTTTTTTCCTTTTTTTTTTTTTTGGCCATGACCCATGACATGTGGATTTCCTAGGCCAGGGATCAAACCCATACCACCTCAGCGACCCAAGCTGCTGCAGAGACAATGCCAGCTTCTTAACTCAGTGGGCCACAGGGGAACTCCAAAAACAATGTAGCTGTAACACAGGTGAGTTTAGAGTGTTGGGCAAGGACATGGGACAGGCATTCCACCCAGACCCAGGACTCAAGGTTGGAATAGCCCCAGGTCTGGGTGGGAAAAGGGTAGAATTCAAGACTGAGTGACAACATCTAAGGAATCCTGGCATTGAGAGAGACACTCTTGGTTCCTAGGGAATTGACAATAATTCAGTCTTTATCTCTGGTGTATGGAGGGAACAATAGGGGAAGAGGTGGTAGTGTGATAAATTACATGAATCTTTTAAAAAAAGAAAAAAGAAAGGAGTTGCTCAGTGGTAACAAACCCAACTAGGAACCATGAGGTGGTGGGTTCGATCCCTGGCCTCGCTCAGTGGGTTAAGGATCCAGCGTTGCCGTGAGCTGTGATGTAGGTCGCAGATGCGGCTCAGATCCCGAGTTGCTGTGGCTGTGGCGTAGGCTGGCAGCCACAGCTCCGATTAAACCCCTAGCCTGGGAACCTCTATATGCAGGGCATGTGGCCCTAAAAAGACCAAAAAAAAAAAAAATGTGAATCTTTCCAGGGCTGAGTTGGCCACTTGTAAGCTGAATCAATCACTCTGTCCCACCCTTCAGTCTTTCCTTCTTCCTTCCTTTTTTCTTTCCTCTCTCCCTCCTTTGTCCCTCTCCCTCTTCTTTTTAGGTATAGTCCTTTTTTTTATCCCTTGTTCTATTTTTCTTTTTCTTTTTAGGGCCGCACCCTTGGCATATGGAAGTTCCCAGACTAGGGGTCGAATCAGAGCTGGCCTACACCACAGCCACAGCAATGTGGGATCCTAGCCGCATCTTCAACCTACACCGCAGCTCACTGCAAAGCCAGATTCTTAACCCACTGAGTGAGGCCAGGGATCAAACCTGCATCCTCATGGATTCATTTCCACTGTGCCACAATGGGACTCCCAGTACAGTCCTTTATTAGAAAACACTTAAACCGCTTGTACCCTACGTGGAGGAATCTTTAACCTCAAACACTGGAAAAAAACAAACTTGGGAACAAGGAGAGGAACAAAGTACTAGGGGACAAAAGCCAACCCTTCACACGTTGGTGCCACCTAACACAGCCTCACAATTAGCAGATTCCACAGGTTCTTCCTTGCTCATCACTCTTTTCTTAAATGCAGGTAACAATTCACATAACAGAAAATCAATCATTAACCATTTAAAATATAACATTCAGTGGCACTTAGTATATCCACAAGGCTGTGCAAACATGGCCTCTATTTAGTTCAAGGCGTTTGCATCACTCCAAAAGGAATTCCATACCCATTAAGCTGTCACTCTCCATTTCCTCTCCACTCAGCCCCTGGCAACCACTAGTCAGTCTGCTTTCTTGCCTGTTCTGAATGTTACATGCAAATGGAATATACAATATATAACATTTTGTGCCTAGCTTCTTTCACTTAAGTTTTTTAAGATTCATTCAAGTAGCAGGTTTTATTTAGTATTTCATTCCATTTTTGTTTTAAGATTTTTTTTTTTTTTTTTTTGGCTGCACCTGCAGCATGTGGAAGTTCCCAGGTCAGGGATGGAACCCATGCTATAGCAGCAACCCTAGTGACAACACCAGATCTTTAACCCACTGCACCACAAGAGGACTCCTTCATTCCATTTTTTCAATGTCAGAATAATAGTCCATTATGTGGATATACCGCTTCTGGTTATCCATTCATCACCTGAACATTTGGCTTGTTTCCACCTTTGGCTACTGTGAATAGTGCTGCTAAAAACATTCCTGTTCAAGTATTTATTTGGACACCTATTTTCAGTTCTTTTGGATACATATCTAGGAGTGGAATTGCTGGGTCATCGGGTAATTCTAGGTTCAACCTATTGAGGAATTGCCAAACTGTTTTTCCACAGCAGCTGCAGCATTGTGCATTCTCAAGAGCAACGTGCAGAGTCTAATCTCTCCACATCCTCACTAACATTTGTCCTACCTGACTTTTTGATTCTAGCTGTCCTAGTGGATGTAAAGCTCACTGTGTTTTGTTTTTTGTGGGTTTTGGTTGTTTGCTTGTTTGTTTGTTTTTTGTCTTTTTAGTGCCGCATCCACAGCATATGGAACTTCCCAAGATAGGGGTCTAATCGGACTTGTAGCTGCCAGCCTACGCCACGGCCACAGCAACGCCGGATCCTTAATCCACTGTGCAAGGTCAGGGATCAAACCCACAACCTCATGGTTCCTAGTCTGATTCATTTCCAATGCACCACGACAGGAACTCCTCGTTGTGTTTTTTTTGTTTTTGTTCTTGTTTTTTTTTTTTTTTTTTTGGTTTTTAGAGCTGCACCCGAGACATATGGAGGTTCCCAGACTAGGGGTCAAATTGGAGATACAGCAGCCTCAGCAATGCCAGATACCACAGCTCACAGCAATGCTGGATCCTTAACTCACTGAGCAGGGTCTGGGATTGAATCTGCGTCCTCACAGATACTAGTCAGATTTGTTTGCACTGAGTCACAACAGGAACTCCTGAGGTGAGTTTTCTTTCTGACTTTCTGCATTTCTGAACTCCAGAAGTGCTGTACTCTAATGATGCATGATACATCCTGTAGGTTCACAGATGGTAGTTTTGGCAGAAGCACTGCGTGCAAGGAAAGCAAATTCATAGCCAGGGTGTCCATTCCAGTAAGAACCAAACACTGCCCTTCCCATGTGGAAGGGGTCCTTTGTAATCAACCCACCACCAGGTAGCTGGCTGACTAACCTGGGGAAGGGTGCCATACCAAGGGCTCAGTGTTGATCTCTACTGCTAGCAGATTGGGCACTCAGCAATAGCCAGGTGGGCCCCGTGGGTCCCAGTTCCTCAGACTGGGCATAACCTTCAGCTCTGCCACCACGGCCACTTTGTTGATGAGCCCATTGGGTGATGTTGGGAGTACCTAGAGAAAGAAATTGACTGGCAGCCATACAATAGGTTATCCTATCCACTTGAATATTAATATCTTCCTCTGGTGATGTCACCCTTTGGTGGCATTCACATGGGACACAAATAGGAGTTCCCGTCGTGGCTCAGCGGTTAACGAACCCACCTAGCATCCAGGAGGACTCGAGTTCAATCTCTGGCCTTGCTCAGTGGGTTAAGGATCCAGCACTGCCATGAACTGTGGTGTAGGTGGCAGATGCAGCTCGGATCCCGAGTTGGTGTGACTGTGGTGAGGACCAGCGGCTACAGCTCCCATTGGACTCTTAGCCTGGGAACCTCCATGTCCACAGTTGCGGCCCTAAAAACACACAAAAACAGACACATGGGACAAAAATATTTTCACTTTTCCTGCCCATTTAAAGATATCTATCCACATACCTCTTCCCCAGATTTTCTTGTCACCAATTTTTCAGTCTCATTCCTTCCAACTCCTTTATCATTACAACCAAACCATTGGCCACAACCCATGAACCGGTTTATAACTGCATTTCTGACCATTTCTCCTTCCAAACAAAGTGGATGGCTTTGCACTTCTTGAAGTTCTGCCCGCTGGGAGGATTCTCATCACCGTTGCCTGTGGGGATGTCCCAGAAAGAGGCTATCATGTTGCATATAGTACAGAACTCTCTCTCAACCAGGCTTGAGTTTTTTCTTTCTCTGCCAACTGGCTATAGGGAACTCTCCATGAGGCCACAGGTATAGGCTTGGAAAGAGAAGGTACTAATATTATTATTATCATCATCATCATTATTATAATTGTCTTTTTGGGGCTGCACCCACGACATATGGAGGTTCCCAGGCTAGGGATCTAACCAGAGCTGTAGCCACTGGCAGAGTCTGGACCTACACCACAGCTCACGGCAATGCTGGATCCTTAACCCACTGAGAAAGTCCAGGGACCAAACACACATCCTCATGGATATCAGTAGGGTTCTTAACCCACTAAGCCACAATGGAAACTCCTTTTTTATTGGCTGTGCCTGCAGTACGTGAAAATTCCTGGGCCAGGGCTCGAACCCCACAGCAGTGACAATGCCAGATCTTTAAACCACTGAGCCACTAGGGAATTCCTGGACCTAATTTTTATAGCTTAGCAACTTCATCAATTTTTTGTAAACCTAGAGGAGTGGATACAATCTATCAGCAGACCAAATATGACCCATTGTATATCCAAATACAACTGGATGATAGGATCCACAAAGAGTTTTATGCTCAGTAGTGACTTCGTCGAACTATTTTCTTTGTTTCTTTTTGGTTTTGTTTTTGTGGGGTTTTTTGTTTCTTTGGTTTTGCGCTTTTCAGGACCACACTTGCGGCATATGGAGGTTCCCAGGCTAGGGGTTCAATCAGAGCTACAGCTGCCAGCCTACGCCACAGCCAGAGCAACATCAGATCTGAGGTGCATCTGCAACCTACACCACAGCTCATGGCAATGCCAGATCCTTAACCCACTGAGCAAGGCCAGGGATCAAACAAACAACCTTATGGGTCCTAGTTAGGTTCGCTACCTCTGTGCCATGACGGGAACTCCTTGGTCAGACTATTATCGTGTCTTTGCTTATCTGAGCTATCCATATTTGCTTCCATCTTCCTCATCTACTTGACCTTGGCAACCAGATATTGCACATTATTCATCTTTGTACCTCTGCCTGAAGCAGAGTGCCAGGCTCATTTTAGGGATTGCTATGGACTGAATTGTGTCCCCCTAATTTCATGTGTTGAACCCCTAACCCCCAGTGTGATAGTGAAATGGAGTTTTAACTAAAGAACAACCCCCCTTGGCTAAGAAGGCAGCTGCAAGCCTTTCCAGCTGTGCTAATCACTATGCCACCCTTCTTGTAATAATGTAACAACTGTGTGCTCTCTGTCCAAGCCAGCAGCCCTGCTAATTAGGTACCTAGCATTGCTTATCAGTTCTGCTTCTGTAACCTTGCTTGCTCAGTTTCTTAGGGAGGAACACTGTCTGCTTGGGGATGGGGGAGGTCCGGGATGCTTACATGGGAAAATCAAGACCTTGTAGTGTATAAAAGTTACTGAGAACAAAGACCTGGTGCTCAGACTCTGGAGGTGACTCCTCTGAGCCCGCACCAGTGCTGAATAAACCTTGCTTTTCCATATCTCCGAGTGCTGTTTGTCTCCCAGTTGCCACAGTTTTTGCGGTTTCCGCAACAATAGTATTTCAAAATAGGGCCTTTGGGGAGATAATTAGGTTTAGATGAGGTCATGAGAGTGGGATCCTCATGATGGGATTAGTATGCTTACAAGAAGAGACATCAGAGAGCTTACTTATGATCTGCCATCCGTGGACACAGTGCTAAGGCAGCTATTCGTAAGCCAGGAAGACAGCTCTCCCCTGAACCCCAAAATGCTGGCACCTTATCTTGGACTTTCAGCCTCCAGAACTGTGACAAAATAAATTTCTGTTTTTTAAGCTACCCAGTCTAGGATATTTTGTTATGGCAGCTCAACTGAAAACAGGTTTAATAATATTCACAGATACAAACTTTTAAAAGTTTTTATCATTAGCATCAAGCAAAATGTATTTGTTTACAGTCTTTGACTTGTGAATTTGCTTCTAGAAATTTAGTTTCATTTGACATGTAATATAATTTTATAAACCAATTTTACCTCAGTTAAAAAAAATTACTAAAAACAACATGACCTATCTGTAAAATCTCAGGTTATTATTTTTTTTAATTATGTTAAGGAATACTTAATATCTTGAAAATTATCATGAAATGTAGTAAGTAGAAAAAGCAGGCAATATAACCATACATAATTTATATACTATATATATGCATAGGTTAAAGAACATATATATAAATTTTATCTTTTGTCTTTTTTTTTAGGGCATATCTCCCCAAAAAAGATTTTTAAAAGAATATATAATATATATTAAATAAATATAACCCCCCCCCAAAAAAACCCAATATGTTAACACTGATCCTCTCTTGGTAGTAGGATTAGAATTTTGAAAGGATTGCTCCCATTCTCTAAAAGGATCCTTTTTTATTTATTAAGTTACCAACATAATACATTTTGGCATTCATTTATTTATTTGCTTTTTCAACTGAACCAGTGGTATATGGAAGCCCTGCAGCTAGGGATCAAATCCCAGCCCAAACTGTGACTTCTGGCAGGCATGGCTGCAGAAATGCAGGATTCTTAACCTACTGCACCACAGCGGGAAGTCCCATCTTGGTTTTTAAACAATCATTAAATAAATATAGTGCATAAAATCTTACAATTCTCTATCATCCTTTTATTCCAGATGTAACTGGATCCTAACAGTTTGTTGCAAACTACACATCTGTATATTTATGGATGGTATCTATGACATAATTCTTTTTTTTTTGTTTTTGTTTTTGTTTTTGTCTTTTTGCCTTTTCTAGTGCTGCTCCCCCTGCACATGGAGGTTCCCAGGCTAGGGATCTAATTAGAGCTGTAGCCACCGGCCTATGCCACAGCAATGCAGGATCCGAGCCGAATCTGCGACCTACACCACAGCTCACAGCAAGGCCGGATCCTTAATCCACTGAGCAAGGGCAGGGACCGAACCCGCAACCTCATGGTTCCTAGTCGGATTCGTTAACCACTGGGCCACAACGGGAACTTCATATGACATAATTCTAAGTGCATCACTGGGCAACTTGGTTTTTTGTTTGTTTTAACCTAACATTAAATGCAGCATACATTTTCATTTCACCTAGAGCATCTACAATAGAGCACGTAGAGCTACCTCCTGCTTCTTTGCTGCATGATATTCCACTGTGGAGACAAGAACAACGGGAAGTCCATTCCTGCTGGAGGGTCTTTTGGGAATCTGGTTTATTATTTGAACCAGTCCTCTTTGGTGAGCATTTTGGTCCCTTCCAGTTTTACACTTGTACAATAGAACAATGGACAGGAGTAATACCAGTTTAGAGTAGAAAGCCTGAAAAACATTAGAAAACATAAAGGGGGGAAATATTTCGAGTTACGTCTTTTGTACCTTTACACTTTCCTGTATTTTCCAAAAGTTCTGATATAACATATGTCATTTATAATTTGAAAGGGAAAAACATGCACTAAAACCAAAAGTTCATTAAAAGAAAATGAAAGAGAAAAAAAAAAGAAACGAAAGCGAAGGGGATAGTCCCTGCCACCTCCCAGGGGAGGGGGCCGGCGGCGGGAGGGGCGGGCCGACACAGTCTGCACCAATCAGAGCCCGGTTGATAAGCAGAGCGAGGAGAATTTGGAGACACTCCCCGCCGAGCAAACTGTCTTGCGGTTTAGTTTCCCTAACCAGCCTGGAAACCTGCCTGGGCCTAGCCCGCATGCCGCTGCGGACTGCTATTGGCTGCCAGGCAACCCCGCCCATCTTCCTGTTCATTGGACGCCCGCGGTTTTCGTAAGAGGAGCCTGTTGCTGACCGAAAACAAGTAAGCGCAGTAGCTTTTGTTCAGGAGATTTTTGGACTGCAAACGTCCTGGGCACCCTTGGGTCAAAAAAGCAACATCACTTGGGTTCCTTTCCTGGCTCAGCGTAAACGAATCTGACTAGCATCCATGAGCACGCAGGTTCTCTCCCCGGCCTCGCTCAGTGGGTTAAGGATCCGGCGTTGCCCTGAGCTGTGGTGTAGGCAGGCCAGCAGCTACAGCTCTGATTCGACCCCTAGCCTGGGAACCTCCGCAAGCCACCCGTGCGGCCCTAAAAAGACAAAAAGACCAAAAAAAAAAAAAAAAAAAGCTACATCACTAACCATCGTTAGGCCGGGTTTCTAGCGCCAAACTTTTAATTTGAATGGTTATAATCACCTTTCTTGAACACAAAACTATCTGCCAGTCACTGTACTTTAAAATAAGAACAATAGTAACAATTTAAATGATACTTACAGTTTGTGGGTCTCTTAATCTTTATTCAAGCCTTGTTAAGGAATTTGTATGCCTTAGCTCTCATCCTTACAATAGCCCCTGTGAAGGAAAACGTTATCGCCCCATTTTACTCAGCAGGAACCAGGTTCAGAGAGGCGAAGTGACTTGCCTGGATTCGCACAGCTAAGGGTTAAAACTGGACCCTTCAACATTAATCCTGCTTCCAAGCACAATTTTTTCGAGGAGTGGGGGGTATACAAAAGACTTTTGAGGACAGGAAGAAGTGGATCAGGATGGTGGCAAGGCCCTGGGGCATTGCTTCAGTGACAGGCCTCAGGGTGATTGAGAATGGAATATATGGAGCCTCTAGGCGTGAAGGAGAAAGGAGGAAGAGGGAAATCAGGACATCGGAGCCAATTCAGCAAAGACAGTTCTTCCTGGAAATGTGAGGCTCCTGGGGCCGTGTGTTGTGGTGCAAGTGGCCCTCAACTGGGGACCTGGACCCCAAGGTTCCAGGTATTGCCCTGTGACCAGCTTCCTGAGGGACCTTGAGCAAATGCCTTCTCTCTGGACCCCAGGCTTCCGTCTGTACGGTGAGAGAGTAAGCCGAAACAACGGGAAGTGCATTCTGGCTGGGGGGGCGGGGGAGTGTCCTTTGGGAATCTGGTTCCTGCTGGCATCAGGGAAACTCCTCAACAACCACACAAACTTTACTTAGCTGTTGCCTGGCCTCTTTTCAAGAACGGACAATCCTGTGAACCACCTTTTCCCCTCCCCGTCTGTTCTGAGCTATAGCAGAGTCGTGCCTGCAGGGGGCGCTGAGGGTTCATAGCTGACAAAACCGAACCGGAATTCTTAGCCAATTATCCGAAAGCACCCAGCTCATGGGTTTTGGTATTTTGTTTATTAAGAGCGTTGAGCTTTTTTTTGAAACCTGAAGATTTCTGTCCTCAGGATACAATCGACGAACCTGAATTATGAGTATTGCCCAACATCCGTTCTCTCCACAGTGGTCCTGGAGGGTTAGCATTAATTTCAATTCGTTTTCCAGGTAAGGAAACAGATTCTAAGAGCCGAAAAAATTCTTTTGGGGTCACATTGCTAAAAACTGGTTGCCTGACTCCTGGGCAGTGCTTTTAGGAGATAGTTGGCTCTGTTTTCAAGAGTCTGTGGTTGTTCTGCCTCCTAATGCATAACCGGTGGGGACAATTTCAATGTTGGTTGTATAATTTGACAGCTCAGGACTGGTCAGCCAGAAGGACCTCCTCAGCACCTAGCCAAATGCCTGCTTAATGAGTAATTAAATGAATGATGTGTGAATGAGCCACAGAGGTTGAGTCTGTGCCTTGCTTTTATCAAATAAATCAGCTGGAGTTGGGTTTCTTTCCTGAAATTCCCCCAAGGCAGAAATTATATTCTGAGATGGGAGAGGAGGGTGTGGCAAAACAATAAGAGCTCAGAAAATTACATCTGGGCTGAGAAATCGTAGCCCCAGGTCTGGTCAGGGTATAAAATCATTCTATTATAGCAGAGTGACCCCAGAATTTGGGATTAGAAAATTAATTCAGGAAGACTGAATGCAGAACAGATGAGAATCCCATGAGGGTTAAAATCTGTGAGAGGGTCTGAAGCTGAAGAAACCTCAACATCTCAAATCCAATCTAGTGGTAACTTCAGGACTGGAATGTGATTGAGGAATTAAAAAAAGCTTTGGCCAATCAGTGGCCTCAGCATAGCTGATGCAACAGTGGAGAGTATGGCAACAGGAGGTGGATCTTGCCTGAGCCAAAAATACAAGGTGTGGGGGAGGGGAGGAACAAGCCCAGGCCATGTCCCCTAGCCATGTTCTCCTGGGCTGGAAGCTTCACTGCTGGATTTCCAGAGCCCAGGACAGTGCCTGGAACACACCAGATGGTCAATAAATGTTTACTGAATGAAAGAAAGAGGAAAGAAGCTGGAGCCCCAGCCAGCAGGTTTGCTTTGTGGGGAGCTGGTTGAAGTGATTCATCTTCTCACAGGTTCCTTTTGCTCAGATTCCAACTGCCTAGCCACCTTCAGATGATAATTTGGCTTTTCATGGAGGCTGTTTTAGAAAGAGGTATGTACTGGCCCAGTTATAGGCCCAATTATGTTTCTCACTCCCAGTTAATATATTGGAGTTCTGCTTTACACATCTGTTTCTTGTGTCTCATGCTTCATACATATCCAGGTCCTTCTCTCATCAGTGGTGCAGTGGAGTTTCTGCTTTGGAGCCATTCCTGTCTGGTTTTGAATCCTTACTCAACACATTACTGATGTTGGCCAGCATATCCCTTAAGCCTCAGCATCCTCATCTGTCAAAGAGGGGCCTAGTGCCTACTTCCTGAGGTTGTGGTGAGTTACCTGGGATAACAGGTATATCCTGGACTTTTGTTGGAGCTTGGTAAAAAGCAGTATCTGTGCCCCTTCCCAGCTTTCCTTCCAAGGAGATTGGGTCACAAAATTTCATCCAATTGAGAATATCATTATCTCTTGCTTTTCACAAATTCGCTAATGAAGTGAGGCCTTAGGAATGACTTAGTTGCTTCCTTGAAGACTCTAAAGGGTCATTTCACAGAGGAGAGCAACTCATATTCATTCATTCAAAAGTATTTCCTGAGGACTCACTACATATTAGTGGGGGAGAGAGAAACTGTAAGGCACATTTCCTGCCCTCACACAGTCTGCTGCAGTCAAAAGAAGACACTGTATGACTTTGACATGAAATTTTATTTTCCTGAGCTCAAATTTCCTCATTTTGCAAAAGTGGTCAGTAACCTATTCCATTGTTAGTTGGAGAGAAGGGGTAAGACATGCAGACGTGATAACAAGGCTGCATCAAATCTGAAGACCAGAGGTACACAAAGGTAACAACAATGTGTTGAGGTATTGAAGACTGGAAGAGATGCCTTCACTCTGGTCACAATTTACCAATAAAGTTAATGAATGGTGGGTTGGATTTCAGTGGGCAGAGATTTGCAGAGCGAAAGGCTTGAAGACCAAACAAGGATCGTGGAGGTGGCAGGAATAAGGCTGGAAATGTAAACTGAGGCGGATCTTGGCAGATACTGAATGTCAACCAAGGGGTTTAACCTTTATCTGTAGCTGATGAAATGCCAGTAAAGCTGATGTAAACATTGATATTACAAAGGATATTTTAAAAATAAAAGCTGAATCTGACATAATTAGAGAAGGTGATTTAGAGGGGATTCAATTCAAAGGAAGATTTAGTTAACAAGGGCATGTTATTGGCAGGACATTGTGCTCAGTGGCATAGGGCAGAAGACAAAGATGTCAAGGTGTGGACCTCGCCCTCAAGGAGCTTATAATCAAATGGGTCAGATAAGACTTGCACAGAGAAAAATACAATCCAAGGTAGACTTGTGATAAGTGTTGTGATAGAACCCCAGCCCAAGTGTCAGTAGAGAGTGAGATTAATTTACTTCACCCGGGAGGCTGGAGGCAGGAGACCAAGTCAGAGGGTCATCTTTGGAACCCTAAACCTAGACTGGGAAAGCCCCAGGGGGGACATAGGAGGTCGTCCATTCCACCTTCGCTTGGGATAGGTATTCTCTATCCTGAGTAAAAAATGACTTTAATATTGAAACAAAAAGTGGAGCTCTGAGGAAAAATTGTGAAGGAAAAGGTGGTGGGAAGGGGACAAGAGAAGATGAATTAATTAATTTTTGCTTTTTAGGGCTGTACCTGTGGCATATGGAGGTTTCCAGGCTAGAGGCTGAATCTGAGCTGCAGCTGTGGGTCTTCACCACAGCCACAGCAATGCGGGATCTGAGCTGCGTCTGCAACCTACACCACAGCTCACGGCAACATGGATCCTTAACCCCCAGTGAGTGAGGGCAGGATCCAACCCTGTCGATCATTAGTCCTCAGAGGTTCATTACTAATCGGGTTCATTACTGCTGAGCCACAACAGGAACTCCTGAAGGCAAATTTAGCTTTGAGGTGCTGAGGTACTGGTAGAAGAGACTTACTCCCAAATGGAGAGTTGAAGGCCAGGAAATGGATGAGATCAGAGAGGGAGAGTGTGTCTGGAGAGAGGAGGGATGAAAACAGAAACTGGGGGAACACCCATGTTCCAGGAGGTAGGAAGAGAAAGAGGAGTCAGAGAAGGAGTGGCCAGAGAGAGGTGAGAAAAAAAACCCAGCAGAATACCTTGTCACGAAGTTTTAGAAGAGGGGTGGCAAGAATGGAAGACTGGGTGGGAAGGCCCCAAGGGAACAGAAGACGGAAACTGCCATAGAGATTGAGGTTCCCAAGGGCATTTCAATGAATGAAGGCCTTTCCAAAGAGTCCACAAATAAGCTGGATTCCCAGTGTCTGGGACATTTTAAGGCGGAGCCCTCCCGGAGGCCAGAGGAACAGGGCTGAGTGCTGTGATCTCCAAAGACCTGGCGTTCAGCTCTGTAATTAGCACTACCTCTCCTAACCCGAACCAGTCCCTCCAGGAACTGAAAAGCTGAAGAACGTAGTTGGGAGGGATTTCACACCTGGCTCTTCGGCCCAGCCCGGTGATGTCCTGTTTCATCACGCAGCTCTAATGACTCTCCGGGCTGTCACTCTCATCTGGTATTGCCAGCAATCTGACTAATCCCTCTTGCAAAAGTTTGCAGCATTCGTCCAGACTGACTACAGCTCCCAGAGTTCCTGGGAGCTTCCCGGTGCCGATTGGATGAGCCGTCAGCTCCCGAGGGAGGTGTCGCCCCCGCCTCCCCGGGAAACAGGCATCTGATTGGCTGCGGCGCGGGGCTTTTGTGTCCCCGCCCTTCCCCGGGGACCGCAGCGGGCAGAGCGGCGCTGCTGGTGTCGGAGCCGGGCGAGCGCTGGCAGTTCCGCGGCGGGGATGCTGAGGAGCGCTGGGTTTGCGAGCAGCCCTGGCCACTGCGGACTTCCGAGGTGATCCGCACGGTGAAAACCCCTACGCCGCGGCCAATCACAGGCTCCCGAGGTCATTTACCCCTCCAGAAGCCAGACGAGCGAGGAGTCCAGCGCAGAGGCGGCGGTTCCCGGATCCTGGGCTTTCGGAGCGTTCTGGAACCCCGAGAGACACCCCGAGGGCTCTAGAACCTCCCCAGCGGCCCCCAGTCCCGGCTTCCTGTGCTCGTCCGTCCGAAACCCCCTCGGGTGCACGGGCGGTCGGCGAGCCGCGGCTGGGTCCTGGCGCACACCATGATCGTTGCGGACTCCGAGTGCCGCGCGGAGCTTAAGGGCTACCTGCCCGGGGCTGGAGAGGTAAGCAGGGGCCAAATGACGCCACCCTTCCCTTGAACCGAAGCTGCGTCCGAGCTTTGGGCTGTCTTGAGCTGAGTCTGTGAGCCCCTAGGCTCGAGGACGGAGAGTGGAGCCGGTAACCCGGAGTGGGGTTGCATCAACTGGCAGCCTCGGCCCTCTCCGCCTCCTCCCCCTCCCCCCCGGGCTGTGGAGCCCTCCGAGGCTCGCTCGGACTCCCGGCCAATGAGAGGGGAGCCTTCTCGACGTTATCTTGGATTTGGGCCCTCGTCGAGGGAGTCTTCAAGTCCAGGCAAATCCCGGCGCTGCGGCCCGACCACTCCTCCTCCCCGCCCCCTTCCGCAGATCCCCTCCTCCAGGCTGGGGCTGGCGGGCAGAGGAACTGTTTCTAGGTAGGATACGTGCCCGTTCCAAAGCCCCCGCGCGGGGATTGGTGCACTTGAGGCTGGCCAACGAAGGTCGACCTCGTCCCCCTTCCCTACCTGCACCCCCGCCCCCACCTGCACTCTAGATTTGGAATGGGGGCGCGGGCGTTCTGGGGCCTTGGCTGGCTGCCAGGTGCGCCGCGGCCAAAGCTCGAGGGAGAGGGGGAAAACCCTGGCTGAGGCTCCCGAAGCCAAGCGCCGACTTGGCTGCGCCCTACTAAGTGGTCTGACGTCCCAGAAGTTTGTTTCGCGGGGACACTCTTTGCAGTGAGGCTGGGAATGAATACAGCTGGACCAAATCTGACACCCCTCCCCCATTACTACCACCACGGACAATGGACATCTTACTTTTTATGCACCTACTTGATGCCAGGCTCCGGTTTTGCCTTTTCTCTGAGTCCTCAGGACTAAACTAGCAAAATATGAGCTATGCTATAAGCCCTCCTTTACAGGACGAGAAAACTGAGGCCTAGGAGGGGCTATAGAGAGGTTTCCTTCACTAACCCCACAGAGTAGCTCATTCTTTGGCTTGCATGTCTCCCGGATTGCCAAGTGTGCTTGGCATAACACGGAGCTTTGCTTTAGTTTCCAGCCTAGAGCCTGGTGCAAGTGTCTTAATTGGAGTTGAGAGTCAGACAAGTGCTAGTCCTAAACTGTGACCCTGGGAAAACCTCTGCCCTTCTCTGAGCAGCATGTTTTTGGGGGGTCCAGGGTTTTCTTTAGCTTATTATCCTTCCTACCATGGTTTAGGAGCCTCAAGAGGAGAATGGCGCCTGCCACTTATCAGCTGTATGACTTTGACCAAGTCACCTTACTGTCTGAATCTGTTTCCTTCTTTGTGAAAAAATAGAGGTAATTTTATTTATTGAGAGCACCTGGGCACTAGAGCAGGTGCGCTCCCGGCTCCTGTCCCAGCCCTCCCACTTATTTGCTGTGTGACCTTGACCAAGCGATCATTTCTCTCATCAGCAGCTTCCTCCCATGGGGATTCAGTCATCTCCCAGGGCTTGTTGGGAGAATTAACTGGGAGTATATGCAACGGCTGATGAACAGTACCTGGAGTGTAGAAACCACGTCATACATCACACATGCTAGCTGTTGTTAGAATGTGGCCACAGTACACATTTCCCTTCCCCAGAGTATTTCACATGGGGTTGTCTCAGCCCATCCTTCCTGCCTGAGGTGAAAGGCGGCCCATCCCTCTTTGGGACAGTGTCGGGGAAGTGATCAGGGGAGAAGAGAGCACCCAGATGCTGTGAGCAGGCTCTGAGGGCGTGGCCTTTAGGTGGAAGCCAGCTGTCAACAGCAGGAGGGAATGGGGGAAGCTGGCAATGTCTGAACTCTTTCTACATATTCTTCTTGCTCAAGAAAAGAGAACCTAGGGAAGAAGATGTCTGCTTTAAGCATAATCTTTAGATGACAACAGGGTGCTGAACTTACAGAGCCAGGTACCCAAAGCCCAAGGGAAGTCAGGCAAGTATGTGCAAGGAAGGTGCAAGCCCCTCAACTCCATCACTTCACCACACGCTCTTTCACCAGGTCAAGTCCTTCAGACGCTTCACTCCAGTACTGGTAGTACGTTCTCAAAGCCCTACTGGGCTCTAGAATCACTTCCTCAAACATCACTGCCTCAGAGAAGTCTTTCCTCTCCCACCAGATAAGTCTCTCTGCATACCTGCTTCCTGTCCCCCTTCTTCACTGTAGGAGCTGTTATCCCAATTATAGTGTAACAGTTGTGTAATCAGGCCTTTCTTCTCTGTCCCCCGTGCTAGATAAGAAACACTCTGTAGGTCCCATCCCTAGCACTGTTCTTAGCATCTAATAAGTGCTTGTAACTCTTTGTGCCTTGTTGGCTTAGCTGACCCTTGTGAACTGTGCAGGCTTTGAAGTCAGATCTGAGCTCTGCCTGTCTGGAACAGGACTCTGCAAGAGCCTCAAGGAGCTGTCTCTGAAGTAGGGATAAGAAGACCCATTTTCCTCCAGGTGGTTGTGAGACATCTTGATTGGCCAGATCAAGTGTGAAGCACTTAGCCTAGTGCCTAGCCCATGGTGGGCATATGTGTGTATGGCTGGAGATCCGAAGCTGCATGGGTTCTGTGTCTCTTTCAGGTGTAAACCCAGGCAAGTATCTGAGTTCAGCAGCCCATGGAGAGGGGAGTTTCTGCCCTTTCCCAGACTGCAGAGTGACTTCAAAGGTGTCCGTAGCTCAGTCCTGGGGGTTGTAGTCTCCGGATCTGATCCCTAGAGTAAAGCCTGGGGCTACTCCAAGAGGCGGATCCGGGTGGTGGATAGAACCCTTGCAAGCCAGACTGAGCTGGATTCACATCTCAGATTGGCCACTTGTCAGCTGATGCTTGACCTTTGGAACCTTAATCTTTCTTTGTGTGCAGAATAGAGAGACACCCCCCCCCCGCCCCCCACCCCCAAACTGATGAAGGTTAGCTGGAACTGGTGTGCCAGTGCCTAAGCTAACAGGAAAGGTAACTTTTGGTGAGCACTTAGATCAGGAGCCAGGCACTGAGCTGAGGTGATCATTCTCTCTTTACAACTCGCCTGAAGCCCTCTCTGTTGAGTAGCCACCCACATGGCTGTCTGACCTCAGTGTTCCCACTGCCTTGTGTGGTCCCCTCTGTTGGAACTCACTGGTTTTCCCTCTGCCCCATACTAGCTGGGTTGCCTTGGGTAGGTCACCTGTGCCCTCTGGTTTCCCTTTCTTCATCCATATAGTGAGGGTGGAGATCTTACCTTTATCAGGTGTGCTGTGCCTGCACTGTCCAATATGGTAGCCTTTAGCCACATGTGGCAGTTTACATTTATTATTATTATTATTATTTCTTTTTAGGGCCACACCCACGGCATATGGAAGTTCCCAGGCTAGGGGGTCAAATCGGAGCTGTAGCCACCAGCCTACACTATAGCCACAGCAATGGGGGATCAGAGCTACACTGCGTCTGCACCCTACACCACAGCTCATGGCACCACCAGATCCTTAAGCCCTTGAGAGAGGTCAGGGATCAAACCTGCAACCTCACGGTTGCTAGTCGGATTCGTTTCCGCTGAGCCATGATGGGAACTCCTACATTTAGATAAATTAGATTTTTTTAAATTAAAAATTCTGTTTTCTAGTTGCCTGAGTCACATGTCAAATGCTCAGCTGCTGTGGCTAGAGGCGACCATCTTTATTGGGCAGTGCAGATAAAGAGTGTTTCGTCACTGCAGAACGTTCTGTTGGACTCGCTATGCTAGACACTGAGGTAACAACAGGAAACTAGATCCAATGTGTGTTTTTGAGGTGAGAAACACACTATATAACAAGGGGTCTGTTTGGGACAGTTAATCCCCAGAGGCTTGGGACAGGAGAAGGAGCTCCTCACTCCTGGTAAGCCCCTGAGGCGAAACCATGGTGCTGCTGAGACCTTGAGAAGGTTAGAGAATGGGAATAGTTTCTGCAGTTGAAGAACCTGATTTGTAGTCTAACTTTGCTAACTCCTTCCTGGCTGAAGACCGGAAGTGACTTGATCTCTCTGAACTTCCCCATCTGTAAAATGGGAGCTCTTTAGCAGACTGCCCTTTAAACTGCCACTGGTAATCATCCTTGTTACCTACCATTATTAATGACTTCCTACCCCAGGGAATAAGGGAGGGCCGATTTGGAGGTGTCAACTCTTGGCTGTGGGTCTCTGCCCGTCTGCTTCCTCTCAAGGTTTGGGTGTCTAGGTTGGGGAGGCGTTCAAGGTATAGGAGCTCTAGGTTAGAATCTACTTATTCTTGGAGTTCCCGTCGTGGTGCAGTGGTTAACGAATCCGACTAGGAACCATGAGGTTTCGGGTTCGATCCCTGCCTTTGCTCAGTGGGTTAAGGATCCAGCGTTGCCATGAGCTGTGGTGTAGGCCGCAGATGCGGCTCAGATCCTGCATTGCTGTGGCTCTGGTGTAGGCTGCGGCTACAGCTCTGATTTGACCCCTAGCCTGGGAACTTCCATATGCCATGGGAGCGGCCCAAAGAAATAGCAAAAAGCCCAAAAAAAAAAAAAAAAAAGAATCTACTTATTCTTAACCTCCAGAACTTTTGTTTTGCAACTTTCTGTTGCGTCTGACTGAATTATGGTTCCCTAGATCTTTTTTTGGGGGGGGCTGTGTCTATATGGAGGTTCCCAGGTGAGGGATCCAATTGGAGCTGTAGCTGCCGGCCTATGCCACAGCCACACCCAATCAGAGCCCTGTCTGTGACCTACACCACAGCTTATGGCGACGCCAGATCGCTAACCCACTGATCAAGGCCAGGGATCAAACCTGCGTCCTCATGGATGCTACTCAGATTCATGTCTGCTGAGCCATGATGGGAATGCCCCTAGATCTTTAAAGGCCCTTTACAAGACCACCAACTCCTTTAGATACTTGAAATTTAGATAGTTTATCTCCTCAATGGCTTTCCCTGTCTGCTAGGATGGAGATATTGCACCAACACCCCCATCATATACTCTCTCATTGCTCTCCCTCTTTTACTTTATATAATCTGTAGCTTGAAATCTGATTCATCATTTATTTGTCTCCTTTAGATTATAAATTCTAGGAAGACTAAAACTGTCTTCTCACTCCTGTGCTCTTGCTGCCTGTGATGTAGTCATCAAAAATATTTGTTGAATGTGGAGTTCTCGTCATGCCTCACTGGTTAACGAATCCCACTAGGAACCATGAGGTTGCAGGTTCGATCCCTGGCCTCGATCCAGTGTTGCCATGAGCTGTGGTGTGGGTCGCAGATGCAGTTCAGATCTGGTGTTGCTCTGGTGCAGGCCGGAGGATACAGCTCCAATTAGACTCCTCACCTGGGAACCTCCATATGTGCAGGTGTGGCCCTAGAAAAGACAAAAAGAGCAAAGAAAATTTTGTTGAATGGATAGATGAATTCTGGTTCCACCAGGAGAACATCTAGCACAGAGCCTTACACCTGAGAGAGTGATCAGTAAGAGGTGTGAAACAATGGCCCTCCCTTCCTGACAAATTATGCTGGGCCCCACCCAATTAAATTAGAATTGCCAGGGGTGGGACCTTGGCAATGGCATTTTTTTAAAAGAAAAGTTTCTCAAAGGGATTGGCCCTTGTTTGAAATAACAATGAGGTTAATGATCCGCTGACTTGTTAAGTGCTCTCTGTGATAGAGGGACTGAGGTCAGGGCTGTACAGGCATCACCTCATTAAGTCCACATGACTACCCAGTGAAAGTAGGTACTATTACCCCATAATTTGGTGAGGAACCGGAGGCTCACAGAGCTGGCAGATAAATGGGTGTTGGAGTTATCATTTGCACCTTGCAGTTTGGGTCCAGAGCCCCTGTCCTTTAATTGTCCTCTACATACTTCACCATCATCATCATCACCTTCCTCTTCCTCTTCATCAGGTGGATAATGTTGGTAGATCCAGACCTACCACTTAGAGACCATCAGGCATCCGTGTCTCCCCTTCACAGTTCTTGAGGCAGTTTTTTTTTAATTTTTAATTTTTTTTTTTGTCTTTTTAGGGCTGCACCCGCAGCAGTGGAAGTTCCCAGGCTAGGGGTCAAATCAGAGCTATAGCTGCCGGCCGACACCACAGCCATAGCAATGCAGGATCCTTAACCCACTGAGCGAGGCCAGGGATCGAACCTACATCCCCACAGATCCTAGTTGGACTTGCTACCGCTGAACCACAACAGGAACTCCTTGGGCAGATTTTAGAGTGAGAAAGGAGTCCCTAGTACCCAGTGGTCCCCCTCCCTGTCTGCCCCCTGCAACTCCCCAGTTCTTCCCTGCCCTTCCCCTCTCCACCTGGCTGTGGTTTTCTCTCTGTCCTCAGGTCCCCTGAGGGGGAGGCCGGGTTTGTGGAGTCAGCAATCCTTATCTCCCAGACAGAGCAGTTAGGCTTTTTTTCTTCGGTGAGGGAGGAGGGAAGCTGAAACGGGAGTGCTTGGGGATTGTTGCGGTTTCTATGCTGGACTGGGACCAGTCTGGCCTGGTAGATCTCAAACGTATGGGCTGAAAGGGGCCTGAGCAGTCAGCCCAAGTACTTTCTTTGTCCACAATTAAGGCCCAGAGAGTCTAGGTTGCTTTCTCAGAGTCACACAGCAAGTTAGTGGCAGTAGAATTGGCACTCCTCCCTGTGACTTTGGGACCCCTGTTCTTTCCTTCAGGGTCTTTCAGAGCCTGAAATCTCCGCCTCCCTTAGGGAGCTTTTGGCTCTGTGAGAAGGAAGGTTCAGTTATAATCTTTAGTCCCTGGACACCTGAGGATTCCTACGAACTCTGGATTTGAATGAGGAGGGGAGAGGTAGGAGGACCCTGTTTCTGTCCAGTGAGGGTGTGACTGATTCAGTTAAACTGTTTCTAAGGCCAGTACTGAGAGCCCCCTCCCAGATATCAAAACAAATGAATAAATAAAATTGGTGGTTTCCATGGAGGCTTCAGTACACCCATGTCAGAATAGCTGCTCCCACTGGCGTTGTACGCCCTGCCCTCCATGCCTCTCTGCTCTCTAATTCCTCCATTCACAGACTAGTGTAAATTACCTGGGCCACTGCTGCTCTGCACAAAGTGTGATCTGATAATAGGGAGACCTAAATCCGACAAGTAGAGGCAATTTTTCAGAAGCAAGAGCACTGGGAATTGTGAGGTCGCAAAAGAGGGTAAGAAGAAGGTTCTTAGACCCTAGATGACTGTGAGTTAGCACTGCAAAAGATGTGACCAGTGGGAGGGCGGTGGGCCTGAGCCACTGATTTATCTGGAAGGCTAGGGGAGATGAACGCAAGCTTTAAGCCAGTTGGTGAGCTTTGCACTTGAGAAAGTTTACTCTGGTTACAGAAAGTTTGCCCTGTTTAGAAACCACCAGGGTCCTGTACCCACTAAGTCTGCTCCTAGTCCTCGAGGTGGGGTTCGAGTGGGGTTTATTCATTTGTTTGGTTGACTGGGTGGAGGATGACTAGGAAAGAACAGGGCTGTGGAGGCAGGGACACCATTGGTGAGGCTGTGGGTGACTGTCCAGATAAAAGACAGGTATAGGAGGTGATGATGGCTGGTGGGATTAAGAAATGACAGTTTCTTTCATTTGGGAGTTCCTGTCTTGGCACAGCAGAAACAAATCTAACTAGTCACCATGAGGACACAGGTTCGATCCCTGACCTTGCTCAGTGGGTTAAGGATCTGGCATTGCTGTGGGCTGTTGTGTAGGTCACAGATGTTGTCCAGATCCCGTGTTGTGGCTGTGGTATAGGCTGGCAGCTGTAGCTCTGATTCAACCCCTAGCCTGGAAACTTCCATATGCCAAGGGTGTGGCCCTTAAAAAAAAAAAAAGAAAAAAGAAATGACAGTTTGAGGCGTTCCCATTGTGGATCAGCGGGTTAAGACCCCAACATAGTCTCCATGAAGATGCAGGTTCAATCCCTGGCTTCACCCAGTGGCTTAAGGATCCGGCACGGCTGCAAGCTGCAGCATAGGTTGTAGATGTGGCTCGGATCCGGTACAGCCGTGGCTTGTGTTGACTCTGATTCGACCCCTAGCCCAGGAATTTACCTATGCTCCAGTTGCAGCTGTAAAAGAAAGGAAGGAAAAAAGAAAGAGGGAAGAAGGGAGGGAGGGAGGAAGGAAAGACAATTTGAGAGAGACTGAAGGTGCATCGTAAGAATGGAGGGGACTTGATAACCTGGTTTCAGGATGCAAACAAGGAGGATGCTCACATAGGTTCTCCAGGGATGCCAAGAAGCTGGCCTTGTGGAGATATGTAACATGGTTGATGCATGTGGCTGTGTATTTCATTTGCCCAGGCCCTTTCTAGGCAATAGTGGGGCTCCTGGGCCTCTTCTCATTTCCCGAAGAACTCAGCTTGTGGGTGAGCCCTCTTGCTATAGCTTATACCCACAACACTGGTGTATATCTATCTCCACCTGACTCCTTCACGCAGGATGCACTAGAAAGGTGATTTCGAAAGCTCCATATCGCCTCTCAGGTAGAAGGAGAAAACCGGAGAGAGAACTATCTTCTTAGTCTTCCTTTTTACCTCCAACTAACTATGAAATATTTCCTTCTAGGAACAGAGGGAGAGCCGGGCTCGGCGAGGCCCTCGAGGGCCCAGTGCCTTCATCCCTGTGGAGGAGGTAAGTTTGGAAGGGGTTAGGAATTGTTGGTCCTGGGAAGAAAGGACACAGGGCATTGAGTGGATAGGGGGCTCTTGCCAGCTCTTGAAATTGCCCTTTGAAATTACCCCTTGAGGTTCCTGACTCATTTAATCTACAGAACACCTTGATGAAGCAGGTGTATCAACCCCATTTTGCTGGGAAGAAACAGGCTCAAAGAGATAAAGTGATAACACAGCTAGGTAATGAACAAACATGTGATTCTCAGAACAAGATGTGTTTTTCCTTAAGAAGCTAGAACTGTCTATGTTTATCTTCTCATCCTTGACTGTGCACATATTAAAGTTTTTTCCAACTTCAAAAATAATATACGTTCATTATTTTAAACTTTCCAGTGTTTCAGAAAGTTCTAGTCTCCTGTAATCCCACCCCCATGGAGATAATCACTGTTAACCATTTGCTGCTGTGCTCCAGACTTTTTTTCCACACAGAGCCAAGGCATAGTTTATAACATGGTTTTGTTGTTCTTGTTATTATGTTGTTGTTGTTTTTTTCACTCAATACAACAGAGACATCTTTTATCTACTGAGATCATCCATTTATTTCACAGATATCTACTGAATGATTAATCTGTGTCAAGCACTGTGCTAGGTGCTGAGGATACAGCAGAGAACAAGACAGACAAAAATCCTTGCCTTCATGGAACTGACATTCCAGCGTGGGGTTGGTGGGGGGGTGGAGGGGGGTGGGGGAAACCGACTTCAAAACACATGTACAGGCAAATTGAAAAATAATAGTTTTCCTTCTTTTTCTTTGGCCTTCAATGAACAAACACAAATGTTGCCTTGTCCTCCTTGCCCTCCTACATGTGCAGGCCAAGTAGTTAATGAGCTGTTAGCAAATGTCTGAATCCTCCAGTTCCCTCCACCCTTTGTAAATGGAAAGCAAACAACCACCTCATTATCCACGTCTGTGGCTCAGAATTTTAAGCTCACATAGTGTTCTTATATCTTATTTTTTCATTTATAAATAATCACTCCCCTTTCTTTCCTAATAAAGGGAAGAAATATGCTTTGGGGTTCATCGGGAATTGAATCTTGGTTCTATCATTTACTAGATCTGTAACCTTGGGCACAGCATGAAACCTCCCTGGGCCTTGATTTCCTCATGTGTCAATGGGGCGAAATAGTAGTAGTCACCTCCTCCCTGTAGGATAACTGGGTAGAGTCAATGCGGTAAGGCATGGGGAGCTCCACACTCAGACCTGGCATGGAGAAATCACTCAGGAAATGTGGACTGCTTTGTGTCTGCCTCCAGTGACTGCACAGATGCGTCCATTAGAACAGATGCTCCATGAAAGCAGGAGAAACTGTCCTTTAATCTCTGCCTGAGTTTTCCTGTCTAAAATTGGAAAGTCCCCAGTAGCCTGGAGTTCCCATTGTGGCTCAGCAGGTTATGAACCAGACTAGTATCCATGAGGATACGGGTTTGATCCCTGGCCTTGCTCAGTGGGTTAAGGATCCCCTGTGGCTGTGGCTGTGGTGTGGGCTGGCCCCCTAGCCTGGGAACTTTCGTATGCTGCAGGTACAGCCCCAAAAAGACAAAAAAAAAATGAAAAAAATAGACTTTTAACTTCATAGTTGTGAGGATTAAATGAGTTAATAATATGTGAAGTGTTTGAATAGTGCTTGGCACATAGTAAGCATTATATAAATTATAAATAATATAAATTATTATTATGTAAAGTGTCTCTCAAGTATTTATTAATCACTTACATATCTTTTCCTCCCCTATTCTCCCTTTTTTGGACGTGGTGGTTCCTTGCTAGTAAAATCCCAGTGGATCCAATGTATATGTTGGTCCCTTTGGTGGGGAGGGGGGAGGGGAAGTCATCCTCACCTTTGTTCTGCAGGTCGTGCGGGAGGGAGCTGAGAGCCTGGAGCAGCACCTGGGGCTAGAGGCGCTGATGTCCTCAGGGCGGGTGGACAACCTGGCAGTGGTAATGGGCCTGCACCCCGACTACCTGACCAGCTTCTGGCGCCTTCACTACCTGCTGCTGCACACGGACGGGCCCTTGGCCAATTCCTGGCGCCACTACATCGCCATCATGGTGAGCCTGTCTGAGCCTGACTCGCGTTAGAGTGCCCACATCAGGGGTGGGAGGTGGGGGTTCAGTCCTCATCTCTCCTTGCTGGGGGACTTGATTCTACAGACAAGGAGGAAAGGCAGCATAGAGTAAGGCCCTGGCTTTATCTGACCATCCCCTGAATTCCAGATTTTGAAGAGAGGCACCCTTAGTGCCTGCTTTACAGGTTGGGAAACTGAGGCACAAATTAGTCAGGTGACTTCCCCAAGGTCAGACAACAAGCCAGTGGCAGAGCTGGGGTTAGAACCCAAGTTTCCTGCCTGTTGGGCAACAGGGAAGCCTGTGAAGTCTTGCTCCTTGGGGTGCCCACCCTGAGCACCCCAGCTTGGCACAGAAAAAAGAGGGTGACCTGGGCTCTGTCCATCGCCCCCACAGGCTGCTGCTCGCCACCAGTGTTCCTACCTGGTTGGCTCCCACATGGCCGAGTTTCTGCAGACCGGTGGTGACCCTGAGTGGCTGCTTGGCCTCCACCGTGCCCCTGAGAAGCTGCGCAAGCTCAGTGAGATCAATAAGCTTCTGGCACATCGGCCGTGGCTCATCACCAAGGAGCACATCCAGGTACAATGAGCAGAAAGGCGGGTCCCCGAGGGAGCCTGGGACCTGGGCTGGGGTATGGAAGGCAGCCCAGGGCAGGCACTGAGCAAGTCTGGTCTTTTCTCTCCAGGCCTTGCTGAAGACGGGCGAGCACAGCTGGTCCCTGGCCGAGCTCATCCAGGCCCTGGTCCTGCTCACCCACTGCCACTCACTGGCCTCCTTCGTCTTTGGCTGTGGCATCCTCCCTGAGGGAGACCCGGAGGGCAGCCCTGCGCCCCAGGCCCCTTCACCCCCCAGTGAGCAGAGCACACCTCCCAGCAGGGACCCACTGAACCACTCTGGGGTAAGTCACAGGTCTCAGGCTTGGTGGGAAAGGAAGCTGGCATGGCCCTTTGTCCTTAGGTAGAAGATACTGCCTCGGCTTCTAAAGCTGCTTCCCTAGCTCACCCTGAGGGGTCTTAGAAAAGTTATGGGATTTTGAAACTCAGTTTCCTCGTCTGTGAAATGAGGATAGACCCCTACTTCCTAGAGGGTTGTGAGGATGAGATGAAACAACCATGTGGCTGGCCTCTGTATGGAGCCATGTAGGCCCAAAGTCACTGGTTTACAGCACTTTAAAAATACAAAGTTTGCCTCTTATTCTGTAAGATGACCTTGTTGGTTTTAGTATAGAAACACAGATACTTTAAAAATATATTTTTTTAATTTTGATGAGACTTTGCCATTCATTCATTCATTTATTTTGGTCGTGCCCAAGGAAGTTCCCAGGCCAGGGATTGAACCTGTATCAAGCAGTGACCCAAGCCACAGCAGTAACAACACCAGATTCTTAACCATTAGGCCACCAGGGAACTCTGTGAAAATACAAATACTTTATTTTTATTTTATTTTTTTATAACACAAATACTTTAAAAAGCCCTTTCCTGGGAGTTCTCATTGTGGCTCAGCAGGTTAAGAACCCAACTAGTATCCATGAAGATGCAGGTTCGATCCCTGGCCTTGCTCAGTGGGTTGAGGATCTGGTGTTGCAGCAAACTCTGGCATAGGTCACAGATGATGCTCGGGTCTGGTGTTGCTGTGGCTGTGGCGTAGGCTGGCAGTGGTAGCTCTGATTCAACCCCTAGCCTGGGAATTTCCATATGCCCTAAAAAAGCAAGAAATAAAAAAACCCTTTCCTGTGAGGGAGGTTGACCCTTAGAGAAGGCGTGTCTATTCTCTAGCTCCTTAAACATCCCTTTGGGAGGCACAGGCCATGTGGGCTATCCAGCACGGAATCCAGCACAGTGGCTGGTGCAGAGGAGGCACTGGGCCTTTATGGAGGGAAGGCCTGGCATGTGGGAAAGACGGTGGGATTTCCTGGGGCTGAGGAAGAAGGGGTAGATGGTCACCACTGCGTCCTTCCTGCAGGGCTTTGAGGCCGCCCGTGATGTGGAAGCGCTGATGGAGCGCATGCGGCAGCTGCAGGAGAACCTGCTGCGGGACGAGGGGGCATCGCAGGAGGAGATGGAGAGCCGCTTCGAGCTGGAGAAGTCAGAGAGCCTGCTGGTGACCCCCTCAGGTACAGGGTCTCAGGCCGCCAGGTGCAGGGCCTGCCCCCTCCTCCCACCGTCTCTGCTGGAGAGCTGGTACCCCCAGGACCTGCACCTCTGCTGCCACCTCTTCCAGGATGTTCTGAGCCTGAGCTCTGGGGTCAGACATGGGCTTAGCTCCTGGCCTATTAGCCTGTCTGGCACTGTGACCACGGAGAAGTTACTTGCTCTCTCAGGGTCCCAGTCTCCTCCCATGTGAGAGATGGGTGTGGAGGGTAAATGGGACAACACAGGCAGAGCGCTTAGCACAGAGCCTGGCTCAGAGTAAGTGGCTCCACGAATAATCACTGCTGTTATGATTGTTAGTGTTCCTGAGGGCCTTATCCTCCAGGCCCCAGACCTGATTTACCGCCTTCCCAGGCCTGGCTCTGGCTGAAGTCCTGGTTCCACTCGCTGTGGCCAGGGGCTTTCTCTGGTCCCCTACTCTGTATTGCCCAGGCCCCTACTGGTGATTAATCAGGAGTGGAGCTCCCTGTGATCCAGGCCTTGGCCTCACCATGACCTCTTTCCGATGCCCTCAGCTGACATCCTGGAGCCCTCTCCAAACCCAGACATGCTGTGCTTTGTGGAAGACCCCACTTTCGGATATGAGGACTTCACCCGGCGAGGCACGCAGGCACCCCCCACCTTCCGCGCCCAGGTAGGCTCTCTCCGCTGGTCTCAGCCTGGCTTCCAGTTTACAGGCAAGTGGGTGGATGGCTTGTGAGGAGAGATTTGGGCGCCTTCTCTCCCTCAATATTCCGTGAGGGACATGGGAGACCCTGGATACGAAGGGACTCATCTGTGCCCTAAGCTCAGGGGATCCTGATCACAGGGTGAGTCAGCACTAAGCTGCATCCTCCTCGGCTTCTTGGGTCCAGACCAGGCAGCTGGTTAGATTTGTGGGTGGAGGGAGTTCCTTAGTGGTTTAGTGATTAAGGATCCAGCATCATCACTGCCGTGACTGGGGTTGCTGCTGTGGTGCGGGTTCAATCCCTGGCCTGGGAATTTCCTCGTGCCATGGGTGCGGCCAAAAAAAAAAATAGATATGTGGGTGGAGAGAGGCTTTAGGGAGAGCCAAATGTGCTCCAGAGGATGGCGTCTCTCTGGCCAGTCTACTCACTGACCCCTTCCCATGTTTCCCAGGATTATACCTGGGAAGACCACGGCTATTCACTGATCCAGCGGCTCTACCCCGAGGGTGGGCAGCTGCTAGATGAGAAGTTCCAGGCAGCCTATAGCCTCACCTACAACACCATCGCCATGCACAGCGGAGTAGACACATCCATGCTCCGCAGGGCCATCTGGAATTACATCCAC
The DNA here is from genome assembly GCF_016906955.1 of Phacochoerus africanus. Taxonomy (NCBI): domain Eukaryota; kingdom Metazoa; phylum Chordata; class Mammalia; order Artiodactyla; family Suidae; genus Phacochoerus; species Phacochoerus africanus. The sequence continues at coordinate 84,913,291 of NC_062551.1, forward strand.
TGCGTCTTTGGCATCAGGTGAGTGTGAGGCCCTTCATCCAGCGCAGGAGTGTCCTGTCAGCCCTCGATCTGAGTTCACAATGTTTTCCTTTTACTCTGTGTTTTCTTTTCCTGTCTTCCTGCCTTTATTATTTTTCAAAGCAAATGTTTTTCTTTGCAGATTACAAAAGATAATAAGGGAGCTCCCGTTGTGGCGCAGCAGAAATGAATCTTACTAGTATCCATGAGGATGCAGGTTCAATCTCTGGCCTCGCTCAGTGGGTCAGAGATCCGGCGTTGCCATGAGCTGTGTAGGTTGCACACAGGACTCAGATCCTGCGTTGCTGTGGCTGTGGTGTAAGCCAGCAACTGTAGCTCCGATTCAACCCCTAGCCTGGGAACTTCCATATGCCGCTAGTGCAGCCCTAAAAAAGCAAAAAAATAAAAAAGTAATAGCTGTGCTCACTTTTGAAAGTCTTTAATCCCCTTGCGAGAGATCACAATGAGCATAGAGAGAGAGAAAGAGAGAGAGACGGTTATGTTTGTGTTTCCATTCCAAATAGCAGTTCTTCTCTTATAATAAATTAAAAAAAATAGAAATACCCAACAGTAGGGGGCTTTCAATGACATATCAGAGTTCCCTTGTTTCTCCATTGTCACAACAGCAGCTTGGGTCGCTGCTGTGGCGTGTGTTTGATCCCTGGCCCAGGAACTTTCATGTGCCGCAGGCATAGCCAAAATAAATACCTCCGTGTATATGTACATACATAGCCATTCAGTGAATCTTTTATATATGTATATAGTACATAGCTATTAGAAATTCTGATAACGGGAGTTCCTGTTGTGGCTCAGTGGTTAACGAATCCGACAAGGCACCATGAGGTTGCGGGTTCGATCCCTGGCCTTGCTCAGTGGGTTAAGGATCCAGCGTTGCCGTGAGCTGTAGTGTAGGTTGCAGACGAGGCTCGGATCCCATGTTGCTGTGGCTGTGGCGTAGGCCGGCGGCTACAGCTCCAATTTGACCCTATATGCCACGGGAGTGGCCCAAGAAATGGCAAAAAGACAAAAAAAAAAAAATTCTGATAATGGTTTGTGTTGCCATGGGAAAATGTTCAAAATGTATTGAGAGAAAAGAAAGCTGGTTTCCAACCAGAATATTCTTTTCATTTCTTTTTATTTATTTTTTTCTAAAACTGTACATTCATGGGAAATGTGTGGAATGCTATATGCTAAAAATGTTATTGAATAATGGTTGTCTGTTTGGTATGTAATGAATTACATTGGTATGTAATGAATTACTGTTACCTAAGTATTTTCTGATTTTTTTTTTCTTTGAGTAGGTTTTTTTTTTTAATTGATAGGATCATACTTGATATATTCTGCAACAAGCTTTTTTCACCTCAGAATCTATTGTGAACCACCTTCCGTGTCAGTATGAATAGATCTTTTATGCTTTTGAGCCACTGCATGGTGTTCTGTTATGGATGAGTTGTTAATTATTCAACCATTTCCCTATTGTTGGATATTTAGGTGGTTTGCAATTTTTCATTATTATAAACACTATATGCATTGACTGGTTTCATACCTAAGTTACTTGCAAGTAAATCTGAGGTGTGAAGTTACTTGTCAAGAATATACACAGAACAGGAGTTCCTGTTGTGGCTCAGCGGAAACAAATCTGACTAGTGTCCATGAGGGCATGGGTTTGATCCCTGGCCTCGCCCAGTGGGTTGAGGATCTGGCATTGCCGTGACCTGTGATGTAGGTTGCAGACGTGGCTCGGATCCCACATTGCTGTGGCTGTGGCATAGGCCAGCAGCTATAGCTCTGATTGGACCCCTAGGCTGGGAACTTCCATATGCCACCAGTGCAGCCCTAAAAAAGCAAAAAATGAAAAATAAGATACATGCTTGGTGTTTGTAAAGAAAAACAGCTAGCTTTTTTAGTAAGTTTGGAAGACAGATAACAAATAGAAAATAAAAATCATCCATGGTCCCATCTGCTCTTATTATTGTCAAGTATTTCCTCCTGTCTTTTTTCCATGAACAAATAACTTTAACTTATTCAATTTTGCAAAAACAAGACTCTCTTGTCTACTCAATTCACTTATTCTACTTAATTTAATCAAATGGGAGCATATTTTAATAAACATGTGACTTTTTTTCTTGTTTAACAATTTATTCCAAGCATTAAAAAAAAAAAAAAATCCCCAAAGTTTTAAAAAGGTACAGGTTCCTTGTAGAAAATGTGTCTTTCTGAGTAGTACTCACAGCAAGTCATATTTCACTAAGTGGGTTGAGCTGTACTTAACTGGCCACCCTCTTTCTGGCCAACCTCACTGGCAGGAGAGGGCAGGGATGGAGGGGCATCTTAGAATCTGGCACAGGCTAGTTCCTGCTCAGGTCTAGGCTCCTCCACTCTCCAACATGGTCCTTGCTCCTAAACTGTTGTCTACCAAATCTGTCCTCTAGTCTAAAACCAGTCTTCTTCCTCCTCACTGAGGACTGAGGAGTGAAAAAGTGGCTTCTAGACTTGTTACCACCTTGCTCTTTGACTTTGAATAAGCTGATTGCTTTCCCTAGGCCTTAGTTTGCCCATCTGTAAAATGACTGCCACCTCCTTTCCCCCTTTCCCTCTTCCTTCTCTAGAATAAATATTTGCATTGATCTCCTGACACATCTTCCATGGCTATAAAGTAGTGAATATGACCTTGGAGCCAGGCAGTGCTGGTTTTGAATCCCATTTCTAGCTGTGTGACTTAGGGCAGGTGACTTCATTTCTCCAACCTCAGTTTCATCTACAAAATGAGGCTGGTGAATACAATGTATTGTACACAATACTTTTTGTATACAACAGTATACAGTAGTTTTGAAGATGCCATGAATACGTAATTTTTTATTTGTTTGTCTTTTTAGGGCCGCACCAGCGGCATATGGAAGTTCCCAGGCTAGGGGTCCAATTGGAGCTGCAACTGCCGGCCTCCACCATAGCCACAGCAACGTGGGATCCAAGCCATGTCTGCAACCTACACCGCAGCTCATGGCAATGCCAGATCCTTAACCCACTGAGCGAGGCCAGGGATGGAAACGAATCCTCATGGTACTAGTTGGGGTCGTTAACCGCCGAGCCGCAACAAGAATACATGTTTACACGGCATGTAGTTGGTACTCAAAATACAGCGCGCTCCTCCTCTGCATTTCTCTGCGCATCCAGTGGCCTGTGATATATGACATCAGCTGTTTTTCTAAGAGGAACCAAGCTTCTAGTTGCTTCCTACCTCTGCCTTTTCTTGCCACTCTCTGTTCCTCCTCCTGCAGGGTGGGGCTGGGGGAGAGGAGCTGCTTGTAGGAGCAGAGGGTGAGTGATGCTACTGGGGCCTTTTCATCCAGATATGATGACTATGACTATGGGGAGGTGAACCAGCTCCTGGAGCGGAACCTCAAGGTGTACATCAAGACAGTGGCCTGCTATCCAGAGAAGACCACCCGAAGAATGTACAACCACTTCTGGAGGCACTTCCGCCACTCAGAGAAGGTGTGGCTTGTGGGGCAGGAGCAGGATGGAAGTAGATGAGCCTGGCCAGCAGAGGAGGCAGGGGTTCAGGACCCGATGAGGTGTCCCCAACTAACTCTGTTCTGCCAGATGGGACATCCGGATATATTGTCCCAGGTTCATGTCCTACTCCACTGTGTGCTTTCAGACTCCATTTACTCAGCTGTAAGATGGCAGTGTACTTCATAGGATCCTCAGGGGCAGCCAGAAGGACCTATCACTTGGTAGCGATGTGACCTTGAACCAATCCCTTTCCCTCTGAGCTTGTTGTCTTTACAATAGAAATAAAAATGGCCTGCATTTCAAGGTGGCTGGGAGGACGAAATGCATGTAAACCTCTGATCCCATTTAGATGCTCCAGAGTAGCTTTTGTTTTTAAGCTTTGGGGGATAAAGAGATTATTAGTCATGAGAGGGGTAAATGTGCTTGAAATTCTTCCATGGTCCCGGCACAAAACTGCGCAGAGCCTTAGGAAAGGTCAAGGCGTCTTGTAGAAAAGGGGAAGGATGAAGTGCGTGGTCAGGAATAGTGGCCGTCTGGGAGGGAAGGGGATGACGAGGACTGACATCATTTGCCAACGAGTCCTTGTCCTTGCCCCAGGTCCACGTGAACTTGCTGCTCCTGGAGGCCCGCATGCAAGCCGCCCTGCTCTACGCCCTCCGAGCTATCACCCGCTACATGACCTGACTCGCCCGCAGGACCTGGGCCCAGCACAGCTGACCCTGGGGCATCTCTCTCCCTGCAAGGACGTCTCTGTTTGGAGACAGACCCTAATCCCCTCCTGTCCCACACCCACCCACCCTACTCTGGGGATGGGTCTGTGTGTGACTGCACAGCCACCCCCGCCACACCCTCCTTCTTTCTCCCTGGAATGGACAGAATCATTGCACTGACTCTGGGATCTCAGCTCTGTCCCCTGAGAGCTGGAAGAGGACTAGCAGATGCCCAGGAGGCTGGCCCTTCTCCCTGCCCCTGCCCCCAGAGGCCAAGGGCACAGGAAGGAAAATGGGCTGAGCTCGGACTTATGTGCCAACAGGCCAGGCCCCAGGCAGCACAAGTACCATGGCCTTTCCTGGCCTGGGAAGTCCCTGGCTGGCCCCCGGGAGAGGGACAGTCACCTTCAGGGACTGACACTCCAGGCGGCTTTGCCTTTCCTCCTGCTTTCTCATCTTCAGACTTCATTACCTCCCACCTACCATTCACCCATCAATGTGAAAGTCAAGGTCACAGCTGGTCTGTGCATCCGGCTCCCCAAAAGTCTGTTCTGTTGGGCAGCCTGCAGGCGCTTGGTTCCCTGGCTGCCCCGATGCTAGTTCTGTTCCTTTGACCTCTTTCACCCTCTTACCGTTTTCTCCCACGCCTAGTGATATGAGGCCCCAGGAAGAGGACCAAGCACGTAAACAAGTCAATTATCTCTAGAGCGTTTGGAGCCTCTACTGGTCCCTTTGCCTTCAGAAGAGGAGGGAGTATTAGAGTATGAATTCTCTGTTCTTGGTTCTTTACAGGTGGGGTTTCTCAGGGCCTCTCCCCTAGAGCCACAGTTAGTGCCCAAGAGGAGGCAGACAGGTGAATTCTGTTCTGCCCAGGGCCATATCTGCCCTGCAGAGACTGGCACCCCACTCTCCCTCCCATCTCCATGGCTCTGCCACAGACATTTGCCAAAAAGGTGAGGCTTTCTAGGTGGTGTAGGTGGCACATGGCTCAGGGGGGAGCGTCAGGGTTCTGGTGTGGGCCAGGTGACCGTGGCTCCACGAGCAAACCTCCCTAACCTCCTCCATTTCCACCGCTGCAGCCTGAGGGGTAAGACTAAGTTTCTGCGATGACTGAGACTTCACTCTGATTCTCAGGCCAATCTGCTGGCAGCACCCTGTACACCTTGCAGGATCTTGGGGGCCCCCTGGGGAGCCTCACCATCACCACCATAACTCCTTGTAGTCTGTTCCTCCAGGCCACCTGCCAAGGACCTCCCCATCCCCCATCCCCACTTCTGTCCCTTCTCGATTTTAGGGAGATTGCTTGGAGGCAGAAGCAGCCAAGGACTGATCCCAGGCACTTTCTGTAGCAAACAAGCTGTGAATTATGACTTCCCTCGCCCTTCTGGCAGTATGTGCCTCCTCTCTGACCAGTTGGAAGGTGACTGAAGAAAGGCAAGGGCCACGATGCTGCTGCTTCTGCCCCTCCTCTCGGGTGGGACGGGAGAGGAGCCTGGTCATTGTGCCACATTTCATCCCCGTGCGGGCATGGGCAAGTGACTGGCACCCCCTTCGGGCCTCAGAGCCCTCCGTGCAATGAAGCTGGGCTGGAGGGAAGAGGTCCCAGCACTGGGGTTTGGATTCAAGAGGGGACTGACGACTGTGAAATTCCCCCGGTGGGTGGGGAGGGGTATCCAGTGTTCAAGTGCAGAAATCTTCGCCTTTGCTACCAGTTCTGTATGGTGAGAAATAAAAGTGCACCAAGGTTTTGTTTTGTACTTCTTGTTAATGGGCTGTTTTTCCATTTCCTAAGGGTCATGGTTCACCTCTTAGTATAAGCGGGGAGCTGTGATTGCATCATGGACCTGAGCTGCTAGCCCTTAACCCTGCTGAGCTCTGTGCCCAGTGACTGCAGGGTTGGGAGTGGTTGGCATTGACCATCCACTTCTGTCCCTTTGGTGTTCAGCCCTGCCACCCATCTGTGGCTGGCCTGGCATCATGGAATAATGGCCATATTGTTTTGCTCACTAAGCCTGGCCCTGAGCTGGATACTTGGAAGCCAGTTCTCTGAATCTGTAGCAAAATCCTGCAAGGGCCTTGAGGCTCAGAGGTAAAGTGACATCGCTGAGGCCGCATCAGTGGTCAGTGGTAGAGCCAGAATTGCACCTGGGGTTGGTCCCCTTGATCCTGAGGTCTTGCCATTTCACCTTGCTGTTTTTTCCCACTACTGGGATCCCCCTATGGCCGAGAGAGGGTGTTTGAGAATCTCTGGGAGGAACCTTTGCGACCCCTGCCCCGTCACATTATGCTGGCTTGTTTCTCATCTTTTCTTCCCTGGCACCAAGGGAGACAGATGAGGCATAACGAATTAGATGTGGCTCAGGGTTGTGCCAGTCCCATTTAGTAGCTGTGTGACCTTGGTGAAGCTTCTTAGTGTCTCTGGGGCACCAGGAACTCTAGCAAGCTTATCAGGAAAACCACATCATGACTGAGAGCTAAGATCTCTCCTGCTGACTTCCCACTTCCTCTAAATACTGCCGTCATGGAGTTCCTGTTGTGGCGCAGTGGAAACAAATACAACCAGTATCCGTGAGAATGTGAGTTCAATCCCTGCCCTCACTCAGATTCAGCGTTGCTATGAGCTGTGGGGTAGGTCGCAGATGCAGCTCTGATCCCGCATTGCTGTGGCTCTGGTGGAGGCCAGCAGCTGTAACTCTGATTTGACCTCTGACTAGGAACTTCCATATGCCATGGGTGCGGTCCTAAAAAATACATACATATATACATACATACATACCGCCGTCATCAAATGAAAACTGGGTCTCCAGGAGGGCTCTCCTGATTGATTCCCCTATGTCCTTTCCTCTCTTCATTTTTTCAGTGTTCCTATAAATTTGTTCCTCCTTCCAGAGTCATTTGAGAAGGCTTGGGACAAATTAAGTCAGGTTTGGAGTACAAAATTTGGGTCTGGTCCTGACTTAGTCATCTACTATCCCTGAGAGGGAGAGGGTTGATTAATTTCACTGTGCCTCAAGTTTTTTTCTGCTTTTTTAGCTGGGGCAAGGTGTTCTCTTTCTTTCTTTCTCGTTTTTTTAGGGCCACATCCACAGCATATGGAGGTTCCCAGGCTAGGGATCACCTCGGAGCTGGAGCTGCACCACAACCACAGCCATAGAAACGCCAGATCCAAGCCAAGTCTGTGACCTACACCACAGCTCACGGCAACCCTGGATCCTTTAACTCACTGAGCAAGGCCAGGAATCAAACCTGTGTCCTCATGGATGCTAGTCATATTTGTTTCCATTGAGCCATGATGAGAACTCCACAGATGTCTTCTTTTCCAGATGACGTTATTGAATGACTGTTGCCATCTGTTTTTATTATTTTTATTTATTTATTTATTTATTTTTTATTTTATTATTATTTTTTTAGAGCCATACCTGCAGCATATGGAGGTTCCCAGGCTAGGGGTCTAACCAGAGCTAAAGCTGTTGGCCTACGCCACAGCCACAGCAACGCGGGATCCGAGCCACATCTTCGAACTACACCACAGCTCTCGGCCAGATCCTTAACCCACTGAGCAAGGCCATGGATTGAACCTGCAACCTCATGGTTCCTAGTCGCATTCGTTAACCACTGAGCCACAACGGGAACTCAAGCCAGCTGTTTTTAAATCTCTCCATCTTCAACCTGTGAGAAAGGAGTGGTGGCCCATTTTACAGACATGGAAAAGTAACCTCAAGTTAAAGTCTAGGGAACATCAACTTAACGGACAGATCCGGGTCAAACACCAGCTTTGACATTTAATGTCTGTCTGAACATAAGCAAGTTACTTCAATTCTCCCTCCTCAGTTTTCCTTGTCTATGCAATGGAATTAATACCTAGGGTCACAGGAGGGTTGTGTGGCTTAAACAATGCACAGTTCAGGTACCCAGCACCTTGAATTAGTGAGCCATTCAGTGTTCAGATTTCTGCCCAACATCAAAAACTGAGGTAGGATTTGAACTCTTGTCAGTCTGATTCCAGAGCATTGCTTTTGTCCCCAAACTCCCTATGCCCTTAGCCTGCATTTTTAAAAATCAGGTTCAAGCCAATTTACGCATGGAATTGAAAATGCTTGGCTCCAGATTGGATCAAAAGAATCTGTTTTAGACTTGGGCAACCTGTAATCCAGGACCTGGGCTTATCTACCCAGGTTGGCATTTGTGGAATTTTCTGGAGGCTTGCTTCTCCGTTTGGCTTTGGAAGCCATGCTTGGATTGAGGACGGCTGAGAGTGGGTAGAAACAGACTGAGTCTCCTCCAGCAGGTTTCAAACAGTCACCAGAGCCCTAGGACAGGTGGAATGGAGAAGTGGTTCACGAACTTTTTGTGCCTTAGTATTTCCTAGAGGACAATTGTGTAGAGCTAGAGCTCAGATATTTGCAACTTTAACAGCTTCCCTGCTGTTCTGATGCTCAGGACATTCTTTGATTCGACAGCAGATATTGTGCACCTAGTATTTAAATTCCCTGGACACAGAGCAGTGAACAAGACAGGCATGCTTCCTGCCTTCTTGTTCTTTATTATCTCCTGGAGGAAAGAGACATTAGATCATCACACAATTAGTTATTTAAATGATAATCATGGAGTTCCTGTTGTGGCTCTGCTCTGTGGTTAACGAATCCGACTAGGAACCGTGAGGTTGCGGGTTCGATCTCTGGCCTCGCTCAGTGGGTTAAGGATCAGGTTGCCGTGAGCCGTGGTGTAGGTCGCAGACGCGGCTCGGATCCCACATTGCTGTGGCTGTGGTGTAGGCTGGCAGCTACAGCTCTGAGTAGACCCCTAGCCTGGGAACCTCCATATGCCTCGGGTGCAGCCCTAGAAAAGACAAATAAATAAACAAACAAATAAATAAATAAATAAAATGATAATTGTGATCTGCACCTCAAATGAGAGATAGGAGGTGCTGTTAGAGTATTTCCAGCCTAGAATCAGAAGCTTTTCTTCCAAGGAAATAGGTTGGACTTCTGCAGAAACTAAAACACATCCTAGAAGAGTGCTTTCCACCCACTGAAGCACCTTCTTGGAACCTGAGGGCTCCATGGAACAATTAGAAAACTGCTCATCTACATTCCTCTGTAGGGGATGCTGTGGTGTGCAACCCAGGCTGTGGCACCCGTTCCTTCCCACTCCACTGGGGATGATGGTTGCTGAAGGATCTCAGCTGAGTGCCTTTCTGGGAACTGCCCTAAACCGAAGGGAGTGACCAAGCTCACAGTCATGCCCCTCCAGGCAGTCTGCCTCCAATGACTTGTTGATGGGAGAGGAGTCTACAAAGGCCTGCCCCTTTGCCTCCATTTGAAACAACTGAAGGGGGAGTTCCCATTGTGGCTCAGCGGTAACAACTGGATCAGTATCCATGAGGACGCAGGTTCTATGGCTGGCCTCACTCAGTAAGTTAAGAATCTGGCATTGCCGTGAGCTTTGTGTAGGTCGCAGACTAGGGTCGGGTCTGGCCTTGCTGTGGCTGTGGTGTGGGCCGGCAGCTCCAGCTCCAACTTGACATCTAGCCTGGAAACTTCCATATGTTGCAGGTTCAGCCCTAAAAAGCAAAAAAAAAAAAAAAAAAAAAAGAGAGAGAGAGAGAGAGAGGAAGGAAAAGGAAGGGAGGAAGAAACAGAAAGATAAACAACTGAAGGATTGTCCCAGCTCTAGTGCTCTGAGGCCAGTCTGCTCAGCCCTGCTTCTCCTGGTCCTCCGATCCCCAGCAAAACTCCTATATGCAAATTTCCACCTCAGAGTCTGCTTACCAAGGTACTTAACCTAAGACACTCTTACAGATGGTGAAAATAAAGACCAGAGAGGAGAAAGGTCTTGGGTGAGCTCTCATGAGCCTGAACCTTCAGATCCCTCTTCACAGTTTGTCACCACCCTGCGTCAGAGTCCTACAACTTCCGGTGCCAACTTTCTCTTCCTGAGGTTGAAGGCAACAGCTGCAATGCTGAAGGGGCAGAAAAGATTCTCGCCCTCATCCCCAGTCCCATGACTGGAAACCTTGGGCAAGTCACTTGCCCCCTCTGGGAAGAAAGGTAAGTACTCTTGTGTCCCTGGTTCTGAGAAAAACCATGTCTCAGCAGGTTATAGCAGCAGAATTTCTTTCCCCTCATGTCTGAATCACCTCTGATCTCAATATTGGTTCACATCAGGGAGAACCTTGAGCTTCTGTCCCAATTCTCAGTTTCTTTTCTTTTCTTTCTTTCTTTTTTTTTTTTTTAGAGCCACATCCGCAGCATATGGAAATTCCTGGGTTGGGGTCAAAAGGGGTCTCGGAGTGCAGCTGCCTGCCTGCTCCATAGTCACAGCAACACCACATCCAAGCCACATCTGCAGCCATGCCAGATCCTTAACCCACTGAGCGAGGCCAGGGATTGAACCTACATCCTCAAGGATTCTAGTTGGGTTCTTAACCTGCTGAGTCACAACAGGAACTTCTACCAATTCTCAGTTTCTAAACTCACATTCCAAGTAGGAACCCATTTTCTTGGTTCATGCTAACATTATTGAGTGCTTTCTTTGTTCCAGACACTGCTAGATGCTGGCAGTACAGCAGTGAATAAGACAGACACCGTCCTGGTCCTCATGGACCTTAAAATCCAGTGGAAAAGATGAACATCACGCAAATACTTGTGATGCGTCCCAGGCAAATAAAAGCAGAGGGAGCCATGAGATCGTGCGCCTGGGAAACCCCTACACGCGGTGTGGGAGTTCCCAGAGAGATACCTCAGACATGAAGGGTGACAAAGGGTTGGCCAAGGGTCCGAATGGAGAAAGTAGTGTGGAACAAAAAAAATTTCTGGCAGAGGAAACAGCTTGGGAGAAGATGTGAAACAGGAAGACAGCCCAGCAGGGGCAGAGGGAGAAGAGAGAATATGAAGAAGGGTGAGGTAAGAAGGCGGCCCAGGGCAGACCTGGCATGTTAAGACTTTTGGACTTTATCCTATTGGCAATGGGAAGTCTTCAAAGGATATATTAGGTTTTGCTTTGTTTGTTTTTTTTGTTTTTCTTTTGTCTTTTTAGGGCTGCACCCAAGGTATATGGAGGTTCCCAGGCTAGGGGTTGAATTGGAGCTGTTGCTGCCGGCCTACACCACAGCCAGAGCAACGCCAGATCCAAGCTACATCTGTGACCTACACCACAGCTCACGGCAACGCCAGATCCTTAACCCACTGAGCAAGGCCAGGGATCGAAACCGCAACCTCTTGGTTCCTGGTGGGATTGTTTCCACTGCGCCACAATGGGAACTCCCAGGATATTTTATTTATTACAAAATAGATGCTATGGTGGACTGAATGTTCATGTCCTTCTCAAATTCTTTTTCTTTTTTTTTTCTTTTTAAGAGCTACACCTAGGGCATATGGAAGTTCCCGGGCTAGGGGTCATTTCAGAGTTGTAACTGCCAGCCTCACACCACAGCCATAGCCACAGCAACAAGGGATCCAAGCTGCCTCTGTGACTTACATCACAGCTCACGGCAATGCCTGACCCTTAACCCACTGAGCCAAGCCAGGGCTTGAACCTGAATCCTCATGGATACTAGTTGGGTTCTTAACCCGCTGGGATACAACAGGAACTACCCCCCACACCACCTTTTTTTTTTTCCTCTCAAATTCTTATGTTGAAACCCTAATCCCCAGTGTGATGGTATTTGGAGATGGGGCCTTTGGGAGGTGATTAGTTAATGAGTATGGACCCCTCATGATGGTTTGGGGTCCTTAAAAGAAGGGACAAGAGAGATCTTGCTTTCTCTCTCTCTTTCTCTCCACCACGTGAGGATGCGGGCATTCATCAGGAACCGAATGGGCTGGTATCTTGATCTTGGACTTCCCAGCCTCTGGAACTGTGGAGACATACATTTCTATTGTTTAGGCCACCCAGTCTAAAATATTTTTGTTATAGCAGCCCCAAACCAGGCAATAATATTTTATTAGAAGAAGGAGTGGAGGAGTTCCTGTCGTGGCACAGCAGAAACAAATCTGACCAGGAACCATGAGGTTTCGGGTTCGATCCCTGGCCTCGCTCAGTGGGTTAAGGATGCGGTGTTGCCATGAGCTGTGGTGTAGGTCACAGGCTTGGTTCGGATCCTGCGTTGCTGTGGCTGTGGTGTAGGCTGGCAGCTGTAGCTCCAATTCAACCCCTAGCCTGGGAACCTCCATGTGCCACAAGTGAGGCCCTAAAAAGAAAACAACAACAACAAAAAAAAGAAGATGAAGAGGGAGTGGAGAAGGGACTAAGACTTATTTAGGACTTCCTGTGTGTCAGATACCTCATTAAGTAATTCACAAGCATGACCTTGTTTAATCCTCACAGCAGCCCTATACAGTAGAGCCTGTTCTCAGCTCCTTTTATTATAGATGGACATAGCGGAACCTAGGTTCAAAAGTCCCCTCAACCAGGGAGTTCCCGTTGTGGCACAGCAGAAACAAATCTGACTAGTATCCATGAGCATGTGGGTTCGATCCCTGGCATCACTCAGTAGGTTAAGGATCTGGCATTGCTTCGAGCCACGGTGTAGGTCATAGATGCAGCTCGGATCCCGTGTTGCTGTCGCCGTGGTGTAGGCTGGCAGCTATAGCTTTGATCTGACCCCTAACCTGAAGGGTCAAAAAAAAAAATTATTGGTGTCAGGATCAAATGAGAAAATGTCTACAGAGTGTGTGTTTGGTTAATTTAGTTCCTCCCTTTAGTGGAAGACAGGGATTGGGTCAACGACATTCTCTCAGATTCCATATGCCACACCTGCAGTCCTAAAAAGCAAAGAAAAAGAAGAGAAAAAGAAAAAAAGTTCCCTCAACCAAAAAAGGTTTCTCTGGTTCCCCATCTCCACCTTGAGTGTCTATCTCCCTTTTTTGACCTAAGCTTACCAAGTGCTTCTGCTTTTCGAAGGCATTTTTTTCTGTCTAATATTATAATCATATGCGTGGCTTGCTCGTTTCCCCACTCAACCGCAAGCCCCATGTAGGCAGAGGTTTTTTCCTGCGTGTTCACTGCTTTATCTCCAGAATCTAAAGCAGGATGTAGCATGTGGTGGGGACTGAAGAAATAAGATAGGTGTGGAATATATGTTTGTATCCACCAGGCTATCTGGTCTAGTGCTGGGTCTGGGCAGCAATGTTCCAGAAATAACAGCCTCCCCATGTTTTGGGCCTGGAGTCTGCTCCTCTGCTCTGCCCATCTCCCCCTGGCTGGTTGTCTGTTACGTCTGCAGCTCTCAGACTCTCAGCGTCCGTCTGGTGTCAGGGAAAGAGCTTGGACTTTGGAACCAGATAGACGAGGCTCAAATCTGAGTGCAAGTCCATCTGGAATGAGGCAGGGAATAAGTAAACAGAACCAAGTACCTATATGACCTTTGATAACTTTCTTGAATTTCCTCATCTATAAAATGGGACCTTTACCATCACAAATTATTCGTGTCAGATCTCTTGTGACTCATTGGGTTAAGGACCTGGCATGGCCACTGTGGCAGCCTGGGTCACTGCTGGGGAGTTCGATCCCTGGCCTGGGAACTTCCACAGGCTGTGGACATAACCAAAAAAAAAGTTATTGTTGTCAGGATCAAGTGAGAAAATGTCTATAGGAGTTCCCGTTGTGGCTCAGCAGAAACGAATCTGCCTAGTATCCATGAGGATGAAGGTTTGATCCCTGGCCTCACTCAGTGGGTTTAGGATCTGGTGTTGCCGTGAGCTATGGTGTAGGTTGCAGAGGCAGCTCAGATCCTACGTTGCTGTGGCTTTGGTGGAGGCCAGAGGCTGCAGCTCTGATTCAGCCCCCTAGTCTGGGAACCTCCATGTGCCACAGGTTCGGCCCTAGAAAGAGAAAAAGACTAAAAAAAAAAAGAATGACTCTGAAATTTCAAAGAGATGTGAACTTAAGGAAGAAATGGGGGAAAATGATAAAGTTCTGTTTTAGGATGTCTTGTTGCTGAAGAGAAAAACAATCATATCAAACAAAGAAAGAGTATATAATCATAAGTATGTAGTCTAAATGAAAGACTAAATGAAAGGCAGTTAAGGACAAAAATTAATACCTGGATCATGTTATTGAGTTAAGTTATAGCACTCTTCAGAGCATTTTTTTAAAGTCACTTATTTATTGGAGTTCTCATCATGGCCCAGCGGAAACAAATCTAACTAGGAACCATGAGGTTGCGGGTTCGATCCCTGGCCTCGCTCAGTGGGTTAAGGATCCGGCATTGCTGTGAGCTGTGGTGTAGGTCACAGATGCAGCTTGGATCTGGTGTTGCTGTGGCTGTGGTGTAGGCTGGCAGCTGTAGCTCCGATTAGACCCCTAGCCTGGAAACCTCCTTATGCTGAGGGTGTGGTGCTGAAAAGACAAAAAATAAAAAATAAAATAAATAATTTTTTAAAAATCACTTATTTATTCATGTGTTTATGTATTTATTTGTGTATTTTTTGTTTATTTTTTTATTTTTTTATATCTGCACCCAGGGCATATGGAAGTTCCCAGGCCAGGGACCAAACCCTTGCCTCTGCAGCAAACAAGCAGCAGCAGTCAGATTCTTAACTCATTGCATCACAGCAGGAACTCCTTAAAAAAATTTTTTTTAATGTGAAAAATCAACAAATTACGTAAGAAAGAAAACCAAGGATTTCCCGTTGCAGCGCAGCGGAAAGGAATTTGACTAGGAACCATGAGGTTGAGGGTTCAATCCCTGGCCTCGCTCAGTGGGTTAAGGATCCAGTGTTGCCGTAAGCTGTGGTGTAGGTTTCAGAGGCGGCTTGAATCTGGTGTTGCTGTGGCTATGGCATAGGCCAGCAGCTACAGCTCCGATTCAACCCCTAGCCTGGGAACCTCCATGTGCTGCAGGTGTGGCCCTTAAAAGACAAAAAGACCCCAAAAAAAAAGAAAAAAAAAGAAGGAAAATCAAACTGTCTTCTCATTGTTCTAATAGCATCAAACAGATGCATTTCCTCAAACACAGCCTTGTATATATAATTCTCCTGCTTCAATATCTTTGATGGATATATCTTGCCATTCCTTTTAGTTTTGCATTTAAGGACAGATTAGTTTTGGAGTTCCTCTCTGGTGCAGTGGTTTCAGGATCCAGCAATGTCACTGCAACAGTTTGGGTTGCTGCTGTGGCTCGGTTTTTATCCCTGTTTCAGGAACTTCCACATACCTCGGGTGGGGCCAAAAAAGAAAAAAGGACAGATTAGTTTTGCCTGTTCTATGATCTCATGTTAAGTAGAATTATACACTATGTATCTTTTGTTTATGATTTCTTTTGCTCAGCCTAATGTTTTTAAAGTGTATACATGAGTTGCCTATATTGGTAGGTCATTCCTTTTTGTAGCTGAGTGCTATTTCAATGTATGAATATACCCCCAGGTAATTCCTCTGTTTACCACTTAGTGAACATTTGGCTTGTTTCCAGTTTGCAGCTATTTGAATTAGGCCTCTAAAATATTCAGTTATACGTCCTTTTGTGGACGTATATTTGCATTTCTCTTCGGTAAATACCTAGAAATGGAATCGCTGGGTTGTATGGCAAATATATGTTTAACTTTACAAAAAACTACCCAACTGTTTTCTAAAGTGGTTGTACAATTTTACACTCACCAGCAATATTCAAGAGTGTGAGTTGCTCCACCTCCTTTTTCATACTGGGTATAATCAGTCTTTTTCATTTTAGTCATTCTAATAGGTTTGTCATGGCATCAAAACTTTTTTGTGTGTGTCTTTCTAGGGCCGCACCCGAGGCATGTGGAGGTTCTCAGGCCAGGAGCCTAATTGAAGCTGCAGCCGCCAGCCTACGCCAGAGCCACAGCAACCCAGGATCCGAGCCGCGTCTGCGACCTACACCACAGCTCACGGCAATGGGGCATCCTTAACCCACTGAGCAAGGCCAGGGATTGAACCCACAACCTCATAGTTCCTAGTCGAACTCACCTCTGGTGTGCCACGACGGGAACTCCAAAACTTTTTTTTTTTTTTGACCATGCCCATGGCATGCAAAAGTTCCTGGATGGAACTGTGCCACAGCTGTGAGAATGCCAGGTCCTTAGCCCACTGCACCACCAGGCAACTCCTGTCACTGTATTTTTGATTCTTCTAGAATTTCACGTAAGTGGAAGTATTCATGGTGTAATCTTTTGTGAATGGCTTCTTTTGGTTAGCATAATGCTTTTGAGATTCATCATGATATTACGTTTATCAGTCGTTTATTCCTTTTTGTTGTAAAATAGAAAACTAATGTATGGATATATATTGCAATTTGTTTATCCATTCACCAGTTAATGGATATTTGAGTTGTTTGCAATTTTGGCTATTATGAATAAAGCTGCTATTTGTGTGGGTATAGGTTTTCATTTTTCTTGGGTAAAAGCATAGGAGTGAAATTGTGGGGACACGTGGTAAGTGGATATTGAGTTTTGTAAGAAATTTCCAAATCATTTTCCAAAGTGGCTTAGCATTTTGTATTCCATCAGCAACATATGAATTCCAATTGCTCTGCATCCTTGTTCAACACTTGGTATGGTCACCTTTTTTTTTTTTTGTCTTTTTCGCTATTTCTTGGGCCGCTCCCTCGGCATATGGAGGTTCCCAGGCTAGGGGTCGAATCGGAGCTGTAGCCACCGGCCTACGCCAGAGCCACATCAACGCGGGATCCGAGCCGTGTCTGCAACCCACACCACAGCTCATGGCAACGCCAGATCGTTAACCCACTGAGCAAGGCCAGGGATGGAACCCGCAACCTCATGGTTCCTAGGCAGATTTGTTAACCACTGCGCCATGACGGGAACTCCATGGTCACCCTTTTTAATATTAGCCATTCTTATAGATGGATAGCAGTATTTCATGACTTTTTTTTTTTTTAGTCTTTTTAGGGCCACACTAGTGGCCTATGGAAGTTCCTAAGCTAGGGGTAGAATCAGAGCTGCAGCTGCCAGTCTACATCACAGCCTCAGCAATGCAGGGTCTAAGCTGCCTCTGGGACCTACACCACAGCTCATGGCAACACTGGATCCTTAACCCACTGAGCAAGGCCAGCAATTGAACCTGCATCCTCATGGATACCAGTCAGATTCATTTCCACTGAGCTACACTGGGAACTCCCTCTCATGACTTTTTAATTTGTATTTCTGAGACTACTAATGATGTTGAGCTTCTTTTGATGTACTTATTGGCCTTTTATTTATCTTGTGTATCTGTTGAAGTATCTTTTTGAATCATTTGTTGGTTTTCTTTATTGTGGTGTTTTCTTATTTTTAAGAAGTAGGAATTCTTCATCTATTCTAGATATTCTGGACTTATCCTTTACCAGATGTATTAATTGCACATATTTTATCCCAGACTGTGTCTTGCGTTTTTGTTCTCTATAAGAGCAGAAGATTTTAATTTTGATGGAATTCAATATATCATTCCTTTCTTTCTTTCTTTTTTCTTCAGGGTTGCACCTGTGGCGTATGGAGGTTCCCAGACTAGGTGTCGAATTGGAGCTGCAGCTGCTGGCCCATGCCACACCAATGCCAGATCCGAGCTGGGTCTGCAACCTACACCACAGCTCATAGCAATGCCAGATCCTTAACCCAATGAGCAAGGCCAGGGATTGAAACTGCATCCTCACGGATACTAGTCAGATTCGTTTCTATTGAGCCATGATGGGAACTCCCATTTTTTTCTTTTATATTTTGGGCTTTTTGGGTTCTATTTAAGGAAACTGACTAACCCAAGGTCCCAGATATGTTTTCCTGTGTTTTTCCTCCAGGAATTTTATTCTTAACATTTCTATCTATTATTCATTTCATGCTAATTTTTGTGCATAGTGTGAGGTAATAGTAGAGGTTCATTTCTTTTTCCTTCAAATATCCAGTTGTTCCAGCACATCTGTTGAAAAGACGATCCTTTCTTCATTTAATTATTTGGGTACATATGTAAGTCTACTTCCGATTTCTTTAATCTGCTTCCATTGATTTATATGTCTATCCTGGCCCTGATATTTAAATTTGTAGGAGTTCCCATCGTGGTGCAATCCGACTAGGAACCATGAGGTTGCGGGTTCGGTCCCTGCCCTTGCTCAGTGGGTTAACGATCCGGCGTTGCTGTGAGCTGTGGTGTAGGTCGCAGACGCGGCTCGGATCCCTAGTTGCTGTGGCTCTGGCGTAGGCCGGTGGCTATGGCTCCGATTCGACCCCTAGCCTGGGAAACTCCATATGCCGCAGGGGTGGCCCAAGAAATAGCAAAAAGACAAATAAATAAATAAATAAATAAATAAATAAATTTGTAATGTATTGTTTACTATTTGATTACATGCATTTCCTGTAAGTAAACTCCATTCCTTCATGGAGCCAGACAAGCAAAAAAACAGATATTTTCTGTTCATTAGAGAGAAATCAGAAAATACAAATAAGCAGAAATAAGGACATAAAAGTTGCTAACAATTCACCCCTAGAGTGTACTACTGTTATTTTCTGTAGAATTTATCTTCTAGATCGTCCTTCTATGTTTAAATATGGTAGGAGTTCCCTGGTGGGTCAGCAGATTAAGAGTCGGATGTTGTTACTGCTGTGGCTTGGGTTGCTGCTTTGGTTCAGGTCCAGGTTCAGTCCCTGGTCCAGGAAATTCCACATTCCACAGGCACAAACAAACAACAACAAAAAAAGTTCTTCAAAAAAATAAATAAATATGCCAACAAAGTGGTGATATATTAAACAATAAGTTTACAATTTGTTTTCCCCTCCACATTATGTTGTGGAGTGTATTTGATTAAATCAGTGGTTCTCACCCTGGGATGACTTTGCCCCACGGGACAGTTGGCAAAGTCTGAAGATATTTTTCTGTTGTCACAAATGGGCAAGTGCTAGTAGCATCCAGTGGGTAGAGGCCAGGGATACTGCTAAACATCCTACCATGCACAGGACAGTCCTTTGCAATAAAGATTCATCCAGCCCAAAAAATCAATAGTCCCAAGGTTGAGAAATCCTGAATTAAATAACATACATAACGTGTTCACTCCAACACTTGGCACAAATCAATTGCTTGGTAAATGGAAAACAAGTAACTTTGGGGGAAAAAATATTTCGAAGAGCAGGAATGTGAGTGTGGCGGATCCAGATTCCCCATGGTCCTTTCTCCGAATATCTAGCCATGAGGCTGTTGTGAAGTGGGGAGGCTCACGATACAGAAGTGGTTTTTTTTCTCCACAAATTCCTCAGAAACCAAAAGGTGGGAAAATAGCCAAAGACAGGAGACCTGCAGCCTTGGACATTGGACTCTTCTAGGGGGTGGGGGGAAGATGAGACGGCTCAGTCATTTCCCTTCCCCCTCCAGGCAGCATCTCCCTTGGCTGGAGTTCCAGCTGTGGTCTGGATTGGTGCAAAGACCTTTGCGCTGTCCCAGATCCGGGACTTAAAACCCATGGGCTCCCCCCAGTTTACAGGAGAGCTAGAAAGACATTCAAGGTCAGCAGGAATTAAGCAGGGCAAACCCCTCGGGGGTTGGGGGGACAGTGTCACATGGTCTGATGACAAGGGTAGGATAAACTGGAGAGGGGCAAACCGTAGTCCAGGGAAAGCACAACCAGAGCAGAATTTGATTCAGTTCGTTAGAGCCAGGTATTTAGCAACTGTCATTGCACTCCTACTGTGTGCCAGGCACTGTCTTGGCATAGCGGTTTAGGAGCATGACCTTTTTAGAAAAGCACATTTCAGTCCCAGGTCTGCCAGCCCTAGTTATTTGTCCTTTATAAGGCACATCATGTCTCTGACATACATAATATGTATTCAATACATTGTGTATGTGAGTGGTTCAGTTTTCCCAAAAAGCTGTGCAGTATGGATTACCATCACCTCTATTTTACAAAAGAATAAATCAGGACTCAAAAAGGGGAAGGGCTTTGCCTAATGTCACAGGACTAATTAAATGGCAGAGGATTGCTGTGACAGACTTTTGGGAAATAGAAAGGTGAATAAGATGCAGTCCTTGTCTTCAAGAAGCTTAGAGTCTCATAGGGGAGGAGAGGAGGTAAAGAGAAGTAAAAGTCTAATTCCAAGCAAAGAGGCAATGAGAGAGGTGCTAATAAAGAGCATTCTGGTGTGGTAGGGCAGGGCAGAGGTCAGTTTCGGGTGGAGGCAATCAGGAAGGCTTCCTGGAGGAAATGGTAGTTATAATGTAGACAGTAGACTCTTCCTTTAGCATGAAGTCCTGAGATGTATAATAACTGAGTT
Organism: Phacochoerus africanus; assembly: GCF_016906955.1. Lineage (NCBI taxonomy): Eukaryota > Metazoa > Chordata > Mammalia > Artiodactyla > Suidae > Phacochoerus > Phacochoerus africanus. The sequence continues at coordinate 84,933,739 of NC_062551.1, forward strand.
GGGTCATAGGATGTGTGCTGATGGCAGCAAGGACAGATGATCTGGCTGAGAACATTAATACATTGGGACAAGACTGGTGAAAATGGGCCAAGGTAATATTCAAAGTAGTGGAAAACTAGAAAGGCAACTGATCACAATGGATACAAGTTGTAAACAACCCCCAGGGCCACACTATTGGGGATAAACTGGGTACCATGCTGAATATCCTGGAAAGGATTTGGCATTTACACACTCAGCCTCCTTGACACCTTTTGGGAACAGCACACCCCCATTTTGCTTTAGAGATCCACTTATCCTGCTCTTCTTCTCTATGGTTCTGGTGGGCCCAAACCCCTCTTTATCTCTCCAGAGGTGGACACACAATGACGTCTAGCCAATTAGAATACGAAAATGACTTGTATAAAGATGAACATTTAATACAAGCCGGGCCAGTGAGAACCCTCCCCAGCACATTTGTTGAAACTCTTGGGGGGAAAGGAGCTGTGTTTCACCAGGGAAGCTAAGAGAAAGTCAAATTTAGAGTTTAAAGAGAGAGACAGACAGACACAGAGGTAGAGTGAGAGAGAGAGAAATTCTTTACTATTGTTTTTGAGTCTCTAGATGCAGAGAATCCTGAAGTCTTCAGTTAGAGGAAGGTGGCTTTTTTGTCACTGGCAACTAGAGGTCTCAAATGTCATTCTTCAGGATTCTATACAGACTCTAGAAAGACTTGAAAAAGTGAGGAAAACAGCCAGCAAGAAAGCAAAGGAAGGAGTTCTTGTCGTGGCACAGCATAAACAAATTCGACTAGAAACGATGAAGTTGCAGGTTCAATCCCCAACCTTGCTCAATGGGTTAAGGATCTGGCGTTGCTGTGAGGTATGGTGTAGGTCGCAGACTCGGCTCGGATCCTGTGTTGCTCTGGCAGTGGTGTAGACTGGCAGCTGTAGCTCCTATTCAACCCCTAGCCTGGAGGTGGGAACCTCCATATGCTGAGGGTGTGGCCCTAAAAAAAAAAAAAATGAAAGCAAAGGAAGGCAATGTAACAATTACAAAAGGAAGCTCCCTAGGGGGTAAAGAGAAGGGGCTGTGTAAGAAAAGAAATGAAGTGCCTACCGAGTCCCTCTTCTCAGGGAAAGAGGGTACCTGAATTTTTGCCTTGATTTAAAGAGACTGAGAATCCAAGAAATTAGTCTCCCATCATCCATTACTTTCTCTCTGAGCCAGGACTTAAATACTTCAGTGAATCCCATTTTATTTATTTATTTTTTATTTATTTTATTTTATTATTATTATTTTTTTTTGTCTTTTTGCCATTTCTTTGGGCCGCTCCTGCGGCATATGGAGTTTCCCAGGCTAGGGGTCGAATCGGAGCTGTAGCTGCCAGCCTACGCCAGAGCCACAGCAACGCAGGATCCGAGCCGCATCTGTCACCTACACCACAGCTCACGGCAACGCCGGATCGTTAACCCACTGAGCAAGGCCAGGGATCGAACCCGCAACCTCATGGTTCCTAGTCGGATTCGTTAACCACTGCGCCACGACGGGAACTCCGTGAATCCCATTTTAAATTAGAGCAGCATGGAGGAGAAAAGAGAAGAGAAAAGAAACAAAAAAAAAAAGAGAGAGGCAAAAATTTAAAAATAAAAAATAGAGAGGCTTCTATATGTCACAAAATTTAAAACACAAATGTCAGTCATTAAAATCATGTTGTAAGTGAATGTGTATGATCATAGAAGCTCTATCCAATGTATCATTAAGCGATAAATCAAGTTATAAAGCAGAATGTATAGGCGTTTCCCTCGTGGCTCAGTAGTTAATGAATCTGACTAGGACCCATGAGGTTGCAGGTTCCATCCCTGCCCTTGCTCAGTGGGTTAAGGATCTGGCGTTGCCATGAGCTGTGGTGTAGGTCACAGACGCAGCTCGGATCCCGAGTTGCTGTGGCTCTGGTGTAGGCCAGTGGCTACAGCTCCGATTGGACCCCTAGCCTGGGAACCTCCATATGCGGTGGGAGCAGCCCTAGAAAAGGCAGAAAGACAAAAAAAAAAAAAAAGCAGTATGTATAGTATGATCTCACTTTTTTGTTTTGTTTTGTTTTTTGTATTTTTAGGACCACACCCATGGCATATTGGAGGTTCCCGTGCTAGGGGACTAATCAGAGCTACAACTGCTAGCCCACACCAGAGCCATAGCAACGCCAGATCTTCGACCTACATCACAGCTCACGGCAACACCAGATCCTTAACCCACTAGCTGCAGCCCTAAAAAGACAAAAAAAAAAAGGAATAAAGTACTGATAAAATTTACAACATGAGTGAACCTTGAAAACATTACACTAAGTAAAAGAAGCCAGTCACAAAAGATCACATTTTGCATGATTCCATTTACATAAAACATCCCAAATAGGCAATTCTATAGGAACCAAAAAGGAGATCCTTTATTGCCTAGGGTTGGGACTGGGGAGTATATTGGGGGAAAATAGAAAGTGATGCTTAATAGGTGCTAAATCTCTTATTGGGTGATAAAATACTCTAAAATTGATTGTGGTGATGGTTGCACAAATTCATGAATATACTAAAAATCATTGAATTGTACATTTTATTTTTGCTTTTTTTTTTAGGGCCACACCCTTGGCATAAGGAGGTTCCCAGGCTAGGGGTCAAATTGGAGCTGTAGCTGCAGGCCTATGCCACAGCCATAGTAACACAGGATCCAAATCGCGTCTGCCATCTACACCACAGCTCATGGCAGCACCAGATCCTTAACCCACTGAGGGAGGCTAGAGATCGAACCTGCGTCCTCATGGATGCTAGTCGGATTCGTTTCTGCCGAACCACAACAGGAACTCCTCAAGCTACTATTTAAATAAGAGAGAGGTACTTGCAGGAATAGGTATCCTTTCTTTGTTCCACTATAATCTTTTGGAGCTAGGCATTATGTCTGAATGCAATGCTTGGAACTGGGGCAACCAACTTTCAACCACGAAAATGATGAGAATGCCAACATGCTGAGAAGGCAAACTGAGGTAGAACATGGATCCTCAATGAAATTTTTGAACAACTGAAATAAACAAGTCTAGAAATTCTCTACCTCAGGACTTAATAATGTGAAAAAGACAATTGTCTTAAACAATTCTAAGGATTTTGGGGGTTTTTTAAATTTTTTTTTCCCCTGGAGTTCCCATCATGGCTCAGTGGTTAATGAACCCGACTGGTATCCATGAGGAGGCGGCTTCAATCCCTGGCCTTGCTCAGTGGGTTAAGGATCTGGAGATGCCGTGAGCTGTGGCGTAGGTCACAGACACTGCTCAGATCCCACATTGGTGTGGCTGTGGCATAGGCCGGCAGCCACAGCTCCGATTTGACCCCTAGCCTGGAAATTTCCAGATGCTGCGGGTGCAGACCTAAAAAGACAAAAAAAGGCAAAAAATAATAATAATAATTTTTTTTTGGCCACCCTCATAGCATGCAGAAATTCCTGGGCCGGTGATCAAACCCACACCATAGCAGTGACAATGCTAGACCCTTAACCCACTGAGCCACTGGGGAACTCCTAAAATAATTTGAGATGAAATTTATATAACATAAAATTAATCACTTTATTTTTTTATTTTTTTGTCTTTTGTCCTTTTAGGGCTGTATCTGCAGCATATGGAGGTTCCCAGGCTAGGGGTCTAATTGGAACTATTGCTGCCGGCCTACGCCAGAGCCACATCAACTCCAGATCCAAGCCAAGTCTTCGACCTACACCACAGCTCACGGCAACGCTGGATCCTTAACCCACTGAGTAACGCCAGGAATCAAACCCACAACCTCATGGTTCCCAATCGGATTTGTTTCTGCTGCACCACGATGGGAATGCCAATACCTTTATTTTTATTTTATTTTATTTTTTCTTTATAGGGCCACACCCGTGGCATAGGGAGGTTCCCAGGACAGGAGTTAAATTGGAGCTACACCTGCCGGCCTATGCCACAGCCACAGCAATGCAGGATCCCCAACCCATCGAGAGAGGCCAGGGCTGGACCCCACATCTTCATGGATACTAGTTGGTTTCATGTCCGCAGCACCACGATGGGATCTCCAAAATTAATCACTTTAAATGCCATAGTTCAGTGGCATTTAGTGCATTCACAATGTTGTGCAACCACTCCATCTGATTTCAAAATACTCCCATCACTCCAGAGTAAAGCCCCTTATGCATTAAGTAGTTTCTCCCATCCGCCTTTCCTCAGCCCCTGAGAACCACTCTGCCGTGTTCTGTCCTAGGAGACCAATATATTCTGAGTGTTTCATACAAATGAAATCATACAATACATGACCTTTAGTGCCTGGCTTCATTCACTTAGCATAATGCTTTTTTTTTTATTTTTATTTTTTTTGTCTTTTTGCCATTTCTTGGGCCGCTCCCGCGGCATATGGAGGTTCCCAGGCTAGGGGTCCAATCGGAGCCATAGCCACTGGCCTATGCCAGAGCCACAGCAACGCGGGATCCGAGCCGCGTCTGCAACCTACACCACAGCTCACGGCAACGCCGGATCGTTAACCCACTGAGCAAGGGCAGGGATGGAACCTGAAACCTCATGGTTCCTAGTCGGATTCGTTAACCACTGCGCCACGACAGGAACTCCGCATAATGCTTTTTGAGGTTCATCCATGTTGGAGTATGTATTGATACTTCATTGATTTTTACAGCTGAATGATATTTTATTGTACAGATGTACCATAACTTGTTTATTCAGTTACACCCGTTGCTGGATATTTGAGTCGTTTCCACCTTTTGGCTATTGTGTATAATGTTGCTGTGAACATGTGCCTACATGTACTTGTTTGAGTGCCTGCTTTCAATTATTTGGGGTATATATCTAGCAGTGGAATTTCAAGATCGCATGGTAATTCTATGTTTAACCTTTTGAGGAACTGACAAATGGTTCCCCATAGAGGCTGAAACATATTGCAGTCCTAATAGCAATATATATGGGTTTCTGATTTCTCCACATCCTCACCAATACTTATTATTATTTTTGTTGTTTTTATTTTTTATTTTTTGGGGGGGTGTTTTTGGTTTTTTGTTTTTTTGGCTACACCAACAGCATGCAGAAGTTCCCTGGCCAGGGATCAAACCTGAGCCACAGCACCAACCTGAGCCATAATGTTGACAATACCAGATCCTCAACCTGAGTCACCTGGGAACCCCTTTTTTTTGTTGGTTTTATTTATTTATTTATTTATGTTTTATTTTAGCCATTGTGGTGCACTTGAAGTGATACTTCATTTACCTCTTTGTGGTTGTATTTTATTTCACTAGCAGCTAGAAAGAGAAATTGATACAAATGTTGAGAGTAATGGAATTATTTATTAAGTTCTTACAATTACCAGATACTGTACTTAACATTTTATGTGTGTTTTTGATTTTAAGAAATCTGTAAAATGAGTAAAAACTGAGGGCAGAGAAGAAGAATAACCTACTTGAAGACAGAGCTGAAAAATGGTGGAGGTATGATTTGAATATAGGGCACAGATTGAACTTTTTCATTAATAAAAAAAATCAAACAATGTTAATTTTCAGATGATTATAGATTCACATGCAGCTTTAAGATATAATTCAAAGAGATTCTATGTACCATTACACAGTTTCTCCCAATGGTAACATATTGCAAAATTATAGTACATTATCACAACATTGATACCGTCAAGATACAGAATATTCCATCACTGCAAAGATTCCTCATGTTGCTCTTCTATAGCTTTAGCAAATGCCTCCTGCCTCCACCCTCTCTTTAACCCTTGGCACTAATAATCTGATCTCCATTTCTATAATTTCGTCATTTTAAGAATGTTAAGGAGTTCCCTGGTGGCCTAGCAGTTAAGGATTCGGCATAGTCACTGCTGTGGCTCAGGTTCGATTCCTGGCCCAGGAACTTCTGAGTGCCATGGATGCGAACAACAGCAGGAGTTCCCATTATGGCTCAGCAGTAATGACTAGTAACCATGAGGACACATGTTTGCTCCCTGGCCCCAATCAGTGGGTGAAGGATCCAGTATTGCCGTGAGCTATGGTCTAGGTCTCAGATGAGGCTCGGATCTGGCGTTGCTTCGGCTGTGGTGCAGGGCAGCAGCTGCAGCTCCAATTTGACCCCAAGCCTGGGAACTTCCATATGCCAAAGGTGCAGCTTCAAAAAGACATAAGAAAGAAAAAGACAAATATAACAACAAAAGAAGAATGTTATACAAATGAATTGTACTAAGTATAACCTTTTGAGATTGGCTTTTTCCGCTTAGTATAATTCTCTAGAAATCCATCCAGGTCATTGTGTCTATTTAAGGACATCTGGGTTGTTTCTAGTTTTAAACTACCACCAGTAAAGCTGCTCTAGACATTCATGTATAGGTTTTCGTCTTAGCCTAAGTCTTTATTTCTCGGGGAGAAATGCACAAGTGTTTAATCGTATGATAGTTATGTGTTTCCTTTTTTTTGGCCATGCCTGCAACATGTGGAAGTTCCTGGGCCAGGGATTAAACCTGTGCCACAGCAGTGACAACACTGGATCCGTAATGGATAGGCCACCAGGGAACTCTTACTTTTCAAGAAATTATCAAACTGTTTTCCAGAGTGCAGAGGCCAGGATTTTAATGACGATATTCTATTGCCTATAAATGAAATTCACAGGGCCTTTACACACTGGAACACCTACAGCAAGGACTGCTGAGCTGCTGGCCTGGGAAGGGCTGAAGCGCTTAGTCTTTTCTCCAGCACATGGTCTCTGCGGGCCGCCAGGTCAGTATATCATGCTCTGGGTTCACCAAGTCCCCAGGAAGCCCCTGCTCTGCCCTGATGTGGCTGGAATTTGGCTTTTTCTGAATCAGGGCCCTTTTGAATGTATTTAACAGAAATCTACTAAGCTTTAGGCTAAAAAGGGGACTCGATTATGAAGATACAGTGCAGCTGTATATAAGTGCAGCTCAGCAGTGCAAGAGACTGGAGCCAGGAAATGGAAAAGTTCCTTAGATCCAATCAGCCAGTCTAGGGGCCAGTCCTATGGTGTAAGCATGACTGCAGGCAAACAAAATAATAGCAATCTCCAGCTCAGGGGTCCATGACTTGGGATAAAGTCCTGGTTCTACCACTTAGAAGTTGTGTGACCTTGGGCAAGTTATTTAACCTCTCAGTACCTCAGTCTTCTTATCTGAAAATGGGCTCGTAATAGTATCTAGATTATTGCGTTGATAAGGGGAGTAAAGGAGCTAATCTATGTAAACTGGTTTTAAACAGTGCCTGGCATGTGGCCGATGCTAAGGTTAGTTATTGTATTATCATTATCCCAACATTAAATAAGAAGGCACTTAAACTATAGCGCGGTGTCTGGCAAGAGCTCAGTAAATGTTAGCTCTTAGTATTATTTGGAACAATTTTATTGAGGTACAATTCGCATACCATGTAAGTGTACAATTCAGTGGGTTTGGTATATTCACAGAGTTGTGCAGTTAGCACCACAATCCACTTTAGAACATTTTCATTATCCCCCCAAAACCCTAATCATTTCTTAGCCATCACCCTCCAACCCTCGCATCTCTCAAGTCCTAGGCAACCACTGACATATTTTCTCTTCCTCCAGATGTGCCCATTCTGATTATTTTTTTATAAATGGAACCATACAATATGTAGTCCTTTGTAACCAGCTTCTTTCAATTAGCATAATGTTTTCAAGGTTTATCCACATTGTAGCACATGTCAATATTTTATTCCTTTTTATTGTCAAATAATAATCCATTGTGTAAATATATACCACAAGCACTAATTTTGGGGGGAGGGGTTTGGTCCCACCCATGGCATTCGGAAGTTCCTGGGCCAGGGATCAAACCTGATCTACAGCAGTAACTAGAGCCACAGCGGTGAAAATGCCAGACCCTTAACCCGCTCGCTCAAGAGGGAGCTCCTCACAGGTATTAATTTGTATAATTAATAAGACCACCACAATCTTGAATTAGTTTCCTATTGCTGGTGTAACAAATCACCACAAACCTAGTGGTTTAAAACAACAGAAGTGTACTCTCTTAACAGTTTTGGAGACCAAAAGTCAGGAAGGAACCTACAGTTTGGGCAGAGCTGGTTCCTTCTGGAGGCTTCAGGGAAGAATTCATTCCTTGGCTCTTCCAGCTTCTGGTGGCAACTTGCATTCTTTGACTTGCTGTCACATCACTCCCATCTCTGCTTTTGTCATCACATCGCCTACTCCTCTTTTGCAAACGTTTCTCTATCTCCCTCTTTTTTTTTTTTTTTTCTATCTCCCTCTTATAAGGATACCTGTGATTACATTTAGGGCATACCTGCATGATCTCTCCATCTCGATAGCCTTAACTTCTTCACATCTACGAAGTCTCTTTTGCCAAATAAGGTAACACTCACAGGTTCCAGAGATTAGGATCTGGATGTCTTCGGGGACCAATTTTCAGCTTCCACACCCCTTGGTTAAAATGTCTTTCTTTTCTAGTATCGGTAAATATGTCCAGTAATCAATAGAATAGTAATGATGCAACTGTCCTGGGGCAGATATCTGTGACAGTGATACTGATATGATTGCTTTTCATCACTTCTGGCTGAGTAGAAAAGTGCAACCGTAGTGTAAACCCCAATTGCAGTTTAAGTGGAGGAAGTGGCAGATTTTGGCACAAAGTTCTAATAACACTTTTTGGTTTTGTTTTGTTTTGTTTTGCTTTTTTTAGGGCTGCACCCAGTGGCATATAGAAGTTCCCAGGCTAAGGGTTGAATCGGAACTACAGCTGCCAGCCTACATCACAGCCACAGCAGTGCAGGATCCAATCCGCGTCTGTGACCTACACCACAGCTCATGGCAACACTGGGTCCCTGACCCACGGAGCGAGACCAGGGATCGAACCCACATCGTCAGGGATCCTAGTCAGGCTCATTAACCGCTGAACCATGAAGGGAACTCCCCCAATAACAACTTATGAACAGTTTTCTATGTTCCAGGAAATTTACATCTTTTATCTTTAAAAGACAGTTTTGCAAGGTGGGCATTTTATTTCTATTTTTTATTTTATTTTTTTATTTTTTGGCTTTTTTAGGGCTGCACCCATGGCATATGGAAGTTCCCAGGCTAGGGGTTGAATTGGAGCTACAGCTGCCAGCCTCCACCACAGCCACAGCAACAGGGGATCCTACCCATGTCTTCGACCTACACCAGAGTTCACGGCAACACTGGGTCCTTACTCACTGAGTGAGGCTAGGGATCAAACCTACATCCTCATGGATACTAATCAGATTCTTTTCCGCTGCACCACAGCAGGAACTTTGTGAGAAGGGCATTCTAGAGAATAAGGACATTGAACCCTAGCAAGAGTAAGCCACCTGCCCAAGGTCATAAGGATAATAAGCAGCAGAGTCAGAATCTGAACTCAGATCTTCATAATGTGGACACCAAAATCTCAGGCCCACGGTCACTCCATCAAGCTGCCCCTTGAGAAATAGGGACTCTTCACCCTCTAACACATTCCCCTCTTCATGACATTGGCCCCGGGTGGCTGTTAGACCAGAATAACAACCAAGACATGTTGTATGTAACTCAGGCACCCCAGTTCAGTCATCTGTGACGCCTCAGGGACCAGAGTTCACAGTGTCTGCTTGGCACCCCCGTCAGGGCTTTGACAAGCAACATGTTTGTTAGACACGATGTCCTTTCAAGGCTCAACCAAACAGCCCAGCCTGCCTGCACTGACCAGCAGAACAGGCCCCAGGCTGAGTCACTGCCCAGGTTGTTTCACAACCTGTTTATGTGCTGAGGCGGCAGAGGCAGGGGAGAATATTGTGGGTGACCAGCACCAGCGTCTTCCTGAGCTCCTGGACAGAAAGGTGGCTCCCGCTGACAGGTGCAAGGAGAGCTTGGCTCCCCCTGTGCGCACCCAGTTATCAGAGTTTTCTTGTTTCTTCTAGGCTCACTCTTTGACCTTCAATATAATCCTGAACCAAGGGAAGTTTCAACAAGCCTCAGTTCCTCATCTGGAAAATGGGAAATGTATGCATGTTTAAATTACTGTGCATGCTATGGGCACCCTATAATTTAATATTTATAGTGAACCAGTGAGGTAGATGCTATTATTTCTTTTTTTCTGTCTTTTTCTTTTTTTTTGTCTTTTCACTTTTTCTGGGGCCGCTCCCACAGCATATGGAGGTTCCCAGGCCAGGGGTCTAATTGGAGCTGTTGCTGCCACCTATGCCAGAGCCACAGCAAAGAGGGATCCGAGATGTGTCAGCGATCCACACCACAGCTCACAGCAATGCCAGATCCTTAACCCACTGACCAAGGCCAGGGGTCAAACCTGAAACCTCATGGTTCCTAGTTGGATTCGTTAACCACTGAGCCACGACGGGAACTCCTAGATACTATTATTTCATTTTACCAATGCAGATACTGAGCAGCAGAGATGTTACATCCCACAGTTGGTTAGTGCAGGGTCAGGAATTGACCCCAAGTCTGTATGACTAAAGAGCCTGGGTTCAGGGAGTTGCCGTCGTGGCGCAGTGGTTAACGAATCCGACTACGAACCATGAGGTTGCGAGTTCGATCCCTGCCCTTGCTCAGTGGGTTAATGATCCGGTGTTGCCGTGAGCTGTAGTGTAGGTTGCAGACGCGGCTCAGATCCTGCATTGCTGTGGCTCTGGCGTAGGCTGGCAGCTACAGCTCCAATTTGACCCCTAGCCTGGGAACCTCCATATGCCGTGGGAGCGGCCCAAGAAATGGCAAAAAGATTTAAAAAAAAAAAAAAAAAAAGAGCCTGGGTTCAGAAGGAAATAGCAAGAGAAAAGTCTGGCCACTGTTGAGGGCTTGCCATTTTATGCTGAGTCATTTAGGCAAATACCTCCTGCTTGCTGGGCCTTGGTTTCCCCATCCATTCTGTGGGGTGGGGGACAGGGAGTTGATCACTTTTAAGTCTATGATTCTTTGCTTTCATGTCAATAGGTCTTTCCCCATATCACCCTTTGGGCTTGGTCTCTATCTCCTGAGCAGCCCATTCTGGGGGGTGGAGCAGACAACAGTGATGAGGGAGTCTCCCAACTTGGAGATTTCTCAGAAAGTCTCGGCTTCTTTTTTGGCCACCATATCCCCATGGCATATGGAGTTCCCCAGGCCAGGGTTCAGATCCAAGCTGCAGTTGTGACCTATGCTGCAGCAGTGGCAACACCGGATCCTTTAACCCACTGTGTTGGGTGGGGTATTGAACATGTGTCCTGGTGCTGCAGAGATGCCAGTGATCCTTTTGTGCCACTATGGGAACTCCTCAGCTCTTCTTTTTTTTTTTTTAAGTCCTTTTAGGGCTGCATGCAAATCATATGGAGGTTCCCAGGCTAGGGGTCAAAGTGGAGCTGTAGCTGCCGGCCTACGCCACAGCCACAGCAACACAGGATCTGAGCTGCGTCTGTGACCTATACCACAGCTCACAGCAACACCAGATCCTTAACCCACTGAGCGAGGCCAGGGATCGAACCCACATCCTCCTGGATACTAGTCGGGTTTGCTAACCACTGAGCACAACAAGAACTCCTCCTCAGCTCTTACTTACAATTTTTTCATGACTTCCACTGAGCCGTGTCCACATCCATAAAATTGGGATGACCTAGTACCAGCATCCTAGTCATGGTACATACCACTATGCTAGGTGTGTCATAAACATTTCCTTCTATCTTCATAATTGCCATAGGAGAGGATGTCACTGCTTGAGGTCATCTGGTTCATAGGATGTAGAGCTGACATGTCAGTCTAGGTGAGGTGTGTCTGCTTCTTTGTCCTTTGCTGCACTGCCCCTCCTGTTACCTCTTGCTCCTAAAGTGGGAGACGGGACCAAAACAAATGAAAAGCCCACATGTGAACCATTAAGAGTCGTCACTAATTCTCTCTTTCCCACTGTAGTGGGAGCTGGAACCCAAGTCTTCCACCATTTTTGTATCCACAAATAATGCCAAGGTTTTTATCTAGGGGTTCTTGGTATGTAATTGCTTTTTAAAATTTTTATTTTAGAATGATTTTTATTTTTTCCATTATAGCTGGTTTACAGTGTTCCGTCAATTTTCTACTATACAGCCAGGTGACCCAGTCACACATATATGTATACATTCTTTTTTCTCACATTATCATGCTCCATCATAAGTGACTAGATATAGTTCCCAGTGCTACACAGCAGGATCTCATTGCTTATCCATTCCATGTAATTGCTGACGGATATAATCCTATTTACAAAGGACAAGTCACTCAACAATACTGGCCATACAGGAAGGAAAACAATGTTAGGAATTAGTTCCCTGGTTGACTTGGTCTTTATCAAGGACCCTGTGCCCATTTCCTTCTTCATATATTTTCAGCTTTATTCCACTGAGGATTTTTTTTTTTCCTTTTTAGGGCCACACCTGAAGTTCCCAGACTAGGGGTCAAGTTGAAGCTACAGCTGCCGGCCTACACCACAGCCACAGCAACATGGGATCCAAGCCACGTCTGCGACTTACACCACAGTTGATGGTAACTTCAGATCCTTAACCCACTGAGCGAGGCCAGGGATCGAACCAGTGTCTTCAAGGATACTAGCCTGGTTCATTACTGCTGAGCCACAGTAGGAACTCCACCAGCATGATTTTTTGACACTGCCACATTCTCACTCTTTCCCTGGGGGAATGGGAAGACGGAACCCTAAGAGCAAGTGGAAAAGGCAGTGAAACACAATTCCCTAACAGTTCACCTATTCTGACCTCCATTCTCACTTCTTTCCCATCTGTGGGGGTCGCACTGAGGTCACACACCTGTCCTGTCATCCCTGACAACCTCAGCCTCCAGCAGGTCTTTGCCTGAATTTCTGTGCTTCTTACACAGTGTAGCATTTTATCCACTTTTCTCTGCCTCCTCCTGGGGTTAATTCTCTCCCTTACTCTGCTTTTTATTTTCCCAATATTTATTGTGTGCCAAACCCTGTGCCTCAAGTTGCTTTGACTTTCCAATTACTGAAAATGGAGGAGGTAACTTTCTCCTAAATATTTGAACTGTTTTTCTTAAATATTACAATTTCTTACAATAACATGGGGAAAAAACTGGAAATTTTTTTCATTATTTTAGTCAGTTTTTTTGCAGTCCAAATCCATACAATTAAAACACCCATTTAAATGTGCAGCTTGGGTGGTGTAGGTCACAGACACAGCCTGGATCCTGAGTTGCTGTGGCTCTGGTATAGGAGGGCAGCTACAGCTCCAATTCGACCCCAGCCTGGGAACTTCCACATGCTGCACTTGTGGTCCTAAAAAGAAAAAAAAAAAAAAAAAAGAAAGATAGAAAGAAAAAAGAAAAAAAAATACATGTGCAGCTTGATGAGTTTTGACAAATATACACACCTCAGTAACCACCACCACAATCAAAATAGAGAATATCTTTGGAGTTCCCGTTGAGGCGCAGTGGAAATGAATCCGACTAAGAACGATGAGGTTGTGGATTCGATCTCTGGCCTTGCTCAGTGAATAAAGGATCCAGCGTCCCTGTGAGCTGTGGTGTACGTCGCAGACTCGGCTTGGATCCCAAGTTGCTGTGGCTCTGGTGTAGGCTGGCGGCTACAGTTCCAATTCAACCTCTGGTCTGGGAACCTTCATATGCCGCAGGAGCGGCCCTAAAAAGTCAAAAAAAAAAAAAAAGCAAGAAAAAAAAAGGCAAAAAAAAAGATATAGAATGTTTTTGTTTTCCCAATTATGTATTCTTTTGCTGCTGGCTTCCTTCACTTAGAATGTTTTTATTTATTTATTTTTTGGCCACACCCAAGTCATAGAAGTTCCTGGGCCAGGAACTGAATCTGCAACACAGCCGGACAACACCCTATCCTTAACTCACTCAGGCACAAGACAATGCCAAAGGTTGTTTGTTTGTTTGTTTGTTTTCTTTTTTCTTTTTATGGCCACACGTGCGGCATATGGAAGTTCCCAGGCTAGGGGTTGAATTGGAGCTGCAGCTGCCAGCTGGTGCCGCAGCCACAGCATCTTTGGATCCAAGCTGCATCTGCAACCTACACCACATCGTTTGGCAATGCTGGATCCTTAACCTACTGAAGGAGGCCAGGGATTGAACTTGCATCCTCATGGACACTACATTAGGTTCTTAACCCTCTGAGTATATACTGGTTTGTAATCTCCTTTTTTGTTTGTTTAATTTATCATTAACATCCTTCCAAGGCATGAGGCTACAGTGTTATTGTTTTTTTGTTTTTGTTTTTGTTTTCTTTTTGTCTGTGGCATATGGAGGTTTCTAGGCTGAGGGTCTAATTGGAGCTACAGCTGCTGGCCTACGCTACAGCCACAGCAACGCAGGATCCGAGCAGTGTCTGTGACCTACACCATAGCTCACAGCAACGCCAGATCCTTAACCCACTGAGCAAGGCCAGGGATCGAACCTGCATCCCCACGGATACTAGTCGGATTCATTTCCACTGAGCCACAATGGGAACTCCATATCACACAAAGGATTTTGTACTGGCTTATTTTAGTTGACATCATAATGTTTTTTTCACATTCTTTCTTTTGTAACTATTTTTGATTGTATGTAATATATTATCACTAAAATGTAGGCTCAGTCAGAAGAAGGATTTAGGTTGTCTTGCTATTCATATATTCTAAGAGCCCAGTACAACGCCTGGCCTACAGCAGGCACTCAATTAGTATTGACTAAACTATATGCCACAGCTTGCCTTACTATCTCCATAAAGAGACATGTCCATTCTCTGTAAAATTTTCATTTTCTCTCTCTCCCCTTTTTTTGTCTTTTGAGGACTCTCTCTCTCTCGTTTTTTGTTTGTTTGTTTGTTTTTTTTTGTCTTTGTAGGGCCACATTTGTAGCACACTTAGCAGGCTAAGTGTCAGATCAGAACCGTAGCCTGGAGTTCCCGTTGTGGCGCAGTGGTTGACGAATCCGAATAGGAACCATGAGGTTGCGGGTTCGGTCCCTGCCCTTGCTCAGTGGGTTGGCGATCCGGCGTTGCTGTGAGCTGTGGCATAGGTTGCAGATGCAGCTCGGATTCCGCGTTGCTGTGGCTCTGGTGTAGGCCAGTGGCTACAGCTCCGATTCGACCCCTAGCCTGGGAACCTCCATATGCCTCGGGTGCAGCCCAAAGAAATAGCAAAAAGACAAAAAAAAAAAAACAAAAAACAAACCCTAGTCTCCGGCCTACACCACAATCACAGCGATGCCAGATCCCAGCTACACAGCTACATGTGTGACCTACACCACAGCTCTCAGCAACGCCAGATCCTTTATCCCACTGAGCGAGGCCACAAACCCACATATTCATGGATACTAGTCCGGTTCTTAACCCACTGAGCCACCACGGGACCTCCTCATTTGTTCTTTTTTTAATGTTTATGCCTGCCTATTCAACCAAACACTACTTAAAAGGCAGTGTCTGAAAACACCTTTTACATGCTCAGCACGTTGGGTGTATCATCTATATTCTTCACAGCAATCCTGTCCACGGGATCATCTCCCTGGTTTACAGATTAAGAAACAAGCTTTTGGAAATTAAGCAAGTAGCTCAAGACCAAAAATCAGTACTCAGATGAGCCTAGATATGATCCATGTTTGTTTGTTTTAACCCATGTTTAATAAGAGTTCAAATCCCACAATCTTATTGGGAATAGTTGAAATTATTATTAATACTTGCTATGTGCCACATGTATCCGTCAATTCTCATAACAACCTTAGAGAGAAGTACTAGCATCTCCCCATTGGAGAGATGAGGACATGAGGTTCGCAGAAGCAAAGTAACTTGCCCAAGTTTACATGGCTAGACAGATCATTGGATTGTAACACAAGGGGCCTGAGTCCAGGGCCATCTTAAACCCTAAGCTCTTGGGTGTTAACCCAGGCCCTTCTGCATCTCCATGGAGTCTCTTTGGGCTTCTTAATCTCCTCTGGGCTGGACACAGAGTGTCACCCAGGGAATGGTGGGGTTTTTTTTTAATGATTTTTATTAGTTTCCATTATAGCTGATTTACAGTGTCCTGTCAATTTTCTACTGTACAGCAAGGTGACCCAGTCTCACATACATATATATACACATTCTTTTTTCTCACATTATCATGCTCCATCATAGGTGACTAGATATGGTTTCCAGTGTTATACAGCAGGACACCCAGGAAATGTTTGAGTTGAGAGTGTATATGATGGCAGATGACCCTTTGACCCAAAGAAGGGGTTAATGATGATGAGGTCTTAGGGGAGACAATCCCTTTTACTTCCAAAGATACCACAGGGAAGACTCACAATTCTGGCAGCTGTGAGACTGGAAGAACACCACCTGTGTCAGAAGGCTGATGTGAGAAGTAAATGAGTGATCCAGAGTCACAGAGTGAATTAGCCCACGCCTGTATGGTACCCAGTAAGCACAAACTAAAGAGGAGCTGTTCGTGGGCCCCCACCTAGGAAATTCAAGACCCAGTGGGTTAATTATCCTCAGACAGAAAACAACACTGACTTTCCCAGACAGACCTAAGAGGGGAGAAACCCAAACAGACAGTTACAGTTCAGCTAAAACAGGGCTAATCTTTAATCTTTTATGGATATGTGTAATACATTAACTATTATAGCCGATCCCCTCGAGGCACCTCGACACCTGGTCAACCAGAGACCAGGGTTGGGTTGGCTGGGCTAAGTGGAAAGGAGCAAGTAAATAGGCCAATTACCCTTCTGCAACAGACTTTCTTGGGTCCCTGCCTCTAGATTGAGAGGATGAAAAGGCTGATGCTGCCTGTCATACAAGGGTGGGGTAGGAAGGTGAACTCTTGAGTCAGCAGCCAGCAGAAAATACTAGGCACAAAATAACCTGGGGTGTTTTACCTGTCTCTCTGCAAACCAAACTCCTTAAGAGCCAGATTCTATTATGTATTATTTGTCATTGGGTGTTTGCTCATGATGGTTACTATTAATAATGATGTCGGTGTTTTCATAATAGGAAAAAAATCCAAAGGTGAAGAATTACTAAGGCTAGGTGTCTCTATGAATTATGAAATCATAAGTTTCAACTACCATATTTTTTCAACACTAAATGTACTTTGTGTCCATGTTTAGCAGACTTTGTCTTTGAATACATATGTACATGTATATGTACCAGCATTTTTCAACTGCCAGAAACTGTTATTAAGCACATGCTGTGACTTACGAGCAAATAGCATCTAAGAATTGAGGCAATATAATAGTTCAAACTCCCACTCCAGATGAGAATTCTTTCCACCATCATCTCTGCTTTCCACTGGAAAGGAGTTTACTTCTCATCTAGGTAGTCCTTTTCCTAACTAGACAGCATCACTGTGACCAATTGCTCCTTACATGGAGCCTAAATCTGTCTCCCTATAGTTTCCATCCAGCATTTCTAGTTCTGTCCTCTTGATTTACTCAAAATAAGTCAAATCTTTCTTAGGATGCAGAGTGGCTTAGGTCAGAGGCAAACAGATCTTTTTAATCCTGACTCTACCAGTTATTAGCAAGTAACTTAATTTCCATTCCTTCATCTGTTAAGTAGGTTAAAGTACTCATTGCTGTGTGGTTTTTAAGGGTTTTTTTGTGGGGTTTTTATTGGGGAGGGGGTGTTTCGGGGCCATGCCCTCAGCATGTCGACTTTCCAGGGCCAGGGATCGAAGCTACACCACAGCAGCAACTCGAGCTGCTACAGTGACAATGCCGGAAACTTAACCTGCTGTGCCACAAGGGAACAGGAGTTCATGAGGTTTAAATGAGAGAAATTTGTACAAAGTATCTGGCACCTGATGCTCAATAAACGTAAGCTAACCCTCTCCTCTTCCTCTAGGCTCTTTCTTTGCTGGCTTTGTTATGTATTGTTTTTGCACAGTGTGCAGTGGGTTTATGTGGGATCTCAGTTCTGAGACCAGAGATTGAACCCTGGCTGCAGCAGAGAAAGCTCCAAATTCTAGCCACTAGACCACAAGAGAATTCCCTGTTATAATTTTACATATTTGTGGAGAGATGTTATATTCCACCCTTCTCAAGTCTTTTCCAATTTAAATATTCCCAGTTCTTAAACCATTCTCCTAATAATAACACTGGTTCACTGCATACCTACAAAATACATATGTGCCAGGCACTGCTGAAGCCCTAAGAATTTAAATAACTTGCCTAGAGCCACATAAGCAGTGGCCAGGATTCAAACCTTGATATGTCTGGCTCTAAAGCCACATATTCAGATCTAGATCCTATAGCAATACTGTCCAATAGAAATATAATGTGAGTCATATATGTAATTTTTAATATTCTAACTACACTTTTTAAAAAATGAGAGGAGTTCCTGTCATGGCTCAGTGGAAACGAATCTGACTATGAACCATGAGGACACAGGTTTGATCCCTGGCGTCACTCGGTGGGTTAAGGATCCAGCATTGCCATCAGCTGTGGTGTAGGTCACAGACACGGCTCAGATCTGGCATTGCCATGGTTGTGGTGTAGGCCAGTGGCTACAGCTTTGACTCAGCCCCTAGCCTGGGAACTTCCATATGCCATGGGTGCAGCCCTAAGACAAACAAACAAACAGAGTTCTGAAGGAATTTGCTTTGCTCTAGTCTTCATCAGGTGAAAATACAAGAAGCAGACAATCTGCTACTCAAATTTCTGTTGTTCATAAACCTCCCTATATTATTTTGTTATAGCAGCCCAAGCTAAGACACAGAGAATACATGATTCCTTCTTTCAAGATATTTACGGTCTGGAGTTCCATCATGGCTCAGTGGTTAACAAACCAACTAGCACCCATGAGGACTCAGGTTCAATCCCTGGCCTCACTCAGTGGGTTAAGGATCCAGCGCTGCCATGAGCTATGGTATAGGTCATAGACATGGCTTGGATCTCATGTTGCTGTGGCTGTGGTGTAGGCCAGAGGCCACAGCTCCAATTCGACCCCTAGCCTGGGAACTTTCATATGCTGCACCTGCGGCCCTAAAATATATATATATAGGATCTATTGATGGAGATAGAGCATGCAAAAAATATATTCAATGAGATATATTTGCTTGCTCAAATGAGAGATATAAAGTACAATGACAACCCATAGCCTGGGAACTTCTATGTGCCACAGGTGCGGCCCTAAAAATAAATAAATAAATAAGTAAAATAAAATTAAAAATGTATATATAATAACAATAGCTACTATTTATTGATTGCTTACAATAAGCTAGACACCTTGCTCCATGTTTCATAAACATCTCATTTTATTTTTACAAACTCCCTCTTGGAAAGTACTGTTTTTTTATTTTTTATTTTTTTGTCTTTTTAGGGCCACACCTGTTACTTATGGAGGTTCCCAGGCTAGGGGTTGAATTGGAACTGTAGTCTCTGGCCTACATCACAGCCACAGCAATGCCATATCCTACACCACAGTTCATGGAAACACTGGATCCTTAACACACTGAGCAAGGCCAGGGATTGAACCTGCATCCTCATAGATACTAGTAAGATTTGTTTCCACTAAGCCAAGACAGTAACTCTGAAAGTACTATTTTATTTTGCTTTATTTTATTTCATTTCATTTTATTTTTGTCTTTCCAGGGCTGCACCCACAGCTTATGGAAGTTCCCAAGTTAGGGGCTGAATTGGAGGTGCAGCTTCGGGCCTACACCACAGCCACAGCAACTCTGAATTCTTAACCCACTGAGTGAGGCGAGGGATTGAACCCGAGTCCTCATGGATACCAGTTGAGTTTGCTAATCACTGAGCCATGACAGGAACTCCTGAAAGTACTATTTTTAACTCTATTTTTTTAAAAAGGAAGCTGAGGGTCAGAGAGGGGAAGTGAATTGCCCAAAGTTGCATAGCTGGGTAGTGGAAGAGAAAAGAAGTGAGCCCCATTCTAAGCTCCAGGCCTCACATTCTTCTTCTTCTTCTTCTTTTTTTTTTTTGCTTTTTAGGGCTACACTCGAGGCATATGGAGGTTCCCAGGCTAGGGGCTGAATCCGAACTACAGTTGCCAGCCTATGCCACAGCCACAGCAACGCCAGATTCGAGCCATGTCTGCGACCCACACCACAGCTCATAGCAACGCCAGATCCTTAACCCACTGAGCAAGGACAGAGATCGAACCTGCAACCTCATGGTTCCTAGTCGGATTCGTTCCCGCTGCTCCATAATGGGAACTCTGAGGCCTCACATTATCACATTTTCTCCATCCCTATAACTCATGAGTCTTGTCCAAGTTTTACCATATTGTTCACCCAATTCTTACCTATTCTTTTTTTTTTAATTTAATCCTACTTTTGAAATGTCAGATAAAATGTGGGTAATATTTTTTTTAAGTTTAAAAATGTAAATGAGTAAGACAGTATAAATTACAGCAGGGGAAACTGGAATTATAAATGACTGTATAGGAGTTCCTGTCATGGCTCAGCAGAAATGAATCTAACTAGTACCCATGAGGATGCAGGTTCCATCCCCAGCCCCAATCAGTGGGTTAAGGATCCAACATTGCCATGAACTGTGGTGTAGTTGCAGACTTGGCTTGGATCTGGCACAGCTGTGGCTGTAGCGTAGGCCAGGGGCTACAGCTCTGATTCAACCCTGGCCTGGGAACTTCTATATGCCTTGCTTGGTGAGTTGGGGGTCCAGGATTGCCATGAGCTGTG
This sequence comes from Phacochoerus africanus, assembly GCF_016906955.1. Lineage (NCBI taxonomy): Eukaryota > Metazoa > Chordata > Mammalia > Artiodactyla > Suidae > Phacochoerus > Phacochoerus africanus. The sequence goes on from NC_062551.1 coordinate 84,954,376, forward strand.
GTGTAGGTCACAGATGCGGCTCAGATCGCACATTGCTGTGGCTGTGGCATAGGTCAGCACCTGAAGCTCTGATTCAACCCCTAACCTGGGAACTTTCATATGCCATGGATGCAGCCCTAAAAAGAAAAAAAAAAAAAAAAGAGATGTGTAGCAATTAAGAGGGTGGGTTCTGAAATCAGGCAGCTGCTTAAATTTGTACCCCAGTCTAACTCCTTGGTGTGTTATTTCTTGATGCCTAAGTTTCTCCATTAGTAAAATTAAGTAATAATTATACTTGGGTTACAGGGCTGCTGTGAAGATCAAAAATTCCAATATTTTGTTCATTAAGGATTTTTTTTTCCACATTAAATTCGTAAAAGATTGCATTACAATTTTTTGACTTGTTAGGAGTTTTGGTGCCCCTTAAAATTTTCGCTCCAGGGAGTGCCTCAACCACCATACTCTAGCTCCATTCTTTGCATTTTACATGCTTGACACACAAGCAACATTCAATAAATGAGTTGAATTTACTTATCTCCCAAAATTTTTGAATTGAGGTAAAATAAACACAGAAGAGTGAACAAATATCAAATGTATTGCTGAGTTCCCTAATTGTTCAGAACAGTCTGCTAAACAGTAAAAGATGTCTTTCCTTCTTATCTTCAGGTACTCAACCAAAAGAAGTTTTGGTTTTATGATCTCTTTTTTTCTTCAGCTCTCCTCCCCCGGCTCTCTTTTCCCCCTGTAAGTTCCAAAAGAATTCCTTGACAAAAACAACTCCAGGCCGTCACACTTGAAAAAAAGAAAATATTTTCCGGGAGGACTACCTTTGATGTCAAGGTCCACCTCACGCCCCGAGGAACGCGCTCAGGAAGGCCGCTCTCTTCCACGCAGAATCGCAGTTTGCGCATGCGCTTCTACTTGCCAGGCCGCAGAGATGATTTTTATGCCTTCCCGGCACCCTTACGTCGCAGAGTGGTGATGTCAAGATTTGCGCGACGGAAACTTTTTGCCGGAAGTGGAGGAGAGAAAGTGTTGCACTCCACCGAGGGGTGGGGGTCTTCAAGTTCAGTGCTGGGGGCTAATTATCGCTAAAAAGCTCCGAGGTGCTCTGGTGGCTTCAGTTCCCTGCTTTGCCAGAAAAGGCTAGAACACGCGCGGAGGTGTGTTTTTGGTGTGAGTGAGCACGCGTCGATGGTGGGGTAGGAGGACCTCAATCGTCAGAAGAACTTCGCACTTCTGTCTGGCTCGCTTTCAAAGGCGTTTTGAACGCCTAGATTTTTGTCTGGTTTATCTCTGCCATGGACTTGCTCTGTATCCTTCCCTCCAACCCCCACCCAAAGTGTCAGTATCCTCATCTCAAAATTGAAGGGGAGTCACCTCTCAGTTCTTCTATTATTTCACGGCTATTGTGTCATCTGAGCCACAAAACCTTGGGGGTTAAATGTCGACCTCATTTTATAAGGAAGACATTGAATCCCAGGGTCAGAGGTCTGATGGCTTATTGCACAGGAAATTCTGAAACTGAAGGTTTCAGACCTTGAGACTGAAAGATTATAACTCCACGATCAGGCCTCCTTTGTGTATTTCTGTATCATCAATTCCTGAAACTGACTTATGGAAGTTGTTCAAAAAGTTCTGGATGAATGAATGAATCTTTTGATGTTAAGGCTAATGACCCAGGTAGATCTGGTGTCTCTCCATCTCTCTGATGTATTAACAAGCATAACTCTTTTCCAGGTGTGTCCTGTGCTTTATTTGACTGGGACTCTGAATCCGGTTCTGTTGCTTTCAACTTAAACAGATAGCATGGAGGCACCTCCAGTCACTATGATGCCTGTCACCGGGGGCACCATTAACATGATGGAGTACCTGCTGCAGGGTAAGTGAACTAGGGAGCTTAGATTACCTGATTTCCTCTTTTCTGTTCAGGTTCCATGGAGATGAAAGGCTAATATACAAAGGCTACATAATTTCTGGCACCTCTTTTTTTTTTTTTCAATTTGGCTTTAATTATGGTCACAAACATTAAACATTTTGAGCATAACATTTAGTAGTGTTAAATATGTTTGCATTGTCGTATAGCCAATCTCTAGAACTTTTTCATCTTGCAAAACTGAAACTCTGTACTCATTCTTCCTTTTCCCTCCCCCCAGCCCTTGGCAACAACTTTTCTACTTTCTTTTTTTTTTTTCCTTTTTTTCTTTTCTTTTCTGCTGAACCTACGGCATATAGAAGTTCCCAGGCCAGGGATCGAACCCACGCCACAGGAGCAGCTCTGGCAGCTACAATGACAACACAGGATGAGTAACCCACTGCACCACAGGAGAATTCCAAACCTTTCTACTTTCTGTTTCTAATTTTGACTACGTTAGATAACTTTATATGAGTGGAATCATATGGTATCTATCTTTTTATGACTGGTTTATTTCACTTAGTATAATGTCCTCAGCGTTTACCCGTGTTATCACACGGGACAGGATCTCCTTTCTAAAGGCTGAATAATGTTCTATAGTATGTATATACCACATTTTCTTTATCTGTTCTTCTGTTGTTGGACATTCAGGTTGCTTCCACCTCTTGGTTAACATGGATAATGCAGTGAACATGTGTATGCAAATATCTCTTCCAAGATCCTGCTTTGAATTCTTTTGGTTACATATCCAGAAGTGAAATTAATGGATCAGATGATAATTTTATGATACTATTATTAATTCTTGTAGATCAGGAAACAGAATTGAAGTAACTTGCCCAGATGAGAAAGCTCAAAACTCAGTGTAATGATTTTCAGGAGGCCTTATAATGTTTCGCAAAAAAGTTTAGACTTTGAATTATCCATTTAAGAACTTAATACGGAAGTTCCCGTCATGGTGCAGTGGTTAATGAATCCGACTAGGAACCATGAGGTTGCAGGTTCGATCCCTGGCCTTGCTCAGCGGGTTAAGGATCTGGCGTCACCATGAGCTGTGGTGTAGGTTGCAGACACGGCTCGGATCCCACCATTGCTGTGGCACTGACGTAGGCCGGCGGCTATAGCTCCTAGATTAGACCCCTAGCCTTCGAACTTCCATATGCTGGGGTGCGGCCCTAGAAAAGACAAAAAAAAAAACTTAATATGAACGAAGTAGGGTTATTAACTTTCATTCTTCCAGCTGTCCCTCCTTCAGTCTTTTCCATCTTAGTAAGTGCCTGTCATTCACCAGTTGCTCAAGCTATGAATTCAGGAATCAATCTCCATTTTTTTACTTTATTGTCACCTATAGCTTATCTCTAGTTCTGTTTATTTTACTTCCAAAATATATATTAAATATGTCTTTTCTCCACATGCAATGGCTTGGTTTATCATCTTTTGAACTATTTTAGTAATTTTGTGCTTATTGCATTGCTTCCACTTTTGATCATCTGTCTCTTCTCACACAATAGTTCAACATCTTTTTTTGGGGGGGGGGGGCTTTTCTAGGATCCTTAACCCACTGAGCGAGGCCAGCGATGGAACCCGCAACCTCATGCTTCCTAGTCAGATTCGTTAACCACTGCGCCACGATGGGAACTCCAGTTCAACATCTTTTTTAAAAAATGTTTTATTATTTAAAAATTCAAACACAAAGAAAATAGAGACTGATAGAATGAACACTCAATTTCTGTCATACTTTCTATTATTTTTTCATGTTTGCTTTATGCTTTCTTTTTTTCCTATCTTTAAATACAATTTCAGACTTCATAATATTTTACCTCCAAACACTTTCAGTATACAGCTCTGAAAAACAAGGGTTTTTCATAACCATAATACCATAATACCATCATAATACCATAATACCATAATCCTTCATAACCATAATACCATCATTTTCTAAAAAAACTAAAAAAAATTTTTTTTTTTTAGGGCCGGACCCACGGCATATGGAGGTTCCCAGGGTAGGGGTCGAATCAGAGCCGTAGCTGCCAGCCTACACCACAGCCACAGCAACACCAGATCCAAGCCACGTCTGCCACCTACACAGCTCATTGGCAACGCCAGATCCTTAATCCACTGAATGAGGCCAGGGATCAAACCCACATTCTCATGGACACTAGTCAGATTCGTTTCCATTGAGCCGCGATAGGAACTCCCAACAATTTATGTATTTTTTTGTTATTATTATTATTTTTAATATTTATTTCCCCAATACCCAACAATTTATTTTCAATGTCATCTAATATCTAGTCCATATTCAAAAGATTCCCCCATCTTGTCCCCAAACTGTGTTTGTATCCAGAATACAATCACATTTCACACATTACATTTGATAACTATGTCTCTTTTTTTTGGCCATGCCCATGGCATGTGGAAATTCCCAAGCCAGGGATCAACCCATGCCACCAGGCTGCAACTGTGGTTCGAGTTTGATGCCTGGCCCACGAACTTCCACATGCTGCTGATGCAGCCAAAAACAAAAAAAAGCAAAAAAATAACCTTTAGCATGGCTGTACATAAGGCCTGCATGTTATGGCCCATCCCAAATCCTCATTTCATTATCTTTTTCCTTCTCACTTACCACACTTCAGCCATACTCATACTCTTTCATTTCTTTGTATTTCTCAGGCTCTTTCCTGTCTCTGGGCCTTTGCACTTGGTGTTCCCTTTTTTCTAGCTCTTCAAATAGCCATCTCATTTTTATCCTTTAGGCTTCAGCTGTCATTCCCTTAGAGAGACATTCCCTGACTTCTCCATGCTCTCAGAGGTCTCCTCTACCTGTACCAGTTGCTCTCTGTACCCTATATCCCATCTCCCTTTTATTTCCTTGTATTTCTGTTTATTTGTTTACCTTTTTTTTGACCATGCCCTCAGCACGCCAAAGTTCAGGCCTGGGATCCAGCTCCAGCCACAGCAGTGAAAACTCTGGATCCTTAACCCATTGAGCCACCAGCGAACTCCTACCTACTTATTTTTTGCTTCCCCCACTAAAGTGTAATCTCCAAGAGGGCTGGGTCTCCTACTTCCTAGCATGTTGCCTGGCACAGCAGTTAGTGTATGTTGAATGAACCAGCACCTACAAAGCTGTTTAAATGTTTGAAGAAAGAAAAAACACGTTGAGTTATCAGCAGTGGAGAAAGAAAGATGCTGGGGAAGTCAATACAGGAGTTACCACTGTGGCTCAACGGGATCAGTGGTGTCTCTGGAGGGTTGGGATGTAGGTTCAGTCCCTAGCCTGGCACAGTGGGTTAAGGATCCAGTGTTGCCACAGCTGCAGCGTACATAAAACTGTGGCTCGGATCTGATCCCTGGCATGGGAACTCCATGCCATGGGGTCAGTTGAAAAAAAATTAAAATGAATATATAATTTATATATCAAAAAATAACTTAAAATAGGAGTAATAATGCTAAAAAATATATAAATCAGGAATGTGGAAAGACATTGGAGGGAGATATGCAATTTTATTTAGGGTGATCAGAATCGAGATCTCTAGGAATTCCCATTATGGCTCAGTGGGTTAAGAACCCAACATGGTGTCCATGAAGATGTAATTGATTCCTGGCCTCTCTCACTGGGTTAAGGATCCGGCATTGCCACAAGCTGTGGTGCAGGCCTGCAGCTACATCTCCTTTTTTTTTTTTTTTTTTTGTCTTTTCTAGGGCCCCTCCCACAGCATATGGAGGTTCCCAGGCTAGGGGTCTAATCAGACCTGTAGCCACTGGCCTACGCCACAGCCACAGCAACTCGGGATCCGAGCCGGGGTCTGCAACCTACACCACAGCTCACGGCAACGCCAGATCCTTAACCCACTGAGCAAGGCCAGGGACCGAACCCACAACCTCATGGTTCCTAGTCAGATTCCTTAACCACCGAGCCACGATGGGAACTCCTCTACTATATGGGGACTTCTATATGCTGCAGGTGCAGCTGTAAAAAGAAAGAAAAAAGGAAAAGAGATCTCTAATAAGGTGACATTTGAGCAAAGACCTAAATTGAGTGATGGGGTGAGACATGCAGGTGTCTGAGAGAACATTCCAAGTGTAGGGACTAAGGGAAGGGACTCTGAAGAGAAAAGCTTTTTGTCAAATACTTGGCATTTTCGAGAAATAGCAGGAAGATCACTGTGCTTGGAGAGAGTAATCTGGGAGATAGTAGAAGGAAATGATGTTGGGTGAGTAGCAGAGAACACAATATATAGGGCCCTATAGGCCGCAGTAAAGACTTTGGGGAGTTCCCGTTGTGGCTCAGCAAGTTGAGAACCCAACTAGTATCCATGAAGATGTGGATTTGATCCCTGGCTTAGCTCACTGGTTTAAGGATTAGGCATTCCTGCAAGCTGAGGCATAGGTCACACATGCAGCTCGGATCCTGTGTGGCTATGGCTGTGGCATAGGCTGGCAGCTGCAGCTCCGATTCAACCCTAGCCTGGGAACTTCCATATGCCACGAGTGTGGCCCTAAAAAGACCAAAAGAAAAAAGACTTTGGGATTTACTCTGAATGACATGGGATGCCATTAGAGGGTCTTGAGCAGAGAAGTGTCATTATCTGCCTCATGTCCTAAAAATCAATTGGCTGTTGTGTGGAGAAAAGAAGAAAGCAAGGATAGAAGCAGGATGTTGCAGAGACCAGGCAAGAAATGAAGGAGACTTGGACTAGGTAGCAATGATTAAGGGAGTGAGGAGAAGGGGTTGGATTCTGCATATATTTTAAAAATATGGATGGGATGTAGTATGTGGGAGAAAGAAAGGCGTCAAAGATGATAGTGTGGTTTCTGTTTGGGTAACTGGAAGCAGAGAGTTTCCTTTTACTATGATGAGAAAGACTGGAAGAAGGAGTAAGATTGTGGAGGAAAAATCAACAGGTTGCTATTAATATGTTAAGATGAAGATGTCTTTGGCATCCAAACGAAGAAGTTTAAGCAGGAGTTCCCGTTGTGGCGCAGTGGTTAACGAATCCGACTAGGAACCATGAGGTTGCGGGTTCAGTCCCTGCCCTTGCTCGGTGGGTTAACAATCCGGCGTTGCTGTGAGCTGCAGTGTAGGTTGCAGACGAGGCTCGGATCCCGCGTTGCTGTGGCTCTGGTGTAGGCAGGTGGCTACAGCTCTGATTAGACCCCCAGCCTGGGAAGCTCCATATGCCGTGGGAGCAGCCCAAGAAATAGCAAAAAGACCAAAAAAAAAAAAAAAAAGTTTAAGCAGACAGTTGGATTTGCATCTGTGAGATATAAATGTGGCAGTCCTCAGGGCATAAATGATGCTTAAACCATAGGGCTGAATTGGGTCACGGAGGGAGGAAGAGATTATTGATAGAGACGAGGACTGGGATTGAGTTCCAGGATCCTCCAATATTTAGGGAAGACGAGAAAGACCCAGCAAAATTGACTTAAAAGGAATGGTCTTTGAGTTAGCTGAAGAACCGAGAAAGTTGTGTCCCAGAGACCAAGGGAAGAACAGATTTGAGAACAGGTATAACAGCCATATGAAATGCTGTGAGGAGGATGAGTAAGATGAGAACAAAGATTAGTATATCTCCATGAAGCACTTCATTGTCTTTCACTTAAATATATTATATAAAAAGGAAAATTTGGGGGGAGTTCCCACCGTGGCTCAGCAATAATGAACCCAACTAGTATCCATGAGGATTCAGGTTCAATCAGGGGCCCTGCTCTGGTGGGTTAAGGATCCGGCGTTGCCGTGAGCTGTGATGTAGATTGCAGATGCGGCCGGGATCCTTTGTTGCTGTGGCTGTGGTGTAGGCCAGAAGTTGCAACTCCAATTCAACCCTTAGCCTGGGAACTTCTATATGCCACAGGTGCAGCCCTAAAACAACAACAACAACAACAACAAAGGAAAGTTTTTTCTATAAATGAAATGTTTTTGTTTAATGAGAATAGGAGATAATTTTTGAAATAAATGACAACAAAACAGTATTATTATTCTAGGTAGAGAGTGTTGTCTCTTAGAAGCTCTAAGCCCAAAGCCTGCTGGAGATCAGCATTGTTAGAGAATGTCTTTGGTACTAGTCTCCTACCAAATAAGACAATGCAACAATTTGAAAAAGGATTAACTTGTTATGTAATTCCTTGGTCATATAACCCTTCTAAAATCTCATATATGGGTACTGTGTTTTACAAAGCACGACACTAAACTGTTTTGGCTTTTCATTTAAGTTTTTTCCACCTTTTGCTGATTCCATCACCCAGAATGAAAGATAGAACTCAGTGGTGCTTTTCCCTTCTTTAGGAAGCGTTTTAGATCACAGCTTGGAAAGCCTCATCCACCGCCTTCGTGGTTTGTGTGACAACATGGAACCTGAGACTTTCCTTGACCATGAGATGGTATTCCTCCTTAAGGGCCAGCAAGCCAGTCCATTTGTTCTAAGGGCCCGGCGCTCTATGGATAGGACAGGGGCGCCCTGGCACCTGCGTTACCTGGGACAACCAGAAATGGGAGACAAGAACCGCCACGCCCTGGTGCGAAACTGCGTGGACATTGCCACATCTGAGAACCTCACTGACTTCCTGATGGAAATGGGCTTCCGCATGGACCATGAGTTTGTTGCCAAGGGACACTTGTTCCGTAAGGGCATCATGAAGATCGTTGTGTACAAGATCTTCCGCATCCTGGTGCCAGGGAACACAGACAGCACCGAGGCCTTGTCCCTCTCCTATCTTGTGGAACTAAGTGTTGTTGCACCAGCTGGGCAGGACATGGTCTCTGACGACATGAGGAACTTTGCAGAGCAGCTGAAACCTCTGGTTCACCTAGAGAAAATAGACCCAAAGAGGCTCATGTGACTCATGAATCTGTCCACCCCTGGGGCTTGTCTTCAGCTGTTACATAAAAGAAGGTGTTATAATTGCCCCCTCTCAACACTTCTAGCCAGGCATCCTTCCCTCGGGAAGGAGGACAGTGAGAACTTGGTTCTTTGCACTGTTTTCCTTATATGGGGGGTTCACTTTCGTGACAGCTTTCCTAAGTCAAAGGCTAAGGATCCCATGGAGAATCTATACAATCCCTCTGCATAAATGGGGATATAATCCTTCTGCATAAAAGGAGCTTCCGGGAAGAAAAATATCTTAATTGTTTTGCCATTTGTGTAAAAGGCAATAGAAATAGAGTGTGAAATAGAGGGTGAGTTTGTGTGGTAATAAAGGCTGTAGAGAGAAATGTCTGTCATTCTGATTCTTTACCCTATTGCCCTGCTAATTTGAGGTGGACTCACTTCCAACTGGAGCAAAAAATATGACACTTTTTTGGGGAGTTCCCGTCATGGCGCAGCAGAAACGAATCTGACTAGGAACCATGAGGTTGTGAGTTTGATCCCTGGCCTTGCTCCGTGGGTTAAAGATCTGGCATTTCCATGAGCTGTGGTGTAGGTCACAGATGCGGCTCGGATCCTGCGTTGCTGTGGTCATGGTGTAGGCCAGTGGCTATAGTTCCAATTCAACCCCTAGCCTCGGAACTTCCATATGCCACGGTGTGGCCCTAAAAAAAAGACACATACACAAAAAAGACACTTTTTTGTTTTAATTTTGATAGAGATAATGGCTTTTACTTTTTATAAAAGTTACACGTTTGTTGTTGAAAAAAATTTAAATACAAAAATAAAAGTAACCTGTAATCCAATTAGTCAAAGAGAGATACTATTTCTATCTTGTTTTATATCCATCTAGTCTTTATTTTTGGAAATTTATGTCTGAGATATATTTATTTTAGAAAAATATTCTGTATATACTGGTTTGTAATCTCCTTTTTTGTTTATTTATCATTAACATCCTTCTAAGACTTGAGGCTACAGTGTTCTTTTGATTTTTGTTTTTGTTTGCTTTTTAAATGTGGCATATGGAGGTTTCTAGACTGGGGGTCTAATTGGAGCTACAGTTGCTGGCACATGCCACAGCCACAGCAATGCAGGGTCCGAGCAGCATCTGCAACCTACACCACAGCTCACGGCAACACTGGATCCTTAACCCACTGAGCAAGGCCAGGGATTGAACCTGCAACCTCATGGTTACTAGTCAGATTCCTTTGCGCTGCACCATAACAGGAACTCCAGTGTTCTTTTGTTTAAAAAAAATTTTTTTTATTGTGTTCATACTGTGTGTCAGCGCTATCCTAGGTGTTTTCAATATGTTAGTTTATTTAATCCTCACAACAGACCCATTTTATAAACAGGAAAATTGAGGTTCGGAGGGAGTAATTAGCTTTCTCTGAGCTACACAGCTGCAAATTAGCAGAACTTGTATTTAAATATTGATAACTGTAATTACTGTTTGTATCCTATTATTTGGATTTTCCATAACTTAGTTGATTGCTTAATTTTGAGGTTTTTAGTTTTTTTGGGTTTTTTTTTTTTTTTTTGGTCTTTTTAGGGCTGCATCCACAGCATGTGGAGGTTCCCAGGCTAGGGGTCTAATCAGAGCTATTGTAGCCGCCGGCCTACACCACAGCCACAGCAACATGGGATCCAAGCCACATCTGCAACCTACACCACAGCCAGCTCACAGCAATGCCAGATCCTTGACCCACTCAGTGAGGCTAGGGATCAAACCGGCAACCTCTTGGTTCCTAGTCAGATTCGTTTCTGCTGCTCCCCGGAGGGAAATCCTGAAGTTTTTAGTTTCATCCCAATTTTTTGTTTATGTAAACTATCTTGTGATGCTGCTGCTTTTATTTATTTATTTATTTATTTATTTATTCATTGTCTTTTTTTTACCATTTTTTGGGCTGCTCCTGTGGCATATGGAGGTTCCCAGGCTCGGGGTCTAATTGGAGCTGTAGCCGACAGTCTACGCCAGAGCCACAGCAACGCGGGATCCGAGCCACATCTGCAACCTACACCACAGCTCATGGCAATGCCGGATCCTTAACCCACTGAGCAAGGCCAGGGATTGAACCCACAACCTCATGGTTCCTAGCTGGAATCGTTAACCACTGTGCCACAATGGGAACTCTGATGTTAGTGCTTTTAATCAAATTTTTGTTGTCACCTATGATGATTCTTTGGGATAAATTCTGAGTCAAAGAATATGCAGTATTTTAAGTCTTCCGGCATGCATTGCCAAATGCCTTCCAGAAATGTCCCAGTTCTCGCTCCCAGTTATCAATGAGGTTTCCAACATAGCTGCCAAAACTAGGTGTGACCATGAAAACTTGTTTTTCCCATTTGATGATAAATGGTGAGTAGGAGTTTTTTTTAACTTTTTTTTTTTTTTTTTTTTTTAAGGGCCGCACCCACAGCTTGTGGAAGTTCCCAGGCTAGGGGGCCAATCGGAGCTACAGCTGCTGGCCTACGCCACAGCCACAGCACCGTGGGAACTGAACTGTGTCTGCAACCTACACCACAGCTCAAGGCAATGCCAGATCCCCAATCCACAGAGCCCCAACCCAGTGAGGCCAGGGATCAAACCTGCATCTTTATGGATACTAGTAGGATTTGATTCCGTCACGCCACAATGGGAACTCCAAAACTTTTTTTTTTCGGTAGGGGTCGAATTGGAGCTGTAGCTGTCGGCCTACACCAGGGCCATAGCAACTTGGGATCCGAACCATGTCTGCAACCTACACCACAGCTCACGGCAATGCCGGATCCCTAACCCACTGAGCAAGGCCAGGGACCGAACCCGCAACCTCATGGTTCCTAATTGGATTCGTTAACCACTGCGCCACGACAGGAACTCCCAAAACTTTTTTTTTAATGGCTGCACCCAAGGCACGTGGAACTTCCTGGGCCAGGGTTCGAATCTGAGCCACAGCTGGGATCTGTGCCACAGCAATGTTGGATCCTTAACCCTCTGTGCTGGGCTGGGGATCAAATTGGTGCCTCTAGAGAGACAAGCTGGATTATTAACCCACTGTACTACAGTGGGAACTCCAGTGATAACTAGTTTTAATTTTCTTTTAAAAATATTCATCAATGAGGTTTAAATTTTCATGTTTATTAAAGGACATTTTTTTCTTGTGTGAATTCCCTTTTCCTTAGTGATTGTTCAGCTCTTCTTTATTAATTTGTAAACAGCTTTCATATAATTTCCCATTCATTGTTTGACTTTTAATTTAATGGATTTTTTTTTTTTTTTTTTGGCTGCACAAGTGTCCTGCAGAAGTTCCTGGGCCAGTGACTGAACCCACGCCACATATTGCAACCCAAGCCACATCAGTGACAACATTGGATCCTTAATCCGCCACCATGGAACTCCTAATTTAATGGATTTTTTTTTTTTTTGTCTTTTTGCTATTTCTTGGGCTGCTCCCTCGGCATATGGAGGTTCCCAGGCTAGGGGTCGAATCGGAGCTGTAGCCACCAGCCTACGCCAGAGCCACAGCAACGCAGAATCCGAGCCGCGTCTGCAACCTACACCACAGCTCACGGCAACGCCGGATCATTAACCCACTGAGCAAGGGCAGGGATCGAACCTGCAACCTCATGGTTCCTAGTCGGATTCATTAACCACTGCACCACGACGGGAACTCCCGGATTTTTTAAAATTAATTCTTAGTGGGATAAATATTGATCATTTCAATACTTAAAAAAATTGTTGTTGAAGTATAGTAGATTTACATTGTGTTAATTTCTGCTACACAACAAAGTGATTCAGTTATACATATACATGTGTGCTTTTTTTTTTTTTGCTTCTTAGGGCCATACCTGTCTGGATATATGCCCAGGAGTTGGATTGCTGGATCTTATGATAATCTATAGTCTTCTGAGGAACCTCTATCCTTAGTTTTCTAAGGAACCTGACTAGAATCCATGAGGATACAGATTTGATCCCTGGCTTTGCTCAGTAGGTTAAATGTTGACACAAGCTGTGGCATAGTTTGCAGATGAAGCTCAGATCTGGTGTTGCTGTGGCTATGGCGTAGGCTGGCAGCTACAGGTCTGATTTGACCCCTAGCCTGAGAAACTTCCATATGCTTCACGTACCACCCTAGAAATAAAAAATAAAATTGTCATTGGTTTTTTTTTTTTTAGGGCCACACCCATGGCATATGGAGGTTCCCAGGCTAGGGGTCTATTTGGAGCTTTTGCTGCCAGTCTACGCCACAGCCACAGCAACGCCAGATCTGAGCCGCATCTGTGATCTACACCACAGCTCATGGCAACGCCAGATCCTTAACCCACAGAGCAAGGCCAGGGATCAAACCCACAACCTCATGATTCCTAGTCAGATTTGTTTCCACTGCTCCACTACAGGAACTCCCTTGACTTTTTATTTTTTCGCTTTCTTGGGCAATGCTTGTGACATATGGAGTTTCCCAGGTTAGGGGTCAAATTGGATCTGCAGCTGCTGGCCTTCCCCACAGAACAGCAGCACAGGATCCAAGCCAATTCTGCAACCTACACCTCAGCTCACCGCAGTGCTGGATACTTAACCCACTGAGCAAGGCCAGGGATTGAACCCACATCCTCATGGATACTAGTCTGGCTCGTTACCACCAAGCCACAACGGGAACTCCTAAATTTTGACCTTTTAATTTGGGATCTTATTTAGAAAGTCTTTATTTACACCTGGGTAACAGATTTTCCTGTATTTGCTAATACTAGCTTTATAGTTTTACCTTTCACATTTAGGTCTTTAATCCATCTGGAGTCCCTCTTTAATGTTTCAAGTAAAAAGCCAGCTTTTTTCTCTGTGCAGTGAATTAGTTTGTCTATTACCATCTGGAAAAAAAATTGGAGTTCCCGTTGTGGCAAGTGGAAATGAATTCGACTAGTAACCATCTGTAAAAAAATCTTTCCAGTGCTTTGTGATGCAGTCTTTATCACTTATTAATTTCCCATGTGTATACTTTATTTCTAAGCTCCCCAATATAGGCCATTGGTCCTTTTGTTTCAGTGCCAGCAACACAATATTTTTATTACTGTGACTTTGTGGTAGAGCCAGTTCTACCAGTAGGGCTAGTCTCCCTAGTTTTATATCCCCCTAAAAATAGACTTAACTTTCATAGCCCTTTGTCCTTTCATATTCATTTTAGAGTCAGTTTTAGTTTCTCAACATTACTTCTGGAATTTTTATTGGAATTTCATTGAATGCATATAAATTAATTTGGAGGGGAAGTGACTTCTTTGCATGGAACACTCCCTTGCCAGACTTCTATGAGGCAGGCTTCCTTTTCCCCTTTCAGGTCTCTGCTGAAATGTCAGATAAGCCTTCCCTGACCATCCTAAATGAAGCAATACACTCACTCCTCATCACTCGTTCTTTATTTGATTTAATCTTTTTCATAGCATTTGTTACTATCCAACTTTAGATTATTTATTTACTTCTTCTCTATTAAAAATATAAGATTCATGAGATTAGGTGCTTTGTTTTGTTCTCTGCTCTATCCCTAGTACCCAAAACAATGCCTGGCCCATGGTAGCCAATCTGAATACTTGTTAAACAAATGAATATTACCTTTTGGTTTTTTGTTTGTTTGTTTGTTGTCTTTTTAGGCCTGCAGGTACAGTATATGGAAGTTCCCAGGATAGGAGTCAAATAGGAGCTGCCTACACCACAGCCACAGCAACACCAGATCTACACCGTGTCTTCAACCTACACTGCACCTCACAGCAAAGCCTATTTTCCATGTCTGTATCTCTGCTATACTTCCTAAAAAATTTCCTCAACTTTATTTTCCATTCTTTCCACTGGGCTCTGACTTATGCTTTCATGATTTTTCATGTCAAAGAACTTTTTTTCCTCTTCTGAATATTCTTTCCTGCTATTGTTTCATATATTCAGGTATCTTTTCCTTTATTTGAGGATATGCATGTTAGTTTTTAAAGTTTTCTTTTCTGGGCAGTGTCTCAGTTTCTTCTGTTTCTTTCTTCGGTTTGTTTTCAGCTCTTTCTTTCCTGTTAGAAGAAAGCCTTATGTCTGGTATTCCTTGGCTTTCAGCTCATGAATATATTGGGGAATTAGGAGTTTCCCTTGTGGTGCAGTGGGTTAAGAATCCAACTGCAGGAGTTCCTGTCATGGAGCAGTGGAAATGAATCTGACTAGGAACCATGAGATTTTGGGTTCAATCCTTGGCCTTGCTCAGTGGGTTGAGGAGTTAAGGATCCAGCGTTGCCATGAGCTGTGATGTAGGTCCCAGACGTGGCTCGGATCTGATGTTGCTGTGGCTGTGGTGTAGCTCTGTTTCAACCCCTAGCCTGAGATCCTCCATATGCCGCGGGTGTGGCCCTAAAAAAAAAAAAAAAAAAAATCTGACTTCAGTGGCTTGGGTTGCTGCAGAACTTTGGGTTTGATCCCAGGCCTGGCACAGTGGGTTAAAGGATCCAGCATTGCTGCCACCGTGCCATAGGTCACAGCTGTAGCTTGGATTCAATCCCTGACCTGGGAACTTCCATATGCCATGGGGTGACCATAAAAAAAAAATTTTTAAGTTAGAAAACTAAAAGCTTTTTGGAAACTCTTTGCATGAAGAGGAGAGTCATTGACCATGAAGTTAATTGTCTATGAACCAATGACCATGAGGAACGATTAACAGGAAGACCTCAATGCCATTTTATTTATTTATTTATTTTTATTTTTTCATGACACGCAGAATTCTTGGGGGCCAGAGATAGAACCTGCCACACAGCAGTGACCAGAGCCACTGCCGTGACAATGCCAGATCCTTAATCTGTTGAGGCACATGGAAACTCCAAAGTCACTATTTTTAGATCTTTCATATTGAGCTTTATTTCCCCCAAAGAAGAAGACTCATCTCCCCAGGAAGTAAAGGTTGGCTATCAGAATTCTGGGAGCAGAGTGTAGGAAGTCATCCTTTTTTGGTATGATGCCCTTAACTATGCCTAGTGGCTTGTTTTACTGCAGAGATTTTTTACACTCTCCAGTGAATAAACCGACATACTTCTGCTGAGATGGAGGAGGGGCAGTCACCTAGGAGGTACAATGAAGGAAGACAATTGGACTTCACTTAGTCCTTCTTCTTTTTCTTCTTCTTTTTTTTTTTTTTTTGTCATTTTAGGGCTATACCCTCAACATATGGAAGTCCCTAGGCTAGGGGTTGAATCAAAGCTACGACTGCTGGCCTACACCACAATCACAGCAACACGGGATCCGAGCCGCATCTGCAATCTACACCATAGCTCATGGCAACACCAGATCCTTAATCCACTGAGCAAGGCCAGGGATCAAACCCATGTCCTCCTGGATCCTAGTCAGGTTCATTAACCACTGAGCCACGAAGGGAACTTCTAACTTGTCCTTATTTTAACTGTTCTTCACCCCCACTTCCAGGGGTACCAGTGGTTAATTCCTGAATATATCCAGGCTGCTTCTCAGCTTTCTCCAGGTACTGGTCTAGGATTCAGCACCTATTAACATGCATTTATGTGCTTTCTCACCTGCAAATTCTTTTTTTCTTTTTTGTCTTTTTGCCATTTCTTGGGCCCCTCCCGAGGCATATGGAAGTTCCCAGGCTAGGGGTTGAATCGGAGCTGTAGCTGCCAGCCTATGCCAGAGCCACAGCAACGCGGGATCCGAGCCTCGTCTGCAACCTACACCACAGCTTACAGCAACGCCAGATCGTTAACCCACTGAGCAAGGGCAGGGATCGAACCCGCAACCTCATGGTTCCTAGTCGAATTGGTTAACCACTGCACCACCACGGGAACTCCTCACCTGCAAATTCTATTGTACTTATTACCCCTTCTTCCTTTCCTTATGCTTTAAAACAATCTTTTACTGAAGTTTTGGTGGGATGGGTCTGGGACGGGAGGAAGGAGAAAGGAAAATTACATGCATGAGAAATTATAGCCATTGTCTTTATCCAGAACTCTTTAGTTTTTTTTAAATAAGATTATACCAGTCATAGTCTACTATTTATGGACAGGAAAGTTACTTGGATTTTTCTGTGTTTCATCAGCAAAATGGAGAAAATGATGGTACCTACTTTACATTACTGAGAGGATTAAGCAAAATACAATACTTAGGAGTTCCCTTGTGGCACATCAGGTTGAGGACAGAGCATTGCCACTGCAGCCTCTCAGGTCACTGCTGTGGTGTGGGTTCAGTTCCTGGCCCAGGGATTTCCACATGCCATCGGTGCAGCAAAAAAAAAATAATAATAAATAAATAAATAAATTGTTTTTTAAGAGGTAAATTTTTTCCAGATTTTTTAAAATCTCTGGAATTGGAATGTTTAACACAAGGTCAAATATGTTGAGAACATTCAATAAACAATTATTTAGGTTCATTGAAATATGGTAATACAGGGAACACACTTTACAGAGTACTTGAAACAAGGTGTGCAGTAAATGTGGAAGACAGGATTATTCGTATGCACACTAAGCCACCTTTAACATTCCAAAACCTGCTTATTCTATTTAATTCAATCTTGCATCCCTTCTACATTAGGAGAAGGAGATCGACCTTACTCTCTTTGAAGTTATATGATGTTCTGTAGAATAGATGTCCCATTTAATCATTCCTCCCTGGAGAGACATTTATTTTTCAAACTTTTTCCTACAATACCAATAGTAAAGACTCATAATATATCCTCATACACTTGTGTTAGTATTTTCTATAAGATAAAGACCTAGGAATGGAATCACTCTATCACACTCATATGGAAAGTGTCGAATAGGAATTTCCAGAGTAAAAGAGGCACATGAGTAATTAATCAGGATCCTCATATAGGCAGAAAATCTGTAATTGTGGAAAGAAAACTAGACTTGAAGATAGATGATCTTAATCGCAACGGTAGGAGCTCCCGTCGTGGCACAGTGGTTAACGAATCTGACTAGGAACCATGAGGTTGCGAGTTCGATCCCTGGCCTTGCTCAGTGGGTTAACGATCCGGTGTTGCTGTGAGCTGTGGTGTATGTCGAAGACTCGGCTCGGATCCTGCGTTGCTGTGGCTCTGGCATAGGCCAGTGGCTACGGCTCCGATTCGATCCCTAGCCTTGGAATCTCCATATGCCGCAGGAGCAGCCCAAGAAAAGGCAATAAATAAATAAATAAATAAATAAATAAATAAATAAATAGCTAGCAATGGTAACTCATCTGGGAAAATACTGTTTGTTCTATCACTGATTCAAAAAGTTGTACTGAATCCTACCTAATCTGTGCCAGGTAGTGTTAGAGACTGAGGATACAGAGATGAGTAAGATGAGTAAATTTCTTGCCCTCAAGAAATTTATAGTAATCAGTAGGGAGATGGACACAGAAACAGATGCCATGTGCTCACTGTGTGACCTTGAGAAGTTGTTTAACCTGAATGTCTGTTTCTTTCCCTGTGAAATGGGCAATAGTCCTTATACCATAGGGTTGTTGTAAAGATTACATAAAATAATGTATGAGATGTGCCCTGTACCGGTGGCTGGCACATGGTGGGCACTCAATAAATGGAAGCTATTTTTATTGTTTTTGTGATAGGATGATTCTAATAAGAAATTTGTTACTGTTGCTGTGATAGAAGCTCATTTGTAAGTTTTAACTGAGTTGTTAAAAAGTTAATAATATAGCATATACAAAGTGGCACTAGGTAAATATTAGTTTCTTTTCTCGCCTTTTTATGTTCAGACAAGGGGTAAATAAGCAGATGGAAAGCAAACATCCATATGTTTGAACGCAACAGTGCAAACATTATATGTTTGAACACAACAATGATCTTCCTGGTCCATGTGTCACAGAGCCAATTCTGGGCACTTCCTTAGCTACATGGATTTCACCTCTGCCTGTATCTGAACATCTGGAAAGAGGCTGCACACCTCCCTGCCCACAACCACAAATAATCACCAACATAGGATGTTGATATGGCCCATGGCTGATGGCAACCTCCTGCAAGGGATTTTTTTTTTTTCTCCTAGTTTACAAAGCACAGCAGAGCTTGTACCCCATCCTTAATAGGGGTCACTTATTTGCTTGACACTGACTTTTATGAAATGGTTTCTTTCCCACTTAGATGTAAAACAAGAATTAAAGGAGGTATTTCTCTTTTTTTTTCTTTTTCTTTCTTTCCTTTTTTTTTTTTTTTTTTCCTCACCACAGTGTACAGCGGCTTGCTGTGGGTTCTCGGTTCCCAGACCAAGGACTAAACCCAGGCTGAAGCAGTGAAAGCACCAAGCCATAACCACTAGGCCACCAGGGAACTCCCAAGGAGGTATATCTTGATATGAAAAATTATCAGCTTTAGCTACTAATTAAATTTTAAGATAATTCTAGAGGCAAATTAAAGCAGATTTAAGTGATAGAAGAGTATAAATATTTGGGGTGGGTTCTCTATTTAGAGATTAATATTGTTTAATAACTAGACACATATTTTATTTTTTCCTCCCTGTTTCTTTACTTCCCTAGAGGGTTTTAAAAGCACTGATGTTTAGGAGTTCCCATTGTGGTTCAGCGGTAATGAACCTGACTGGTATCCATAAGGCCCCGCTCAGTGGGTTAAGGATCCGGCATTGCTGTGAGCTGTGATGTAGGTCACAGGCGTGGCATGGATCTAGCATTGCTGTGGCTTCGGCATAGGCTGGCAACTACAGCTCTGATTCAACCCCTAGCCTGGGAACCTCCATATGCCCCAGGTTTCAGCCCTAAATTTATAGAGAAAGAAAGAAAGGGAGTTCCCGTCGTGGCGCAGTGGTTAACGAATCCGACTAGGAACCATGAGGTTGCAGGTTCGGTCCCTGCCCTTGCTCAGTGGGTTAACGATCCGGCGTTGCTGTGAGCTGTGGTGTAGGTTGCAGACGCGGCTCGGATCCCGCGTTGCTGTGGCTCTGGTGTAGGCCGGTGGCTACAGCTCCGATTCAACCCCTAGCCTGGGAATCTCCATATGCCACGTGAGCGGCCCAAGAAATAGCAACAACAACAAAAGACAAAAAAAAAAAAAAAAAAAAAAGGGAAGGGAAGGAGGGAGGGAGGAAGAAGAAAGAAAGGAAGAAAGAAAGCACTGATGTTTATTTCTCTTCTCTGGTTGTGTGCCTGGCTATGAAGATTGTAACACATTCCCCTGGGTTTTTACAAGCTGACTTTCCTTGCAAAGATGGTTTGGTGCAATGATCTAGAGCCCATGTTTTGGAGTCAGGCAGACCAGGATTTGAATTCCAGCTCAGCTCTTTTATTTACTAGCTGTGGGATCTCAGGCAAAAATCTCTGAAGCACAGTTTGGTCATCTGTAAAATAGGCAATATTAGTAATAATAATTATCATTAGTAATGATACTAGCATTATATAATGAACATGGGTTAAAAGAGATAATATATGTAAATTCCTCAACACAGTCCCATGATACATTCTTCCAGTTTTTATTTAATGATCATGATCATTTTTATTTACATTAAGGTGCTTCATGCCCTGCTTGGCACATGGCTGACACTCAAAACTTGATAGCTATTATGATAAATTACCTGTGGTTTCTACCTGCCAGGCTTATGATTTTGTTCTTTAATTTTTTAATTTGTTAGTGAGTAACATGATCTTTAGCCCAGTACTTAGAAACTTTCCTCCTTGTCTCTGTAACTCTGACAATGCTTGGCACCATTCCTGGCCCATAGTAAGCATTCAGTACATCGCTGTTGAATCATATTCAATTGAACTGAACATCCATTCAGATATTAGCACAAGGGCTGTGTCACTAAATAGCTGTCATTCCAAAAAGGAGAGGCAGTGCTGACACAGACATGCTCACACAGTTTGTAAGCCATGATTTCGACTTCCTGAATTGCAGGCATCTCAGTTAATATTCCATTCCACTCACATGACCCTTCAAAGGAACAGACAGACTAATAGATATATCTAGTTTAGCAGCTAAGAGAATGAGCTTTGGTCTGGGTAGATCCAGACTTATATCCTGGCTCCAGCACTGTCCAGGGGGTCACTTACTTAATCTCTCTGAAAACCTCAGTTTTCTCATCTGTGAAAGGGGATAATCACATCCCCTTTCTCATCAGGTTATGGTGCGAATAGTGTCTTCCGTGTGCTATTCCCTTTTCCTGGAACAGTGCTCCCCTGTCCTGCACTCCTGTCTTTTCAGCTCGACTGTCACTTTTTCCAGAAAGCCTTCCCTGCTGCCCATGGTAGGTTGGGTTGACTGTTATACTCTCACTACAGAACCTGCCAATTACCCTTTGTAATTACTTCTTCAACTACTC
Source organism: Phacochoerus africanus (assembly GCF_016906955.1). Lineage (NCBI taxonomy): Eukaryota > Metazoa > Chordata > Mammalia > Artiodactyla > Suidae > Phacochoerus > Phacochoerus africanus. Next base: position 84,975,400 of record NC_062551.1, read on the forward strand.
ACTTCCTTTCTGGATTGTGAACTCCCACAGGACAGGGATGGTGTCTGATTCACTCATTCCTTTGTCCCCAGTGCCTAGCAGTCCTTTGGTACATAATTTTGGGTGGACTCTATTTGTTAACTGAATGAAATGATGAGATAATATTGCATATAAACACAGAGGTTAACATTTAGCAAGCTCTCAATAAATGACATATATTATTGTCAACAACATGTTATTGGTGCTATGTTTCTTATTGTTTATTGGTGCTATATTGTTTATTAACCTTGAGAAAACTAATATAGAGAGAAAAGCAACAAATTAGAGACAGGTGTCATAATCCAGTTTTCTATCTCATTTGTTTTATGTCCTTGGCCAAATCTTTTTTTTTTCCACTTTTTAGGGGTGCACCTGTGGGCATATGGAAGTTCTCAAGCTAGGGGTCAAATTGGAGCTACAGCTGCCGGCCTACACCACAGCCACAGCAATGCAGGCTCAGAGCCATGTCTGTGACCTACACCACAGCTCATGGCAACGCTGGATCCTTAACCCCCTGAGTGAGGCCGGGGATCAAACCCATGTCTTCATGGATCCTAGTCGGGTTCGTTACCACTGAGCCACAACAGGAACTCCCCCAAATCTTTGTTCTTCTCATTTTTCCACTATTAAAATGAACATAAAATTTACCCTTGTGTCCAGCTTAGCTTGCTCCTTATACAGTCTTCCCCTTTCCAAACTATACCTGACAGGCTATCCTGTGTATGCCCAGAATTTCTAGGTAGGGATCCTATACTGCCCTAGTGCTCCTCTGCTTTCTCAGCTGCTTGCTGTTGACCCCTGGCCCGAGTCCATTCTGACCCTGTCTATCCCCTCAGTTTGTTACATCAATTGACTACCTCCCAGCTTCCAGCCTAGATCTACATTCATTTCATAATAAAGTCTAAAACCTTTAAGGTGCTAATTGGAGCCTCATCTTCTTCCCACCTTCCCCTTCGCTGTGCTCCAGCCACCAGGATTTCCTGAAGTTTCCTGGAGACACTAATCTCCCTAATTCAAGGCCTTTGGACCTGCCAGTCCCTCTGCTGGGAACATCGTTCCCTACTCTATCAAGCTCACTTCTACTCAACCTTCATATTTCAGCTTTAACATCACTTCTTTAAGGAGCATTCTATGCTTCCCATGGAAGAAATTAGATTTCTTTGTTATATGTTATATTCCTTGTAGATCTGATGTGATATGTTGTCAGAGCTTCACATTATAAAAGAGAAATCAAGACCCTAAACTTAAATGTGAAATTTCTGTCTGGCAAGCAATTTAAAAATTGTAAAACACTGTGGGCCAAATCAAAACACCTGTAGGTTAGTGACTGCCTGTAGCCTGTTTGCAACCTGAGCTGTTCAACCTTTGGCTATACTTGGTAACTATTCCTGTGTTAATCATCACTCTATTAACTGTCCACTCTGTGCTAGGCACTGTGGTTGGTGCTTTACTTTACGTAGATGATTTCATGTAATACCCCAAACCCCCTGTGAGGTCAAATAAGGTTCAGACAGGTTAAGGCACTTGCCCAAGTTCACAGGCCATAAGTCATGGAGCCAGGTGTCAAAAGTCTTTTCACTCACTACTGTGTGTCTGGGCACAATCTGTCAGTTTAGAATGGGAGAGACTTCTGAAGTTTTCCCAATGACAACTATTAATATTTACCCTGTATTCCCTATGTATCAGGCATTGTGCTAAGTACTCTACATGATCTGATTCAATTCTCACATCTGTTCAATGGAGCTGCTGTTAGCATCTGTGTATTATAGCTGAGGAAACTGAGGTATAGAACAGGTATCTGATTATCCAAGGTTAAGTCAGGATTCAAGCCTAGACAATATGATCCCACAGTCCCTACACTAAGGAACTCCTATCACCAGTTTGGGTTTTTGGCAGAGTAGTAGGCTTATGGGCAAGGGGAAAATTTTATAAGTCCTTATTTCTCCAATCCTCATCCCCAAAGAGGATTTAATACGATCCCTGTGGGTTATTTCTATGAACCTGCTGTTGAGAGATGTGGCCTGCAGGTGGCAGCAACATTCAGTCTCAGTTTTGCAATGATCAGTGCAAAGGTGAGGACGCTGTCTAGAGCAAGTCATTCATTTGCATGTCGTTCTCTGATTGGCCCAGTTAATTCTTTGCAAGTTAATTGGACTTGGTTCTCAGCCCACTGAGGACTGCCAGGCTTTTGGAGCCCTTTACAGTTGTAAAAGAAAAGATCCCTGATTTGAAACCATGGTGAAGTCATTCAGTCCCACAACCAATGTGATTTTCAACTGTGTTAGATAGAGCCATGTTTCCATGATCCCCAACTCTTTTCGATATCTTAGCTTTAAAAAAAAAGTTCCCTATTTTATTGTTGCTTTTAAAGTACAGTAATGTGTACATTTAAGGAAAAATTCAGTAGCACAAAAGGGTACACAATGTAGCATCAATTTATCATGTTCAAAAAGCTTATATCTTCTTCTGGGTATAGACTATAGATATAAGGGTATATGCACATATCCTTTAAAAAATAAATGATAACTTGAAACTATAAACTTCTAGAAGAAAATTTGGGGGAACTTTTTGTGATTTCCCATTAGGCAAAGATTTCTTAAATATGACATGATTCACAAGAGAAAAAAATGGACAAATTGGACTTAAATTTTTTTTAAAAAAATTCTGCTCTGTGAAAAATACTGTTAAGAGAATGAAAAGACAAATCACAGACTGGGAGAAATATTTGCAAATCACCTATCTGATAAAGGTCTTGTACCTAGAATATATAAATAATTCTCACAACTCAATAGTAAGAAAATAAACAATCCATTATAAGACTGGGCACAAAGAGTTCCCATCGTGGTGCAGTGGAATCAAATCTGATTAGGAACCATGAGGTTGCGGGTTCGATTCCTGGTCTCTCTCAGTGGGTTAAGGATCTGGCGTTGCCGTGAGCTGTGGTGTAGGTTGCAGACGCGGCTCGGATCCCACCATCGCTGTGGCTCTGGTGTAGACCGGCAGCAACAACTCTGATTAGACCCCTAGCCTGGGAACCTCCATATGCCGCTGAGGTGGCCCTAAAAGGATAAAACATACACACACACACACACACACAAGAATAGGCACAGGACAAATGCAAATACTACACTAAAAGAAGATGTACAGGGGAGTTCCCATTGTGACGCAGCCAGCGGAAAGAAATCTGATTAGGAACCATAGGTTGTGGGTTCAATCCCCGGCCTTGCTCAGTGGGTTGAAGATCCAGTGTTGTGGTGAGCTGCGTTGTAGGTTGCAGACATTGCTGAGATCTGGCATGGCTGTGGCTGTGGCCGGCAGCTGTAGCTCCAATTTGACCCCCTAGCCTGGGAACATCTATGTGTTGCATGTGCAGTCCTAAGAAGCAAAAATTAAAAAAAATTAAAAAAAAAAACAGCACAAGGGAATATTTGGGAGTGATGGAATAGTTATGTAGATTGTTACGGTGGTGGTTACTCAGGTATATGCATTTGACCCATAGAACTGAATAACAAAAAGAATGAAATTTATTGGATTTTTTAAAAACTTTAAAAAACAGGAGTTCCCGTTGTGGCTCATTGGTTAACGAATCCGACTAGGAACCATGAGGTTGTGGGTTTGATCCCTGGCCTTGCTCAGTGGGTTAGGGGTACGGCATTGCCGTGAGCTGTGGTGTAGGTCGCAGACACGGCTCAGATCCCGTGTTGCTGTGGCTCTGGTGAAGGCCGGTGGCTACAGCTCAAAGTAGACCCCTAGCCTGGAAACCTCCATATGCCGTGGCAGCGGCCCAAGAAATAACAAAAAAAAAAGAGACAAAAACAAAAACAAAACAAGACAAAACCCAATACTTCACTTACGCACCAAAACCATTGATTTCAGGTTGGCATGACAGTTGTTGACATAAATAGTTTTTCCCGACTCCCCACCCTCACCCCCCCAAAAAATGTTGAATGTTGCACACTGCTCCGACCACACTTGCTTTTTTTTTTTTTTTTAAATAGAGAAATACTGAAAGCAGGCAAATAAACAGAGGTTTATATAATACCCAAGCACCTTTCACTGACTTTGTAAAATCTTAACATTTTGCCTAATTTTCTTAGGGTCTTTTCTCTCTCTCTTTTTTCTTTTTTTCTTTTTTGTCTTTTTAGGGCTGCTCCCTCAGCATATGGAAGTTCCCAGTCTAGGGGTCCAATCGGTGCCATAGCCACCAGCCTGCACCACAACTACAGCCACACCAGATCCGAGCCACTTCTGCTACCTACCCTGCAGCTCCCAGCAACGCCAGATCCTTAACCCACTGAGCAAAGCCAGAGATAGAACCTGTGTCCTTGTGGTTACTAGTCGGGTTCGTTACTGCTGAGCTACGATGGGAACTCCCTTCTGGTTTTTTCAAGAAAAAAAATCAGAGATATGTTTTAAGCCCCAGTGTATCCTTCCTTTCCTCTCTCCTCCGTAAGTGATCACTTGCCTGAATATTTTATTTCCACACATGAGTTTATATTTTTACAATGTATACATGAATCCTTAAACAGTACATAGTGTTGTTTGGAACAATTTAAAATTTTATGTACATGGTATTGGAGTTCCTGTCCTGGCTCAGTGGTTAAGGAATCCAACTAGGAGCCATGAGGTTACAGGTTCGATCCCTGGCCTTGCTCAGTGGGTTAATGATCTGGCGTTGCCATGAGCTGTGGTGTAGGTCGCAGATGCGGCTTGGATCCTGTGTTGCTGCGGCTCTGGTGTAGGCTAGCGGCTACAGCTCCAATTGGACCACTAGCCTGGGAAACTCCATATGCCGCAGAAGCACCCCAAGAAATGGCAAAAAGCCAGAAAAATAAAAAATAAAAATTTATGTACATGGTATCAAACTGTATATGGTCTTCTACAACTTTTTCCTACTCAACATTTTGTTTTATCCATGTTGATACCAGTAGCTCTAGTTTAGTCATTTTAAGTGTTTTGAAGTATTCTATGTTATGAATATATCACAATTAATTTGCTCATTCCTCAGTAGATGAATATTTAGATTGTCCCAGGTCACGGCAATGCTGATCTTTAACTCACTAAGCAAGGCCAGGGATAGAACCTGCAATCTCATAGTTACTAGTTGGATTCATTTCCACTGCGCTACAACGGGAACTCCAGAAACTGATTTTTATTTATTTATTTAGTCTTTTGTCTTCTTAGGGCCGTACCTGCAGCATATGGAGGTTCCTAGGCTAGGGGTCTAATTGGAGCTACAGCTGCTGTCCTATGCCACAGCCACAGCAACGCCAGATCCCAGCTGCGTCTGCGACCTAAACCACAGCTCATGGCAACACCAGATCCTTAACCCACTGATGGAGGCCGGGGATCAAACTTGCAACCTCATGGTTCCTAGTCGGATTCGTTGCCACTGCGCCAAGCCAAGACGGGAGCTCCAAAACAGTATATATTTAAAGTCTGCAGTTTTGATGAGTTTCAATTTATCTGAAACTCATCATTTGGCCTTGAAACCATAACCACATCAAAATAATTAACACAGTTGTCACCTCCAAAAATTTCCTCATCCCCTTTATAATCCCTTCCTACCATGTTTCCCTGGTCCCCAGGCAACCACTTGAACTGTTTTTGTCATAGCAATTCCTAGAATTTTATTTTTATTTTTAAAAATTTTTTAATTTTTTGTCTTTTCAGGGCCGCACCTGCAGCATATGGAGGTTCCCAGGCCAGGGGTCTAATCGGAGCTGTAGCCGATGGCCTACGCCAGAGCCATAGCAACTCCAGATAAGAGCCGAGTCTGCAACCTACACCACAGCTCATGGCAACTGCTGGATCCTTAACCAGCTAAGTGAGGCCAGGGATCGAAACTGCAACTTCATGGTTCCTAGTCGGATTTGTTAACCACTGAGTCATGACGGGAACTCCAAATATCCATTTACTTTTTGAAGAACATTGGAGTTGTTTCCATTCTTTTGACTATTACTTTTTTTTTCCATTATAGCTGGTTTACAGTGTTCTGTCAAGTTTCTACTGTACAGCAAGGTGACCCAGTCACACATACATATATACATTCTTTTCTTTCACATTATCATGCTCCATCATAAGTGACAAGATATAGTTCCCAGTACTATGCAGCAGGATTGACTATTACAAATAGAGCTGCTGTGACCATTCATGTTTAAGTCTTTGTGCAGACGTATGCTTTCATTTGTCTTGAGTAAATACCTGTAGTATAATGATTGGGCCATATGGTAGATTGGTATATTATTTTATTTTATTTTATTTTGGTCTTTTTAGGGCCACACCCACGGCATACGGAGGTTCCCAGGCTAGGGGTCTAATGGGAGCTGTAGCTGCCAGCCTACACTAGAGCCACAGCAACGCAGGATCTGAGCCGCCTCTTTGACCTACACCACAGCTCACGGCAGTGCCGTATCCTTGACCCACTGAGCAAGGGCAGGGACTGAACCCGCAACCTCATGGTTCCTAGTAGGATTCGTTAACCACAAGCCACAACGGGAACTCCGATGTGTATGTAATTTTTAGAGAAACTGCCAAACAGTTTCCCAGAGTGGTTGTATCATCTTACAGTCTTACCAGTAGAATGACAATTCCCACTGCTCTACATTCTTGCTAACACTTCATATTGCCAGTCTTTTGATGTTACCCTTTCTAGTGGGTATGTAATGTTATCTCACTGTGGTTTAATTTGCATTTCCCTAACATCTTTTATGTGTTTATTTGCCATCCATTTATTATTATCTTTGGTAAAGTGTCTCTGTTCAAATCTTTTTTTTTTTAACTAGATTGTCTTCAGTTGAAAGAGTTCTTTGTGTATTTTAAATACTAGTCCTTGGTTGGATATAGGTTTTGTTGCTATTTCAACTAGGTCTGTGGTTTGCCTTATTTCATAACAGTATTTTAAAGAGCAAAAGTGATCATTTTGCTGTTGTGCAGTTTATCGATTTTTCTTTTATGGATTGTGTATTTGAAAGTCACATGGATTTTCTCCTGTGTTTTCCTCTAGAAGTTTTGTAGCTTTAGGTTTTACATTTAGGTCTAATTTGGACTGTGACACAATGGGTTTGGCATTTAGAAAGATCCTCTGACAGCAGCAAGGAAGGTGTTTGGAGGGTGATTGCCTGGAGGTCTGAAACTAGAGAAACTTGGAGAGGTAATGGTGTCTTCCTGCAGGTGATGGTAGTGGAAAAACTGGTAAGGAACTCCGAGGTGTGGAGTGACTGGACCTCATGGGCTGAAGATGATAAAAATGATTCCCAGGTTCCTTCCTTATGCACAAAGTTGCGGGTAACTTGCTTCCAATTTTACTGCACTTCAAATTGGCTCTCAATAGTTTTTTCTTTCGGGGGGAGATTGAAATTGAAATTTAGCCACACGGGGACTGGACACAGCTTTCTAAAACACCATATTTGCATCAGCTCCGTACTTAGGCGCTCCCTAGAGCCCAGCACTGAACTTTGTCCTCCCGAGTCCAAAGACCTTTGCTCTGTTTAATACCAGGAAAGGTGCCCAAGTTCTTTTACCCGCAGGAAACCGGCAGTGAGCGGCGCATGCCCGGAGAGGCCGTGTGGAGCCGATCTCCTGGAGCTAAGGGCGAGGGGTTCCCGCCATTTTGACCGGCTGGCGACACAGCGGGCTCTTTCCAGGAGACTACAAGTCCCGTGAGGCCCCGCGGCGGCACTTCCTATCCCTCACTGTCCTGCCTGCTCCCTTTCCCCCCTCCCGGGGGCCGAAGGCTCTGGCAGCACCCTGGAGGCCGGCGGGCCAGGTAGGATTTCCGGGGGAAACTACTTTGGAGGTTGAGGCGGCGGCGGCGGCGGCGCCCCGGGTGAGTTCGGCAAGCAGGGGAAAGTGCGCGGGGTCGCGCGGCGGGCGTCTCGTGGGCTCGGGTAGCGCTCTTGGCTCCGCTTGGGGGTCGCGGTGCGGGCCAGGGTAACGGCCGGGCCGTGGTCGCTTTTGGCCAGGGCGGAGCGGGCGGTGGCCGCCGCCTCTTCCTCCGCCCTCCCACAACGGTCAGCGGCGGCTTCTCCGCCTGCGGCGCGCCCCGCGCAGACTCACCCTCTCCGCCCCCCGGGACTTGGCGGGGCTCTTTTGTCTGGGCTGCTTTGCGCCCCTTTGTGCCCGGCGGTGGACTCGCCTTCTCGAGGGAGCACTCCCGGCCAGTCGCGGAGAGGGACTAGTCTCTGGGGATCCGGTTATGGTAACCAGATGGGGTCAAAGTCCATTTTTTAAACCCTTCCTCCCTCATACCTCTGCATCCCAGCTGGGCAGATCCGAGGTTTTGGAGCCAAGTAGAGGCAGACGGAGTTTCTGTTGAAAACCTCGAAGTTATTGTCCAGCTCATGTATGTCAACCCCGGGTGGCTTCAGGGCGCTGATCTCTTCCAGGCATTTTTTGGTGGGGGGATGGGCCTCTGGGAAATGAGTGAGTCCCTCTCCCCTAGAAACCGGGAAGGGATCGAATTTGCTGCGATGTCTATATGGGTCGCAGCTGTGATCGAGGAATCCAAGAACTAACGCGGACGGGCAGAATAGTAGTTCACACACCTCTAGAATCTGGGAGGAAAGAAAGTGATTTATAGGGCAACTAGCAGCCTCTTCATCCACTGCTTGCAGAAAAAGACGATAGCACTTCATCCAGCCGCCCAGTTCCTCGCTCCCTGTCTCCTACTCTCCAAGTCTATTTCTTATTTTTTCAGCTTAAAACGAAAAGTTGAAAGCAAACGTCCGTTATTAGAAGGTCCCGCTTTATACAGAAACCAGAGACCTAGTGGCTTCTAGAAAGCCTCAGATGTAACATATGAAGCCAGTTTGAGGGAGGAGAGGTAGTTGAACTTTACTGCAACTGGTGAATTATGTGGGTTTGATCACATTTTGTTGGTGGTAACTTTATGTATCTTCCCTTGGAAGACTGCGTTACTAGGTTCACTTTGAAGTAAAGCTTTTTAAAAACCATTGCAGATTCTTTTTTTGAGAAATAAATTAGTCTTTCAAGTCTCTGAAATGAGGACAACCAAAACATCTTTATATGAATCATAAAAGGTTATAGAAGTCATATAGGTTAAATTCCCACCCTAGTCAAGTAGGCAAATAAAAACCTTTGTACCTTATTACTTTGATATCTCATAATGGAAGTGATTTACTCTGAGAATCCCAGATTGTGTTAGTAATACTGTGTAGGAATGGAGGTCTGTAATGCAGTTGTTCTTCAATTTTTTAATCTGTCAGTGAGCGGGGATTGTGTTTTCCTGGTTGTGCTTTGAAGAAGCATCCACACCACAAAATTACTCTAGAAGTTGTTACTTATTTGTTCAAACATGACATTGCTATCAGTATTTTTTGAAAGCAGTTCATATACATTGTGTAACCGAATTGTCACTACATGTCTGTGAGATGTTGTTCTCTCATTTTACAGCTAATAAGTGTTAAATTTACAGTCCGAAATGTTAGGTGACTTGCTGGAGATCACACAGTTAACCCAGACAGGAAATAGTAGAGTAAATCATATTCCAAATCCAGTGCTCTTTCTATTGCCTCACACCTGCTACAGTTATTTTTTTATTTTTTTGTCTTTTGTCCTTTTAGGACCACACCCACGGCATATGGAGGTTCCCAGGCTAGGGGTCTAATCGGAGCTGTTGCTGCTGGCCTACGCCAGAGCCACAGCAAGGCCAGATCCGAGGCGCATCTTCAACCTACACCACAGCTCACGGCAACGCAGGATCCTTAACCCACTGAGCGAGGCCAGGGATCGAACCCACAATCTCATGGTTCCTAGTTGGATTCGTTTTTGCTGCGCCATGACAGGAACTCCCTGCTGCAGTTATTATAACACCACCAGCTTGTGATTTGCTGAAATTTAAATATTGGAGAAAAATAAGGGGGTTCCCATTGTGGCTCGGCAGGTTAAGAACCCAAAGTAGTTTCCGTGAAGATGCAGGTTGGATCACTGGCCTCACTCAGTGGGTTAAGGATCTGGGGCAGGGTGCTTCGTAGGTCACAGATACGGCTCCAATTTGACCCTAGCCTGGGAACCTCATTATGCCACAGGTGTGGCCGTAAAAGGGGAAAAAAAAGAAAAATACTACTGTAAATAAATATTAAATGAATCCCCTCTTACTTACTGTGCAATTTTGAGCAGTAAGCCCTTTGAACATTAGTTCAATCAGAACAAACTGATTCATGAGTAACTGGGGTTTCTAGAACCAAAATAATACCATATCAAACCGTAAGACATACTGAACATTAGTTCCATCACCTTGTCATATGGCATGCTGCAGTTACCTTGTGTCTAGGCAGAATGGCAATTTTATGGAGCCCTGTGGGTAGAGAGAGGTGGTGAGTTATTGGGCTGTGGTTTTGACTAATGGTTATTGAAAGTTTTATTTACTAAAAGGTTTTGACTAATCTTTGCTTAAAGGTATATTAAGAAATATGTTGGAGAACATATATATGTACAGCAGTTTTGGCTGTGAAACTAACATTGAAGAAGGAATTGACATTCAGATACTTTCTACCCAGAGTGAAGACTCAAGAAAATGCTTTCTTAGTTTTGGCTTTTAATAAAAACTTGATCAGTTTCAAACTTGTTGTTTAAGCCTTGGAATTATGTCAGTACATGCCATGAATGTGACATCAGAAATAGAAACCTGCTTCACCTCCCTTACTTAAATTCTTCTCAGGTAAAATGCATTACATGCCAATGGAGTTGAGTCAATACAATTACTCTGGCCTTTCTAACTAGTAGAAGCCTGTTTTAAATTTCTGTTTTATTATGTGATCATAATGGGAAGGGGTTTTTTTTTTCCCTCCTGTTTTTTTGCTGTGGGTCTACTCTATTTTCAAATCAATTCAGTCAATAAGTATTTATTGAAAGCCTGCTGTATCTTAAACACTTTTATAGACCCTGAGGACAAAGCAGTGAGAACAAAAATCTTTTCCTTCTGGGGCTTATAAACTGATGGGGGGGGCACCCTTGAAAGGGAGGAGTAAGACTATAAGTAAGTACTAAATGAATCCCCTCTTACTTGCTGCAGTTTTGAGCAGTAAGCTCTTTGAACATTATTTTCTCATTTTTAACATGGGTAATGTTTCCTGTTGTACCTAGCTTGTAGAATTGCTTTCAGAATCAAGTAGGATAAAAATTTGGTAGCTTTATACCCTTCACATTCCTGTGGTACATTATTGTTACCAGTATTAGAAAAGGAAAAGGCTGTTTATAAAGAAAGAGGAGTTCCAGTTGTGGTGCAGCAGAAATGAATCCGACTAGGAACCATGAGGTTGCAGGTTCGATCCCTGGCCTCGCTCAGTGAGTTAAGAATCCAGCATTGCCATGAGCTGTGGTGTAGGCCTCAGATGCAGCTCGAATCTGGCATTGCTGTGGCTGTTGCATAGGCCAGCGGCAACAGCTCTGATGAGACCCCTGTGCCACAAGTGCGGCCCTCAAAAAAAAAAACAAAAACAAAAAAAAAAACAAAAACAGACAGAATGGATGGATTCTATGGTTTTTTTTTTGTGTGTGGGTTTTTTTTTTTTTCTTTTTAGGTCACACCCATGGCATATGGAAGTTCCCAGGCTAGGGGTCTAATTGGAGCTATAGCTGACAGCCTACGCCACAGCCATAGACACGCCAGATCTGAGCCGTGTCTGTGACCTATACCACAGCTCACGGCAATACCGGATCCCCAACCCACTGAGCAAGGCCAGGGATCGAACCTGCATCCTCATGGATGCTAGTCCTGTTCATTTCTGCTGCGCCACGACAGGAACTCCCTGATGCCCCATGGTTAAATTTTCTGTGACTGTTAGCCACATCTTCACATGGGCTACCATAAACCTTTATGGAAACCTTTTTATTTATTTTATTTTATTTTTGTCTTTTTGCCTTTTCTAGGGCCGCTCCTGCAGCATATGGAGGTTCCTAGGTTAGGGGTCCAATCAGAGCTGTAGCCGCCGGCCTACGCCAGGGCCACAGCAACTTGGGATCCGAGCCGTGTCTGTGACTTACACCACAGCTCACGGCAATGCCGGATCCTTAACCCACTGAGCAAGGCCAGGGATCGAACCTGCAGCCTCATAGTTCCTAGTCAGATTTGTTAACCACCGCGCCATGACGGGAACTCCATATGGAGACCTTTTAAAATAGTACTTATTAAATAAGACCATTATTATTCTGTATTATCACAGTTAGCTGTACTTTTTTTTTTTTTTTTAATGGCTGAACCTACAGTATATAGAAGTTCCTGGGCCAAGGATTGAATACAAGCAATAGCTTCTATCTGTGCTGCACTTGCAGCAATGCCAGATCCTTTAACTCATTGTGCCAGGCTGGAGATCAAACCCACGTCTCTGCAGTGACCCGAGCCAACTGCAGTATGATTCTTCTTTTTTTTTTTTCTTTTTGGTCTTTTTAGGGCTGCACTCTCGGCATATGGAGATTCCCAGGGTAGAGGGTCCAATCAGAGTGATAGCTGCTGGCCTACGCCACAGCCATAGCAACGTGGGATCTGAACCGAATCTGCGACCTACACCACAGCTCACAGCAACACCAGATCCTGAACCCACTGAGCGAGGCCAGGGATGGAACCTGTGTCCTCATGGATGCTAGTCGAGTTCATTAACTGCTGAGCCACAACGGGAACTCCTGCAGTATGACTCTTAACCCATTTTGCCAGTAGTCCACATCCCTATGGCTTAGTACATGGCTCCAGGTATTTCGTTGGAACTTTATAAATGTTTATTGAATGAGTGATTATGTCACAAACTTGAACAGGGGCTATTGTGGAGAATACCAGAACACAAATGCAGTGCCAAAATAGTTCTTTTATTCAGCAGATTTTTTTTTTTATTTGTTTGTTTTGCTCATTGTGTGCTAGGATCTAGATTATGTTCTGGTGGTACAAAGATGTGTAAAGGCATATAGCTTCGGCCTTGAAAAGCTTTCATCATTACAACATGCAATAGTGTGGTGAGTGTTAAATAGGGGTGTGTTGTACTCTAGGTGAGAGTTCATACTTATGCTATAGATATGATTCCATTTGGAAATGCATTACAGAGAAAGATTTTGGTGCTTATTCTTGAGGGATGAATAAGAACAGTTATTGTTAAAGGTTATTCCAGCCAGAAGGGGGGCAGTTTGAGCATAGGAATGGAGGTACAAAAGTATAAGGTATGTGTCTGGTATAGCTAGAGGGTTTTGCACTTAGTTTTTATGTTTGTAGTTCAGGGATCCCCTCCAGATAATTTGAGGATAACAACAGATTTTCAACCCAGAAAACTGTACATAAGCATACATATGCATATCATTTTAGAAAGTTATGGAATACTCGAATCTCTGGACCAGTGGGGCTGAGTAGTTGACAAGTACAATGGCTGGTGAAAGGAAAGGTTGATGATGGCTGAGTGCTGAGAAGGATTCAAACTGCTTGAAAAGGAATCTTAAAGACTTCATGATGTCCATGATTAGGGAATTGCTAAAACCATCTAACATTTTTAAGGAGGTAACTGACATAATCTGATCTTTTTTGAGCAAGTAATTGCTTGCTATTTCAGGGTAGGCTAGCGGGTTTAGGGGCATATCTAGAATAAGTGCTAAATAGGAGGCATGATTGAGGGCCTTTTTTGGTTTTAATCTTGTTTTTTGCAGTTAACATGGTAAATACTATAAATTACATACTAATTTTTTCTTTTTTTTATTACTCAATGAATTTATTACATTTATAGTTGTACAATGATCATCACAATCCAATTTTATAGGATTTCCAACCCACAACCTAGAGTATCCACCCGCCCTGCAAACTGTCTCCTTTGGAGGCCATAAGTTTTTCAAAGTCTGTGAGTCAGTATCTGTTCTGCAAAGAAGTTCATTCTGTCCTTTTTTTCAGATTCCACATGTCAGTGAAAGCATTTGATGTTGGTGTCTCATTGTCTGACTGACTTCACTTAGCATGATAATTTCTAGGTCCACTCATGTTGCTAAAAATGCCGGTATTTCATTCCTTTGAATGGCTGAGTAATATTCCATTGTGTATATGTACCACAGCTTTTTGATCCACTCCTCTGTCGATGGACACTTAGGTTGTTTCTGTGTCTTGGCTATTGAAAACAGTGCTGCAGTGAACATTGGAGTACATGTGTCTTTTCGAGTCATGGTTTTCGCTGGTTAGATGCCCAGGGGTGGGATTGCTGGGTCAAATGGTAGTTCTATTTTTAGTTTTCTAAGGACTCTCCATACTGTTTTCCACAGTGGTTGCACAAATTTACAATCCCACCAACAGTGTACTAGGGTTCCTTTTCTCCACACCCTCTCCAGCACTTATTGTTTGTAGACTTTTTGATGATGGCCATTCTGGCTGATGTAAGATGATTTTGTTTTTTGGGTTTTTTTTTTTTTGTCTTTTTGCCATTTCTTGGGCCGCTCCTGCAGCATATGGAGGTTCCCAGGCTAGGGGTCCAATTGGAGCTGTAGCTGCCAGCCTACGCCAGAGCCACAGCAACAGGATCCGAGCCACGTCTGCGAATTACACCACAGCTCACGGCAACGCCGGATCATTAACCCACTGAGCAAGGGCAGGGATCGAACCCGCAACCTCATGGTTCCTAGTCGGATTCGTTAACCACTGCGCCACGATGGGAACTCCAGATGATATTGTTTTGATTTTAAAGGTTGGGAGAGATTTGACATGTTTGGAAGTAAAGGAAAAGTAGCCAGTAAAGAGGCAGATATTGAAGATGTGCACAGAAGAAAAGGGAGATAATATATCTTTTAGAGGAAATAAAATCTAAAGCTCTTAGAGGGGTGAGTCTTGAAAAGGAGACATGAAGAAGGAATGGGAAGAGATATATTTGGAAGTGATGGAGGTATAAGTTGAAATTGGAGTAAGTTACCAACTGTCTATTCTGTGCCCAGATACTGATCTAAGTACTTTTCTATGTGCTATTTCATTTAATTTTACAAAAATTCTATAGAGTGGGTGGGCATTCCCATTTGACAGCTGAGAAAGTATGGCTCAGAGAGATTAACTAAATTTCCCAAAGGCCTCTTTAAGTAATTGAATCCAGATATATTTTGACTTCAAAGCTTAGAGTCGTAATTTCTGCCTTATAGAGTCTGTTAATGCCTGCTGACTTCTTTTTGAGTGAATGACAAAAGGATAGGGAAGGCTAGAGGACCTCAGAGAGTGTTTAAAGTTTGGAATAGCAGTCATAGAAAAAGTAAGGGAGCTAACCAGAGATTGAAAAAAAGGGCTGCTGAACCACAGTTAGGGCCCAACTGAGGTCACACAATTATCCAGTAGGCCATCCATTCTCAGACAACACTTTTTGAATACTGATGATAGGGGCCTGAGAAGAAGATACACTCTGTTATAATAGGAGGCTTGAAGCAAGTCAAAAGTCTTGTGCTTCAATTTTCTCATCTCAAAAAGGGTCTGGATTAGTTGATTTCTCAAATTCTAGGATGTTATTCCAGTGAGTTTTAAGAGAGAAAGTGTGTTCAGTGACTGAATTTTTAGGGAAGAGATGGTTGAAACTGTACAGTTTTCAGATTCAAGCTTAGTTGTCAGTTTAACTTCTCTATTATGTTTAAAGGACCAGGTGTTTGTTTTGACAATCTGAAAGTTCTGACATATTTACTTAATATAATGCATTTACTACCTTTGGAGTCTGAAAACCTAGGTTCTATCTAGTTCCAGCTCCATCACTTCCTAATTGTGAATATCCAAGTCAGCTGACCTCTTTAAATTAGTTTCCTCATTTATAAAATAGGGATAATAACCATTTCATTAAAAGTGTCAGATGGGGAGTTCCCATCTGGCTCAGTGGTAATGAACCCAACTAGTATCCATGAGGATACAGGTTCAGTCCCTGGCCTTGCTCAGTGGGTTAAGGATCTGGCATTGCTATGAGCTGTGGTGTAGGTTGGCAGCTACAGCTCCGATTCTACCCCTAGCCTAGGAACTTACATATGCCATGGGTGCAGCCCTAAAAAGACCCCCCCTCCTGCCCCAAAAAAAGTATCAGCTGGGATAATGCATATGAGAGGTCTTTGTAAACTATATAGTGTTTAGTAAATGTGAGAAAAGATGCTGTTATACCTGGCAAAGAAAAAGGGGTTAGTACCATGATCAGTGGTGTACAAGGGAGTGAGCACTGGTTTGAAATGCATCCTTCTGTTCCATAGTACTGAGTGGTAAGGGAAACCTCTTAGGATGTGTACTGTCAGTGCACTGAATTTAGAAATTTATTTGTAGTATATGATGTTGCTGGGTGTTTTTCCAGGTGTAGATTTATTTTTATTTATTTATTTATTTATTTATTTATTTATTTCTGTCTTTTTAGGCCTGCACCCACACCATATGGAGATTCCCAGCCTTGGGGTCAAATTGGAGCTGTAGCCGCTGGCCTATGCCACAGCAACACCAGATCTGAGCTGCATCTTCTACCTACCCCGAAGCTCATGGCAACACTGGATCCTTAACCCGCTGTGCAAGACCAGGGATTGAACCTGCGTCCTCATGGATACTAGTCAGATTCGTTTCTGCTGAGCCACGGTGGGAACTCCCAGGTATACATTTATAATCAAATCTTATTTTGAATCAAATATGTGACATTAAAAAAAACCTCCATCGTTAAAGATTCTGTGTATTTATTCCCTCAAATGTGAACTTAGTTGGCCAAATTTCCAGGAGTATTTTTAAAATAGATACGGGAGCTCCTACTGTGGCATATTGGGGATCAGCAGTGTCTTGGGAGCTCCCGAACTGGGGTTGGATCTCTGGCGTGGCACTGTGCGTTGGGTTGGGATCCAGTGTTGCTGCAGCTGCACAGCTGCAGCTTGGATCTGATCCCTGGCCCTAGGAGCTCCATGCGCCTCAGGGCAGCCAAAAATTAAAGATAAATAGATGATAGATAGATAGGTAGATAAATAGATGGATTGATGTGGCTGTATTATAAGAATAAGGGATAACAATTTTGTGATTACCTTATAGAACTTAAATGCATTGCTTGGTTTGTTTCCTTTATGGATGGCTGGTTCTGATGGAACTCAACATACTTAATCTCTACAGAGAGCTGTCTTAGTTGGCCTTGACCCTACAAGTGCCTTCTAGCTGATAACCAGTGTACTTGATTCTCTGTGCCCAGCTCCTTACTCCCTTCTCTGCTCTTAGGTTTGAAATAGTGTCAGAAATTGTTATAAAAGGTTAATGATTCATCCTGACCTTGAGTGATCCCAGAGCACTTTGTCCATATCTCTGCAGGGCACTTTTCCCTTTGCAGCTTACTTACCTCTCTTTCTCCCCACTAAACTGTACTTATTTATGAGAATAAACTGAATTAAGGATTTCTCTGTCGTAGGTTTCAGTTTACATAACCATTACAAAAAATGCTGCCGCATAGGTCTTTTTGTACATGTAACTTTTCTTTTAAAATGAAAATTATTATTGTATATTTAAATAATACATGGAATAATTATATTGAAAATTATTCATTGAATAATTAATAAAATAAAATAAAATGAAATTACTGAGTCAGCAGATATGAACATCTATATAATGCTTGATTTGTATCACCACATTTTTGTCTGTGAACATCAATATTCTGCGGTACTTGTTTATTCACAACCAATCTTACTAATAACAGATTTTAGTATTTTTTTTAATTTTTTTATATTACTCAATGAATTTATTTCATTTATAGTTGAACAGTGATCATCACAACCCAATTTTATAACATTTCCATCCCAAACCCCCAACATCCCCCCACCCCCCAACCTCTCTCATTTGGAAACCGTAAGTTTTTCAAAGTCTGTGAGTCAGTATCTGTTCTGCAAAGAAGTTCATTCTGTCCTTTTTTCAATTCCACATGTAAGTGATAGCATTTGATATTGGTATCCCATTGTCTGACTGACTTTACTTGGCATGATAATTTCTAGGTCCATCCATGTTGCTAAAAATGCTATTATTTCATTCCTTTTAATGGCTGAGTAATATTCCATGTGAATATGTACCACATCTTCTTGATCCACTCCTCTGTCGATGGACATTTAGGTTGTTTCTGTGTCTTGGCTATTGCAAATAGTGCTGCAGTGAACATTGGAGTACATGTGTCTTTGCGAGTCATGGTTTTCTCTGGATAGATGCCCCGAGGATTTCAATTTTTTTAAATAAATATATTTCCAGTTTAATAGTCATGTTGCATAGTTATTTCAAAATTTTAATTATTTAGAAAGTCAGGGTTTTTTTTTTTCTTTTTTTTGAAAGTATATATGTTTATTGTTTCTCTGTAAAGGTGACATCAACTTACCCTTTTAAAATCACTTTTCTGAAAATAAATTTTCTGGAAATGCATTCTTTATAAAAAGTAAAGTGTGCAATACTACTGTTAATTTGCAGAAGCATTTTAAACTGGTTAACTCAGGTAAGAGTTTGAAAGATAGGTTTTGTTCTGGGAGAGATTACAGGTATCCCCAGATTTTGTTAAAGTCTTTACTTAATTCTGATTAAGGCTGTAAGAACAGAGATTTCTCTTAATGGTGTAAAATGGTTAATTACATAATTAAAATCACTTGTAAGAAATGATCCACCCAATTTTGAGTCCACTAAAAGTTATAAGCCAGGGCCAATATTTTAAATGAGAGGATGCTGCTTTTCACAATTTCTTTTTTTTTTTTTTTTTATCTTTTTGCCATTTCTTGGGCCGCTCCTGTGGCATATGGAGGTTCCCAGGCTAGGGGTTGAATCGGAGCTGTAGCCGCCGGCCTACACCAGGGCCACAGCAACTCGGGATCCGAGCCATGTCTGCAACCTATACCACAGCTCACAGCAACGCCGGATCCTTAACCCACTGAGCAAGGCCAGGGACGGAACCCACAACCTCATGGTTCCTAGTCAGATTCATTAACCACTGTACCACGACGGGAACTCCCCACAATTTCATTTTTTGAGAGTCATTTTTATGCCACATCAGCAGTAATTTTTAGTGGATTATTCTTGCCTCACTCGATGGCAGGCACTTCAAAACGATTAAGGAACCATTGTCCTACTTCATCAGTCCTCGTCCTCACGACTTTTTATTTTTGAAGGGTATGTTTGTAAATGAGTAAAAGGTCCCACATAAATATATTTGGGCCTATGTATTATTTTGTACTTATTTTTTATTTTTTGTTTTTATTTTTTGCCATACCCATGGCATGTGGAAGTTCCCAGGCCAAGGATTGAACCTGTGCCACAGCAGTGACAAAGCTGGATCTTTAACCCACTGTGCCACAAGAGAACTCCCTATTTGTTAAATTTGAGTATTCATCTGTTACAATTAAAACATGCCCACCAGCATATGAAACTGTGTTTGAATTTCTATAGATATGTTTGGATTTTTTTAATGCCTGGTATTTCATGTTTGGGAATCAGAACATGCTAATTCTTCCATGTCTTTATACTTACAGTCAGTATTAAAAGTTTGGCTTCCATTAACAAATAATCCTTTGGTTTTTTTTGTTGTTGTTGTTGTCTTTTTGCCTTTTCTAGGGCTGCTTCCGCAGCATATGGAGGTTCCCAGGCTAGGGGTCGAATTGCAGCTGTAGCCACTGGCCTACGCCACAGCCACAGCAATGCGGGATCCGAGCCGTGCCTATGACCTACACCACAGCTCACAGCAACGCCAGATCCTTAACCCACTGAGTGAGACCAGGGATTGAACCCAAAACCTCATGGTTCCTAGTCGGATTCGTTAACCACTGCGCCACGACGGGAACTCCCAGGTTTTTTTCATATGACTATAAATTCTTTCTTTTTTTCTTTTTGTCGGATTTTTATCATTTTTGATATTTTTGTCTTTTATTATAGCTATTTTTTCCAAGTTTATTGAAAGCTATTATAGCTATTTTTTCAAGTTTATTTAAATATTTTGACCCTGTCTGTGATACTCATTTTTATTTCTGTTTTGTGTTGTACAGAAACCTAAGTATTTCATGCCATAACTAGTCACTATGTCTTTTTTGTATTTCTTCTATTGTTAGAAAATTGTTTCTCCATAGGTGGAGCAAATATTAATTCCTCAACTTCTTTTTTTTCTCACTTTTGGGGGGGGAATTAATTTTGATATGTGGGAAAATGTTATTCTAAGTTTTTCAATTATTTCTACTAGCAATTATTTTGTGAAGACATTTTAAGCTTTGCAGTACACTAAATTAAAATGCTCTTGGAGTTCTCTTGTGGCACAGGAGGTTAAGGATCCAGCATTACCACTGCAGTGGCTTGGGTTGCTGCTATGGCACAGGTTCAATCCCTGGCCTGGGAATTTTTATATGTCGCGAGTGCAAAAAAAAATGTTCTTAATAATCTTATGCTACTAATATCCACCTAGGTCATTAGAAATTTAAAATCTTTATAGGGGATCAAGAATATTAAAAAAAATCATAAAGTATTTTTCTCACATTAGTGTTGATATATTTTATTCTTATTTATCTTGGAATAGTTTTCATAGAAAAATGATTGTCCTTTGAGAGGATTGATTGTTTATGTAACAAGGTTAAAAAGTAGAGCTCTGAAATACTTTGCCCGTCTTCCTATGGGTGACAAGTAGAAAGGGAGAGAGTTCCTAAGGAAAGGCCCTTTCTGTCTTCCTCTTCCTCGTGGATAAATCCCTATTAAAAATACTGCCATTAGGGGAGTTCCCTCCATGGCGAGGCGGAAACGAATCCGACTAGGAACCCTGAATTACAGGTTGGATCCCTGGCCTCACTCAGTGGGTTAAGGATCTGACATTGCCGTGAGCTGTGATGTAGGTCACAGACGGTCTATGATCTGGCGTTGCTGTGGCTGTGGTGTAGGCCAGCAGCTGTAGCTCCCATTCGACTCCTACCCTGGGAACCTCCATATGCCAAGGGTGTGGCCCTAAAAAGATAAATAAATAAAATTAGGCAGGAGATAATTGGCTTCTGGGATATCTTTGTATAATTGGGAAAGGGACTTCATCCTTCCACTAGGGACCACTAGGGACCTTTCTGTTAAATGAATGTGTCTTTGCATACTGTAGCCTAAGATAAATGAGAGGTCTGTTTCTTTGCAACTGCATTAATCTTTGCACACTTTTTTGGTGTGTGTGGTAAAATTTACCATTTTTACCTTTTTTAAGTGTACAGTTCAGTGGCGTTAAGAACATTCACAGTGTTGTGCAACCGTCACCAATATCCCATTTCCAGAACTTTTTCAGCATCCCAAACTCTGTACCTGTTAAATAACTCCAGTTGTCCTCCCTACTCAGCCCCTAGTGACCTCCATTCTGCTTTCTGTCTCTATGAATCTGCCTATTCTAGGTGCCTCATGTAAGTACAGTTATGATATTTACCCTCTTGTGTCTGGCTTTATATTTATATAAATATAAATATTTACATTTTTAAAACTATCTCCTCTTTGTCCTTACAGTTGTTTTATTCTGTAGAAAATCGGAAGATTCCCTGTAGCTTCTTTTGTTGTTGTTGTTGTTGCTACTTCTTGGGCCGCTCCCGCGGCATATGGAGGTTCCCAGGCTAGGGGTTGAATCGGAGCCGTAGCCACCGGCCTACACCAGAGCCACAGCAATGCGGGATCCGAGCCGCGTCTGCAACCTACACCACAGCTCACGGCAACGCCGGATCGTTAACCCACTGAGCAAGGGCAGGGACCGAACCCGCAACCTCATGGTTCCTAGTCGGATTCGTTAACCACTGCGCCACGACGGGAACTCCCCCTGTAGCTTCTTAACTCTCTGGAGGAAAGGCATCATTGAAATAGAAAAGCAAGCATTTAACTATCTTCAGTTAATTTAAGGGTTATTAACAAAAGGTTTAGAGGATTTGGTACATTAAATATTTTAGTATGTGCTAGTGTTTTTGGAGGGCAGAACAGAAAAGAGAATATTAAGCAGTTCCCGTTGTGGCACAGCAGAAATGAATAGGAACCATGAAGTTGTGGGTTCATTCCCTGGCCTTGCTCATGGGGTTAAGGATCTGGTGTTGCCATGAGCTGTGGTTTGACTTGCAGATGAGGCTTGGATCTGGTGTTGCTCTGGCTGTGGCATAGGCTGGCAGCTATAGCTTCGATTCAACCCCTAGCCTGGGAACCTCCATATGCCATGGGTGTGGCCCTCAAAAGCAAAAAAAAAAAGAAAAGAGACTATCAAGGAGCAGCTGTTGAGCAATCTGTTTTAACTATAAGAGCTTAAAAGGATTAACTTGCTAAACATCAGTTATGCCACATTAAATTCCTGTAAATAGTGATCCTAAATATTTCATGAAGAAATATTCTTACTTGATATCATATGATCCAGGCATACATGAAACTATTTTAATAAAACTCATCTGTCAGTTTTTCCATTGATCATTTTTATTTGATTTCTAACAGTGTAGATATATTTAACCAAACTTCATCTATTAAAAGAAAACTTTTGCCTGAAAGCCAATATTACTCTCAAGTGTCCAGAAGAAGTTATGTTTTTTTTTTTGACACAGTGTTCAGCGGCTTGATATGGGTGGGATCTCAGTTCCCAGACTAGGGATTGAACCTGGGCTGCAGTGGTGAAAGTGCCAAGTCCTAGCCACTGGACCGCCAGGGAACTCCCTAAGATGATTAATTCTGATCCACAAATCTTTTTTTTTTTTTTGTCTTTTTTAGGGCCATGCTCATAGCATATGGAGGTTCCCAAGCTAGGGGTCTAATCAGAGCCACAGCTGCCGGCCTACACCACAGCCACAGCAACACTGAATCTGAGCCAAGTCTTTGACCTGCACCATGGCTCACGGCAACACTAGATCCTTAACCCACTGAATGAGGCCTGGGATCAAACCCAAAACCTCATGGTTCCTAGTCGAGTTCATTTCCGCTGCACCATGACGGGAACTCCTGAAAAATAATTTTTTAAAAAATTATATTGAAAAGGGAGTTCCCTTCATGGCTCAGTGGTTAACAAACCCAACTAGGAACCATGAGGATGCGTGTTTGATCCCTGGCCTCTGTCGGTTAAGGATCCAGCGTTGCCATGAGCTGTGGTGTAGGTCGCAGATGTGGCTCAGATTCCACGTTGCTGTGGCTGTGGCGCAGGCCAGCGGCTACAGCTTCAATTAGACACCTAGCCTGGGAACCTCCATATGCCGGGGGTGCATCCCTTAAAAAAAAAAAAAAATCGAAAAAATTTTATTGGAATTATATTTGATTTACAGTGTTGTGTTAATTTCTGTACAGTAGAGTGACTCAGTTTTATATATATATATATTCTTTCTCATATTCATTTCCATTATGGTTAATCATAGGACATTGAATATAGTTTCTTGTGCTGTATGGCAGGACCTTGTTGTTTATCCACCTATTTATATAGTAATTTGCATCTACTAATCCCAAACTCCTACTCCTTCTCTCCCATACCCCTCTCCCCCTTGGCAACCACAAGTCTCTTCTCTATATCTGTGAGTCTGTTTCTGTTTTGTAGATATGTTTATTTGTCATATTTTAGATTCCACATATAAGTGATATCATATGGTATTTGTCCTCCTCTTCCTGGCTTCACTTAGTATGATAATCTCTTGGTCAATCCATGTTACGGCACATTGCAAATGGCATTATTTCATTCTCTCTTTTTTTTTTTTTTGCTTTTTAGGGCCGCAACCACAGCATATGGAGGTTCTCAGGCTAGGAGTCTAATCAGAGCTAACAGCTGCCAGCCTATGCCACAGCCACAGCAATGCCAGATCTGAGCCCCGTCTGCGTTGTACACCATAGCTCATGGCAATGCCGGATCTTTAACCCACTGAGGAAGACCAGGGATCAAACCCACGACCTCATGGTTCCTAGTCGGATTCGTTTACACTGCGCCATGATGGGAACTCCATTTCCTTCTTTTTATGGCTAATATTCCTTTTTTCATTCCCAGCCTTTTAGGGCTGCACCCAGGCTAGGGGTCCAATCGGAGCTGTAGCCACTGGCCTACACCAGAGCCACAGCAACTTGGGATCTTAGCCGAGTCTGCAGCCTACACCACAGCTCACGGCAACTCCAGATCCTTAACCCACTGAGCAAGGCTAGGGATTGAACCTGTGTCCTCATGATACTAGTCAAATTCCTTTCCGCTGAGCCACAACGGGAACTACTGTTTGTAGACTTTTTGATGATGTCTGTGTGGACTGGTGTGAGGTGGTACCTCACTGTAATTTTGATTTTCATTTCTCTAATAATTAACAATGATGAGCATGTTTGCAGGTGCCTGTTGGCTGCCTGTCTGTCTTCTTTGGAGAAATGTCTATTTAGGTCTTCTGTTCATTTAAAAATAATTTTTTTTTGTCTTTTTAGAGCTGCATCTGCAGCATATGGAAGTTCCCAGGCTAGGGGTTGAATCGGAGATGCTGGCCTATACTACAGCCACAGCAGTGTCATATCTGAGCCACGTCTGCGGCCTGCACTGCAGCTCATGGCAATGCCAGATCCTTAACCCACTGAGCTGGGTCAGGGATCCAACCTGAGTCCTTATGGATACTAGTTGGGTTTGTTACCACTGAGCCACAGCAGGAACTCCCTAAAAATAATTTTTAATTGTGAAGGAAATACGTAGTAAAAATTTGGATAGTCCGTAAGTACATAAAATTAAAAAAGCCTTTATCGGTCTACTGACTGACTTATTCCCACTCCTGTCCCCTCCAGACTCCCACTAAGAGTTGATTAACCATTCTGGTGAGGAGCCTCATAATCCTAACTTTCGTTGTGTAACTTGTTTCTTTTTTTCATTCAACAGTATATTGAGCATATCCTTTTGTGTCATAACATAGTAGATATCCTTAACTCCTTTGAATGTTTGCATAGTACCCAAGCCACAGTTGTGACCTATACCACAGCTGTGGCATCGCTGGTTCCTTTAACCCACTGTGCTGGACCAGGGATCCAACCTGCATCCTGGCTTTGCAGAGATGCCACTGATCCCATCGCACCACAGTGGGAACTCCACAGTGTGATATTTTGATGTATATATACGTTGTGAAACCATCAATTTAGGTAACATCCATCACCTCACATAGTTAACGTGTGTGTGTTTTGAGGACACTTGATATCTACTCTGCATATTTCAAGTATACCATATTAATTGTGGTCATCATCCTATACATTAGGTTTCCAGAACTTACTCCTGTTATACCCTTTGATCAGTGATCTTTCATTTTTATTTCTTCAGTGAATTCCCTTTCATCAGTTCCCATTTATCTGTTCATGTATCTTAATCACATAACTATTTTAAAAGGTCAAGTTGACAACAAATATGAATTTCGTTTCTTTACATTTTTAGTTTGGGGATAAAATTACTTTTGGAGATTTTAAAAACAGGTGTGGTTTTTTTTTTGCTTTTTTTTGTGTGGAAGTTCCCAGGCCAGGGGTCGAATCAGAGCTACAGCTGCTGTCCTATGCCATAGCCACAGCCTCAGCAGTGTCATATCTGAGCCACATCTGTGACCTCCACCACAGCTCATGGCAACACCAGCTCCTTAACTTGAGCGAGGCCAGGGATCAAACCCACATCCTCATGCATACTAGTTGGGTTCGTTTTCTCTGAGCCATAATGGGAACTCCCATAAGTTTTCATCATAATTAATGTTTACTGCCACATTTATTTTTTTAAAAAGACTTGATATGTTATTTTGCTGAATACTTAGCTTTTATGTTTTATTTATTTATTTATTTTTGTTGTTGTTGTTGTTGCTATTTCTTGGGCCGCTCCCGCGGCATATGGAGGTTCCCAGGCTAGGGGTTGAATCGGAGCTGTAGCCACCGGCCTACACCAGAGCCACAGCAACGCGGGATCCGAGCCGCGTCTGCAACCTACACCACAGCTCACGGCAACGCCGGATCGTTAACCCACTGAGCAAGGGCAGGGACCGAACCCGCAACCTCATGGTTCCTAGTCGGATTCGTTAACCACTGCGCCACGACAGGAACTCCTGAATACTTAGCTTTTAAAAGTATGTTTTGTTCTGGAGGATTTTCTCAAAATGACATATATATGATGCCAGGGAGAAATAGTACTACTTTTTTCTGGGTGTAGATTTTGTCATGGTTAATGATGATGAATTGCCCTTGCTTATATCTGTCCTTAATAACTCACTAATGATATTTCCTGAGACTATTTCATTTATCAGTGAGCCACACCTGTCTTAAAGCTGATTCGTATTGCTTAGTGGTGACAGAAGGACTGTGTTTAAGTAGGAGGAGGAGGTCACAGTTTTTCTTGAAAGGGGAAATTAGTCCTGTTTTTATGTCTTTACTCTTAAGTAATATGTTAGATGTTCATTATTTGTGCTTAAAATTAAGTAAACTTGGAGTTCCCGTTGTGGCTCATCGGGTTACAAACCTGACCAGTATCTATGAGGATATGGGTTCAATCCCTGACCTCTCTCAGTGGTTTAAGAATCCAGCCTTGCCATGAGCTGTCACGTAGGTTACAGACACGGCTCAGATCTTGTGTGTTGCAGTGGCTGTGGCACGGGCTAGCAGCAGCAGCTCAGATTTGACCCCTAGCTTGGGAACTTCCATATGCCACAAGTACTGCTCTAAAAAAGAAAAAAGAAAAAATTAAGTAAACTTTTCTTAAGTGTAACTGTTATTGACATGGGCCATTAAAAGATATTTGTAAAACCTCTTTTACCGAGAATGTGATTGTAAATCTATTTATAATGTTTCATTTTTCTTATAAGGCAAAAACAAATGAAGTTCTTCAGGAAATGATTCTTTCTATTTGTAGCTGCCAAATTTTTTTTTTTTTTTGGCCATGCCCATAGCCTGTATATGTTCCTTGGCCGGGGATCCAACCCATGCCAGAGCAGTAACTGAGCCACAGTAGTGACAGCACTGGATCCTTAACCTGCTGATCCACCAGGGAATTCCAGTAGCTATCAAATTTCTATGTGGAATACTAACAAAAATAGTAGCAAAGAAAATTATTTTAAAGAACTAGAAGTTTTCCAGTTTCCAGTCAAGAAGGTAGATTCTCTGTTGACAGATAATAAAAGTACATATAGATTATAGTGTAACTCCTTATGTTAAGGTAGTAGCATCTGTCTGAACAATTGTAGATCACTCTAGAAGAGCAGATGATACACTATTTGTTTCCTAATTTTATTTAATTAATGATGTGCTTTTCAGTCAGGTTCAAGGAATAAATGGAAGTAATGCTTTAATTGTCCCGTCTCCGCCAATGTAAATTGGTTTCATGATCTTGATAATCTTTTTAGGTATTATGTATTTTGATCAAGCTTACACTCATGACAGCTAAAATTTGCTTTGCATTTTGTTGTGGAACTAAAATCAGGAGGTAGGGTGAGCTTTAGTATTACCTAAAAGTTCAGCTCTATTTCTCATGTGGTTAAAAAAAAAAAGGGAGGAACCCTTGTCTTTGCTACCTGTATCTCATGATTAGACATGTACTGTATTAATACCTATTCTCAACATCACTAATTATTAGAGAAATGCAAGTCAAAACTATGAGGTACTACCTCACACTAGTTAGAGTGGCCATAATTAATAAGTCAACACATAACAAATGCTGGAGAGGATGTGGAGAAAAGGGAACCCTCCTACACTGTTGGTAGGAATGTAAATTGGTACAACCACTATGGAAAACAGTATGGAAATACCTCAGAACTAAATGTAGAACTACCACATGACCCAACAGTCTCACTCCTAGGCATATATCCAGACAAAAATTTCCTTGAAAAAAATACATGCACCTGTATGTTCATTGCAGCACTATTCATAATAAGCCAAGACATGAAACAACCTAAATGCCCATTGACAGATGAATGGATTAGGAAGATGCGGTACGTATATATATTGAATGCTACTCAGCCATAAAAGGACAAAATAATGCCATTTGCAGCAACGTGGATGAAACTAGGGACCCTCATACTGAAGTCAAGTCAGAGAAAGACACCATATGATATCACTTATATGTGGAGTCTAAAATATGGCACAAATGATCCATCTACAAAACAGAAAAGATCATAGACATGTAGGACAGACTCGGTGTTTGCAGCGGGGGTTGGGGGGCAAGAGGGCGGGGAGGGATTGGGATGGATTGGGAGTCTGGGGTTAGATGAAAACTCTTGCGTTTAGAGTGGACAGGCAACAGATCCTGCTGTATAGCACAGGGAACTGTATATCTAATCACTTGTGGTAGAACATGATAGAGGATAATGTGAGAAAATGTTACATATATATATATATATATATATATATATATATATGAATGAATGGGTCACTTTGCTGTACAGCAGAAATTGACAGAACATTGTAAATCAATCATAATAAAAAATTAAAAAAAAAACCTATTTGTTAACATGATCATCTTTTTTCCTTGCCGAGGCCAGCTCAGCAGGGTGGGGCTGAAGAACAGGGTGCTGTGGAACTTAAGGAAAAAAGTTAACGTAAAACAAGACACAGACATTTATCTTAAGTAAAGGTGGGAACCGGGGGACTCAAGGTCTCAGGGACCAAGAGCCCTGCCTCCAGAAACCACACGCTTTTATTGTGCTCTTTAGATGAGATCAAGTGAGGAGTGGCTATGGGTGGATGATATAGGGTTTGTTTACTATACTATTATATAAGTTCTTTTACTATTTTAGAAGCCACTTAGCTGGTAAAAGGTTAAGCTCTTACTCTGACCTCTAGGCACATAACAGTTCTTAAGTCATTTACCAGCACTGTGACTGTTTTTCAGCACTGGGATAAAGTAAGGCAAGAAGATGAGATAAAGTAAAGAAGGACAGATGGAGTTTTCAAAGAAATATGTCTGACATTTCCTCTACCAGTATTGCTTTTTTAAGGGTGAAGACCATAAACTTACTCATATTTTTGTATTATCTCAGTAGCCCTTTGCCTAGCTGAACAGTTATTAAGTAACTACTGTGTACTGTTTACTGTTTTTATTTTTTAACAAATATTTCATGATATTCTCACAACTCTTTGAGGACAGGTATTATTAATTGCACTGGAAGTCAAAAGGACAAGGAGATTAAATTTTGCAATATTATCTTTTTGACCAAAATGACTAGTTTTGTGTGAGTGATTGATATTTGAAACTAACTTGTGCTGATTTGTTCAGTGGAAAACAATCTTGAGTTCTCTTAGCCATCTACCCAGTAAATTTTTTTGTTCTTTAGTTTTTGCTTGAGTAATTATATTTTCCCATTGCACTTTCTTTGGGAGGAAGAAAGTTACCTTGTGGAACACAGGTCAGTGTTATGGAAGTGGCATAGAAAGAAATAGAAAAGGCAGAAGGGTTAGTGGTTAGGATTTGGCACTTTGACTGCTGCAGCCCAGGTTCAGTCCCTAGTCTGGGAACTGAGATCTCATATCAAGCTGCTGCACATTACACCAAATGCCCCGCTAATGTTTTTTTTATTTATTTTATTTTCCCACTGTACAGCAAGGGGATCAAGGTATCCTTACATGTATACATTACATTTACATTTTTTTCCCCACCCTTTGTTCTGTTGCAACATGAGTATCTAGACATAGTTCTCAATGCTACACATGGCAATGTTTCATTCTTTTTTATGGCTGAATAATATCCCTCTGTGTGTCTGTGTGTGTGTATACACATCACATTTCCTTCATTCATCCATTGATGAGCACTTAGGTTGCTTCTGTATCTTGGCTATTGTAAATAACGTCACAGTGAACATAGGGGTGCATTTATCTTTTCTAATAAGTGTTTTCATTTTCTTCAGATAAATACCCAGGAATAGGAATTGCTAGATCATAGGTAGTTCTTTTTTTTTTTTTTTTTTGGCTGTGCTCAAGGCATATAGAAGTTCCTAGGCCAGGGATAAAACTTGCACCACAATAACAATCCAAGCCACTGCAGTGACAATGCCAGATCCTTAACTGGCTATACAAGAAAATTCCTGGTAGTTCTATTTTAAAGTTTTTGAGGAATCGCCATACTGTTTTCCATAGTGGCTACCTCGATTTACATTCCCACCAATAGTGCATAAGAATTTCCTTTTCTCTGTATCCTTGCCAGCACTTATTTCTTGTCTTTCTAATCATAGCCATTCTTCTAACATGTGTGAGGTAATATTGTGGTTTTGATTTGCATTTCCTTGTTGATTAGTGATGTTGAGCGTCTTTTCATGTGCTTGTTGGCCGTCTGTATGTCTTCCTTGGAAAAATATCTATTGTGATCCTTTGCCCATTTTTTAATCAGTTTTTTTTTCTTTTGATGTTGAGTTGTATGAGTATTGGGTGTAGAAGCTTTTTAGTTTGATGTAGTTCCATTTGTTTATTTTTGCTTTTATTTCCCTCGCTTGGGGAGATACATCCAAAGCATAATACTAAGACTGATGTTAAAGAGTGTACTGCTCACAGAACTAGAACAAACAATCCAAACATTTATATGGAACAACAAAAGACCCAGAATCGCCAAAGCAATCCTGAGAAACAAAAACCAAGCAGGAGGCATAACTCTCCCAGACTTCAAGAAATACTACAAAGCCACAGTCATCAAAACAGTGTGGTACTGGTATCAAAACAGACAGACAGACCAATGGAACAGAATAGAGAACCCGGAAATAAACCCTGACACCTATGGTCAATTAATCTTTGACAAGGGAGGCAAGAACATCAAATGGGAAAAAGAAAGTCTATTCAGCAAGCATTGCTGGGAAACCTGGACAGCTGCATGCAAAGCAATGAAACTAGAACACACCCTCACACCATGCACAAAAATAAACTCAAAATGGCTGAAAGACTTAAATATACGACAGGACACCATCAAACTCCTAGAAGAAAACATAGGCAAAACACTCTCTGACATCAACATCATGAATATTTTCTCAGGTCTGTCTCCCAAAGCAATAGAAATTAGAGCAAAAATAAACCCATGGGAGCTCATCAAACTGAAAAGCTTTTGCACAGCAAAGGAAACCCAAAAGAAAACAAAAAGACAACTTACAGAATGGGAGAAATGATGCAACTGACAAGTGCTTAATCTCTAGAATATATACACAACTTATACAACTCAACAGCAAAAAAACCAATCAATCAATGGAAAAATGGGCAAAAGACCTGAATAGACATTTCTCCAAAGAAGATATACAGATGGCCAACAAACACATGAAAAAATGCTCAACATCGCTGATTACAAGAGAAATGCAAATCAAAACTACCATGAGATACCACCTCACACCAGTCAGAATGGCCATCATTAATAAATCCACAAATAACAAGTGCTGGAGGGGCTGTGGAGAAAAGGGAACCCTCCTGCACTATTGGTGGGAATGTAAACTGGTACAGCCACTATGGAGAACAGTTTGGAGATACCTTAGAAATCTATACATAGAACTTCCATATGACCCCGCAATCCCACTCTTGGGCATCTATCCGGACAAAACTCTACTTAAAAGAGACACATGCACCCGCATGTTCATTGCAGCACTATTCACAATAGCCAGGACATGGAAACAACCCAAATGTCCATCGACAGAGGATTGGATTCGGAAGATGTGGTATATATACACAATGGAATACTACTCAGCCATAAAAAAGAATGACATAATGCCATTTGCAGCAACATGGATGGAACTAGAGACTCTCATACTGAGTGAAATGAGCCAGAAAGACAAAGACAAATACCATATGATATCACTTATAACTGGAATCTAATATCCAGCACAAATGAACATCTCCTCAGAAAAGAAAATCATGGACTTGGAGAAGAGACTTGTGGCTGCCTGATAGGAGGGGGAGGGAGTGGGAGGGATCGGGAGCTTGGGCTTATCAGACACAACTTAGAATAGATTTACAAGGAGATCCTGCTGAATAGCATTGAGAACTTTGTCTAGATACTCATGTTGCAACAGAAGAAAGGGTGGGGGGAAAAATGTAATGTATACATGTAAGGATAACCCTGACCCCCTTGCTGTACAGTGGGAAAATAAAAATAAAAAAAAAAAGAGTGTACTGCCTGGGTTTTCTTCCAGAAGTTTTATGATTTCAAGTCTTACATTTAAGTCTAATCTGTTTTGAATTTATTTTTGTGCGTGATGTGAGAAAGTAGTCCAGTTTGATTCTTTCACATATAGCTGTCCAGTTTTCCCAACACTATTTATTGAAGAAGCTGTCTTTTCACCATTGTATATTCTTGCCTCCTTTGATGTAGATTAATTGCCCACATAAGTGTGGGTTTATTTCTGAGCTCTCAATTCTGTTCTGTTGATGTACGTGTCTGTTTTTTCTGCCAGTGCCATACTGCTTTGATTAGCTTTGTAGTACAGTTTGAAATGAGGGAGTGATATCTTTGTTCTTCTTTCTCAAGATTATTTTGGCTATTCTGGGTCTTTTGTTTTCTGTACAAAATTTTTTTAAAAATTTTTTCAGTATGAAATAGATTTATTGTAATATTCAGTCAGTAGTACAACCCAGGTGAATAAAACATTATACAAGGCTCAGATGTTCTAAAATCTGTCTTAGTTTTACACATGTAGTATAAAATGGTAAATACTTAAAAATTACAATGCAAGGGAAAATATTACAAAAAATACAATTGTTGTAGACCCTTGTATGAAAGATCTTTAAATTTCTGTCTTAGGGAATAACACCATGCTACATATCAGAATCAAAAATAAACTATTTTACTTGAGGTTACAATGCTTCGCAGTATACCGGAAGCACTCTAAAATACCGTGCCTGGCAAAAATCAAAAGAGCGATGAAGAAGGTCTTCAATGATGTTGAGAGGAACAAAAAAAGAGAGGGGAATAATCAACTCTCATATGCTGATTCCTACTGGAATGGCCTCTTTCAGCAATTTATGAAAGAATGGAAAAAGCAGGGTACTAGTCTCAGTTTTATATAAGCATTTCCAAATCATCACAAACTCAGGCAATTCTAAAAGGTTCTGTTCCCAGTGCTCTTCACTCTTCAACCCTTTACATGGACCCTTTACCCTAAGTGCATGTTTTTTCTCTCATTTCTTCCTAAGGGCTTACCAATCACACTTTCAGTTTTCTATTCTCCGACATACAAACCAAAAGGCATTTAACAAACTAATAGAATCTATCAGTAAGTCACGTCTAAGGACACAAGTTTTCGTTTAGATAACATTAAGAGGTTTAGACAGAGTCGTCCCTCTTCCACACACACTCCCACCTCCCCTTAAGCATTGACTCCATCCTCAATTGTGAGGCAATATGAAACTTTAAGATTTTTTTTTTCCTTTATCAATGATTTGCCTGTTGACAAGCTGCTTGGTTGGTAGCAATATCAGGAGCTGTTTGGAATGCTTGGTCAGAATAGATTAAAAGAAGGTGATCAGTGAATTGCTGTAACTTATCATAGTGGGCTTCTACAGGCAAATAGGAAGAGTTTATAGGCTTCACACATTTATTCCAGAAGGGAGAAAATGTGTCTTAAAAAGGAAAGGAAAAAGATTAGATAAGGAAATACAGCAAAATATTAACACTGTAGTAATAGGGAAGGGAATGCTTATAGCCAGCCTACCTTGTGGGGAAGTTTCTGGCGTAAAAATCAAACTTTCTCTCCCATTATTCTTTGTGCATGATTAAAAGCTGCTTTACATCAGGAGGGGTAGAAAGCCACTTAAACAGTTTTCTTCAAAGGTAGGGAATTTTTTTTTTTTTTTTTTTTGAAATGAGCATTAGAGAAAGGAGGAAAAGGTAGGGAAAGCTCATTCAAAGAGGTCCTTGAACATGCGTTGTCCCATTGCTATGTATGCTTCCTTCTCTGGTGTCATCTGGGCCACCAGCTCTGGCTTCTGGCTCACTTCATTGTAGGAGAATGGACAGCCAGCCACCATGACAATTGGGTCATCTGCTGCTTCCTCAAATTCATTATCCTCTTCATCCTCTTCCACATGATGTGCAGCCACAACTGCTGGGCAGGGTGGGGAGTCATCATCTGAATCACTGGTCTGGTCTCAGTCTCAGAGTCACTACCATTGGCAGTGGTCGCAGGAGCAGCCGCCCCCACTGAGCCTGCTGTGGCAGAGGGGGTCTTCCTCTCATGAATGAGCAGTGCTCACATGACTTCCTCATTATAGTCTGTCCCTGCATGGCCTTCCTTGCGCTGCTGAAATGAGTGTATATCGATGCTACCTTCCTTCATCTTTTCAGAGGTATATGCCCCTTGGACAGTGCTCTCTCTTAGCCACATAGGTCTCTCTTTGGCAGATTTCCCCACCAGTGAGGCTCGGTGAAGATCTTCTTGGTCATCCATGTTAATGACAACATTCTGAGTGTATAAGTCTTCATAAGAGGGGCCCTTGGTGGCCCATGCTTCCTGATGGTGCCCACCTGCCAGGCCAGCAGCTCCAGCAGTAGTTGGCTACACGGGTTCTGGCTCAAGTATTTCATAGGCCAAGTTCGCATCCTCTGTCTCCTGAAGTAAAGCATAAATGGGCTCAGTTTGTTCACTAAACCTTGCCAAAAGTGTGCGTGCATCTTTTTTGGGCATTACTTATTCATCTTCTACCTCTGTATGGCAAAAAGTACAGCGAAAAGTTCCAAAGTAAATCCTGGAACACTTCCACTACAACTTCCCTCTGCACTTCCAACTGCCGGCTTAAACGAGCCATGCCCTGTTTTCTGTACAAGTTCTAGAATTACTTGTTCCAGTTCTGAGAAAAATGCCCTAGTGGAACTCCTGATAGTTCATTGTTAATATAAAGAAATACAACAGATTTCTGTGTATTAATTTTGTATACAAATTCAACTTTATTGAATTTATTGGTGAGTTCTAATACTTTTTTGGTGTGTCTTTAGGACTTTCTGTGTGTAGTATCTTGCCATCTACAAACAGGGACAGTTTTATTTATTCCTTTCCAATTTGGATTCCTTTTATTTTTCTTTTTGGCCATACCCACAGTATATGAAGCTCCTGAGCCAGGGATCAAATTCACGCCACAGCTGTGACCTGTACCACAGTTGTGACAAGCCTGGATCCTTGACCCACTCTGCCAGGCTGGGGATCAAATCCATACCTCTGCAGTAACCTGAGCCATTGCAGTCGGATCCTTAACCCACTGCACCACAGCAGGGACTCCAGATTCCTTTTTTTTGTTTGTTTCCTGTCTGTTTGCTGTGCCTAGAACTTCCAATACTATGTTGAATAAAAGTGGCAAGAGTGGGCTGCCTTGTCTTGTTCCTGATCTTAAAGGAAATGTTTCCACTTTTTCCACTGTTGAGCATGTTTTTTGCTGTGGGCTTGTCAAAACTGGCCTTTATTATGTTGAGGTATGTTCCTTCTATATCCACTTTATGGATGTTGAATTTTGTCAGAAACTTTTTCTCCATCTATTAAGATGGTATGATTTTTATTCTTCAGTTTGTTAGTGTGGTGTATCACATTGATTGATTTGCAGATATTGAAATATCCTGCATCCCTGGGATAAATCCCACTTGATCAGGTGTTGTGATCCTTTTGTGATCTTTTTTTTTCTTTTCTTTTTTTTTTTTTTTTTAAATGGCTGCCCTGCGGCATATGGAGTTCCCAGGCCAGGGATCAGATCCCAGCTGGAGTGGTGACCTACACCACAGCTGTGATAACACCTTATCCTTTAACTCACTGTGCTGGGCCAGGGATCAAACCTGCATGCTAATGCTGCAGAGATGCTGCCCATCCCGTTGTGCCACAATGGGAACTCCTGTGGTCCTTTTAATATATTGTTGAATTTGGTTTGCTAATGTTCTTTTTGAGAATTTTTGCATCTATGTTCCATAGCACTCTTGGCCTGTAATTTTCTTTTGTGATATCTTTGTCTGGTTTTGATACCAGGTGATGCTGGCCTGATAGAATGAGTTCAAAAGGATTTCTTCCTCTGCAGCTTCTTGGAATAGTTTGAGAAAGGTTGGTATTAACTTCTCTAAATATTTGGTAGAGTTCACCTGTGAAGCTTTATGGACTTTTATTTGTTGGGAATTTTTGTTTTTGTTTTTTTGGCTGCATCCACAGCATGTGGAAGTACCCAGGCCAGGGATTGAATCTGAGCTGCAGCTGCAGCTTACACCACAGCTGTATTAACACTGGATTCTTAACCCACTGTGCCAGGTCAGGGAGCAAACCCAATCCATTGCAGACACAACACCAGATCCTTTTTTTTTTTTGTCTTTTTGTCTTTTTGCCTTTTCTAGGGCCGCACTAGTGGCATATAGAGGTTCCCAGGCTAGGGGTCCAATCAGAGCTGTAGCCGCCAGCCCACACCAGAGCCACAGCAATGCCAGATACAAGCCGTGTCTGTGACCCACACCACAGCTCACAGCAACGCCAGATCCTTAATCCACTGAGCAAGGCCAGGGATCGAATCTACAACCTCATGGTTCCTAGTCGGATTCGTTAACCACTGAGCCACGACAGGAACTCCCACACCAGATCCTTAATCTGCTTTGCAACAGCAGGAACTCCAGGAGTTTTTTGGGTTTTTTTTATTACTGGCTCAGTTTCATTATCTCTTCATATTTTCTATTTCTTTCAGATACTGTCTTGGGAGATGGTACATCTTTTACGTTGTTCATTATGGTATATAATTGTTTTTGGTTATCTCTTACTGCCCTCGTTATTGAAGGCAGGTGAGGAACGGGTTGCACTAGGGAAGCAAGAGTTTGGTTTTTAAAACATAACATATTTGAGAGATTTATTAGATTTCTAAATGAAAATATTGTGTAGACCGTGGATAACCAGTCTGAAGTTCAAGGGGAGAGATTCAGTCTAGAAATATGAATTTGGGAGTCATCAGTGTATATATGGTATTTAAAGCTATAGAAGTGGATGAGATGACTAGTCAGGGTTCATATTTGGGGTGTTTACTGCATCTCTAGGAGGATTTAGAAATTTAGGGGTCTGGTTTTGGGTGTCATAATAGCTGAGGAGGCTATGGGTACTTAATGTTCCAGGGTAAAGGATATTAATTGAGAATCGCTAAATGTTCTGCACTGCATGGTACAATACTCAATCAAGAATTACCCCAGCTGAAGTGCCAGTGGTGTTTTAGGGAAGGTGGGAATGAAGATAGTAAAGAGATGAGATTCAAGGGCCAGATCTGGGGCTCTGCAACATTTAGAGGTCAAGAAGAGAAGGTTTCTGCAAGACACTGCTGTAGTTGAAGTAGGAAGAAAACAAAGACTCTTAAGAGTTGCCTAGACCCCAGTTTAGGGAACACTTAGCAATAGTAGAGCTGCTGTACATAGATTAGAGGGGAATAAGTCCAGAGGCAGTGAAACTACTTTGGATTCTATTGTGTCTTCAGACAATCAAGGTGAAGAGATGGATGTGAGATGTGTTTTGA
Source organism: Phacochoerus africanus (assembly GCF_016906955.1). Taxonomy (NCBI): domain Eukaryota; kingdom Metazoa; phylum Chordata; class Mammalia; order Artiodactyla; family Suidae; genus Phacochoerus; species Phacochoerus africanus. The sequence goes on from NC_062551.1 coordinate 85,012,721, forward strand.
AAATATTTCATACAATGTGAAGAATGAGATTGGTTTGAGCAACTAGGTGGGTGGTGGTAAGCTATTTGTTATTGAGCACTTGCAGTTTTCCTAAGCACCATTCTAGATGGTAGAGATATAGCAGAGAACAAAAATGGGCAAAAATACTTGTCCTGAGCTTATATTTTAGTGAGAGGAGATGATAAACATAATTTTATAAGTAAACATGTGTAGAAGATAAGTGCTCTTTGCAATACACATGGGAAAAGAGATAAAGCAGGGATAGAATTAGGGTGATGCTGGTGATTGTGATTTACAATAGAATGGTAAAAGGAAGGCTTCACTGAGAAGGTGACATTTGCAAGCCACGAGTCCTTAGTGATAGACCACCAGAGGAGGCAACAGTTGAGCAAAGAGCTAAAGGGATTTAGAAATGAATATCTGGGGAATGACCATTCCAGGCAGAGTGAATAGCAAGTGTAAAGTCCCTGAGCGTGCCTGGCAGATACAAGGAACAGCAGGGAGGTTCACCTGCCTGAAGTTTAGTGAGGGTGGGAGAGTGTAATTGAACACAGTGGGGGTATGTGAGCATGGCCACAGGGCCTTGTAAGCTATTGAAAGTACTTTGGCTTTTATCCTGAGCTTTTGAGAGAGATCTGGACTCAGCATATGTGTACAGGTTTGGGCATCTTCTGCACATGTGTGGTTGTAGAAGCCATGGGAATATTTTTATCTTGCACCACAGACATTTCATTTAGATAGAAACACAAAGTAGTCTCATCTTCTGCGAAGGAAGACTTACTACACAGGATTCTTTCAGCAAGGTACCTTTCTGTTTGTGATTCTCCAAGGACAGTGGCGTTTGTTTTATTTATTTATTTATTTATTTATTGTCTTTTTAAGGCCACACCCACATCATATGGAAGTTTCCAGTCTAGGGGTCTAATTGAAGCTATAGCTGCCTGCCTACACCACAGCCACAGCAATGCAGGATCCGAGCTGTGTATGCAACCTACACCACAGCTCATGGCAACACCAGATCCTTAACCCACTGAGTGAGGCCAGGGATTGAACCCACGTCCTCATGGATATAGTCAGGTTCATTACTGCCGAGCCATAAAAGGACCTTCCTCTTTCTTTTCTTTTTTTTTTTTTTTTTGTCTTTTTGCTGTTTCTTGGGCCCCTCCCTCGGCATATGGAGGTTCCCAGGCTAGGGGTCCAATCGGAGCTATAACCACCGGCCTATGCCAGAGCCACAGCAACGTGGGATCCGAGCCGCGTCTGCAACCTACACCACAGCTCACGGCAACGCCGGATCGTTAACCCACTGAGCAAGGGCAGGGACCGAACCCGCAACCTCATGGTTCCTAGTCGGATTCGTTAACCACTGCGCCACGACGGGAACGCCCCTTCTTTCTTTTTTAAATACAATTTCTATCTCTGGTTGATATTCTCTATTTGATAAGGCATCATACTCATTCTTTAATTCTTTAGACATAACTCCCTTTAGTTTTTTGAAACATTTCTAATAGTTTATTTATCTTTATCTGTTACTCCAACCTCTAGACTTCCTCAGGTACAGGGGTTTTTTCGTTTGTCTTTTTCCTTTTTGGCCACACCCACAGTATATGGAAGTTCCTGGGCCAGGGATTAAATCCGAGCTGCATCTGTGATCTGTGGCCTGTGCCACAGCTGCGGCAACACTACAGAGTCTGTCCAGATCATTAACCCACAACAGGAATCCCTTTTTTTTTTACCCCCAGTACAGATTTACCAATTGCCTCCCTCCCCCCATCCCCTGCCTTGTATGCACTATACTATCCTATTTATCTCTGTGTTTCATAATTTCTCTTTGAAAAATGAGCATTTAAAATAATTTGGTAGGTCTGCAAATCAGATTTCACTCCTTCCTATGGGTTTCATGTGCTGTTTATTTAGTGATTTTCCTGGACTAAATCCGTAGAGCCTGTTTTCTTTGTTTTGTATAGCCATTGAAGTCTCTGCTTCATTGACTTGGTGGTTAGCTAATGATTAGACAGAGATTTCCTTAAATGCCTTGAACAAGTAAGTTTTCCAGCCTTTGCCAAGGGAACTCTGTGTATATTGGAGTATATACATACCATCAGTGTTCCTGCAGGCTGTTTACAGCCTTAGTCTTCACTTTCTGCTTGCATAGAACCTCAAGGTCAGCCAAAACTGTGAGATTAGGGCCTTCTCAAGCCTTTCCCAGAGCCTGCAAATGCATATGTCCTTCTAGATATCCAGGAATAGGTCAGAGCTTTCCAAAGCCACTTATAGCCATCTCATTCCTGAACTTTCACATTTTTTGGTCAGTGGCCTTTTAGCCCCAACTGGTATCACTGCTTTAGGCAGTTGGGATGTTAAACAATTGCCGCTGGTTATTTTTTGGAAAATGCACTAAGGATAGGGCTGTTTATGCAAAACAAGCTTTAGGTCAGGTCAAATAAAGTAACTCTGAAAAAGGAACTTCTTGGTGCTATCAGATCAAATAGTAACAGTTTTCTGGGGATGGGGCTTTTAGGGAGGTCTGCATTTGTTTTTCCCCTTGCAGTGGCTCAAGGCTGCTGGTTAAAGCTGAGGTCATGAGGTTCTTAATTTTCATTGCTGCCACAAATCTGAGGGAGGAGAGGGAAATGGGAATCAGGCAAATTAAAATGCCAAAAAGCTCACTATTCTACCAAGATTCAGCCATTTTTCTTTCTTTTTTTCTTTCTATAGCGGCCCTTGTGGCACATGGAAGCTCCCAGGCCAGGGGTTGAATTGGTGTCATAGTTGAGGCCCACACCACAGGCATAGCAGTACTGGATCTGAGCCACACCTGCGAGCTATGCCAACCTTGCAGCAATACCGGATCCTCAACTAGAACCCACATATTCACAGAAACAATGCTGGGTCTTTAACTCTCTGAGCCACACTGGGAATTCCCCATCTTTTAAAAAAAAAAAATTGTAGTAAAACACTCATAATATAAAGTTTATCATTTTAACATTTTTAAGAGTACAGTTCAGTGCCATTAAGTACATTCACACTGTTGTGCAACTGTTACTACCATCCATTTACAGAACTTTTTCATCTCCCCAAACTGAAACTCTACCTGTTAAACAACTCCCCGTTTCTCCCTTCCCCCTGCCCCTGATAGCCACCATTCTTTTTTTTTTTTTTTTGTCTTTTTGCTATTTCTTGGGCCGCTCCCGCGGCATATGGAGGTTCCCAGGCTAGGGGTCTAATCGGAGCTGTAGCCACTGGCCTACACCAGAGCCACAGCAATGCGGGATCCAAGCCGCGTCTGCGACCTACACCACAGCTCACGGCAACGCCGGATCCTTAACCCACTGAGCAAGGGCAGGGACCGAACCTGCAACCTCATGGTTCCTAGTCGGATTTGTTAACCACTGCGCCACGACGGGAACTCCCGATAACCACCATTCTATTCTCTGCCTCCATAGATTTGACTACTAGGGTACTTCATGGAAATGGGATCATACAACATTTATCCTTTTGTGGCTGGCTTATTTCACTTAGCATAATATATCCAGAGTTGTCCATGTTGTAGTATATGTCAGAATTTCATTTGTTAAGGATGAATAATATATGCTACATGTTATTTACCTTTTCATCTATCGATGGTGTTTGGGTTGTTTCTACCTTTTGTCTATTTGTCAGTAATGCTGCTCTGAACATGAGTATACAAATATCTGTTTAATTTCCTGCTTTCATTTCTTTTGGGTATATACTCAGAAGTATACTTGCTGAATCATGTGGTAAATCTGTTTTTAATTTTAAAATTTTTTGGAGTTCCCATCGTGGCGCAGTGGTTAATGAATCCACCTAGGAACCATGAGGTTGTGTGTTCCATCCCTGGTCTTGCTCAGTGTGTTAAAGATCCGGCATTGCCGTGAGCTGTAGTGTAGGTTGCAGACGTGGCTCGGATCCCTCGTTGCTGTGGCTCTGGCGTAGGCCGGCGGCTACAGCTCTAATTCGACCCCTAGCCTGGGAACCTCCATATGCCTCAGGAGGCCCACTGAGCCAAGAAGGGAGCTCCTCATCTATTTCTTTATATATGTTGCGAATGTAGCTGGAGGGCCTCTCTTCCTGAGGAATATTATAGAAGATGAAGATTACTTTACTCCTGCTGCTACAACTAATCTTATTTTACTTTATTTCCTGCTGCTACAACTAGTCTCAGGGTTATATCTGATCATTGTTGCATCCTTCCACTCTCTTTTTCAGATTCCCCTCGTCCTCAGCTACCATCTCTGCCAATCCCAATGTTTTTGCTTGGTGGTATGACCCAAACCCTCATTCCTGAGTGATCTTAACCACTGGTTACCATGCTTTCCTCTGGTTAGACTTTCCAGCTTGTCTATTTTCAGTACTTTCAGTTTTGGGAAAGGTGATGTCATTAGGCACCCATGTGGATCACCTGGGTTCAAAAATATGTTTTCACTGTCTACAATTTTGTATGGAATAGCAACCCTCTTTCTGATAATGAAGATCAGTTACCCCTGCCAAGATGGTAATTCCTCTTCTTGTCTGATGATCCCTGGATACAAGAACTCCACAATGCCCAGGTGACAGCATAGCTTATAACTTGGGACTGTTATCTCCTGTGGAAGTGTTCCTCTTTTGGTGACTGAGATCTTTAACTCTGCAGAACTCAGAGTTGCGGGACTAGGAAACAAAAATTCTCCAGGTAGGTTTTTGGGATTGATAATAAACAGGGTATGCTGTTTCTACCTCCCCTATATCCCAGATCCATGTAGTCTTCCTGTTTTGAAGACATAGTAGCTTGTAAAGATCTTTGATTTGAGATAGATATTACACCATGGAAAATGATACTCTTTTGTCATAAAATACTACATCGAGTTGGTACTTAAGTTGTGCCTTCTTCAGGCCTTTCCAGTGCTGTTAGCTTAGCAGCTTTTAGATGATGTTGTATATGATACCACCAGTAGATCCCATGGTCCTGTTCCCTCTCTTGCACTTTACTGCAGAACGGGTCTCTTGTCGTGAAATGATGTTATGTGGGATGATGCTTACTGGTAGATTAAACATTTCCTTAACTCTCAGGTACTGTTCACTGCAGCCCTGAAGGCAGGAAAGGACATACCCAGAATATGTCCCTATTTCTTTCGAATATATTGTTTTCCTTTTTAGGGTGGAAGGGGCCAAATATGAACAAGTTGCCATCCAAGGGCTGGTTGGTTTCCTTAAAAGATGTTGTCATATTGGAACTTAGTGTTTGTCTCTTGCGGCCATTTGGACTTTTGGTAGAATCAGTAGCTAAAGTATCCTTGATAAGTAGGAGTTCATACTGTTGTCTCTGCATAGAGTGTGTCTCTGCCACATAACTTTCAGGTGCTCATTTTACCAGCACTGGGGAGGTCATGACAAAAGATGGCCGACGTAAACTGATTGAGTCATTGTCTACTTGGTTGTTTAGCACCTCTTTCATGGTAGATGTTCTCTGATGACTGTTAACATATAAGACAAAGATCTTCCTTTTTTTTTTTTTTGTAATTTTTTTGGCCACACCATGGCATATGGAAGTTCCCAGGCTAGGAGTCGAATCAGAGCTGCAGCTGCCAGCCTACACCACAACCACAGCAACACCGGATCCGAGCTGCGTCTACAACCTATGCCACAGCTCCGGATCCTTAACCCACTGAGTGAGGCCAGGGATTGAACCTACAGGCTCATGGATATTGGTTGGGTTCATAACCTGCTGAACTGTAACAGAAACTCCTAAATTTCTTTATTTTTATTTTTTTGTCCTTAGGTCTGCACCCACGGCATATGGGGTTCCAGGCTAGGGGGTCTAATTGGAACTGTGGCTGCCAGCGTACGCCGCAGCCACATCACCTCGGGATCCAAGCTGCGTCTTTGACCTACACCAAGGCTCACAGCAATGCCGGACCCTTAACCCACTGAGCAAGGCAGGGATCGAACCCATGTCCTCATGGATACTAGTCGGGTTCATTAACCACTGAGCCACGATGGGAACTCCCCTAAGTTACTTTATTATAGTTGATTTACAGTGTTCTGTCAATTTTTGCTGTACAGCAAAGTGAACCAATTATATATACATTCTTTTTCTCACATTGTCTTCCATCAAGTTCCATCACAAGTGATTGGGTGGGGAGTTCCCGTCGTGGTGCAGTGGTTAATGAATCTGACTAGGAACCATGAGGTTGCGGGTTGGATCCCTGGCGTTGCTCAGTGGGTTAAGGATCCAGCGTTGCCGTGAGCTGTGGTGTAGGTTGCAGACACAGATCAGATCCCGCGTTGCTTCGGCTGTGGTGTAGGCTGGCAGCTACAGCTCCGATTAGACCCCTAGCCTGGGAACCTCCATATGCCTTGGGAGCGGCCCTAGAAAAGGCAAACAAACAAACAAAACAGAAAAAAAACAAGTGATTGGATGTAGTTCTCTGTGTTATACAGTAAGCCCTTATTGCTTATCCACTCCAAATTCAATAGTTTGCATTTACTAACCCCAAACTCTCAGTTCATCCGACTTCGTCTCTCTCCCCCTTGGCAACCACAGGTCTGTTCTCTATGTCCATGAGTTTGTTTCTGTTCTGTAGATAGGTTCATTTGTGCCATATTTTAGATTCCACATAAAGATCTTCCAATGTTGTGTCTGGTCTTGTTTTCTCCCATGCACCTCTACCTAAGACTCTACCTGAGACTTCCTTCCCCTAAGTTCCTAATCGTTCTCCTTTTATACCTCTGACCAACATGTTAGGGCATTTACCTGTGAGTCCACATATACTCTAACCTCAAACCAGTTCTTTGTCTACACAAAGTAAACAGACTGCCTAAAACTCTTCCAAGTGGGCGCTCTTTCACTGCCACTCTCTGAGTGAGTCTATAGTGCAGCCACTGTCCATTTTTGACTTGTACCCACCCATGCCATCTGTGAAGAAGGTGAGGGTTTTTTCCTTTGTCAGCTGGCTATGAGGGTCCTCTAATACGGCTAAAGGTATATGCTAAGGAAGGGGCACTTTGCAACAGTGGTAGATCATATGAGGGTTTGGGCCATCTGCTCGTGCTTGTGACTTTTGGTCCTACTTGTGCTTCATACCGGATGTGTCACCTTCATCTTAATGCTAGATTGTTTCTGGGTCCACTCAACCTTACTTGGTATATCTCGTAGAACCTAGGTCATGGTGGATGATTCTAGATAAATGGTCACTTAGTATCCCATCTCCAGGTGTTTATCTGCTAGGACCCAGTAGCATGCCAGGGATTAGTTTCCACTGAAAATGATGTGGCATTGCTCAAAACCCCCAGAGGTCTGTGTAGTGATTTTCCCCCCTGGAGTTTGCCATAGTTCCATAGTATCTGCCAGATTGTTTGCCTCACTACCAAGACCTGCAGAGTCCTTTCCTGTTCTGGGCTACTCTAGGAACTGGCAACTTTTTGTGTCATCTGATGTAAAAGCCAGAGCTCTATTCTCAGATGTTATGCTTCCCTCTGAGGGGTTGCAAGGTGCAGTTGTTTCCCTGGATTCCTTTGCTTGAATGGCATGTTTTACTAAGACCCTGATTACTGGGTCTATAAAAATTTTTACTGATGGGGAGTTCCCACTCTGGTGTGGTGTTGGCTCTGCAGCAACTTGGGTTGCTGCGGAGGCACAGGTTCAATCCCTGGCTTGGCGCAGTGGGTTAAGTATCTGGTGTTGCTGAGGCTGTGGCATGGGTTGCAGCTGAGGCTCAGATTTTATCCCTAGCCCAGGAACTTCCATATGCTACGTGGTAGCCAAAAAAGAAAAATATTTTTACTGATGAATGGGCACCTGAATCTTAGTAGCATTTCTCTCTTACCCTCTGGAGTTCATGTGTGCTGTCAAGGCCTTTAGTTTGGTATCCACTTCTTGTTCATTTGGCCCAGTTAACATGATGTTACTAATATAGTAAGTCAGTGTGATATTCTGTAGGAAGTCCATATATCATAGGACTATATTATATGAGATAGTTGCAAAATTGACATGGTGCTGTAAATGTATGCTGTAATCAGTACCATGTGAATGTGAATTGTTTCTGATTCTACATTGTTGTAGGAATCAGAGAGAAAGAGTTGATTTGCTCTAGCAAAGATACCGTATCTGGTTTAGCAGCTATTGTTGTGGCCTCTGTTAGACTGAGTTTGTGGTAATCTCCTAGCTCTCTCCAGGATTTGTCTGGTTTCTGCAGGGACCAGACTGGTAAACCCTGCATCCTCTAGGGGTGTAGCACTTATTTCTGCCATCTCCCCTCCTTTGTTTCCAGGATACAATATTGTTTTGTTTTGTATTTATTATCTTGAAAGGTGGGAGGTTTTAGAGACTTCCTTCCATTCAGCCTTCCACATTGTAATAACTGTTACTGCCTAGGCCAAGGACTACCAACTTCTTCGTGTATCTGTTTTAATTGTTCATTGAAGGACCAGGGAAATGACCACCAGGAGAGGTGACATACCCATTCGGCCCATCAGTCTATTTCCTGGTCCTCAGTGGTCCATGATGACACTTCCAGACTCCAGGAGTAATGTCAACCTGTCCTCAAAACATTAGCATTCCTATTTATCCAGTTTACAGCTACATGAGTGAATGATCATAAAGACAGCTGATTACATAATGTTCGCTGAATACACCTGGCCTGGGAGTGGGCGAGAGAAATTGCCCACCAAAAGTACCAGAGCATTCCAAGCCCAGGAAGGGGAAAAGATGGCCAGGTGAGGCAAGAGGAAGTAGGCAAGAAACCCCTCCTGGGAAGACAGGAGGAGGTGGACTGTGTGAGTTAAGGCTTCAAGCCCCCAGCACATGCTTCATGGTCCCCATAAGACTTCACTTATGAAATAGAAATTCATAGATAAAATTAAGAATTTTAAGACAGCACTTAACAGAGCATTTATTAAGCTTTAAGTGCAGGGACTTTCTGAGTGTGGAGTCCGTGAGACCTATAGCACATGGGTCTATCAGAGCTATAGTTTTCTCAGAAAATTGTTATACTGGCTTTGGTGATGGAGATTCCTACTATCTCTTGGATTCCTTTTTTTTTTTTTTTTTAATTGAGGTGACCGCCCTCAGCATCCTGATCTTCCATCTGTGATTTCTTCTGATGTTATAGATGGAAACTATTTTGCTTCTAGTGACATCACACTTTATTAACTATCTCCGTAAATGTGCATGTCAGATCCCTTTGCCTGCCACTCTGAAACTGCTGATCTTTATGGTAATTGTGTCTGTCTGGCTTCAAACATTAAGTACCATGGCCTAGTCTCCTTTGTTTTAGGGTCCTGTCATCACCATTGCTATCAGTGAGGTTGGTTTTATAACAAACTCTCCTATGGAGAACAACTTTTAAATTTCTTAATGATGCTGGTGCCCCTCTCACAAGCACCTTCCTTGTGATATCCCACTAGCCATTTCAAGAAACATAATACTTTGATGGGTCTTCTGACCACTTCATCAAGTTTCTTTCACTAAGTGAGCCTTTTAACCTTCCTCCTCTGTCTGCCACTGCAGTTTTGGCATTGCTATTTATCATGGGCCATGACTTTGCCACTTTTAGGAACCATCCTAGTGGTAAGTTCATACCATATTCTGCGGGTTTTGTCAGGGTGCTAAATCCTTTATCTTTGGAGAATGATCTGTAACCTTATGTTCTGGTCCTTATGTTTAAGCACCCTCAAAATTCAGTCGCATTTACTATCCCCTGACCCCTACCCATGCATGCTGGCTAAGTCTTGCAGCTCCCTTGTGTTATAGTTTCTTCCTGACCTTATCAGGCACAGCACCGCTGGGCTGGGTAATTCTGTGACCTTCTGCAAGTTAAAGCCTCCTACGGGAGAGGCATGGAGGTGGCAGATCCTGAGGGGACATTGTTTACTGAGTAGGGTAGGGAGGCCTCTGCATTATCTTCAAGTGAGAGGAGAGTACTAGTTCTTATAAGGATGATAAGCCACTTTTATAGTTGCAAGGGGTTAAGGGGCACTTTTGCATTTGAGATTTTGGAAGGGGCATCAACTCAGCTATATCCTTCTCATGTATTAGGGTCTCATTCTTTCCTAATCAGGACCTGGACATTGGCATAGTAGCATGCCTTCCTTAGCAACCTTCTTTGGTGCTAGGCTGCTCTGATGATTAATTCCTAAGCCTGGTCCCCAGCTTTTTCTGTCCTCTTGCTGCCTTAAAAAAGAACCTCTTTGGGAGTTCCCGTCGTGGCGCAGTGGTTAACGAATCCGACTAGGAACCATGAGGTTGCGGGTTCGGTCCCTGCCCTTGCTCAGTGGGTTAAGGACCCGGTGTTGCCGTGAGCTGTGGTGTAGGTTGCAGACGCGGCTCGGATCCCGCGTTGCTGTGGCTCTGGCGTAGGCGGTGGCTACAGCTCCGATTCGACCCCTAGCCTGGGAACCTCCATATGCCGCGGGAGCGGCCCAAGAAATAGCAACAACAACAAAGACAAAAAAGACAAAAAAAAAAAAGAACCTCTTTGTCAATTACCCAGGAGGCCCTGTGGCTTTCATATTGACTTTCAATTGACTATTAATCACTCTTAGCTTTTTGTTAATTTTTTTCTAGAGCATCAGTTGAGTTTAGAGATAGCCATTCAATTCCATTTTTGTTATAGTTATTTCTTCCTTACTCTTTGAGTGCCTCATAAATCCAATCAACTAGAGCATTTTGTCCATAAGTAGGTCATCACTAGCCACCATTAGGGAAGTTTAAAACTGAACCAGCACCTTGTGCCAGGGATTATCTGTGTTACACCTACCACCAGCAGTAGTGTCCTCAGTGCCATATGGTCTGTGAGTGGTTCAAATCCAAAACCCCACCACAGGAGCTCACGTTGTGGCATGGCAGAAACGAATCTGACTAGTATCCATGAGGTTGCAGGTTCGGTCCCTGGCCTCGCTCAGTGGGTTAAGGATCCGGCATTGCCATGAGCTGTGGTGTAGGTGGCAGATGCAGCTTGGATCCCAAGTTGTTGTGGCTTTGGCAAAGGCCTGTGGCTACACCTCCGATTGGACCCCTAGCCTGGGAACCTCCATATGCCATAGATGTAACCCTAAAAAGACAAAAAATAAATAAATAAAAATAAATAAAAAACATAAAAGGTGGTGGATTTTAGGTTTTAACTGTATCATTTACCTTTTTTTCTTTTCAGCAACTATATCCCACCTCCCTAATCGGGTTAATAGTGGCATGGAAGATCCATTTGGTGAGTCTCGCATTTTTCTCAGTAAATGATACTTGTATGTTATCCTTACTGCCATTAAAGCTTTGAGAGTAAATTGACTTTTTTCATGTTTAGTATGCTAAACTCTAGCTTATCATTTCTCAAATTTTTTGGCCTCAAGATACCTTTATGCCCTTAAATATAATCTAGGCCCCCAAATAGCTTTTGTTTGTATGACTTATATCTGTTGATCTTTACTATATTACAAATTAAAATGGAGACGTTTTTAAAATATTAATTCATTTAAAAATAACATTGGAGTTCCTGTTGGGTTTAGAACCCAACATAATGTTCATGAGGATGGGGTTTTGATCGCTGTCCCCACTCATTGGGTTAAGAATTTGACATTGCCTCAAGCTGTGGCATAGGTAAAGATGCAACTCAGATCTGGTGTTACTGTGGCTGTGGTGTAGGTCTGTAGCCTTAGCTCCAATTCAGCTCTTAGCCTGGAAACCTCCATATGCTGTGGGTGCAGCCGTAAAAACAAAAATTAAAATTAAAAAGAAATTGTAATTAAATTTAATTAAAACAAAGAACTATTTGGAGTTACATTGTGGCTCAGATTGGTGGAAAAGAATCTGACTACCATCCATGAGGACACAGGTTCGATCCCTGGCCTTGCTCAGTGGGCTGAAGACCAAGTGTTGCTGTGAGCTATTGTGTAGGTCGCAGACTTGGCTTGGATCCTGTGTTGCTGTGGCTGGCGTAGGCCAGCAGCTACAGCTCCAATTTGAACCCTAGCCTAGCAACCTCTGTATGCTTCAGGTGTGGCCCTAAAAAGACCAAAAAAAAAAAAAAGCATCTGAAAAAAAAAAAAGCAGAGACAGTTTTTCTTGTTTAAAATAACCTCAGCATGCTAGAGGCAGGTTTTGATTTGAGCACTTTGTGGTTTTTCACCAAATGAGGAAAAGTCTGAGTCTCTGTGCCAGTGTAGCTTGAAGAAGTGCAGTAAAAATGTTACCAAGTTCTACCCATGCATAATTACCATAGATGACTGAAATCAGGCTCTTTGGACTACTGGTGCAAATAATCAGATAACTCTTGTTGTCTTGTTTTGAGAAGACTGCTATTAAAAACTTTGTCAGATCAGAATTTCTCTTCTGATTTTAATGAACCTAAATGGCTTCTTTGGGACTTTGGCTTTTTTACCCTAAAGTGTACATTTTATCTAGTTCATCAGTGAAATCCTTAGTTTAAACGCTAGAGGGCAGTCAGTACTTTATTCATCAATTTATAGTTTCATTACCAAGTTAATTTTTTTTAATTAAAGTATAGTTGAATTGCATTGCTGTACCAATTTCTGCCATACAGCAAAGTGACCTAGTCATACATATATATACATTCCTTTTGTTACATTATCTTCCATCGTGGTCTATCCCAGGAGATTGGATATAGTTCCCTGTGCTGTACAGTAAGACCTCATTGTCTATCCAATCTAAATGTATTAATTTGCATCTACTAACCCCCAAACTCCTTGTCTTTCCCTCTCCCACCAAGTTAATTCTTTCTTTTTTTTCTTTTTGGCTGTGCCTCTGCTATGTGGAAGTTCCCAGGTTAAGTATCAAACCTGCGCCCACAGCAACAGCCAGAGCTACAACAGTGACAATGTCCAGTCTTTAACCAGCTGCACCGCCAGGGAACTTGTAATTCTTAACGGCATTATTTATGAACAATTTGGTAAATTGATCCAATGTAGTTGCCTAGTGACAAATCCTAAAGAACATGTCTGTATGATAAACTAGCATAACATATGACAACTCCAAAAGCTTTTATGGGAAACATTTTTTTCCCTTTGAGTGACCTCCTTACCTCACTTAACTTAAGCATAATAACTTAAATTTAATCTAATTAGTTAAACTTATTTAACTTAAATTTCAATGTTATAATGTAAATTTACTAGAGAATACCAAAGGGAAAGTTGCTATGGAAATTATAGTTGGCTAGTAATCAATTGAAATATAAAGTGAAATGTACTTTTGATCGCTAATATGAGAAAAGATTTGTCTTTTGTGCTAGTTAGAGGATTTATTAAAACTAATAATTTTTACAGCTTTATTAAGGATATTCTTAAATTAAAACAGGCATTGTTTGTTGTTTGTTTGGTTTTGGCCATTCCCATGGTGTGTGGAAGTTCCCAGGCCAGGGATCGAACTCATGCCACTGCAATAACCAGAGCCACAGAAGTGACCACACTCAATCCTTAACCCACTGACCACTAGGAACTCTCTAAAACTGGCATTGTTTTCAACCGCAGTTATGTAGTGATGAAGATTATGTGTCCTGCAGTTTGGTGCCACTGCCTCGATTTGTGTAATGGTACCAGCAATATTGCTCACCATTGCTTTTGTACCCTCAGTACAAGTGTTGACTTAGTGAAAAAGGTAACTAATTCTTTAGTATTATTAAGTATGTAGTCATACCTTGTGGACTCCTGAAAGGATCTTAGGGATCCTCAGGGATCAATGGACCATACTTATTTCAGTTTTCCAGTGTGCACAGAGGCTTTTCTGTGGAAGTCATGGACAGAGTCAAGACTTCTTGGGCAGAGCCGTAGTGTGGGCTAGGGCTTAGTCACTTGACAGAAGTACAGTCAGAGGGAGTGAGCAGCTTTGTGGTTTCTCCTAAGTTGACCATGACCTACCTGCAGCTTTCAGCATTAGGTTAAAAAACACTTCTGTGGGGTGAAATCAGCATTTTTAGCTCTTTAGGCAGCTCAGTATTTTGAAAAGAAATTCATTAGCGTTTAGCTCTGAAGGCCATGCTCACCTGGGGGGCACTGTGTTCTTATCTTTAAGAAGAAAATACATGGCAGCAAAGGTCATGGTAATGACAGCCTTGAGTATGTCTCTTGAGTCACACTGCTCCAATCTGGACAAGTGTCCCCTTGTGTGTAGTACACAGCTGTCATCCTGGGGTCCTTATTTATCTGGAAACTCTGCTCCTCTCCTGTGTTGGCTTTTTTATTTCTTTTTTTTTTTTTTTTTTTTTTCTATTTCTTGGGCCGCTCCCGTGGCATATGGAGATTCCCAGGCTAGGGGTCTAATCGGAGCTGTAGCCACTGGCCTACGCCAGAGCCACAGCAACGGGGGATCCGAGCCGCGTCTGCAGCCTATACCACAGCTCACGGCAACGCCGGATCGTTAACCCACTGAGCAAGGGCAGGGACCAAACCCGCAACCTCATGGTTCCTAGTCGAATTGGTTAACCACTGCGCCATGACGGGAACTCCGGCTTTTTTATTTCTTAAATCCCATGTTTTCTTCTTTCTTGATTACCAATAGAGTCTTAATAATGGGTATCCTGAACTAGTTATCTGATTTTCGTCTCCTTTTTTTTTTCTTTAGCTCTGCTTCCTGAACAGTTTGGGGTTTTTTTTGTCTTCTTTGTCTTTTCTTTTTCTTTTTTTTTTTTAGGACCACACCTGTGGCATATGGAGGTTCCCAGGCTAGGGATCTAATCAGAGCTGCAGCCATTGGCCTACGCCAGAGCCATAGCAACACAGAATCCGAGCCATGTTTGCAACCTACACCACAGCTCGTGGTAATACCAGATCCTTAACCCACTGAGCAAGGCCAGGGATCAAACCCACCACCTCATGGTTCCTAGTTGGGTTTGTTAACCACTGAGCCACGACAGGAACTCCATGGTTTCTTCGTCTTTATATTCTATTAAAATTTTATTTTCCACTGTTAGGTTTTTAATTTCTAGAAGTCTTTTTTATTCTCTGACTATTTCTTTCATAATATCCTTTTATTATTTGAACAGATTAACTTTGCCCTGCATAGACTATTTTCCCCAAAGTTGCTTTCCTTTGTTTGTTTTGATCTTTTGTGTTAGCGTTTTCCTCTGAAGTCTGTGATAATTAGCTGTCTGCTTGTGATTAAGAGTGGGAAGCTTTAAATTAGAAGCTTTATTAAATGCATAGGCTGGTTGTCTTTGGGCCTTACTATAGTATGAGTTTCTTTTCCCTATTGTTAGGGAATATCTCTGTTATTAGTACCAAGGTTCAAGGGGTAGAGTCTTCTGATCACTGTATGTTGGGAGTGATGAAGACTGGGTGGGTTCAGTATTCATTATGTTCACTCAATTCCCCTCAGTTTTTCATGCTATACTCCCACCATCAACTGTCTTTTGGTCTCCCAGTCCAGAAACTATTTATTTTATCCTTTCCAAAAAACAGACCTCCAGAATTCTGTCAGGGTTGGTGTGGGACAGGCATTCAAGGTCATGGAGTGGGAAAGGTGATAAAGGAATCAAACAGCTTTTACCCTGTTTCTCCTTGTTTTATTCCTTTTCCTTTCAAAGGAACCTGGTAGAACATAATGAAACTATTCTGTATTAGTATATCCTACTAGGGTTTTTTGTTTTTTGGGTGTTTTTATTTTTATTTATTTATTTATTTATTTTTTTTTTTTGAGTAATGGCTACACTTTACGTAAGTGTTAGGGGAAGGAAGGGTCCAGAGAAAATATGTGTACAGTTTACGTACTGTGATGCTTCATGCCCCCACTGCTTTTAAAAATGGCTTATTCCTGGAGTTCCTTGGTGGCTCAGCAGGTTAAGGATCTGGCATTGTCAGTGCTGTGGCACGGGTTCCCTGACCCAGGAGCTTCTGTGTGCCATGGGTGATGCCAAAAAAAAAGTCTCATTCCTGCTTCTGCTTTCTTTCTTCCTCCCTTCTCAAATGTTTATGAGTTAACAGCCATTCTCACTATAGCATGCCTTGGAAGAGGGACTGAAATCCTGGCATATGAAACTTCTTCTGAAAGGTTTCTTTTGGGGCAGCAGAGGATATATATAAACTAAGTTGCCTTCTCAAAATGTTTTAAATTTTCTGACAACTTCATTAAGTTTCTATATAACTTCCTTCAACAGAAGTGAGCACAATATGTTGAAAAAATTTTGGTATGTGTTTGATTAAGTAATTACTTAATGAGATAGACTGTTGGTGTAAAGCCTGAATTTAAGCTAGCTACAAAGGCTTTATTCATATACATGGTATTCTGGGAACAGATTGAACAGATTTACAAGCTAGTACCTCCTTTAGATTAGAATTTGTATCATAGGAAATATGAGAAGTAGTTTGTTGAAGTAGAAAACAGACGTCACATCCTAAACAAAGTCAATTATTTTCTTCCTATTCTGTACTTGAACTTATAATTTATTATTATGTTTTAGAGAGGGTTTTCCTAACCATTCAAGGCCATTTGTTAAGGATCCATGCTCAAGATTAATGCACCTTCAAAGTTCCTGAGAACAATTTTTGTGATGTTTTCATGTTGTTACCACTTGAAGCTCAAAATGGGCTAATAATGCAGTCCTTCCCTCCCTCCTCTTTAAGAATGAAGGGCAAAACATGAACTTAATTAGTTTTCACATTTTTAAGGTGTAGGAGATAAATTCCTCTGGAATTAAATAATGCTAGAAATAATGTCCTGTTCTTTTCCTATGGCATTAAGGAGACATTTAATACAGCATTACTGTATGTACATATACACACACGTACATATAAAATGTCTGTGTCATCGTATTTCCTGATAAGAGTATAAGATCATGGAAGGCAAGATCCTTTTACTGTTATACCCCATTGCTTGGAAGTTCCTGCTGTGGTGCAGTGGATTAAGAATCTGACTACAGGAGTTCCCATTGTGCTCAGCGGAAACAAATCTGACAAGCATCCATGAGGACACAGGTTCAATTCTGGCCTCACTTGGTGGGTTAGGGATCTGGCATTCCATGAGCTATGGTACAGGTCGCAGATGAAGCTCAGATCCTGCGTTGCTGTAGCTGTGGTGTAGCCTGGCACCTACAGCTCTGATTCAGCCCCTAGCCTGGGAACCTCCATATGCCGCAGGTATGGCCCTTAAAAATGACAAAAAAAAAAAAAAAGAATCTGACTGCAATGGCTGGGGTCGCTGCAAATGCATGGGTTTGATCCCTGGCATGGCAGAGTGGGTTAAAGGATCCAGTGTTGCCACGGCTGAGGCTTGGATTGAATTCCTGGCCAGAACTTCCATATGCGGGTCATTAAGGGGAAAAAAAAGAACTATTGCTCAATAGTCAGTGATATTTATATATATTCCTTAGAGTGGTTTTAAATTTTCCTCTAAGATAGAATTAACAATCTTAGGGGAAGTAGAGTGCATAGAATACCAGTTTCTATGAACCTTAATAATACAGATGTCCTATAATTATTTTTTCTGTCAACAGAAAAAGATGAGCCATTGTAGTAATGAAAGCCTGAAAAGTAGTAATACTGGCATTCTGTACCATCTCCCATGTCCTCTTTTCATCACTTCTAACTGCTACTTAGTCCCTAGAAAGTCACAGCAAGTGAGGGCTAAATGTGTAGATGGTTTTCCATCTGAATTTATTTCTGTATATATATGCATATTGATATTGAGCCCTTTTCAATGTGTCATGGAAACTACATAGGCAGTGATTATAAGAATGAAAATTAAAAGGATGAGGATGGGTGGCTTACACTTATCATTTTGTATCTCCCTATGTGGTTTGTATTTTCTAACTATGTATATGTATTTTCTTTTTTAAAATGTCAAAAAAGAGATTTTAGGGTTAAGGGCACTTTAGTTCCTTCTTTATATTTTGCAGTGTTAAAAAATAAAATATAGGAGTTCCCGTCGTGGCTCAGCGGTTATCGAACCTGACTAGTATCCATGAGGACATGGGTTGGATCCCTGGCCTTACTTATTGGGTTGAGGATCTGGCGTTGCCATGAGCTGTGGTGTAGGCCAGCTGTTACAGCCCCGATTGAACCCCTAGCCTGGGAACCTCCACATGCCGCAAGTGTGGCCCTGAAAAACCAAAAAGTTAATTAATTAATTAATTAAATATATAAAATAATTTTTTAAAGGAGTTAAAAGAGAATAAAGGCATTGTTAAAGGGAACTAAAGACTGTCACGGTCATTCTACATTCACAGCTTACCTGCTGTATCTAAAATAACCATAGGAGTTCCCATCATCGCTCAGCAGAAATGAATCCGACTAGTATCCATGAGGATGCTGGTTAAATCCCTGACCTTGCTCAATGGGTTACAAATCCAGCATTGCTGTGAGCTGTGGTGTAGGTCATAGATTTGGCTTGGATCTGGTGGTGGTGTGGCTGTGGTGTAGCTATAGCTATGATTCAGCCCCTAGCCTGGGAACTTCCATGTGCTAATGGCACCACCCTAAAAAGCAAAAAACAAAACAAAAAAAAACCCACTTTGCACTTTATGTGTTCGGTTCTTTTCCTTCCTTCCTTCCTTTCTTCTCTCTCTATCTCTCTCTCTCTCTTTCTTTCTTTCATTGTCTTTTTAGGGCCACTCCTGCGGTACATGGATGTTCCCAGGCTAGGGGTCTGATCGGAGCTGTAGCTGCCAGCCACAACCACAGCAATGTGGGATCCGAGCTGTGTCTGTGACCCTGAAAGGGACACCTATAGGCTAAAGTAGTGAAAGATATTATTTTCCCTTTGCTTTCCTCCATTTAAAAAAAAAATTTTTTATAATGATTTTTATTTTTTCCATTATAGCTGGTCTACAGTGTTCTGCCAGTTTTCTCCTGTACAGCAAAGTGACCCAGTCACACATACATATATACATTCTGAAAAAAATTTTTTTTAGTTGAATGCCTACTATGTACTGAGCATTATGTTACTTGTGAAGCTATAAAGATGGTTTCTGCTTTCAAAAAAATGTAGGAGAGACAAGTAAGAAAAGAATTATAGGAGTTCCCATCGTGGTTCAGTGGTTAACAAATCCAGCTAGGAACCATGAGGTTTCAGGTTCCATCCCTGGTCTTGCTCAGTGGGTTAAGGATCCGGCATTGCCATGAGCTGTGGTGTAGGTCGCAGACACAGCTCGGATCCATTGTCGCTGTGGCTGTGGCATAGGCCAGCAGCTACAGCTCCAATGAGACCCCTAGCCTGGGAACCTCCATATGCCATGCGTGTGGCCCTAGAAAAGACTAAATAAATAAATAAATAAAGTGAACATTAAAAAAAAAAAGAATTAGAACAAGAGTTCCTGTTGTGGCACAGCAGAGACAAATCCAACTAGTAACCATGAGGCCGTGGGTTCGATCCCTGGCCTCACTCAGTGCGTTAAGGATCTGGCGTTGGGGTGAGCTGTGATGTAGGTCGCAGATGCAGCTCAGATCCTGCATTGCTGTGGCTGTGGTGTAGGCTAGCAGCTGCAGCTCCAATTAGACCCCTAGCCTGGGAACCTCCATATGCCTTGAGTGTGACCCTAAAAAGGAAAAAAGAAAAAAAAAGAATTATAACAAAATGATATATACCCTCATATGTAGAAGTATATTCAAGGTGACTTTGGAGCACAGAGGTGGGATGCATAATTCAGTCTTAAGTATAGAAAGGTAGATGTTCAAGGAAGGCCTCCAAGAGAAAGTGGCACGTAAACCAAATTTTGAAGGGGTGGGAGTTAGCCAGAACCCAGAATGGAGGAAGAGAACATTTTAGGCAGCTAGAACCGTATCAAATTTGTATTGTTATAAAGCTCATTGAGGAGTTCCTGTCGTGGCACAGTGGTTAACGAATCCAACTAGGAACCATGAGGTTGCGGGTTCAGTCCCTGCGCTTGCTCAGTGGGTTCAAGATCCGGTGTTGCCGTGAGCTGTGGTGTGGGTTGCAGGTGAGGCTCGGATCCTGAGTTGCTGTGGCTCTGGCGTAGGCCGGTGGCTACAGCTCCGATTGGACCCCTAGCGTGGGAACCTCCATATGCTGCAGGAGTGGCCCTAGAAAAGGCAAAAAGACAGACAAAAAAAAAAAGTCATTGAGGCACCACTGCTGAGAATTGATTAGAAAGGGACAAAACTGGAGGCAGGTACGAAGGAAATTATTACTGCCCCAAACACATGTAAGAGGATGTCACATTTGAAAGCTATGATCCACAAATAAATTCTGTTAGACCAGGAAGATTTATAATATTGCTTAAAGATAAAGAATACTTTTGGGGAGTTCCCATCATGGCGCAGTGATCGCAGATGCAGCTTGGATCCTGCATTGCTCTGACTCTGGTATAGGCTGGTGGCTACAGCTCCGATTAGTCCCCTAGCCTGGGAACCTCCATATGCCGCAGGAACGGTTCAAGAAAACGCAGGGAAAAAAAAAAAAGAATACTTTTTGTCTCAAGTGAATAAATCCCAGGAGAATCATTTTAGCCCTTTATCTTTTTTCATTTACTGCAACTCAACACAACAGACTTGGTTGCCAGCTCTTTGGATTTTAGGATAGGTGGTATTCTGAAGGCTCTTGGTGCCTAGGCTTGGGAACAGGGTGAGAATGGGTACAGTGTTGAATAGCTAATTTGATCCTTATTTGATTTAGGGCGCTTTCTTTTCTTTCTTTTTGGAGTACTTTATTTTTTATTTCAGTGAATTTTTTTCTATTTACAGATGTATAACCATCATCACAACCTAATTTTAGAACATTTCCATCCCAAGGACTTTTTCTTTCATTTTTTTTTCTTTTTTTTTTTTGTCTTTTTTGTTGTTGTTGTTGTTGTTGCTATTTCTTGGGCCGCTCCCGCGGCATATGGAGGTTCCCAGGCTAGGGGTCCAATCGGAGCTGTAGCCACCGGCCTACGCCAGAGCCACAGCAACTCGGGATCCGAGGCGCGTCTGCAACCTACACCACAGCTCACGGCAATGCCAGATCCTTAACCCACTGAGCAAGGGCAGGGACCGAACCTGCAACCTCATGGTTCCTAGTTGGATTCGTTAACCACTGCGCCAAGACGGGAACTCCTGTTTTTCTTTTTTTAATGGGGCTTTTTCAACAAAAATTATTTTTAGGCTGAAAAAAACAATAATCAAATTTGCATCTTAGAAGGTTTTGTTTGGTGACTACATTTTTATAGACTTGGTAGCACTAATAAAAACTAGCTTTTCAGAAAGGTCAAACCAAGATTAGGGGAGTTCCTGTTGTGGCTCAGTGGTTAACGAACTGGACTGGGATCCATGAGAATGCGGGTTCAATCCCTGGCCTCGCTCAGTGGATTAAGGATCCGGCATTGCTGTGAGCTTTGGTGTAGGTTGCAGACATAGCTCCATCTGTCATTGCTGCAGCTGTGGTACAGGCCTGCAGCTATAGCTCAGTTTTTTTGTTTTGTTTTGCTTTTTAGGACCGCACCCAAGCTTCCCAGGTGAGGGGTCAAATTGCAGCTATAGCTGCCTGCCTACGCCACAGCCAAAGCAACACTAGATCCTTAACCCACTGAGCAAGGCCAGGGATTGAACCCGAAAGCTCATGGTTCCTAGTTAGATTCATTTTCACTGCACCACAATAAGAACTTCACTGTAGCCCTGATTTGACCCCTAGCCTGGGAACCTCTATATGCCTTGGGTGTGGCCCTAAAAAAAAAACCCAAAAAACTAAGATTGGGATTGTTACTTTAGCTTAGACAGATGAGCAAAGGAACAGGTTGTTCCATATTTTCTCTGACCTTTACTGCATTGTTTCTTAAAGTGTTTATGTGTCTCACTGTTACTTTTTCTTAACAAGATTTAGAAGCAAAGGTTATGTATAATCCAAAACATTATTTTTCTTTGAATTTAGAAGTTACGTACATAACCTTTTTTTTTCCTCCTGTCTCTCACCTCCTAGGTTCTGTTGTGAAAATTTGAGAGTTTCAAGGGAAGAGAATGATGTAAAAGAGATAGACTTTCATGCATGGCAAGCAAAGAATAAAGTGCGTTTGAATTACTGGCTATGGCAAGTTTGATAGAAACACTATATAGTCATCCTTGGTTCTTTTGCAGGGTTTACTGTTGACTCATAGTATAACCAGGTGTTCATTACTCAGAATTTTTATTTGATAGAAGATGAAATCTATAATCTCCTGCACATGTGCTAGAAAAGAATGTTTAGGATTTCTTATTAGAAATTTCTGAATAACTTACATAAATGTTACACTTATCAGACATTTACCGTATTTCTACTGACTCTGTGGCTGAGTGTGGGTAATATTTCAATTTCTTTCTCACTCTCTTAAAGTGAAACTGAGGGCCAAAGGAGTTACGAGTTATGAAAGAGAGAGAAGGAAGGAAAGAAGTGGCTGTGGCTAGTAGTCATCTCTCTGAGTCATTAGCCATGAATGCTACTTTGCTGGAGAACATTCAGTGTTTCAAAACCTTGTGATAGGCAGCTCCTTGATTCTGGCTGGTTAGTTTCTACACATCATTGATACCTCCAGGTTCCTTAGTAGAGGTTATAGGGTTTTATAAAGTATTTTTTTCTTTAAGATTTGTTAATCACTTTCAGTGTAACAGCATGAAATCTAACCTTAAGCTCATGAAAAAGTACTATTTGGAGTAGAAAGAATATTAAATGGATGGCCAGTGAGATGGAAATTGTTAATTTTTGAGTGATAACAAATAGATATAATTCTCACTAGATCTTTAAGTTGAAATAAAGCCATTCTTTCCTGGGGTTTGAATTGTTAATTAATAAAGACTTCAACTGAGTGTTACTGAAAAAGAAGTAATAATTCAATTGTTAAAATAAAGTGTCAAAAATTATGAGTATAAATAACTAATAACTGAATAAAAGGAAACTTTTTTTTAACTGTCAGTGTTCCTTTGGCATATACTGCCTCTAGTAGTTGGTGTTTGGTAGTTGGTACTTTGGAAAATAGACACTGCATGCTGATGAAACATGGAGTTGGTGCTCTGAGATACTGTTTTGTTGTTACTGCAAAACTTGTAAAAATCCTTTAGGTTCAGTGTGTCCGGTAGAACTTTGTGCAGTGATAGATTATGTTTGCACCAGCCAGTGTGGTCCCACATGTGAAATGTGGCTAGTACAACTGAGAAAGTGAATTGCAAATTATGTTTAATATAAATATACTAAATATTAATATAAATAATCTTATGTAACTAGTGGCTGCAGTATTGAACAGCACATCTTTAGATATCTGAGGACTGAGCAACCCATTTGATTACCAACCCTTATTTCACTGACCAGTCATTGACATATACTTTAGTGTAATTAATATTTATTTTTAGTACATTAACTGAGGACTATGTTATTTATTTCAGGTATTTCTCATCTTTTTATTGATTTTTTTTGATATTTATCATCATTTATATCATCCTTCAAGTGAGGCCCTTCTGCTTCCACATTTTATAATCTAGCACCCTCTCTCTCAGCCCACCCTCTTTCCTTTTCCTGAATAATTTTTTCCTGTTGTACTTAACATCATCTAACATACTAGAAAGAGAAAATGGATTTTCTCCCTTTATATCCACTGCAGTATTTCCAACACCTAGAACAATACCTGATACTCCCCCCCCCCCAATTTTTTTTTTTTTGGCCACACCCATGGCTTATGGAAGTTCCAGGGCCAGCGATCTAACCTGTACCACAGCAGCCACCCACGCCACAGCAGCAATACCACCAGCTCCTTAACCCGCAGCACCACTAGGAAACTCCAATACCTGTTCCTTTAGAGGTACTCAGGAAATACCTGTGGAATGAATAAATGAGGGTTGTATTTTACCAATAATGAGCACTTATTTTGCATTCTGTGGCAGGCATTGAGTTAGATTAGCTATATGAAATGCACCATGGCCACTGCACTCTTCCATAATTAAACATGTCTTGGAACCATTATTTGAAAGAGAACATTAAATTGGTTAAATCATTAGTTTGACTCTACTTTAGAATTTCAGAAGCAGAAGGGAGCTTGCCAATAATTTGATTCAGGTGCCTAGTGTCACACAATGGATTAAAGTTTCATCAATGTCATTTGTTTCCTTTTCTCACTTTCCTTTTTCCCTTATCCCTACAAACTGTGAATCTTTTCGCTCAATTTTTTTTTTCCCACATCCTCTCACCTTCATTCAGCTAATTCTCATTTTCATCTAGGCCTACCTTTCCAACTGGCTCTACAGTACTCTGAGGAACTACTTAAATCCTTAAGTCAACAGTAGAAGAAACTTTCATCTTTCTTTCTTTTTTTCTTTTTTTTTTTTTGTCTTTTTAGGGCCAAACCCACAGCATATGGAGGTTGCCAGGCTAGGGATCTAATCAGAGCTGTTGCTGCTGGCCTATGCCAGAGCCACAGCAACACCAGAATCGAGCCACATCTGTGACCTACATCACAGCTCACAGCAACGCTGGATCCTTAACCCACTGAGCAAGGCCAGGAATCGAACCCGCAGCCTCATGGTTCCTACTCCGATTCGTTTCCACTGTGCCATGATGGGAACTCCTCATCTTTATTAACTGAAACTTTCCTGTATACTATTATTTTGTATTTATTTTACAACTAACTCCTTGATTGTAAAAGTGTCTCCTGACCACTAGGGCATTCTTAAGAACTTAATGTCTTCAAAACAAAAACTTGAAGAGAGAGAAAAAAAAAAAAAAAAAAAAGGAGTTCCCATCATGGCGCAGTGGTTAACGAATCTGACTAGGAACCATGAGGTTGCCGGTTCGGTCCCTGCCCTTGCTCAGTGGGTTAAAGATCCGGCGTTGCCGTGAGCTGTGGTGTAGGTTGCAGACGCGGCTCGGATCCTGCGTTGCTGTGGCCCTGGTGTAGGCTGGCGGCTACAGCTCTGATTGGACCCCTAGCCTGGGAACCTCCATATGCCGCGGGAGCGGCCCAAAGAAATAGCAAAAAGACCAAAAAAAAAAAAAAAACTTGAAGAGAAAACTGAAAGACAGAATTTTGTTAGCTCCACTTTCCTAGCCTGAGGTCTTTTATTCCATGGTTGAAAGCAGTCCTGCTGGCATAATTTCAAGTTTGTTCTTCCATAAACTCAGTCCAACATATTGTAGGCTTGTAAACATATACATTACTTCATGCTTGCCATGTGTAGTCACTGTGACATAAAAGCTTATCTGAACATCTCTATTCTTTCCTCGTTGAACTTCTTTCCAATTTTTTAAGGAACTGTGGTGTTTAAATATAAACATTGAGGGGAATCATTTATATAAAGAATCTAAGTGGGGTTAAGGAGCCAAATATATTAAGCAACTTCAGGAGTTCTCTGGTAGCTCAGCAGGTTAAGGATACAGTGTCACTGCTGTGGCTCTGGTTATTGCTGTGCTGTGGGTTTTGAAGCTGGCCAGAGAACTTCTGCATGCTATGGGTGAGGCCAAAAAAAAAAAAAAATTCAGTCATCAGATTGTAATTTATTTATTTATTTATGTCTTTTTGCTATTTCTTTGGGCTGCTCCTGCGGCATATGGAGGTTCCCAGGCTAGGGGTCCAATCGGTGCTGTACCCCCCAGCCTACGCCAGAGCCACAGCAATGCAGGATCCGAGCCGCGTCTGTAACCTACACCACAGCTCACGGCAACGCCAGATCGTTAACCCACTGAGCAAGGGCAGGGACTGAACCCGCAACCTCATGGTTCCTAGTCGGATTCGTTAACCACTGCGCCACGACGGGAACTCCATCAGACTGTAATTTAGAGTTTTCTCTTATTTAATCCTCATAAAAGCTCTGAGTAATTATCTCCATGTAAGTTAAGTAACTTGCTTGGAGTCACGTAATCAATAAGTAGAAAAGCTGAAATTTCACATAGTTACATGTATATAACTCCAAGCCTCTGCTTTCTTCCTTTGGTAAGCCATGCTGCCTTCTGGAAGTGGGAGTAATCGGGGAACAAAAGTTACAGTATTTGGAGTTCCCGTTGTGGCTCAGTGGAAACGAATCTAATATCCATGAGGACACAGGTTCGATCCCTGGCCTTGCTCAGTGGGTTAACGATCTGGCATTGCCGTGAGCTGTGGTGTAGGTCGTAGACGTGGCTCAGATCTGGCATTGCTATGGCTGCGGTGTAGGTTAGCCGCTGTAAGCTCCAATTCGATCTCTAGCCTGGGAATCTCCATATGCCTTGCGTGTGGCCCTAAAAAAAAAAAAAGACCAAAAAAAAAAAGTTACAGTATGTGATGTAGAATAGGAGGCAGGTTGTGTTCATTTTTTGTATCCAATGAGCCAACCACAGAAAGAAACCAGTGTTGGCAGTTCCTATCATGGCTTAGCAGTAATGAACCCAGGTAGTATCCGTGAGGACTCAGGTTCTATCCCTGGCCTTGCTCCATGGGTTAAGGATCCAGTGTTGCTGTGAGCTCCAGTGTTGGTTGAAGATGAGGCTTGGATTCCAAATCACTGTGGCTGTGGTGTAGGCTGGTAGCTATAGCTCTGCTTCTACCCCTAGCCTGGGAACTTCCATATGCCAGAGTGCAGTCCTATAAAGACCAAAAAAAGAGAGCGAGAGAGAATGAACAAAAGAAACAAACCAACCATTGTTATTGGGGGTAAGGGAATGAGTATCTGCTGATACCAGGGCCTCTCCCCACTTAACTTTAACCTCTGTCTTTCAAGCCTTTTACTCCTGTTAGTTCACATGAAGTATAAATGCCTTTTGCTGAGGTTCTTGAGCCTGACAGTCGTGATTATATGAAGGTTTATATAAACATTCACCTGGTACATTTGTCTTCTTTGAAAGTTGTTACTACTTGCAAAGCAGTAAATTCTCAAAAAAATGAGCATGCCATTTTTTTCCCACAGAATTTCACAGTAGTTCTCAAGATTGTTTGAATGATAGAATAGTCTATGGTCTTTACATTTCTTCCAGCCTTCATCTGTGACACTTTTCACCTTAACTGGCTATATATAGTTAATAGGTTCTGTGAGCAAAGCGTAAAGTTGAGGAATGCTGTTTCTTCCTTGTCCTCAAAGATAATAAATACTTTTTCATGTCCACTGTACACTAAGTTGTGCCAAACATTGAGAGTTTAGTATAAATGCATCATGTCCCTTGCCCAGCAGAGAAGTCTGAAGATCATTGCAGTTTAAGGTGATGTGTCTGGCATGATGAGTCAGGATCAGCTCTTCACCTCTCTAATCTTATCTCTTGATGCCTTTGCCTTTTTCTCTGTTGTTCCTTCTATTACTGACTTTCAGATTTTAGTGTCACTTAAGATATTTTCTCTGATCTCAGGATAAAGCTAGATACCCCTGTCCCCACCAATATAGATGTAGCACTTCGGTACTCATCATGTGCTATTGTAGATCCTATGGATTTGGACTATGTATCCTATGTATGTAAGCACTTTAAGGGCAAAAACCCTGTTTTTAGTTCCAGCACCTTGCTGGGCACATACTCAGTGGTCAGGAAATCTTTGAATTATGCTTGAGTGACTAAGGAAAGACTTATAATACTGGAAGCAACATTTGAGCCAGTTCCCAAAGGATAGGTAGGAGTTCCCTAGATGGATTTAGGAAAGAAATTCCAGACCTCAGGAGCAGTTTGTACAAATAGGTGAGACAATGAAGAGTTTGCTAGTGACTAGTAGGCTTTCTAATTTCCACATGGAATTTGAGACATAGGTTATTAATTGTAGGATGTTATCTCCTGTCCAGAGTCAGCCAGACTAGACTAGAGTTGGAATAGAAAGCTGCTCCCTCCCTCAATTAGATATCCAGAAGTTGAAAATTAGCCCTTTACTTGAGTATGTATCTGTGTGACCTGTTAATAATTTCTGTTGGTCAACAGAAAGTAACTCTTTTCCCAACCTCTCACTAGTGCTCACCTCCTTGAGATATCTCAAGCTTAAGAAAGTGATATGTTGAATTAAGCTGAGGGAGATAAAATTGAAATAGCTAAGAGCTTACTCTCCTAGGCAGTCCAATTCATATTGGAACTTCAAACATAAAAATACTTTTAAAAGGAAGCATTATACTTTTGTGGTTGATCTTATAAACTGTTTGTTGAAAATACATAGCACGTTCCCCAAATTCCTGTCGAGGCTCTGCAGAAACAAATCTGACTAGCATCCATGAGGGCACAGGTTTGATCCCTGGCCTCACTCAGTGGGTCAATAAGGATCCCACGTTGCCATGAGCTGTGGTGTAGGTCACAGATGCTTTTCAGATCTTCAGTTGCTGTGACTGCGGTGTAGGCCACAGCTACAGCTCCAATTTGACCCCTAGCCTGGCAACCTCCATATGCTGAGGATGTGGCCCTAAAAAGATAAAAAAAAGAAAAGAAAATACACAGCACATTCTCAAGTGTATGATAGGATGTGTTTGCCAACAAAAAAATTTAGAATTATAAATGTCCTTAAAGGTTTTGAATGCTCAGCAGTGTTTGTTTAGAATGAGGCTCTGGTTACAGGGCTTGAACTGCTGCCTAAATCTAAGCTGTAGCTAAGATTCCTTTGCCTATTAAACTTTATAAGGCTTTTTTTTTTTTTTTTTGCTATTTCCCTAAATAAAATAGGAAGAAATTCACAAATTTTAATATGGTATTTGCTGCATTCCTGAGGGCAATAATCTGTGGAAGAAAAGTACTCTAAAGAGAGAGTGTATTATTAAGTGACAAGGAGAGTTGTCTACTTCTTATGAAGTTAGTTGAAGCGAGAGTTACCTTTGCATTTCTTTTTTTTTTCTTTTTTTGCATTTCTAATATATAATGCACAGAAAACTAGAATGGACTCAAGACCTTGATTGTAAATTTTAAAGCCATCAGTGGGTCAGTTTCTTCCCCTCTTACTGCTTGTCTGCTTTTGTTGGGACAAAGTAAATGTTGATAAAATGAAACCAAAACATGCTGGTTAGGGAACCAGCTGGCTTGGTACGTAAGGCAACAGAATTAGAATTTCTGAGAGATTTGTCATTGTAGAGTATGGACTTCCTTGGGAAATGAATATAACTGTAGGAAATAAGTATTTCCCTGGCCATTTAAACAAGAGCCAGAGTGAGTCCTGGAGTTAGAATCAGGAGTTTTAGTCCAGTCTCTGAGCAAAGCATTTAACCTCTCTGACCCTCAGTTTGCGTCTTCAGTAAGGAGTAGGAGATTGAGCCCGATGATCACTAAAAATTCTTTTTAGGAGTTCCTGTTGTGGCTCAGTGGTAACGAGCCCGACTAGTATCCACAAGGACTTGAGTTCAACCCCTGGCCTCACTTAGTGGGTTAAGGATCCGGCGTTGCCATGAGCTGTGGTGTAAATAGCAGACACAGCTCGGATCCTACATTGCTGTGGCTGTGGTGTAGGCCTGCAGACGTAGCTC
Organism: Phacochoerus africanus; assembly: GCF_016906955.1. Classification (NCBI taxonomy): domain Eukaryota; kingdom Metazoa; phylum Chordata; class Mammalia; order Artiodactyla; family Suidae; genus Phacochoerus; species Phacochoerus africanus. Next base: position 85,041,992 of record NC_062551.1, read on the forward strand.
TGATTTGACCCCTAGCCTGGGAACTTCCATATGCCGTTTGTGCGGCCCTAAAAAGACAAGGGAAAAAAAAAAAGAATCCTTTTTATCTTTGAATTTATTGCTTTCAGATACCCAAATCAGCAGTGAGACAAGTCAAGTTGGGCATTCAAATTTGACGGATGGTAAGCAGCAGCCATATGAGGATCCTTAAGTCCATCTGTTCTACTCTTATATGGCTCTGTCAGCATAAACTAGATTCCATAGTACTGTGTTGGGTGTGTGGGTGTGTGTACGCACTTAATGTGCCTTGTTTGAACTAATTCACAATAATATACCCATCTGGGCTGTTTCATTGCTTAATATTTCTGTACAGCAGCCCTCATTGTGTTCAGACTTCCTCCCTGGCCTGCTTCTTCCAGTTTGCTCTCTGGATTCATGGTACAGAAATGTCATCCTCTTCCGTTTCTGACTAACCTCTTTGTAATGACTGGGTTTTTTGCCATGTACCATTGTCTGGCTGCCCCTACCCTGGCCTCTCCTGTTTTGCCTTTTTTTTTTTTTTTTTTTTTTAACTGTAACAACTGTGATAGGTGTTGCTGGCATTTATAGAAAGCTTTCCATGTGCCATGCACATTACAAAGTGCTTTCTTTACGTTCATGTCATTTAATCCTTACACCTGCCCTATGCTAGTATTATTATGCCCATTTTACAAATTAGGAACTGAGGCTCAGAGAGATTAAGTAGTTTGCCTAGTGTTAACACCTAGTGAAAGATCTGGAATTAAAATTTTAGTCTGCCTCAAAGCTTACCCCTTAAATAAGTATGCTACATTGTCTCCTTGATAATGATAACTGCAGTATGTTGAGCACCTACTAGGTACTGGGCAATGCATTTGCCACCCTTTGCTTCCTCATTTTACTGGAATGGGAGGCACTATTTTACATGGTTTGCTTTTAGGCTAATAATTATAAGGACCAGCTTAGAAGGTATTTGACATTCTTAGATTGGAACATTCTTTCATTGTGAAATTGCAATGAATTTTTCCTTTTATTCTTTCCTATTTCAATGATCAATATAACATTTTTTTTTTTACTTCTACCAGTATTAACAATTGAGTACTACCCAGATGTACATTTTTTTTTTCCTACTTAGCGTCTTTACCTTAGCTTTTTTTTTTTTTTTTTCCTTTATCAAAAGCAGACAACAAAGATAAGATAATGGGGAAAGAGAAGCAGATGCCAAGTAAAGTCAAAGGGAAAATCCAGATACTAGAAATCTTTCTGGGAGTTCCCATCGTGGCTCAGTGGTTAAAGAACCCAACTAGGATCCATGAGGATGCACATGTTCAGTCCCTGGCCTCGCTTAGTGGGTTAAGGATCCAGCATTGCCATGAGCTGTGGTGTAGGTCACAGACTCAGCTCGGATCCCAAGTTGCTGTGGCTGTGGCGTAGGCTGGTGGCTGTGGCGTAGGCTGGCAGCTGTAGCTCTGATTGGACCCCTAGCCTGGGAACCTCCACATGCCGTAGGTTCAGCCCTAAAAAGACAAAAGAAAAAGAGAAAAGGAAGAAAGAAAGAAATCTTTCTGGAATCTCAGTTTGGAGAACAAAGATTTAAACTAAAAGCTTAGTTTTGGGAGTAGTAGCTATCATTTGTTAAAGGAATATTAGGGCTTTGATAAATGGGATTTGACCTCACTAGCCTTAGTTTCTTTAGGGTACATAATATATTCTTCTCCTAAACAAAAAAGAAAACAAATATATATAATATTCTTCACAATGCCTGTTAGTCCCCCTTTACTTTCAGATGTTAAATTCATCAAGTTGTATCCTAAATATTTATTATTTGGCTGTATATAAATTAGTTGTATCTCAGTTAAAAAGAAAAATCAGTATGCAAGCTGGCCCTGCTGTTGCTGCATGTTGTTAGGCAATACTACCTATATGTATTATACACAGCATGTAGGGCCACTGCCTATAATTCTGTGTTCCCCAAGAACATTATTGAACTTTAGCAGAAAGAGAAATATTGTATAATACCTTACAAATGCTTATTTCAAGTTTACTATTTTAGTAAGCAAATTTTTCAGAAGTATTTATATTTTAGAAAAGGTATATTTAATTCTAAAATATTGTTCTCAGTGCTCACTTTGGCAGCACATTTACTAAGATATTGTTCCTAATGTTATTAATTCCCAGTACATAGATCTTATTTTGCTCTGAGTATGCCACTCACAGGTAGGAAATTTTAGAGCAAGCAGTGAAGCACCATCAGAATGGTCTGATTTTGAGGCAAGCCTGTATCTAAAACATACATTTGAATGGACTTCTGCTCCCATTAGTCTGCTATGCAAAACCTTGATGTTTCTCATGCGATTAAATTGACACCTTCTTTGGTAAACTCTTGAGTAACCTCCCTTTCTTCATGGCAATGAGTATGGAGAGTTGTAACCAAGCTCAATGTCAGGAAAAGTAGGTGTGGACTTTTAGGGCTGAATGTGGTTGGCAGTCTCCTCCCCTTTCTGAACTTGAGCTCTTCACAGTGTGCACTCTGGAATGACAGGCATTCCCGTGTGAAGAGAGCCGGCGTGAAGACATGTTTATGAGAACCACCAGTGTCTGCCCACGATATTGGAAAATAGAAACTCCTGCAGATTAACTCACCTCGTGCCATTTCCTGATGTTTGGCAGTGACGCTGAGAGAGGAGTGTATATCCCCTCCTTATGTGGATTTATTGTTTAAGGAAATTTTGCTTGGGTCCAGGACAGTTTGTTGTTGTGAGACACATCAGACAACATAATCATGGGGCAAGCTGACATCTCCAGACCGGTAAATCCAGATGGAGTTGGTGAGTAATAAAAGGCAAAGAAACAAAACCTTGACAGAGGCAAGGCAGGTCTACAGGTGAAGTTGAATATTTTATAGGAATTTGAATGTGAGGATTTTGATTTGGGGACCTTTATCACTCTGTGAAAAAGAAATGAAAAAATATGAGTTAATTTTTCATTCAGTTCTGTTAATTTACCACTCGTGGTTTTGTTTTACTTGATCCCTTTGGACTTTTTAAAGATAATATTGCTATGAAACCGTCTGTTAATTTCTTGCCTTTGCAAAAAAAATAAGTAAGTGCTACAGGAACTTGTGTTTAGAAATCAGTGGTGCTTTACTGCTATTTTGCAGGACTTCAGCAATTGCTGAATATATGTGATGTAGAGCTAGAACTGTTGACTTCTATAAACAGGATCATTTTTAAGAATTTGACTTAACTTTTTAGACTCAGTTATACATTTTTCAAGTAAGTCTCAGGCTTTTTCCATTGTGCTGGTGTTTCTGTTTCTCACAAGGCAATACTTAGTATAAACATCTCCAGGGAGTTCCCATCCTGGCTCAGTGGTAACAAACCCGACTAGGACCCATGAGGACAAGGATTCGATCCCTGGCCTCACTCAGTGGGTTGAGGATCAGCATTGCCATGAGCTGTGGCATATACATAGATCGCAGACGATGCTTGGATCTGGTGTTGCCATGTCTGTGGTGTAGGCCAGCAGCTACAGCTCTAATTTGACCCCTAGCCTGGGAACTTCCATATGCTGTGGGTGTGGCCCTAAAAAGGAAAAAAAAAAAACATCTCTGAAGTCAGTGCTTTGCATTTAAAGTATTATTGTCTCAGAGATAGCTGGAGACCAGGCTGATAATTGTAAGCATAGCCAGAGTTTCAAAGCATGTATGTGAAATGGAAGTCCACTGCCACTAAAGAGTCACTTTCCCAACCTTGTGGGGTTTGTGTAAGATGAAGATGGAAACATAGAAGGATAGATTTAAGTGACTATTCATTAAAGCATTGCTAAATATAAGCAAAGTGAGGGAGGCTGTGAATCATTTATTTTTTATTAAAGTATAGTTGATTTACAATGTCATGCCCATTTCTACTGTATAGCAAAGTGACTCAGTCATATATATATATATGTTATTTTTCCATCGTGGTCTATCCCAGGAGATTGGATGTAGTTCTCTGTGCTGTTCAGTAGGACCTCATTGCTTATCCATTCTAAATGTAATAGTTTGCATCTATTAATCCCAAACTCCCAGTCCATCCCACTCCCTCCACCCTCCCTCTTGGCAACCACAAGTCTGTTTTCCAAGCCTGTGTGAATCTGTTTCTGTTTTGTAGATAGGTTCGTTTGTGCCATATTTTAGATTCCACATATAAGTGATATCATATGATGTTTGTCCTTCTCTTTCTGACTTAACTTCACTTAGAATGATAATGTCTAGTTGCTGCAAATGGCATTATTTTGTTCTTTTTTATGACTGAGAAATAGTAGTGAATCAATCCTTGACATTGTACTATTTTTTGTTTTTTAAAAAAAGGTTTATAAGGAGCTCCCTGATGGTCTAGTAGTGGTTGGAACTCAGCACTTTCACTCTTGTAGCCCAAGTTCAATACCTGATCTTGGAACTGAGATCCCACATCAAGCCACTGCATGCAACAGGGGGAAAAAAAAGTTTATACCTTCTTATACCTTCTCTTTGATTTATGAAGCAGCAGAAAACATGTTTAGTGCCAGGTTGCTTTTTTTTTTTTTCCTTCAGAAATGAAATATGTTAGTGACTTTAAAGGAAACCATAAAGTGTGAGAACACAGGTAGCACTCCCAGATGTGTTTCATGATTTAATGTGATTTCGTTTCTAAAGAGAACTTACCAGATGAAATTCCTACGAAGTATTTTTCATGTTTTACTGAAACTGAGGCGCATAGATCACAAAGTGAGTTATTCAGCCACAGACTTTTGGAGTAAAATCAGAACTTGACTTACTTTATCTTGATCACCAGGGCTGGATGCGTATCAATTCAGTAGCTCACTTTTTTTTCCATTAATGAAATAGTTCAGAAATAGACACGGATATAGAAAAAATTATAAAGGCCCCTCTGGGGCCATTACCCAGCTTAAGAAATGAAATTAAAAACAAAACTATATCTCACTCCACCACTCTATAGCCACATTCTCTCATGATGACATTTTGCTTCTTTGCTCACGGAGGTAATCACTCTCCTAAATTTGTTAAATTCCTTTTTGGCCCACTAAATTCTCCTGTGGTTTCTACTACAAAGATAGTTCTCTGTTAACAGATTAGGATGTAAATCATGCTAGGCATTTATCTATGAGGTTTGAAAAGCAAGAAATGGGGATAAGCAATGACATCTTGCTGTATAGCACAGGGAACTGTATCTAGTCACTTGTGATGGAACATAATAGAGGATAATGTGAGAAAAAGAATGTGTATACATACATATGTGTGTGTGACTGGGTCACATTGTTGTACAGTAGAGACAAAACGCTGTAAACCAACTATAATGGAAAAAATAAAAATCACTAAAAAAAAGAAAGAAAAAAAAGAAAAGCAGGAAATGGGCAAGCAGGTACAACTTATTGATGAGTGGTGGTATTTATGAAGAATACCCATTTAACATCTATATACTAGACAAAAAATTTCATCTCAATAAAGTTTGAAATATTTTCTGCCTTTAAAAAAAAGTGAGAATCAGAGTTCCCATTGTGGCTCAGCAGTAATGAACCCTACTGGTATCCATGAGGGTGCAGGTTCAATCCCTGGCCTCACTCAGTGGGTTAAGGATCCGGCATTGCTGTGAGCTGTGGTGTAGGTCGCAGATGCAGTTCAGATCCCGAGTCGCTGTGGCTGTGGTATAGGCCGGCAGCTACAGCTCCAATTTGACTCCTAGCCTGGGGACTTCCATATATTGTGGGTGCAGCCCTAAAAAGACCAAAAAGGGGGGGGGAGAATCAATACTCATCAGTTTTTCTGCCTACCAGTAACCCTAATAAAAGACAAGTGAAGAAGAATTAGAGATCACTTGGGTACCTAACTAAAAATTTAATGTTCTCTCTGGGTTTAATTTTTGGGTTTTACTTCTATTACCTATGTAATTCGTAAGTAACTATAAGCTCTTTTAATGGACAGACGCCATTATATCATTTATAATTTAGGATGTATTGTTTCTTTCCTTCCTTCCTTCCTTCCTTCCTTCATTCCTTTCTTTCTTTTTTTTGCGTCCAGTGGCATATGGAGTTCCCAGGATCATATCCAAGCTGCATTTGCAGCCTGGAATTGAACCCATGTCTTGACGCTGCAGAGATGCTGCCAATCGCATTGTACCACAGTAGGAATTCCTCAAGATATATTCTATTTGAGCAAATCATGACCAAGTCATCAAGACTTAACATTGACACTTTGAGGACTATACCATTGGTCTTTTACCAAACATAACAGTTTCTTGATGAAATTTAAGTAGCATTTCAGAGTTCCCGTCATGGCTCAGTGGTTAATGAATCCGACTAGGAACCATGAGGTTTCAGGTTTGATTCCCTGGCCTTGCTCAGTGGATTAGGGATCCGGCGTTGCCGTGAGCTGTGGTGCAGTTCGCAGACTCGGCTCAGATCCCAAGTTGCTGTGGCTCTGGTGTAGGCTGGTGGCCCAGCTCCAATTAGACCCCTAGTCTAGGAACCTCCATGTGCCTCGGGAGCAGCCCTAGAAAAGGCAAAAAGACCTCCCCCCCCCAAAAAAAAAGAAAAGAATTTTAAGTAGCATTTCAATAGGTAGGTATCTGGTAAGAGTACCTTACCGTATCTTAGCAGATTCTTTGGAAGGATAAATGTAGATCGCAAATTAAGACTTAAGTCACTTGTTTAAAGTTCTAGACCTGAATCATAGTTTTGGTTTTCAAAATTGGTACTAGGAGGAAAAACGGGGGGTTGTCGCAGTGGGTTAATAATCTGGCCTTATCTCTGTTGTGGCACTGGTTTGATCCCCAGCCTGGTGCAGTGGGTTAAGGATAAATTGTTGCCACAGCTGTGACCTACATGGCCAAAAAAAAGGAAAAAAAAAATTGGTAGTGGGTTTTGCAAGCCAAGTAATGAAAAAATGAATGAATGTATTTAAATGTATTTAAATGTACAGGCTCTGTATGGGTATAATTCTCATCTGTGCCCTTAAGTTTACTTTCTAGGAGTTCCCGTCATGGCGCAGTGGTTAATGAATCTGACTAGGAACCATGAGGTTGCCGGTTCGATCCCTGGCCTTGCTCAGTGGGTTAAGGATCCGGCGTTGCCATGAGCTGTGGTGTAGGTCACAGACGAGGCTCAGATCCCTCATTGCTGTGGCTCTGGCATAGGCCGGCAGCTGCAGCTCCAAATGGACCTCTAGCCTGGGAACCTCCATATGCCATGGGAGCAGCCCAAGAAATGGCAAAAAGTCAAAAAAAAAAAAAAGAAGAAGAAATTTACTTTCTAGTTAAGAATTTAAAACAGCAAGTTCCTGTCAGGGGTCAGCAAAAATAAATCTGACTAGTATCCATGAGGACACAGGTTCGATCTCTGGCCACACTTATTGGATCCAGTGTTGCTGTGAGCTGTTGTATAGTCCAGTAGCTACAGCTCCAATTCATCCCCAACCTGGGAACCTCCATATGCCGTGGGTGCGGCCCTAAAAAGACAAAATAATAATAATAATAATTTCAAACATTAAAAGTAAAAATCCAAAATATTTTAAAATTAGAGTTCCTTGGTAGTGCGGTGGGTTAAGGATATGGTGATATCAGCTGCTGTAGTTTGGGTCGCTGCTCTGGCACAGGTTCATTCCCTGGCCTGGGAATTTCTTCATGTGGTGGACATGACCAAAAAGAGAGAAAATTGTTTAACTCATTTAAGATAAGTCATGTTACTTTTTTTAATGTGTTAGAATCCCATGGCTTATGGTGGAAATACAGACCTGTTAACCAAGAGGAGTCTATTTCAGATAAATAACCTTTGCATGAAGACGCATGCAAATTTATGAGATAGTATCCAACTATTGTTTTTACTGTAGGTTTTTTTTCTAACAACAAGTGAGCTGATAGAGTATTCGAATGCAGAGTAAGAATTTGTGCTGTGGTGACCATTCAAGGAAATGAACAGTTATCTTCAGCAGTTCATAAAAAAATACCATCCTTAAGTAAAATATGTCCACAGGAAGAGCCAGTAGATTTGCCGAGATAAAACATTCAAATAATACTTTGTAGTTCTCAATCATAGAAGCGCTTTCTGTGTTCACTAGAATCTTTTACTATGTATTATATTAAAACAGCAGCTGATTAGCACATGTCCTTAAATTAAGCACAAGACCAAAGAATTTTAATAACCTCTAGCCAACCATTTAGTCTGGAACATCTAGAACTTTCCTTCTGTCTCTATATGTCCATTCCCCTTCTTTAGTTTGTTTTGTTGTTATTGTTGCCGTTGCCCCACTATGCCCTTTTTTTTTTTTTTTTCTTTTTTTCCAGTTACACCTGTGGCATGTGAAAGTTCTCAGATCAGGGATAAAACCCACACCAGAGGAGTTCCCATCCTGGTGCAGTGGAAACTAATCCAGCTAGGAACTATGAGGTTGCAGGTTCGACCTCTGGCCTCAATCAGTGGGTTAAGGATCTGGCACTGCCATGAGCTGTGGTGTAGGTCACAGATGTGGCTCGGATCTGGCGTGGCTGTGGCGTAGGCCAGCAGCTGTAGCTCCGATTTGACCCCTAGCCTGGGAACCTCCATAGGCTGTGGGTGTGGCCCTAAAAAGCAAAAAGCAAAAAAAATATTCAAACCACAGCAGTGACCCAAGCCACTACAGTGACAACACTAGGTCCTTAACCCACTGTGCCACAGGAAAGAACTACTATAGCTATTTCACAGGTTTGGGGTTTTTTTAGGGTTTTTTTGCTTTTTAGGGCCATATCTGTAGCATATGGAAGTTCCCAAGCTAAGGGTTGAATCGGAGCTGCAGCTGCTGGCCTACACCACAGCCACAGCAACCCCAGATCTAAGCTGCGTCTGCCACCTATAACAGCTCACGGTAACACCAGATCCTTTAACCCACTGAGAGGGACCAGGGATCGAACCTGCATCCTCATGGATACTAGTCAGGTTCATTACCACTGAGCCACAATGGGAACTCCTTCACTTTTTCTTTTTTTCTTTCTTTTTTTTTTTTTTTTTTTTTTTGCCACCCCATGGCTTAATGGAGTGGGGCCAGAGATCAGATCCCAGCCCCAGTCGCTGCAACACCAGGTCCTTAACCCACTGTGCTGGGACTTGAACCCATGTAGCAGCAATCCCAAGATGCTACCAATCCCGTTGTGCCATTGCGGGAATTCCCACAACAGCATTCGGAAGTTCCTGGGCCAGGGATCAAAACCATGCCACAGAAGTGACAAGACCATATCCTTAATTGCTAGGCCACCAAGGAACTCCAACAATATTAATGATGATTAGATTATTAGTATTAATCTAAAAAATAGATGGATTAATTAAAAATAAACTTCATGGGAAGTTCCTTGGTGGTTCAGTGGGTTAAGGATTCAACACTGTCACTCCTATGGCTCAGGTCACTGCTGCGTCTTTGGTTCATTCCATGGGCCAGGAACTTTTGCATGCTGCAAGCATGGCTAGAAATAAAAAAACAAACTTCACAGGACTTGGAAGAAAAACCCTGGGCATTATTTGGTCATCAGAATTATCAGAGACATTTCTCATACCTATCTAAAAACAAATGCTTCTAAGAAAAAAGGAACAGTCATACTTTCTTCATGTAATCCAGGAATGAGGAGAAAGTGACAGTACAGAGGTTTGTTGTATCAGAAATTATTATTCCCTCTCTTTGCTTCAGTAGATTTTATGAATAGCTTATTGTCACAACAGTGTATTCTCTTTCTACTTGTAGGTTAATTTTGATAAAGTTAAGGGGTTTTTTTTCCAAAGAAAATATATTTTCTGGCATCTCACTATAAAAACTTTCTCTCAACTTGGATTTTTTTGTTGTTTTATTTTTGTTTGTTTGTTTGTTTTTTAGGGCCACACTAAAAAACAAACATCTGGAAGTTCCCAGGCTAAGAAGCGAATCAAAGCCACAGCTGCCGGCTACACCATAGCTCACAGCAGTGCCGGATCCCCAACCCACTAAGCAAGACCAAGGATTGAACCCACACCCTCATGAACACTAGTCGGATTCGTTTCGGCTGAGCCACAACAGGAACTCCTAAACTTGGAATTTTATCAAAAAAGTAGACACATCAAATTGCCGGAGTAGAAGTTCCCATCACGGCTCAATGGTTAACGGACCCGACTAGCATCCATGAGGATGAGGGTTCGATCCCTGGCCTTGCTCAGTGGGTTAAGGATCTGGCATTGCCGTGAGCTGTGACGTTGGTCACAGACGCGGCTTGGATCCCGCATTGCTGTGGCTCTGGTGAAGGCCAGTGGCTACAGCTCCAAATGGACCCCTAGCCTAGGAACCTCCACATGCCACATGTGTGGCCCTAGAAAGACAGAAAGACACACACACACACACACTCACACAAAATTGCCAGTGTAAAGCAGCATCATTTCTCAATGCAGTCATTATCACAGAACTATTTTCCCAGAGTTGAAGTCCCAGATCTAATTGTACCTGCAAGTTCAGAGAGAGAGCTTCTCCCTGACTATCTTCTTGAGTGCCTTGCCCAGTTTTGTTTCTCAAAGAACTATGCAGTATTTCCAAGGGAAGTTATGAGCCTGCTCTAGAGAGACCCTGCTTTGTTCATCAGTGGCTGGTTTTGTTTTCTGTAATGTTGTTGCAATTTTCTAAAACAATTTTTTTTTTAGGTCTGCACTCGTGGCATATGGAAGTTTCCAGGCTAGGGGTCTAATCAGAGTTGTAGCTGCTGGCCTACGCCGCAGCCACAGCAATACACGGTCCAAGCTGCATCTACGACCTACACCACAGCTCACAGCAGCGCTGGATCATTAACCCACTGAGTGAGGCCAGGGATCAAACCTGTATCCTCATATATTCTATTCAGGCTCATTACCGCTGAGCAACAACAGGAACTTCCCAATTTTTTAAATCCAATAATAATCCTCTTTTAGAAGCCAAAAATGGGTATAAGTACAATGTTTAAGCACCATAAATTAATGGTTCTAATTTAGAACCACTAATTTAGAGTTATGACTACTTGCAGAGTTCTAATGGTGTCAAAATGTTTGTATAAAAGCAAGATCTGTTTCAAGGTAGATAGGCATAAATGGTAATTAAACAGAACAGTCAGATTATTATCAAACGAATTGGTCACAAAATATATAAGTGAAGCCATTATGCTGTACACCTTAGCTTTAAACAATAATAGATAATTAATACCTCTTAATAATGGAGTGTGTATCTTGTTGCACAAAGCTATACGTATTTTTAAGTTTTAGACAAATAACTGATTTAATAGAAGTTTCTTGGAGGAGTGCTCTGGTGGAACAGTGGTTTAAGTATCTGGCGTTGTCAGTGCTGTGGCCCCAGGGTTCCATCCCTGGCCCCAAATCTTCCACATGCAATGAATGTGGCCAAGAAAAAAAAAGAAAAGTTTCATAGGTAAAATGGGAGAATTTTATACACTTTAAATTTACACATTTTTTAAAAACCCTTAAGGTATAAGAAATTGGGGTGGAACTAAGACAGTCCCAGTAATTTTGCTGCTTATTACTAAGTCCAGTGAAGGAGAAAGGGTAATGAAGGCTGTCTTGAAAACTGCATTTTCTGTCACCTCCAGTTTGCCTGCGTCTTACCTTGCCTTCCAACAAGGATGATTAAGAATTGGTTGTAAGGAGTTCCCATCGTGGCACAGTGGAAACGAATCCGACTAGGAAACATTAGGTTGTGGGTTCGATCCCTGGCCTCGCTCAGTGGGTTAAGGATCCGGCATTGCCGTGAGCTGTGGTGTAGGTCGCAGATGTGGCTCAGATCTGCCGTTGCTATGGCTGTGGTGTAGGCCTACAGATGCAGCTCCAATTAGACGCCTAGCCTGGGAACTTCTATATGCCGCTGGTGTGGCCCTAAAAGGACAAAAGACAAAAAAAAAGAATTGGTTGTAAGATGAACTAGGCTTACTGTTTAACCCTGTTTTATCCCTTTTCTTTAGCAAGTAATGTAAATATAGTATGCATCTACAACAAATTTAATGACTACTTTATCTGAAGATGAAAAGTGCTAAGTAATTTTTTAATAATACTATACATTTATTTTAAAATAGCCTCAGAAATTCATCTGAAACAACTGAACTTGAACTAAAAAATAAAAAGCTTGAATTAAGTCTTGACTAGGTCAGCAGAAATTGACAGAACAGTGTAAATCAACTATAATAAAAAAGAATTTTTTACAAAAATCTTAACCAAGAAAAAACCGAGGATTAAAGAAAGAAACTACTAGAATAATACATAATATAGGAAACACACCTATGAAATGTGCAGTGCTATAACTTGAATGAGGGAGTAAGTAGTTTAAATGCTAGGGCCTAGTTTCAGGGTACTACTACTCAAACCAGAAACTCCAGACTGTAATTTAGTTTATCTTCCTCTCCCAGTCTCCACCCCTTCCAAAAAAACACCAAAACCTCCAACTCCGTGACATGATTTCCTAGTGAGCTGCAGCTGCATGACTCAAAGAAAAAGTGTTTTCTTTGGAATGCACAATTGTAAAACTATAGCCAGCATCCTACACCCTGTTTTCTGGCAAACAAAGGGAAACAAGGAGGGAAGCCGCCTTGTTTTGGCTCTCGTGGGAAACAGAATGGGGCCATAAGGACATTTTAAATTACGTAATTAGTTTAAACAGAAATAGTGGAATATCCAAATGTGACTCTGCATTTCTTCTGTCAAGTTGGAAATGGGGGAGAGATGGTCATAAAATCAGAATTGTTAAGAATAAATATTTGGCTGATTTTTAATTTTTTTATTTTTATTTTTGGCCACACCCTCAGCATGTGGAAGTTCCAGGGCCAGGGATCTAACCTGTGTCAGAGCTCTGGACCCAATCACAGCAGTGACAATGCCAGATCCTTAACCCACTGCACCACCAAGGGAACTCCCAGGCTGATTTTTTTTTAAAAAGAATATATGTCTAAATGGAATTTGATCATGGAAGATCAATACCTATTTCATAGACCCTCCAAAGTTGGATTTAGGCAAACTGCTGAGTAGGTCTTTCCGAAGAATGTTATCATTAGTCTACGTTCTGTCTGGTACCTTCCCTTCTTGAAAATACTTTTTTTTTTTTTTTTGTCTTTTTGCCTTTTCTAGGACCGCTCCTGTAGCATATGGAGGTTCCCAGGCTAGGGGTCTAATCAGAGCTGTAGCCACCGGCCTATGCCACAGCCACAGCAACACGGGATCCTTAACCCACTGAGCAAGGCCAGGGACCGAACCGGCAACCTCATGGTTCCTAGTCAGATTTGTTAACCCTGCGCCACAACGGGAGCTCTGAAAATACTCTTAAATATAAGTAGGGAAGGCTTGACTGGCTGTCTCCCACTATCATTTAATTACCTGAAGATCCTACCCTTCATATGTAGGACATTTGATGGAATCCAGTTTTTGTTATTTCCCTCTGCTATCAACATAGTTGGTTTGGGGGTAAAAGAGAAGGTAATTTACGTCTTTTCATTAGGAATGATTAATCTCCTTCTCTTTCTACTTTTTCTGAAAGCTTTCATCCATGAGAACACTCGCTCGATCGAGAATTTATTTCTTTCAGCAGTCACCTAAATAAAGAATGTGTGGGAAGAACTTTATCAACACTTTATTTCGGTCAGTTACAGGTGTTGCTCTTGAATAATGGTTAAAAGTTGAGTTTCCAGAGCACTCCCAGACTAGTCTCTGCCAGCAATGCCTAAGAGTCCTCTATCTCCTACCTATCTTAACAACATGAAGACTCTGTCTTATAAAAAGATATAAAGCATACCGCAGTCAGTATAGAAAGGATATGATTTATGAATTAAAAATATGTAATCCAATGCAAAAATAATGTAAAATAATTATCTAAATCATAAAATTGATTGCTGTATCTAATTTAAGTACAAAGTAATGACTTCTAACAGAAGTGAACAAAGGATTGATAAAAACCTAACTTTAGTATTTGAACCCTTTGAAGATTTGATAGAAAATACCCAAAGACTAAAATACACAAAGAAAAGCAGTGCAGTGGTGGGGAGCCAATGAAATGACATTTATAAAGTGCTGAAATTAAATACACACACAAAAAACTCAACTCCCAGCTGAAACTACTATACCCAGTAAAAATATCCTTCAAAAATGATGAAATAAAATTCTTCTGGTTGGAAGCACAAAATTGCAGGAAGAAATGAAGAGTACCTGAAGACAACATAAAAGGGAGTTCCCGTCGTGGCTCAGTGGTTAACAAATCCAACTAGGAACCATGAGGTTGCAGGTTCGATCCCTGGCCTTGCTCAGTGGGTTAAGGATCCAGCATTGCTGTGAGCTGTGGTGTAGGCTGGTGGCTACAGCTCGGATTTGACCCCTAGCCTGGGAACCTCCATATGCCTCGGGAGCAGCCCTAGAAGAGGCAGAAAGACAAAAAAAAATAAAAAATAAATAAAAAAATAAAAGAATATTGTTTGTTAAAACAATAATTTTTGTTTAGTTTATTGTTAGGTGTAGGTAGAAGTAAAATATGACAACACAAAGAGTAAATAGAGCTGAAATATAAGATTCTTGCAGTGTTCTGTAAGTTGTGAAATTACTAACTTAATGTACATTATAAGTGAAAGAGGCACAGAACAAATGAGACAAATAGGAAGTAAATAGCGAAATGGTAGACTTAAACCCAACTGTGTCAGTGAAATCATTAAATATAAATGGACTAAACACTCTAAAAGACAGCAGTTTTTAAACTAGAGAGAAAAAATTAAAGCAAAAATGTTATTGGAGCAATATAGGGAATTTCATGATAAAAGGGTCAGTGCAATGGGAAGATAAACTCTAAATTTGTATGTACCCAATAATCTATGAAATATAAGAAATTAATAGAACTAAATAGAGAAAGAGACAGATCCACTTTCAAAGGTAGAAATATTAACATACCTCTCCCAGTCATTGACAGACAAACTGACAACAGATGAGAATGTATGTTGATGATTTGTACAGCATAATTAACCAACATGACCTAATTGGCATATATAGAACACTACACTCATTAACTGCACAATACACTTTCTCCCCAAGTGCACTTGGAGCATGTTATAAACCTAACAGAAAAATAAGTATAAACTTTTTATTTATAATTTAAACTCTATCTGAGACTAGAAAACACAGGAAAGATCCTCACAGTTCTTCTCTAGGAATACTTTACTCAAGTAGGAAACACTGGTCTGCTGCCATGATTTTCTTTTTTTCTTTTTTTCTTTTTCTGTCTTTTTAGGGCCACACCCGAGGCATATGGAGATTTCCAGGCTAGGGGTCAAATCGGAGCTACACCTACCAGCCTATGCCACAGTTACACAGAGCAACACCAGATCCAAGCCATGTCTGCGACCTACGCCACAGCTTATGGCAACCCCCAATCCTTAACCCACTGAGCAAGTCCAGGCATCAAACCCGCGTCCTCATGGACACTGGTCAGGTTCATTAACTACTGAGCCACCATGGGAACTTCTGATCCCATGATTTTCTAGTTTATTTTTCTTCAACAAAGAATTAGGTTATATGCAGAGAAAGTCTTCCTCTGTCTCTTTTACTATGCATAAAGTTTCCTGATGGTAATCTGGAATTGGATTTAACAAACCTGACTGTTTATGACAATCACCTTGGAAAATTTTTGATAACAAATTTCTAGATCCCACCTCCGAGTTTTGAAAAGGCAACTTGGCTTGTTCCAAGTATTTGAAAAGATTTGGGAGTCACAAGTCACAGAAAAAAATGGTCTGTTTGTCATCAAAGTGAGGAGAGGAAGGAAAGGAGAATGTGAGAATATAAGAAAATGAATGCATCTGGGATAACAACTGTGTCAGGAGTGGGTGTGGCTGAACCCCACTGCATTATGCAAGAGGAATATTGACTTCTAAAAGTTTTAATGAACATGAAAATTAAGCACATTTACATAAAGCATCAAAGTAAACAACTGTTCTCTTTGTTTTTTGTATTCAGTGACTTGATGGCAGAAGTGTTCATTTTTATTGTAAGCTCTTGGTATTTTACATACACACTGTAATTTTTTAATATAAACTAAGCTCAGTGGGCGGATTAGCAGGAGATTTTGAGTTCTTCTGCTAGCAGGCATGGATATATTTGAGGATTTCCCGTTGTGGTGCAGCGGAAACGAATCTGACTAGTATCCATGAGGATGTGGGTTTGATCCATGGCCTCACTTGGTGGGTCGGGAATCTGGCATTGCCCGAAGTTATGGTGTAGGTCACAGATGCAGTTTGGATCTGGCGTGGCTGTGGCTGTGGCTGTGGCTGTGGCCGCCAGCTGGAGCTCTGATTCGACCTCTAGCCTGGGAACTTCCATATGCAGTGGGTACAGCCCTAAAAAAGCAAAAAATAAATAAGTAAATAAATAAATTGGAAAGGATAACATGATTTTGTTGTTTTGGATTTATAAGAGAAAGGAGACACATAAAAATGTTGTTGAATATAATGAAGAACTAAAAGGGATAAACTGAGGCCTGCTTTAGAGGGTGATTAGGTGTCCGAGAGGATGGTGGAAGCAGGCTAGATTAGATATATCTCCTTTGAGGACTTTACAGACAGGAACATTTCTGTGACTATGTTACCATCTAACATTCCTAAAATTTTTTGGCTATTTTTCTTTGTAAAAACATCACAACTGGCACTAATAACCTTTACTTTCATATTGTTGGGTGTTTTGGTTTGGTTTGGGGTTTGGGTTTTTTATGTTATCTTCCCTATTATTTTTCACCAAGCAAGCATTTTCCTGTGTGTCTTTTGGAATTGAGTGACGTTCACTTAGTGGGTGGATTAGCAGGAGATTTAAAGTTTCAGTCCCTCCAGCCTCTGTAAGGAAGACTACTATTTTAAATAAATAGTTTATATTACTTAGCTCCATTTCTGAAAGTGTTATCATTAACATGTGTTAAATATTATGATATCATGAATGCTCTGAGATATCTTCAAGTCTCATTAATATTCCATAATTGGTAGAATAATTGGCAAGTGCTTAAGGTACTCACTCTTGAAACCAATACCATGTATTCACCCTAGTGCCACTCATGGTCTATCCCAGGGTACCACTGAGGGGAAATTGTTATGACAGGGGTTATTCTAAAGTCTCTGTCAACTACACTCTTAAAAATATGGTGCAGTCATATTCTATTGCATTTCATGTAAAGAAAGCAGTTGAAACCCAAAACGTCCTCATATAAAGAAAAGAGTCACTGTCCTCTGTCATCATTATCTCTTGCACTTCAGGAACAGAACCATGTTTTGCCTAAGTCATCTGGGCACAGCAAAGTAATGCATCAGCATTTATCATGTCAGTAATGCATCATTGTTTAATGCATCATTGTTTCGGTCGCTGTGATAATTACAATTGTGTAAATCTGACCTTTATCAACAGAATTCCCTAGAATCAGTGCCTATCAACTGAAAAAAAGATTGAATTTGGCAAATATTTATTTAAAAAAGTTAATGCTTGCTGATTGTGTATTTTCTGTATTGATTTAAAAGTTTTTTAGTGCATATATTATGTTCGTTTTGTCCCCCTGCCTCCAAAGGCATTATTTGCTTCAAATGTGAAATTGTTTACAATAAACGTATTAACTTATTACATGTGATTATACAGTATGTGGTCCTTGATGTATTTCTAAAAAGTAAAGGTCCCACTTTAATTCCAGGATTGTTATTCCACATGACTTTTTTTTTCTTCTCCTCTAGACTTCTCCAAAGAACCCTGGGACAGTAGGTGGAGTGCAAAGTTGTATTGTGTTGCCTTCCTGCTTTTTTCGTTGCCTTCCTGCCTTTTTTTTTTTTTTTTTTTTAATTCTTGCTCCAGTCTTGGCTGCTCCTTTCTCTACCACTAAAGCTAACTAACTTAACCCTGCATGTGTGTCATCATTAGGGACTCTTGGCCTTTCGTTTCAGTCCTGCACATTTATCATGTCAGTTATGTTTTTTGTCAAATCTTTAGAATCAGGATTGTCTATAAAGCAATACTGTAATAAGCAAACTCAAATCTCATCTCTACTCCCCCCCCAAAAAAAGTCCCATCTTTTTTTTTTTTTTTTTTTAGGGCCACACCCACTGCACATGGAGGTTCCCAGGCTAGGGATCCAATCAGAGCTACAGCTGCCGGCCTATACCACAGCCACAGCAACTCAGCATCCAAGCCTCATCTGCGACCTACACCATAGCTCATGGCAACGCCAGATCCTTAACCCACTTAGTGAGGCTAGGGATCAAACCCGAGTCCTCCGGGATCCTAGTCGGGTTCTTTAACCACTGAGCCACGGAGGGAACTCCAAAAAAAAAGTCCTATCCTTTTAAAGTACTGATACCCTGCTCACCGCCCCCCCCACCCAAACCCTTTCCAATACTCCAAAACCACCTTTTTTGTGGAGGGAGAAAATAGTCTGATAACATGTGTAAGTAAGGTGTTAATGCCTAAAGAGTTATCCCCTCTCTGAACTATTTATATCCTGAAAAAGGAGGGCAGGGAGAGGGCAGTCTTTAACAGAATAATTTACTCACTTACCAATGATAGATTTCTCTGCTTCAGTGACATAGGAGATAGTGAAGTTAGCTGGGAAAGGCCTTCCCCAAAAGTATGAAAATAGCAACAGCAATAGCCTACACTGGGGCAAGATCTCATGCATTCTGCGAAAACATCCACATTTGTTCGTGTGTGTGCCTTTAAGAGATTTGAACTGGTTGTGATCATCTCACTGAATTTTCCACCTAAAGTGATGTGAGCTCCGTTTGGTTCCTTTTCCTCCTTAGTAATTTATCTGTTATGGATCTTGATGTTTGGTGTCCATGTGATGTCAAGGAGTCTGTCTGCATGATTATTTATCATCGCTCTGGTCCTTTCCAACTACCACAGGAAGAGAGGGGGAGGGACATTTTTGAGATTACGCTGAAATAATAAATTGGCTGTTCTCCTTCCTCTCTCCCTCTCACAATGCAACAGAAGAAGCAGGCCAGCCCACTGCAGACCCAGGCATGGTCATGGACAGCGTGGAAGCAGGAGACACAACACCTCCTACAAAAAGAAAGAGCAAGTTCTCAGGCTTTGGCAAGATCTTCAAGCCTTGGAAGTGGCGGAAGAAAAAAAGTGATAAATTCAAAGAGACATCAGAAGGTGAGATGTTAAGATTTAAATATATGTTCTGAGTTAAACAGTTCCCATTTTGTGGATAGACAAGGTCCTACTGTATAGCACAGGCAACTATATCCAAATTCCTGGGATAATCCATAATGGAAAGGAATATTTAAAAAGAAAAAAATAAATAAAATTAAAAGAATGTATACGTGTGTATAACTAAGTCACTCTGCTGTATAGCAGAAATTAGCAGATTATAGATAAACTATACTTTAATTAAGACAGTAAAATAAAATAGAAAAAAAGGGAGTTCCCGTCGTGGCGCAGTGGTTAACGAATCCAATTAGGAACCATGAGGTTGCGGGTTCAATCCCTGCCCTTGCTCAGTGGGTTAATGATCCGGCGTTGCCGTGAGCTGTGGTGTAGGTTGCAGACGCGGCTCGGATCCCGAGTTGCTGTGGCTCTGGCGTAGGCTGGCGGCTGCAGCTCCGATTCGACCCCTAGCCTGGGAACCTCCATATGCCGCAGGAGCGGTCCAAGAAATAGCAAAAAGACAAAAAAAAAACAAAGAAAAGAAAAAAGGAAGGAGGAAGGAACAAGAGGGAGGGAACACGGAAGGAAAAAGGAAAAGAGGGAGGAAAGGAAGACTACAGCCTAAGTCCTGTTTCTTAACACCTCTGGCATCAGGGCTTAAATAAGAGTAAAAAGAGTAAGGCACTCATTTGCAGCAACTTGGGTGGATCTAGAGATTATCGTACTAAGTAAAGTAAGTCAGCTAGAGAAAGACAGATATCATATGATATCACTTATATATGTGGACTCTAAAACATGAAATAAATGAACTTATCTACGAAACAGAAACAGACTCACAGACCTAGAGAACAGACCTGTGGTTGCCAAGGGGAAGGAGGAGTGGGGAAGGGATGGATTGGGAATTTGGGGTTAGCATAGGCAAACTGTTATATATAGGATGGATGAACAACAAGGTCCTACTGAATAGCACAGGAAACTATTCAATATCCTGTAATAAACCATAATAGAAAAAAAATCTGGAAAAAAATGGATGTATATATGTTTAACTGAATCTCTGCTTTACGCCTATAACACTGTAAACAACAGTGTTTAACTAAACAATTTTTTATTTGAAATTTAAAAAGTTTCTAAGTTTTAAGGAGGAAGTTCCCATTGTGGCTCAGTGGGTTAAGAACCTGACATAGCATCCATGAGGTTACAGGTTCGATCCCTGACCTTGCACAGTGGGTTAAGGATCCAGCTTTGCTGCAAGCTGAGACATAGATCACAGATATGGCTCAGATCCCACATTGTGTGGATGTGGTGTAGGCTGGCAGCTACAGCTCTAATTTGATGCTTAGCCTAGGGACTTCATATGAGGCAGGTATGGCCCTAAAAATTTTTTTTTTTAATTTTTTTTAAGGAGTTCCCACTGTGGCACAGTGTGTTTATGATCTAGCTTGTCTCTGTGAAGGTGCTGGCTCAATCCCCAGAGTTAAGGATCTGGTTGCTGCAGCTATGATGTAGGTCAAACTTCCACCTCGGATTCAGTCCCAGGACTGGGAACTTCCATATGTTGCAAGTGCAGCTGAAAAAGACCAAAAAAAATTTTTTTTTTTTTTTTTTTAAGGAGTTTCCCACTTTGGGAGTTCTCACCATGGCTAAGCGGAAAGGAATCTGACTAGTATCCATGAGGACTCAGGTTCGGTCCCTGGCCTTACTCAGTGGGTTAAGGATCTGGCATTGCCGTGAGCTGTGGTGTAAGCCGCAGATGCAGCTTGGATCCCAAGTTGCTGTGCCTGTGGTGTAGGCCGGCAGCTATAGCTCCAGTTTGACTTCTAGCCTGGGAACTTCCATATGCTGTGGGTGCAGCCCTAAGAAGACCAAAAAAAAAAAAAAAAAGAGTTCCCTGCTTTGGAAGTACCAAATGTTCATTCTCTTCTCGTGTTACTATAACTCCCCATTTGAAGAGGGAACTGAATCTTTTAGAATTAAAAAACCAGAGTTCCCTTCATGGCTCAGTGGTAACGAACCTGACGAATATTGATAAGGATGTGGGTTCAATCCCTGGCCTCTCACAGTGGGTTAAGGATCGGGTGTTGCAGTGAGCTGTGGTATAAGTCACACACACCGCTCCATCTGGCATTGCTGTGGCTGTAGTGTAGGATGGCAGCTGTAGCTCTGATTCGACCCTAGCCTGGGAACCTCCATATGCCATGGGTATAGCCCTAAAAAGACAAAAAAAAAAAAAAAAAGGAAAACCTAAACTTATAGAAAGATAGTTCCTTTTAGAAATGATACTTTCCCTTGGAATTCCCGTCGTGGCGCCGTGGTTAATGAATCCGATTAGGAACCATGAGGTTGCAGGTTCCATCCCTGGCCTTGCTCAGTGGGTTAACGATCCGGTGTTGCAGTGTAGGTCGAAGACGCGGCTTGGATCCCGAGTTGCTGTGACTCTGGCATAGGCCGGTGGCTACAGCCCCGATTGGACCCCTGGCCTGGGTACCTCCATATGCCGCGGGAGCGGCCTTAGAAAAGGCAAAAGACGGAGTTCCCGTCGTGGCACAGTGGTTAACGAATCCAACTAGGAACCATGAGGTTGCGGGTTCGGTCCCTGCCCTTGCTCAGTGGGTTAACGATCCGGCGTTGCCGTGGGCTGTGGTGTAGGTTGCAGACGAGGCTCGGATCCCGAGTTGCTGTGGCTCTGGTGTAGGCCGGTGGCTACAGCTCCGATTCAACCCCTAGCCTGGGACTCTCCATATGCCGCGGGATCGGCCCAAGAAATAGCAACAACAACAACAGACAAAAAAAAAAAAGACAAAAGACAAAAAAAATAAAGAAATAAAAAAAAAGAAAAGGCAAAAGACAAAAAAAAAAGAAATGATACTTTCCCAATAGCACAGGATATGAAAGAAATTAAGTTTAAATTTTTTTATTTGAATTTATTTTTTATGTTCTTTTGTTTCCTAAGAATAGAATATTGAACCACTTTATTCTTTTACCTACAGAGTTAGAATACTTAAATTTGACCTTTATTTGCCACATTTCTGAGTGTTGTTTTCCAATTTAATGTTAGTTTTAGAGCGAAAAATATCTATGCGAAAACCAAGAGAAGAGCTGGTTAAAAGAGGGGTTCTTTTGGAAGATTCTGAGCAGGGTGAGTTTGCAAATCAATGGCACATGCCTGTCTCTGTATATTTGGTCTTTGGTTATGACAAGGTATTTAAATTTTCTTTGTTTATTATTGCTGTTGTTAAGAGGGAAGGGGGCTTTAAAAACAGCTGTTCATGCATCTAGAATATATTTTTTTAAACTTCTATTAGAAAAGAAAAGGTGCTGGAGTTCCCGTCGTGGCACAGTGATTAACAAATCCGACTAGGAACCATGAGGTTGCCAGTTCGGTCCCTGGCCTTGCTCAGTGGGTTAAGGATCCAGCGTTGCCGTGAGCTGTGGTGTAGGTTGCAGACTTGGCTCGGATCCCACGTTGCTGTGGCTGTGGCATAGGCTGGCAGCTACAGCTCCAATGAGACCCCTAGCCTGGAAACCTCCATATGCCATGGGAGCGGCCCTAGAGATGGCAAAAAGACAAAAAAAAAAAGAAAAGAAAAGAGAAGGTGCAATAGAAAAGTCGCCAAAGCACTGGCACAGCAGGTTAATGATCCGGCTTGTGTCTGTGGAGGCTCTAACTCGATCCCCAGCCTGACATAGTGGGTTAAGGATCTGACATTGCTACAGCTGTGGTATAGGTCGCAGCTGCAGCTCAGATTCAATTCCATATGCCACAGGTGCTGCTGGGAGAAAAAAAAAAACTAAAAATACTGAACAGACAATTCTTTGAGGAATCCATATAGGGAGTGCCCACTGTGGCTCAGGGGGTTACAAACCTGACTAGTATCCATGAGGATGTGGGTTCAATCACTGGCCTTGCTCAGTGTGTTAAGGATCTAGCATTGCCGTGAGCTGTGGTGTAGGTCGGCAACTACAACTCCAAATCCACCCCTGGCTTGGGAATTTCCATGTGCCACAGGTGTGGCCTTAAGAAGCAAAAAAAAAAAAAAAAAAAAAAAAAAGAAAGAAAAGGAAAAAAAGAATACATAATACAAATGCCCAATAAAAAAAACATGGTGTTTTTTAACTTCATTAATAATTAAGGGATACAAATGAAAAAATAAAATAGCTCTACATATAAACTAAAAAATGTAAAATTAATCAAATGACCAAGAACAGGGTTGATGAGGCTATGAAATAAGTGGAATTCACGTATAACTGTTGATGAAAGTATTAAAGAGGATTAATCACCTTGAAAAATAGTTTAGCCTAATCTATGGAAGCTGGAGATGTGTAAACTTATGTGTAGTCTTTGGTATATATACCCAACAAAAATGTCTATACATTTGTATCAAGATATTTATAGATGTGTTCCTAGCAGCAGTATTTATCAACAGTAGAGCAAGGAGCTCCCATCGTGGCTCAGCAGAAACGAATCTGACCAGTATCTGGCTGGCAGCTAGTCATGAGGATGCAGGCTTGATCCCTTACATTGCTCAGTGGCTTAAGAATCCAGCTTTGCCATGAGCTGTGGTGTAGGTCACAGACTCAGCTCAGATCCCAAGTTGCTGTGGCTGTTGGGTAGGCCAGCAGCTGCAGCTCTGATTTGACCCCTAGCTGGGAAACTTCCATATGCCACAGGTGTGGCCCTAAAAAGCAAAAAAAAAAAAAGTAGAGCAAAATTGGAAACAACCTTACATGTTCATGTAGTAAAATAAATAACTTGTGAAATGTTGATTAAAATGAAATATTATACAGCAATGAAAACAAACTATCCCTGCATGCTTTAATAATATGAATCTCATAAGTAATACTGAGCAATTGAAGTCAGTCATGAAAGAATATATATTGTAACATTTCTATAAGTGTAAAGAAAAAAGTGTTTGGAGATGCATATTTCTTTGGATAACTAATACAAACGCAAAGAAAGCATTATCATAAGAGTTAGGAGAGTGAGTGATTGCTTTGTGGGGGGGAAAAAGAGGTAAGTTACTGGGGAGAGAGGGAGGCTTCAGAGTTTTGGAAACATTAATGTTCATGATGATCACACAAGTATTATCCTTGTAATATGGGGTTTTTTTTGGGAGGGGGTTCCGTTTCTGTTTTGTACATTTTTCTCTACTGGTGTTAAACTGGACAATGAAAAAAAATTAAATAATGATAAGATGTATCTATAGAATTCAACACCATACCATCTATGTTTATTTAAAGAAGAAATATTTTTTATACAATTTTTTTTGTCTTTTTTTTTTTTTGCTATTTCTTTGGGCAGCTCCCGCGGCATATGGAGGTTCCCAGGCTAGGGGTTGAATCGGAGCTGTAGCCACCGGCCTACGCCAGAGCCACAGCAATGAGGGATCTGAGCCGCGTCTGCAACCTACACCACAGCTCACGGCAACGCCGGATCGTTAACCCACTGAGCAAGGGCAGGGACCGAACCCGCAACCTCATGGTTCCTAGTCGGATTCGTTAACCACTGCGCCATGACGGGAACTCCTATACAATTTTTAAAGATTACTTTCCATTTAGAGCTATTGCAAAATATTGACTGTATTCCCTGTGTTGTAAAATATATCCTTGAGCCTATCCTGCCCTCAATAGTTTTATACCTCCCACTTTCCCACCCCTGTATTGCATTTAAGTAGGCATATGTATTTTGTGGGAATGAAAGTATCTAATGGAAGGAAAAATATTAAAACATAAATGAGAATAATTGATTTTTTTAAGATATCTCAACTTAGGGGGTAAACGTGAAATGATTTTATTTCTTCCAATGATTACCTCCTAATTTTCTATGTTAAAGTCCAGTTTCTTGCTGAGGGGAAAAAAAACTTCCTTCACCCTACCTTCCAAGTGCTTACCTTATCTGGCTATGATCTTTTTTCTTTCCTCCTGGCTGTTATCTTTAACTTTGGAATTGCATTTGGGTGCTTGGTGAAGGACTGTTGGGCAAACATTCTGTCTCTCGGTACATCCTCAGCTTTGGCCAGCTACAATACTGTGTCATTTTCTTTTCTTTTTTTTTTTTTTTTTAATGCCAGGTTTGTCTCCAGGCCCATATTGCTGCTGTAATCTTGTCTGTTGTAAAGATCATGTTTTGATATTTCACCACTCATTGCTGGTTTAATAATATCAAGACTTTCTCTATTGTGTGACTTTTATGAAGCACCTTGGCGGAAAAGTAAGACTTGAGATTGGTTGCATTTCATTTCTCTTCATTAGAGTTACTTTGCATGAGACAAAGTCTGAAAGCCAAGTTTTAAAAATATATTGGAGTTCCCATTGTGGCTCAGCAGGTTGAGGACCTGATGTAGTCTCTGTGAGGATTTGGGTTCAATCCCTGACCTCGCTCAGTGGGTTAAGGATCCGGCGTTGCCGTGAGCTATGGTGTAGGTCACAGATGCGGCTCAGCTCCTGTGTGGCTATGACAGAGGCCGGCAGCTGTAGCACCAATTAGACCCCTAGCCTGGGAGTCTCCATATGCCACAGGTGCGGCCCTAAAAAGACAATAAATAAATAAAAATAAATAAACTGTAGTTCTTTGGATTGGAATTACATGTATCCCTGGACATGAAGCCTTTTCAAGGGGAATCAACCTTGATGTGTTCTTACCTAAAATTAATATGCCTGAGAACACACCAGGATCAGAGATCCTGCCAGTTTCTCTGTTCCAATCATCTTTCTCCCATCTTGCAAAAGATAAGACATTACCATCTGCATCTTACTGTGATGTATGTTATTACTTTAGAATCCGAGTTTGGATGCAAATAAAAGCATAACTCAAAGGCCTGAAAAAGGAGTTCACTTCAAGGCTTAGCAGTTAACAAACCCGACTAGGATCCATGAGGATGAGGGTTTGATCCCTGGCCTCACTCAGTGGGTTAAGGATCCAACATTGCTGTGGCTGTGGTGTAGGCTGGCAACTGTAGCTCTGATTCGACCCCTAACCTGGGAACTTCCATATGCCATGGATATGACCCCAAAAAGAAAAAAAAGCTTGAAGGAAAAATACTAAATATTATTAGCATTGGAATGGGAATATAGGGTTTTTTCCTATTTTTCTAAATTTTCAGCATGGTTAGTTAAAAGCGTGTGTAACTTTTTCTTTCTTTTTTCTTTTTTTTTTTTTTTTTTTGGCTTTTTAGGGCTGCACCCAAGACATATGGAAGTTCCCAGGTAAGGGGTCGATTCAGAGCTGTAGCTGCTGGCCTACACCACAGCCACAGCAACAGCAACACAGGATCCGAGCCGTGTCTGTGACCTATACCAAAGCTCATGGAAACACCAGATCCTTAACCTGCTGAGCGAAGCCAGGAATGGAACCCGCGTCCTCCTGGATACTAGCTGGGTTCGTTACCACTGAGCCATGACAGGAACTCCAAGCATGTATAACTTTTGTTTTTTTCATGAGGATTTGTTTTTTACAGTAGGACACGAAGTATTCTAGGTTTTTAGGTCTGTATCTACAATTATAAGACCTCAGTTGCAGTGCCTTTGACCATTGCTTTTTTGTGATAGCCACTCCTCACCCCATGCCCTCTCCTGCCTCTCACCTTTCTTGCTTATTCACCAAATCCCATACTTCACGTCTTTCTTGTTTTTCACCTTCATTCAGTCTTTTTTTGCCATGTTTTCCATTGGCTCTTTTTTTTTTTTCTTTTTAAGGCTACACGTCTGGCATATGCAAGTTCCCAGGATAGGGGTCGAATCAGAGCTGCAGCTGCCGGCCTACACCACAGCCACGGAAACACCAGATCCTAGCTGCATTTGCAGCATACACCATAGCTCACGGTAATGCCAGATCCTCTAACCCACTGAGCAAGAGGCCTAGGATTGAACCCACATCCTCATGGATACTAGTTGGATTCTTAACCTGCTGAGCCACAACAGGAACTCTGCTTCCTATTGGCTCTTGATCCAATTTGGTTTTAGCCTAAAATTTCAAAGGTCCAATTGATAAGTGAATTGTAGCCACTGACAAGATGTCAATCTGCCAACCAGAGAACTGATCTATAAGAAGAAACTCAAAAATGGGTTTTAGGGCCTAGCTTATAATATCTCTAGTTAGGCTAAAAGCAGTATCTGAACCTTCCAGTTATTTTTGTACTCAGAGATGACTTTTGTCTTTACTGTGGTTCTAACTTGACTGTATTACAAAATATGTAACACATTTTCTGAATTGGGGGTTAGGGGACATCAGAGGCCAGATACTACTTCTACTGTCCTCCATTAGCACAAAGCTTTTGCATTAAATACAAGGAATTTTACTTCAAAGTAAAGAGTCCCAATTAAGTAACTTGAGAGATAACTAATCACTTTTACTGGTATGTGCTGAGTGGAAACTAATTAATAATGTTTCTTAATCTTTCACTGTGTTTTCCAAAAGTAGGGGTCTTTGTTGGCTTTGAAATGATTTATTGCTTTATTTTTTATAAAATCCTATTTTTGTTAAAGCTGTACTACATTATCATAAGCATTAACTTATTACATTTGCATAGTTGTCATCTTGCCCTTTCCTCTGTTGTAGAAGAAAAAAAATAGTTGTCACAATACTTTCACTTTAGAAGTACATTTTCATTCAGTGCTCATTTGCCTTATACTTTGCAGTACTTTTAGCCAGTCTCTTATTGAGACTGTTTGAAGAATGTTACTGTCTAATCTCCTAGTAGGAAGTGGTGGATTGGGGTAAGGGAGACTAGTTTATGAGAACTCACAGGACCAACTCAAGAGACGCTAAATTGAAAAGTATCTCTGGAGTTCTCTGGTGGCTCAGCAGGTTAAGGAATCTGGCATTGTCACTGAAGTGGCTTAGTTCAGCCCTGACCTGGGAATTTCTCCATGCCTCAGGCTTGGCCAAAAAAAAAAAAAAAAAAGGAAGAATATCTCACTATGGAAAAAGAAAAAAGAAGAAGGACTCCATGACACCATCTAGAGACTACCTAGTTCCACTTCCCATGACACTAGGAGGTGAGACAGTTTTCAGTCTCTAACCTCAGTTTTTCAGTTCTCTCCTCCAAAGGAGTCTAGTAAACCTAAGCAGTAACTAGGGACTTTTGTCTAATCGCTCCATGACATAATCTTTTTTTTTTGCCTTTTTTTAATTACTCAAATGAATT
This sequence comes from Phacochoerus africanus, assembly GCF_016906955.1. NCBI lineage: Eukaryota > Metazoa > Chordata > Mammalia > Artiodactyla > Suidae > Phacochoerus > Phacochoerus africanus. Next base: position 85,070,278 of record NC_062551.1, read on the forward strand.
TATCACATCTGTAATTGTATAATGATCATAACAATCTGATTTCGCAAGATTTCCATCCCAAAGCCCGAACACATCCCCCCAGCCCCCAGCTCCATGACATAATCTTACCTACAGGTTTTATAGCGATGAGTGGTCATCACAACGCCTACAGCCTAGTAATCATTCTTGTAGTTTTATGTATAGGAATTTGTCATGTGTATTATGTTTACCTTTGATCTCTTAGTTGTACCCCTTGCTGTCCACTCACTGCTCTCAGGCACTCACTGCTCTCAGGCACCCTCTGCTATTTCTCACTTACACTCTAACAGTAGCTCATTATTTGTTTTCCTGTCCCAGTCACTGCCTAATCCATCCTTGGCTGAGTTAACCTTCTAAAACATGGAGCAGATCATGTCTCTCTCCTACCTTAACTCTTTGGCTTTCTGTTACCTACAGGATTCAGTCAGTGCTCTTTTACAATGGTGTTTGGTGCCCTTCATAGCCTGGTTCTTGCCTGCCTTTCCAGTACTATTAACTCTTTCTTATATGCATCTATTCTCCTGCCAGGCCACACTAGTTGTCAAATAATTTCACACCTTCATACATACTATTCCTTCTTTCTGCGTGGTCTTTGTTCATCTTGCCATCAAGGGGTAGGCTCCTATTCCTCCTTTAAGACCCAGTTTACCTACCACTTTCTGTGAAGCTTTTCTAAGCACATTCCCACCCTCAATAGAATTGTTTCTTTATTCCTACCATAGCATTTCATCCATTACAGCTCTTAACATTTAGCATTGTAATTACCTACGATAAATGTGTCTTATTCATGTAGCAAGGCACCTGGCACATAATAAACAATCAAATGTTTATCAGAAAAAAGGAATTAATTATTTTCATGACTGCTATAAAATCCAAATAATTTAGACCTAAATAATAAGCTGAAACAGGAAGAGGGTTAGATAAAGGGATAAGGAAAGTTAGACATCGCCACCTCTTCTATCTGATCACACCAGTCCATCAGTTTGCTCTTTCTTTTGGATCTTGCAGGTGATGATGATCCAGGGACGTTGAGCCATGCCATGTTAAAGAATGGCCATACCACCCCCATAGGAAGTGCCAGATCTTCTAGTCCAGTCCCAGTAGAGGAAGAGCCAGGGAGAATAACAAGTCTTGGGAAATCTATTCGAGAAGAGGACCCAAAGAAGCGACTAGGTAAGAGACTCTGGAAGAGTCTGAAGAGTTTAAGAGCCATGTATCGGTCATTTTCGTTTACCTCAGGGGTTTGCAAGAACTAGAGGAGAAATAAAATCCAGAGGGACCTCTGTTCTTTTATAGCAATTCTTCAACTAGTTGTCATTTTCAGTAGAATTTCTCCTGTATTCCTGTATTCACAAAATACCTAAATTTGTGATTCTCAAGGATGGAAGAGGATGTTTACTATCAAATACCTGTAGGAGTTTTTCAAGCTACACATTCCACATTCCTCCTCCTCTACCCAAGGGACTCTGTGTCCAGCTGCTTGGCTCTGTGTAAAGAATCCCTACCATAACAAGCTCCTTTGACTGACTGAGAAAGTGTCATATACCTTAAGTATGTTGAGGTTGGGAAACTTTGCCTGGAAACTAACCTATAAGTTAAATAATGAATGGTGTTGACCATAAGCTGTAGATGTGTTAGCTTTTTCAGTCTGTCTTGTAACTCTCTCTTCCCTTTTAAATCATTTCTTGACTATACAGGCTCAACTGGAAGCCAGCCTAATTCTGAAGCAGAATCCGTTCCTGAGAATGTACCCAAACAGCCTTTACTTCCCCCTAAAAGACACTTGTCCTCTTCTCATGAAGCAAATGAAGAGCAAGCAAAGGATGCCACTTCCTCTGGCAGCACAGCAAGACCCAACTCCTCCACCTCCACCACCGGCATCACCCCAGCACCTGCCGCCACCATAGCTGCCACAAACCTAGCAAAAACTGTTAATTCCTCTCTCCCCCCTTCCCAAGCACCCAGGACTCTGCCAGCTGCTCCTGCCAGCACTAACACTACTGCTACCCCAAGCCTCACTCATACAGTCCCTGCCAAGCAGCCCCCTATCCCGCCCCCTAAACCAGCTCACAGAAATAGCAACCCGGTTATTGGTAAGTCTTTAGATTTACATAGTTTTAGGTTTGGTTTTGTTTTAGATGGTTGTTTTATTGGATAATTGGTACAATATTGATTTGGCCTATGAGAGAGTTCTCCATATTTGTCCCTTGGAATGCCTTCAATATAGAAAAAAGTCTTGAAAATGAGGAGATGACTATGAATGGAAACAGTGGGGAGAGATATCACTAATTTAAGTTCAAGTTTGGGGGGATTAATATTTATTTCCTAAAACAATGTTCCTGAACTACTATTTATAGTTTGGGACTAGGCATGTAAAGACTGCAATGAATTTGACCTATGTGTAGAAAACGTTTGTTTGGCCATGCCCGTGGCATATGGAAGTTCCCGGGCCAGGGATCGAACCAAAGCCACTGTAGTGACAATGTTGAACCCTTAACCCTTAGGACACCAGGGAACTCTGAAAAGGATTTGTTTTGTTTTGTTTTTAACCTAGTTTAAACTACCAGTGCTTTTCTTCAACATAAACCCATTAAATTAAAAAATTATTGTATAGATGCCAGTGTAACTTGTGATTCAGTGTCTTGCATAGTACCTTCATGGGAAACTGCAAAGTTATTTAAATTGTCCTGATGAAATCATGTTTTATCTTAGGAGAGTTAAGAATGCCAGTCTTGGAGTTCCTGTTGTGGTGCAGCAGAAACGAATCCAATTGGGAACCATGAGGTTGCAGGTTCAATCCCTGGCCTCGCTCAGTGGGTTAAGGATCTGGCATTGCCATGAGCTGTGGTGTAGGTGGCAAACCCGGCTCGGATCCGTGTTGCTATGGCTGTGGTGTAGGCCAGCGGCTGCAGCTCTGATTAGACCCCTAGTATGGGAACCTCCATATGCGTGGGGTGTGGCCCTAAAAAGACAAAAAGAATGCTAGTCTTAGTGAAATAAATGGCGGAAGAAAGAAAGTAGAGAAGATTACCTGTAAATTTTTATTGGTTTAGTAAATTTTTTATATTTACCTGAAGTGCTATTTAGGTCAGTTTTCTTTTTCTTTTTTGGCTGTCCTACAGCATATGGAATTCTCAGGCCAGGGATCAAATCCAAGCCAGAGTTTCGGCAGCACCACATCCTTAGCACACTGTAAAAGATGGGGAGTCGAACTCGCATCCCTGCTGCTGTAGAGACATCGTTGATCCCACTGCACCACAGTGGGAACTCCTAGGTCAGGTTTCTTATATAAATTTAGAGGAATTTTCAAGGAAGGGAGGAGGAGAAAAAAGGTAGTTTTTCAGGAACAATTATATTAGGCTTAGTCCTCTTAATTTTTGTTAATGATTGAATGGAGAAATAAAAAGTACATTCAAAAAAGGCAAAAAAAAAAGAAAAAAAAATGGAGTTCCCATTGTGGCACAGTGGTTAACGAATCCAACTAGGAACCATGAGGTTTCGGGTTCGATCCCTGGCCTTGCTCAGGGGGTTAAGGATCCGGCGTTGCCGTGAGCTGTGGTATAGGTCGAAGATGCAGCTCATCCTGCATTGCTGTGGCTCTGGCGTAGGCCGGTGGCTACAGCTCTCATTAGACCCCTAGTCTGGGAACCTCCATATGCCGTGGGAGCAGCCCTAAAAAAGGCAAAAAAAAAGACCAAAAAAAAAATTTTTTTTAAAAGTACGTTCTTGGAGTTCCTGCTGTGGCAAAGTGGGTTAAGAATCTGACTGCAGCGGCTCGGGTCACTGCGGAGGCACAGTTCAAGTGCTACCCAGTGCAGTGGGTTATAAAGGATCCAGCATTGCCACAGCTGCAGTGTAGGTCACAGCTGTGGCTCTTATTCAGTCCCTTGCCTGAAACTTCCACATGCCTCGGGTGCGGCCATGTTTAAAAAAAGAAAAGTATGCTCATTAAATGCCTAATTAACCAAATAGTGTGGAGTGTCTAGAACCTTGAAAAACAGGCTTAGAGTTCATTGTGAGTATAACAGGTTGGAGTAGCTTGATAAAAACAGGATGAAGGTCATTATTACCACCTTAGATAAATAGGGCTGTGTTGACTTATCTCTAAGGATCAAGGTGCTTTCATATACTTATTTTCAAAACCTCCTTGTAAAGTTTTATCTGTTTTATCTATTATATGGCTAGGGCAATAAGAACAGGAAGAAGGTATGATTCACTCAAGGTTGCAGTTAGTGAGAGATAGAAACCAAACATAAGCTTTTCCACCCTGGAGTACAGACCTCTGTCCTGTACACCTGTGTGTTCAAACTATTATCTAGACTGTGTTTCCATCATGATTACCTTGGAGGGCTTATTAAAGCACGGAGTATTTGGCTCTACCCTTAAAGTTTCTGATTCAGTAAATCTGGGGTAGTGCATGAGAAATTGCATTTCTAATGAGTTCTCAGATGATGCTGATTCTGCATATATGGGGACCACCCCTCGAGAACCACTGCTCTAAATCAGTAGCTCTCCACCCTTTTCAGGGCAAGACAACATAAAAAATGATAATGTCTGTACTATATCCTGGGTTAAACTTCAGTGACTGCCCTTGGCTTCAGGTGAAAAGCCCAAAGCAGCCCAATGTGTGACTTAGGGATCAGCATGACTCCATGAGTGGTCTTCAACAGAAAGAGAAAAATAGGACAGTTCACAGAGTTTTTATTAAGATTAAATAGATCTGATTTAAAGAACTGTCCTTGGAGTTCCCATCGTGGCTCAGTGGTTAACGAATCCAACTTTGACACCATGAGGTTTCAGGTTCGATCCCTGGCCTTGCTCAGTGGGTTAAGAATCCGGCGTTGCCCTGAGTTGTGGTGTAGACCTCATACTCAGAACAGATCTGGCATTCCTGTAGCTCTTGCCGGAGGCTACATCTCCAGATTAGACCCCTAGCCTGGGAACCTCCATATGCCGTGGGAGCGGCCCTAGAAAAGGCAAAAATAAAAAAAAAAATTAAAAAATAAAGAACCGTCCTTTACTCTGAAATTATGGACCTTCCTAATTCTTTGGTGTTAAAAGGCCACTTCTGGAGTTCCCGTCGTGGCTCAGTGGTTAACGAATCCGACTAGGAACCATGAGGTTGCGGGTTCGGTCCCTGCCCTTGCTCAGTGGGTTAACGATCCGGCGTTGCCGTGAGCTGTGGAGTAGGTCACAGATGCGGCTCGGATCCCGCGTTGCTGTGGCTCTGGCGTAGGCTGGCAGCTACAACTCTGATTGGACCCCTAGCCTGGGAACCTCCATATGCCGCAGGAGCGGCCTAAGAAATAGCAAAATGACAAAAAAAAAAAGCCACTTCTTTCATGAAATGATTATGTTCATAAGTGTTTTACTGAATATCAAGCCTTACTTGAGAATAATAAAAATTGACAACCTGAGATTGGTCAAGAATTTCTTTTTTTTTTTTTTTTCTGCTTTTTAGAGCCATACCCGTGGCATGTGGAGGTTCCCATGCTGTGGGTCTAATAGGAGCTACAGCTGCTGGCCTACGCCACAGCTACAGCAACATGGGATCCGAGCCATGTCTGCAACCTACACCACAGCTCATGGCAATGCCAGATCCTTGACCCACTGTGCGAGGCCAGGGATTGAACCCGCAACCTCATGGTTCCTAGTCGGATTCGTTTCCGCTGTGCGATGATGGGAACTCCAGGAATTTCTTTTTAATAGTATTGGTCCATGAAATCCAAGCATTTGGAAACCACTGCTTTAGATATTGCTATGTCTGCTAACAGGTATAATAGTTCTAGGACTAAGGACTAATTAGGAGTATTAGGACTAAGGAAGGACCACCACAAATAACAACAGATGGAGAGAATTTGTAACCCCTCCAATGAACATTCTGGCATCTTTGCCATAAAACTACAGCTAAATGCCATTTTAGCTATATGGGGATATGTACCAGAGGTCATTTCCTTAACTTTACAGGTATATGTTTTCCTTATATTACCAAAAGTAATTTACTTTATCAATTCAAATGTTAAAATACTCAAATTTGGTCTTTTCAAGAGTGGGTTTTCCATAGCTAAAATAGCTAACTACTTTTTATTTTGGCTTTTTAAGGCCTTATCTGTAGCATATGGAAGTTCCCAGGCTAGGGGTTGAATTGGAACTGCTGCAGCTGCTGGCCTATACCACAGCCACAACAACTTGGATCTGAGCTGAATCTGTGACCTACACCACAGTTCACAGCAATGCTGGAGCCTTAACTCACTGAGCGAGGCCAGCGATGGAACCCGCATCCTCAGCTTCATTACCACTGAGCCACAATGGGAACTCCAATAATAACTGCTATTTTTATTTTTATTTATTTATTTATTTATTTTGTCTTTTTTGACATTTCTAGGGCCACTTCTGCGGCATGTGGAGGTTCCCAGGCTAGGGGTCTAATCAGAGCTGTAGCCAACAGCCTACACCAGGGCCACAGGCAACTCGGGATCTGAGCCACGTCTGCAATCTACACCACAGCTCACGGCAACGCCGAAACCTTAACCCACTGAGCAAGGCCAGGGATCGAACCCACAACCTCATGGTTCCTAGTCGGATTCGTTAACCACTGAGCCGTGACAGGAACTCCAATAACTGCCATTTTTAGACCAGCAGATAAAATCCAGTCTACCAAAAAATCTCTCTTTCATTGGTCCTAAAACTCACATTTTTTAATCTTCTTTTGTATGTAAATGCAATATTTTCCTAAGAATTCCTTTTAAAATTTTGCTTATGAAAAATGACATTAAAACATTATCAGGGAGTTATCCATGAGGATACAGGTTTGATCCCTAGCCTCACTTAGTGGATCGGGGATCCAGCATTGCCATGAGCTATGGTGCAGGTTGCAGACATGGCTCAGAACCCACATTGCTGTGGCTGTGGTTTAAGCCTGCAGCTGTAGCTCCGATTTGACTCCTAGCCCAGGAACTTCCATATGCCACAGATAAGGCCCTAAAAAGCAAAAAAAGAACAAAAAACAAAAAAAACTATCAAGGCCCTGGTGGCTCAGTGGCTTAAGGATCTTCCATGGTTACTTCCGTGGTATGGGTTGAATCCCTGGCCCAGGAACTTCCATATGCTGCAGGTGCACCCCCCCCCCCCAAAAAAAAATCAAGTTATGAAAGAAAATTAGAAATTAAATAAAATCATTTGGATCTATAATATGATTGGACCAATTGGAAACCTTTGAGTGACATATGTAATATAAGTGTATCTTACATTCTAAACTGAGCACAATTTGGGAGCAGCTTTGCTATTTCAGAAATAGAACTCAAGAATTTTTCCCACGTTGCTGTGGCTCTGGCGTAGGCCGGCGGCTACAACTCCTATTCAACCCCTAGCCTGGGAACCTCCGTATGCCACGGGATCGGCCCAAGAAATGGCATAAAGACAAAAAAAACGAAATTACCCAGGAGTTCCCATTCTGGCTCAGCAGTTAACGAACCCAACTAGCATCCATGAGGATTTGGGTTCAATCCCTGGCGTCGCTCAGTAGATTAAGGATCCGGCATTTCCCTGGGCTGTGGTGTAGGTCACAGGTGCATCTCAGATCCTGTGTTGCTGTGGCAATGGTGTAAGCCAGCTGCTACAGCTCCAATTCGACCCCTAGCCTGGGAACCTCCATATGACATGGGTACTGCCCTAAAGAGACAAGACCAAAAAAAAAAAAAAAAAAAAGGGACTGAGCTTAGCTCTGATTCTAGGCTCTGGGCTGGTCCCTTCAAAGTATTGTAGAGTCATCTTAAATTGAAATGTTGCTTTCTCTTTTCCAGCTGAACTTTCTCAAGCAATAAACAATGGTACATTGTCATCAAAGCCTTCCCCACCTTTACCACCTAAGAGAGGCATTCCATCAACCTTGGTATCCACCTCAGAGTCTGCTGCCACCGTTTCCACCACCACAAAAGCACCACAAGATCAGAGAGAGAAGAGCACATACTCCATGGGCTTCGAACCACTGCTGATGATCCCCCCACCCTCTCCATCCCCTCCGCTGCCTACTCATATACCTCCAGAACCCCCTCAGTCCCCTCCGTTCCCTGCTAAGACTTTTCGAGTTGTGCCAGAAATTGAGTTTCCACCTTCCTTAGATCTACCCCAGGAGGATCCGCAGCAGGAAAGTCAGAAAAAGGAAGTACCCAAGAGGATGTTGGACCATAGCTTTGGGGAGCCCCGCGTACCCCCTAGGCTGCCCCCAGTCCCACTGCATATCCGAATCCAGCAGGCCCTGACCAGCCCACTTCCCATGACTCCTCCCTTGGAGGGCTCTCATAGAGCTCATTCTTTGCTCTTCGAGAACAGTGACAACTTTTCTGAGGACAGCGGTACCCTGGGTCGGACCAGGTCACTTCCCATCACTATTGAAATGTTAAAAGTGTGAGTGCTTTTAAAGCTTGCTTCTTGTTCCTTCTTTACACTTGTTAGGCCTTCTTGGAAACAATAACTTATAAAGAGGAAATGTGAATAAATTAAGAATACTCAATAAATAGGACATGTTCTTGAATTTGGACTTTTTTACCCTCCTAATTTCTATAAATTTTTTCCATAGCAGAAATTTCCATGATGATTTGAAAAAATTATAAACTTTTGTACGTGAAACTTAAAAGTGCTGTGTATTTTTATATGATAGAAGGGAAGCAGTGTAACATGGTGCTGAAGAACACTGACCTTGGAGTAAGCAACTCTGGGTTCAAATCTCAGCTCTGCCTCTTATTTACTTGTTTCCAGTAGTATATGTTACTTAACCTTCCTGTTCTTTAGTTGTCTAACCTGTGTGCAGGAATAATAGCTCATAGGCTTGCAAGAATGAAATTAGACAAAATCTGAAAGCTCTAATGCCTGGCACACAGACTTGATAGAGAGGGACAGAGAGAAGCCTAGAGAAAGAGAAGGGAATGCTCTGAAAGTTAGCTCAGTTATTCCAGCCCCATAGATGGGAACTGCTCATCTTCTCTCCCTCGTCTCTCCCCAAACGCTGAATCTGTTCACAATAGCATTGGTACTTATACCTACTTTGTCTTTTTAAAATTCAGGCAAGGCATTACCGTTGTCTCACAGTAGGTTAAGAACCTGACTGTAGGAGTTCCCGGCGTGGCGCAGTGGTTAACGAATCCGACTAGGAACCATGAGGTTGTGGGTTTGGTCCCTGCCCTTGCTCAATGGGTTGACGATCCTGCCTTGCTGTGAGCTGTGGTGTAGGTTGCAGACGCAGCTCGGATCCCGAGTTGCTGTGGCTCTGGCATAGGCCGGTGGCTACAGCTCCGATTCGACCCCTAGCCTGGGAACCTCCATATGCTGCGGGAGCGGCCCAAGAAATAGCAAAAAAAAAAAAAAAAAAAAAAAGAACCTGGCTGTAGCATCTTGGGTTGCTGCAGAGTGGCAGGTTCCATCTGGCACGGTGGGTTAAAGGACCTGGCGTTGCTGTAGCTGTGGCTTGGGTCCCAGCTCTGTGGGTCAGATTCAGTTCCTGGCCGGGGAACTTACATATGCTCCAGGTGTTGCCATTTAAAAAAAAAAAGAAAAAAAAAGGGTGAATGTCAGACAAATTGTGGGCTGACGATCAACACTTTTTGGCAGGTTGGAAATTTGTCTTACTAACTAAAAGAATTATTATACAGCTGTTACAGCATCCTGAGTTTGAGGTAGACTAAGTCATAGTTTTATGCCTCTAGAGTATAAGGGAAGTAACTAGTTTTCATCTTTACCTCTCTTTGCTTCCTTGGTTTAGATTATCATTTTGTCCTACTCCATTATCAAACCAAAGGGAAATGGGTTAAGTATTTTGAGTATCTTCCATGAGCCAAATACTGTGTTAAATACTGTGTAATTTTCTCATTTAATCGAAGCAAATATATTGCATCTTATATACAGATCATCAGGGCTCTCTCTGTGTCAGGCACTAGTATATTCTAGAATTTGTCTTATTTCATTCTCACAACAAGCTGAAATGGTAGATCTCATTCCCATTTACAGAAAAACTGAGTAACTTACAAGCTAGTAAATAAATTGTAGAGCTGGGGTTTGAAACCAGAGCCGCTTAGGAGTTCCCGCTCTGGTGCAATGGGGTTGGCAGCTTTTCTATAGCACCAGGACACAGGTTCAATCCCTGGCAGAGCACAGTGGGTTAAAGAATCCAGCACTGCCGTAGCTGTGGCATAGGTGGCAGCTGGGTTAGCAAGAGTGTAAAAGTTAAGAGAAGAAACTATAAATCATTTTGTTCATTATTTTTCATAGTTATTCAATACTTTGCCTTGCAAATCAGTTATTTTTTTATGTCTCTGAGAGGAAAATGTAATTATGTTAATTTGTTAGTCCAGACGATGAAGAAGAAGAGGAGCAAGTCCATCTATTTGCATTCGATGAAGATGTAGCATCTACCTCAGTTGTTCCTAAACTACCACAGTGTCTGCAGGAGGAAGAGGAAGAGAAAGAGAGTGACTCAGATTCAGAAGGCCCCATTCAGTACCGAGATGAAGAGGATGAAGATGAAAACCATCACAGTAAGAAAGGGCCGGAAAGCAAAGGAGAAGTTTCTTTTATGGATAAAGCTATGTACTGGTCTTAGCAAGTGTAAGGTGAATGGAAGCAGGCACCCTCTCTCATCGAGTCATCTGGCTGACTGCTGTTGGAAGCTGCTGTGAGGAACTCTTGTCCCTGCTGTACCCCTTGTTATAACAAGCCAATGAGGGGGCACCCAGTAGATTGAGTCAGTCAGACATATATCAGTTTGGTTTGATTTTAGAATTATTTATCTTGATATTAGTAAAGAATGTGGAGTAAAGGAAAGTTGGTATTTGGGCTTTGTGGAGAAGACAAAAGGAATGGTTTCCTTACTGTATTCATGGGGTAAAGAACAAAACATATTCTTGTCCTCAAATCTGCAAATAGAATCCTGATTCCTCAGAGTAGAAAGCAGCTTTAGGAGTAGGAACCTTCTGAGGGTGTTAGTGTGAATGCCTCTCTGTTGTAATTCAGAGCCTCTCCCATGCTTTCGTTATCCCCCCTCTAGCAACTCTTACTAAGGAGAAAAATTTGGAGAGAACTAGTGGAAAGGAGATGTCTTTAGCCCGTCTGAGTCCATCTGCTACAAAGAGTTTTAGATATCTTCAGCTTTGCTCCCACCTCTAAGTTAGGTGGGTCATTGGAGGCCAAGTAGAAAGCTGGGCGTTATGATGTTGTTTGTTCAGACTCTTACCCAGCTCCAGATAAGACTGAGCGTTAAGCCTCTGCATGTTTTTCTTTTCCTTCTGCAAAGGTGCTCTGGCCAATAAAGTGAAAAGGAAAGACACTCTGGCGATGAAGTTGAACCACAGACCCAGTGAACCAGAGATGAACATGAATTCTTGGCCTCGAAAAAGCAGAGAAGAATGGAATGAAATACGGCACCAGATTGGGAACACGCTAATCCGGTAGGTCTTTGCTGAATCAATTGATTTGATTTGATTTGATTTGATTATGCCAGTATATGTCTTAGAGACTTTGTGGTGGAGCATTCATTTATCTTTTTTTTTTTTTAATTTTAGAAATAGCATAATTTTTTAAAATACGTATCGTACACAGTTGGGTATCTTCTAAGAACTTGGAAATTAAGGCATTAAATGGTTCTCAGAGCTATAAACCGTAAGACAGACATATCTCACAGCTTTACACCATTAGATAGACATAAATATGTTTTTTCAAAGTTTCTAGAGAATTCAGGGTTTCAAGGACAGCAAGGCTCCTCTGGCATTTATCAGGTTGCTCAACCATGATGTTCCAGCCCAATTAAAGATCACACCCATACTTTCCATTGCATCTATCTCACATGTTCCATGTAACTGCTTCTTTTCACAGTGTCAGTGTATTTTTCAAGTCAGCTGGAACTAAAATCATAGAGAAACTGAATGCAGGCCAGCTTTACAGACAGAGTGAGTCCATATAGAGTCCAGGTTTACAGATAGGTTGTTTGCCCGCCTCAGTTGTTTTTCTTAGTACAGTAAGGAAAAGGAGGTGGAACTCTTGGCAATATTCCTTAAAAATAACTAACGATGCCTGCTAATTAAAATATATTTTTCCCTCCTGCCTCAGATAGTGGCTTTGCTGTTGGCCAAGATGGCAGCCTTAATACTGAACCATGTGCCTCTGTAGCCACAAGAGACCATCAAGATCAGGAATTAGTTGGAGTTCCCTTGTGGCACAGTGGGTTAAGGATCCCCCGTTGTCACTCCAGTGGCTCAGGTCACTGTCGTGGCACAGATTCAATCCCTGCCCCAGGAACTTCCACACACCATAGACATGGCCAAAAAAAAAAAAAAAAGATTAAGTATTAGTTAAGAACAGGGAATTTTGGAGTTCCCGTTTTGGCACAGCAGTTTACAACCCCAACATGACGACTCAGGTTCAATCCCTGGGTTTGATCCCTGGCCTCACTCAGTGGGTTAAACATCCAGCATTGCCATTAGCTGTGGTATAGGTCACAGACGTGGCTTGGATCCCTGTGTTGTATGGCTGTGGTGTAGGCTGGCAGCTGCACCTCTGATTCAACTCCTCACCTGGGAACTTATATATGCTGCAGGTTTGGCCCTAAAAAACAAAAAGTAAAAATATGAGATTAACATTTATAATAAAAATTTACAGTAGCATCAAAAATCTTTAAATATGAGTTCTCAGAGTTCCCATTGTGGGTTAAGAACCCAACTAGTATCCATGGACACAAGTTCTATCCCTGGCCTCACTCAGTGGGTTTAAGGATCCAGCATTGCCGTGAGTTGTGGTGCAGGTCACAGACTTGGCTCAAATCCCTCATTGCTATGGCTGTGATGTAGGCCAGCAGCTATAGCTCTGATTCAACCCCTAGCCTGGGAATTTCCATATGCCACAAGTGGGATCCTAAAAAAACAAACAAAAAAATAAATATGAGTTCTCTTGTGGCACAGTGAGTTAAGGATCCAGTGCTGTCACTGCGGTGTCTTGGGTCACTGCTGTGGCACAGGTTTGATCCCTGGCCTAGGAAATTCCACATGCTGTGGGTGTGGCCAAAAGAAAAAACCTTTAAATATTTATGAATAAACCTGCAAAAGATTGTGTATGACCTGTATACTGGAAAGTATAAAATACTACCAAAGAAAGCAAAGTAAAGCTAAGTAAATGGAGAGAAATAATATATTCATGAATCAGAAGTCTCAGTACTAGAGTTGCCATTGTGGCTCAGTAGGTTAAGGACCTGATGTAGTTTCCGTGAGGATGTGGGTTCGATCCCCTGGCCTCACTCAGTGAGTTAAATATCCAGCATTGCCACAACTTTGTAGGTCGTACATGCAGCTTGGATCTGGCGTAGGCTGTGGTGTAGGCCTGCAGCTGCAGCTCCAGTTTGACCCTTAGCCCAGGAACTTCCACTGCTGAAGGTGTAGCCATAAAAAGGAAAAAAAAGGAGTTCCCGTCTGGCTCAGCAGAAACGAATCTGACTAGTATCCATGAGGATGCAGGTTCGATCCCTGGCCTCACTCAATGGGTTAAGGATCTGGTGTTGCTGTGAGCTATGGTGTAGGTTGCAGACTTGGCTCGGACCTCAAATTGCTGTGGCTGTGGCATAGGGTGGTAGCTACAGCTCCAATTGGACCCCTAGCCTGAGAACTTCCATATGCCGTGGAGATGGCACTAAAAAGACAAAAAAAAAGAGAGAAGAAAAAAAAGTCTCAATATTGTTAAGATGTCAATAGATTTAACACAGTTCCAATCAAAATACCCCCAGTGGGAGTTCCCATTATGGTGCAGTGGGAATGAATCCAACTAGTATGCATGAGAATGCGGGTTCCATCCCTGGGCTCATTTAGTGGGTTAAGTATCCAACATTGCCGTGAGCTGTGGTGTAGGTTGAAAACAGCTTGGATCCCATGTTGCTGTGGCATAGGCAGACAGCTGCAGGTCCAATTCAACCCCTAGCCTGGGAATTTCCATATGCTGCAGGTGTGGCCCTAAAAATCAAACAAACAAACAAAAAACAGAATACCCCCAGTAGGCCTTAATTGATAAACTGATTCTAAAATTATTATGGAAATATAAAGCAACTGTGAAAAAGAACAGGTTTGTAGGACCAACACTTTCTTATTTTAAGTATATTATAAAGCTAAAGTAACCTAAATGGTATGGTATGGACATAAAGATAGACAAGTCAGTGCAACACAAAGAGAGCCAGGAAATAGACCCACCCCACATATGTACAACTTTTTTTTTTTTTTTTTTTGGCTTTTTAGGGCCACAACTATGGCGTATGGAAGTTCCCAGGCTAGGGGTGGAATCAGAGCTACAGCTGCTGGCCACACAGCCACAGCCACAGGATGCCAGATCCGAGCTGTGTCTGTGATCTACACCACAGCTTATGGCAATACTGGATCTTTAACCCACTGGCGGGGTCAGGGATCAAACCCGCAACCTCATGGATACTAGTCAGGTTCTTTACCACTGAGCCACAACATGAAATCCTGTGTAACTCATTTTTGACAAAAGTAACAAAGACAGTTTTCATTGAGAAAACAAGGGTGATGATATGTTCCTTATCATGACTGTAGTGGTGATTTTGCAGATATGTACATATGTCCAAATATGAAATCATATAATTTATCGCATGTCACATATCTTAGTAAAGCTGTGGTGGTTTTTTGGGTGTAGTATTTTTTTAAATGAACGTTGAAAAAAGAAGGTCAAGAGGAACAACAACAAAAAATACTTTTGAAATACATTAAGTTGTAAATTGTATATAAAATGGATTTGGGAGTTTTCCATGCAACTGAAGAGTTACTAGAATATAGTTCAGATACTATCCGAGAACAGTACTTTAAAGGTAAGAAACAAAATACTTTCTGACTCAGGAATGACAGGTTGTAATTGGTGTCATCTCAGAACTGGGGATGAAGTGAGAAACCAGGTATCAGAGATAAACCGAAATTAAGATCATAGATTTACAGAATATAACTCTGAAAGAGACCACCTTAAATTCCTGTGGTTCTTCAGCCCCTGGTTTAGAAATCAAGAGAGGGACATGAGAGTCATATGGAAGCATTGTAAATGCAAATCTTAGCCTCATCTTGGTTTCCTGAATCAGAATTTTTGTTCATATCCTTGAGGATCTGCAGGTCTGTTTGGGAGCCACCAGTCCAGTTCAGATCCTCACTTTACGCATGCGTACACTTAGGATCTAACTGAGCTTTTTTGTGGTGGTAGGGCTTGTTGGTGTCAGAACTAGAACTGGAATCCTGGCCTGTTTGCCTGTATGATACCTTTTTGCCCTATAATTCTCTGTATTAACACTTTCAGGGAGTTCCCATTGTGGCTCAGTGGTTAACAAATCCAACCAGGAACCATGAGGTCGAGGGTTTGATCCCTGACCTTGCTCATTGGGTTAAGGATCCAGTGTTGCCGTGAGCTGTGGTGTAGGTCGCAGACGCGGCTTCGGATCCCACGTTGCTGTGGCTTTGGTGTAGGCCAGCGGCTATAGCTCCGATTAGACCCCTAGCCTGGGAACCTCCATATGCCACGGGAGCGGACCCAGAAAAAGCAAAAAGACAGAAAAAAAAAAGAAAAAAACCACTTTCAGGAGTTCCCTTGTGGCACAGCGGATTAAGGATCCAGCCTTGTCACTGCAGCAGCTTGTGTCACTACTGTGGCCTGGGTTCCATTCCTGGCCCAGAAGTTCCACATACCATGGGCACAGCCAAAAAAAAAAATGTATTAACACTTTCAGTGTGAAAATTGTTTTATAAACAAATGAAATATCAAAAGTTTGAAAATTTGATTTCTTTCTAGTATATAGGCTAATATAAATTGAGACCAAAACTGATCTTTGTACAGGATTGGGAAGTTTAACATAGACAGTACTCTTATTTATCTCCTTTTTTAGACGACTGAGTCAAAGACCAACACCAGAAGAACTGGAACAACGAAACATACTACAACGTGAGTCTAGCTGTGGAAATGAAGTTTATCTCTGACTTTAATATACATATCGGAAAAGAGAAGCATTTTGTACAAGGGTCAAGGAGAGAATATTCCAGCCAAGGAAGGACTGTTAAAGACTTCCTGTTGTGGCTCAGTAGGTTAAGTATCCATGAGATTGCGGGTTCAATCCCTGGCCCCACTCAGTGGGTTAAGAATCTGCTTGGCTGTGAGCTATGGTGTAGGTCACAGACATGGGGTCACAGACATGGCTCAGATCTCGAGTTGCTGTGGCTGTGGTGTAGGCCGGCAGCCGCAGCTCCAGTTCAACCTCTAGCCTGAGAACTTCCGTATGCCACAGGTGCAGACCTTAAGAAAAAGGAAGGAAAGACTCTTTTTACTTTTTTGCTCCTGAGAGAACAGAGCTCACCTTTACAATTCATCATTATGGTATTGTTTAGTGTACTGGGATACTCCAGAAAATTGTGTTTGAATGTTCTCACAGTATCCTGAGACTACTTTGGGTATTTGGAAAGGTTTGATAGTATGTACTGTCCACCTTTTCTCTGTCTTAGGAGAAGTGAGGTAATGGTTGTGTACTGGAGTGGACTTTTCTGTTCTTAATGGAATCTGAGACCCAGAGCAAGTTCCAAATGCAGCAGTTGTTCTGCCTTGTTCATCTTTTAAGATTTTTCATACTTCTGAAGTCACAAAATAGGACCATGTATTTAATTTGCTTTCTGTTCATGTAATTGACTTCCTGAAATAGCATTTTAATCCAGTGCAGATTTACTTTTCCAGATTATAGGGTGAAATTTGTCCTTAAAAACCTCCACACTAGGAGTTCCCGCTCAGCAGTTAACAAACCTGACTAGTATCCATGAGGATGCGCATTCAATCCCTGGCCTTGCTCGGTGGATTAAGGATACAGCATTGCCATGAGCTGTGGTGTAGGTTGCGGATGCAGCTCAGATCCCATGTTGCTGCAGCTGTGGTATAGGCCGGCAGCTATAGCTCCAATTTGACCCAAGCCTGGGAACCTCCATGTGCCACGAGTGCAGCCCTAAAAAGAAAAAAGAAAAAAAAACCTCCACACTAAATGGGATTAGGCTTCATAGGGTTACTTATGGGCATGTTCAGCTTGACCAGCACATCCACTGTTCTCTCACCAATATTTGACTATTCAGAACTTAGTCACCAAGGAAATTTTAAAGTGTGGGAGCCTTTATAGACCTTTCGCATGAAACTTAGTGTGATCTCCATTCTTCGTTGCTACTGTTTACTCTTGAGCAAAGATCTGCAAAGTTTTTATTCAAGGGCACATAGTAAATATTTTCAGTTTTGCAGAAAAAGGCTGTTATGTAGGTATTTATCAAACCATTCAAAATGTAGCTATTTTATTAAAATGTAAAGACTGTAGTTCATGGGCAGGAAAACAACAGGAAATTGTCTGGCTTTGGTACCATAGTTGGTGACCCATGCTCTTACGTATTTGACCAGGTGACAAGAAAATTGTCTTGATTAGCCATTCTCAAAGTTAATGTTTTATTCTGACTTGGAACCTGTGAGAAATACCTGAGGTGTAATCACTGAAAAGTTTGATATGCAAACTGCCATTCTGAAGTAATATTCTTTGTTTCTGTCAACTGTAGCTAAAAATGAAGCTGATCGTCAGGCAGAAAAACGAGAAATTAAGCGTCGGCTCACTAGAAAGGTATACTGCGCAAGTGTTCATTCTCAGTCTGTCCACTGACTTCATATCTTGTATTTAAAGGACCTATTTGGTTGGAAAGAAATTAATTTGACTTGAATTGCCATAGATTGTTTTGAAGATAGAACACATGATGAGAAGTATAGAAAATGACATGGCATTATAAGAACTTTTTTTTTTCACTTTAACCATTTAAAAAAACCCGGCACAAGAAGGTGCTCAATAAATATCTGTACCAGTTTGGACCTTTTATTTTTATAGACCTGGGCTTTTGGTATACATTCTCAAACCTGTTTTGGGTAACAGGAGGAGTGTGTAGCATTCATTTTGCAAGGCAAACTGGTTGCTTTCTCATCAGGGAAAAAACTGAATTGATCCTTAGTAATACCTAACAACTATGAAAAACCAAATACAATTTTCTCATTGGTCCCAGGCCAATTAGGGTAGAGTCTTTTTGGTACCAGACCTGTGTTGGCCCTTAAACTCTGTGATTAAGCCCTTTTCCCTTTCTCTCCCTCTGTAATAGTTGATATTTATCTCCTATAGATTCCTGGAGTTGGTCTGAGTGCTCTAGATATTTCTCTTTTTTTTTTCATTTTTTATATTTTTATTTATTATTTCCCCAATACAATTTCTTTTTCTACTGTACAACATGGTGACCCAGTTACATGTACACATTCTACTTTCACACATTATCATGCGCCATCATAAGTGACTAGACATAGTTTCCAGTGCTACACAGCAGGATCTCATTGCTAATCCATTCCAAAGACAATAATTTACATCCATTAAGCCCAAGGTCCCAATCCATCCCATTCCCTCCCCCTCCCCCTCTAGATATTTCTTTAAATGTGTAAGAATCCCCAGGAAGGTAAAGAATCTAGAAATTTTCTTCCAGATTTTTCCCACTTCTTCCCTCCTCTGGAGCCAGAGGAATTATCCTTTATAGGCTGAGGGTGATTAGAGGCCATGGCTGAACTCAGTGCCTTCAGATTTAGCAGGTTACCTGATTGTTCACCCTGACATCGTAATTTGTTACAGAATCTGATATCTTGGTCATTATTTCATGTCAAAAGGAAATTCATACTTAATATTGCCCACTAACAGATATTGCTTTTATATGAAGTGTATTCACCTTCTAATGTATTAGATATGAATTTATAGCGCTGACTCTTTTGCAATCCAAAATGTGGTTCATGGACCAGAAGCATTGGCATCACCTGGGAGCTTATAAGAAATTCAGAATCTCAGACCCCACCCCAGATCTGCTTAATCAGAATCTACTCTTTGGAGTTCCCATTATGGCTCAGTGGTAACGAACCTGACTAGTAGCCATTGGCCTTGCTCACTGGGTTAAGGATCCAGCGTTACTCTGAGAGGTGGTGTAGGTCACAGATGCAGTTCAGATCCTGCCTTGCTGTGGCTGTGGTGTAGGCCAGAAGCTATAGATCTGATTCACCCCCTAGCCTGGGAACTTCCGTATGCTCTGGGTGCGGCACTAAAAAGCAAAAATAAATAAATAAAAGGGGAGTTCCCGTCGTGGCGCAGTGGTTAGCGAATCCGACTAGGAACCATGAGGTTGCAGGTTCAATCCCTGCCCTTGCTCAGGGATTTAAAAATTTAAAAGTAAATAAATAAATAAATAAATAAAAGGTCCCCAGGTGGAGGTCCCTTTGTGGCTCAGTGGGTTAAGAATATGACATAATGTCCCTGAGGATTAGGGTTCAATCCCTGGCCTCTCTCAGCGGGTTAAGGATACAGTGTTGCCATAAGCTGTAGTGTATGCAGCTCCAAATGATTGTTGCCCTGGCTGTGACATAGTGAAGCAACTGCAGCTCTGATTTGACCCCTAGCCCAAGAACTTCCATATGCTACAGACACGGCCATAAAAAGAAAAAAATAAAGGTTCCTCAGGTGGAATTCTCTTGGGGCACAGTGGTTTGGGGATCCAGCGTTGTCACTGCAGCAGCTTGGGTCGTTGCTGTGGCACAGGTTCAGTTCCTGGCATAGAAACTTCCACATGCCATGAGCTTGGCCAAATAAACAAGTAAATAAATAAAATAAAGGTTCCCTAGTGATTCCAGTGTACAGCAAAGGTTGAAACACTGGACTGGAGGCAGTTTCAATGCATGATTGATTCCTAATTCCTGGCATGGTGAACTAAGAGCCTCTGTCCATTTCTTTCAGCTCAGTCAGAGGCCAACTGTGGCTGAACTACTTGCCAGGAAGATTCTGAGGTTTAATGAATACGTGGAGGTAACAGATGCTCACGATTATGACCGGCGGGCTGACAAACCTTGGACCAAACTGACCCCTGCTGACAAGGTGTCTGTCATTTGTCTCTCTTTCTTTCTTTGAAGGATAGAAACCAATAACTATAAGAGGGAACCATAAAGGAAATTTCTACTTGTAATATAATGTTAAATGTCTAATCAAAATACAAAATTTTTTTTAAAAAATACAAAATACCAAGATGTGCAAATTAAACTTAGTACTAATAACTCCACCACCATCTCCAAACTGACAGAGAAGAAAATCCTTGCACATCAGTTGAAAAATCTGGAAGGAAGTAAATCACATTTTTAGCAGTGGTTATGTATGTTGGAGGAAGTTTGCATAGCATATTTTAGTAGTTACCCAATTTTCACTTTTGTAGTAGGAAAAGAATTTTTATATGCTGTGGAAACAATAAAATCTACAGGAATTCCCTGGTGGCACAGCAGGTTAAGGATCTGGCATTGTCACTAATGTGGCTTGGGTTGCTGCTCTGGCACAGGTTCCATCCTGGTCCAAGAACTTCTGCATGCTGCGGTTATAGCCCAAAAAAATCAAAATTTAAAAAAACTACATTTCTTCTAAGATGTTCAGGTGTTTGATTTAACTGGAGATTTGGGGTTTATTATTCGATGAAGGGTGTCAAGGGAGGCGATGTGCATCAGGTCTCGTTAGTGTGTTGACCTGGCTTCCTCCCTCCCTCTGGGTTGCCTGTTGGGGGTTGCAGTCAGTCACAAGGTGAAGCACAATAGAGACTACATGGCAGATCACACTGCCCTACTCTACCAGAAAGAAGATGCTGAAGCATTTTTGTTTCTTCTCTACAGGCCGCTATAAGAAAAGAGTTAAATGAATTTAAAAGCTCAGAGATGGAGGTTCATGAAGAGAGCAGACACTTTACACGGTAAGACCCAAACACTGTGAGCCAATAAGCAGAGTGCCACCAAAAAGCAGACATAGTAGAGTTGCTCAGCTAGGAAGGATTCTAATGACTTTTTAAAAGAACAGCATAGTATTAATTGCAAACAGTCTGCATTAAGAAAAAAGGATGAGAAACTAAGAGGCTCATACTTCGTATGTGTACTGAATATATCATTTTACATATGTTATCTTAGTTAATCCTTGCAAGCAACATGCCAGGTGTGTTCATATCCCCATTTTATTGATGAAGAAATAGGCTCAAAGGGATTAAGTAACTTGACTTGCTAGTAAGTTGCTGACCAGGATGTGGGGGAAGGAATGAATGACCTAAAGCCACTGGGTGTGCTCTTCTCTGCACCTCACTGCCCCAGGTTATGGATGAGGAAGCTGTTGCTGAGCTGATAAACAAGAGCCTGCACTGTCTAGTTTCACTCCTTTCTAGCACAGTTGGTCTTACCAACTTAGTGTATAAACTTCATAAAGCAAACCAAGAAGCATTTTGATTTGGAATTACTATTGTGATTAAGGACCTAGCCCATAGCTAAAGACTCAGCCAGCCACAAACAGAATCAGTGAAAATATCTAGGTGACTCTCAGAACACTTATAAAAAGAAGTTAGTGCTGTACAGCAGGAAAAAAAAAAAAAAGACAACAACAACAAAAAAAAGAAAAGCTAAAAAAAAAATAAAAAGAAGCTAGGAGTTCCCGTTGAGGCGCAGTGGTTAACGAATCCGGCTAGGAACCATGAGGTTACAAGTTCGATCCCTGGCTTTGCTCAGTCGGTTAAGGATCTGGCGTTGCTGTGAGCTGTGGTGTAGGTCGCAGACACAGCTCAGTTCCCAAGTTGCTATGGCTCTGGCCTAGGCCGGCGGCTACAACTCCAATTAGACCCCTAGCCTGGGAACCTCCATATGCCATGGAAGCGGCCCTAGAAAAGGCAAAAAAAAAAAAAGCTAAATAAAAGAAGATATCATGACAATTACAGTTTGATAGAGAAAGAAGGAACAAGCAGAGTTGGAAAATAAAATATCCTTAAGGAGTTCCTGCTGTGGCTCAGCAGGTTAAGGATCTGGCTTTGTCTCTGTGGAGGTGAGGGTTCAGTCTCCAGCCTAGCACAGTGGGTTAAGGATCTGGTGATGCTGCAACTGTGGCATAGGATTCACTCCCTGGCCTAGGAACTTCCATAGGCCTCAGGTGCAACCAAAAAAGAAAGAAAAATTTTTCCATCATAATACAGGCAAATGGTTATTTTAACTATAGAATTTTTTTGTACTCAACTCTGACAAGAGTAGGGGAGGTAGATTATTTGAATAGCAGTGACACCTGGCATGTTTGCTGCAAGGCTTAAGATAACAGACACACAAAATGATACACTCAGTACAGTTACGAACTATGCCTCTTAGTTCTCATCCCTTTCTCTTAATGTAGTCTTTTTGCAGTGAACACTGTGTCATTCTTGTAAAAATGTCATTGGAGTTCCTCTCATGGAGCAGTGGAAATGAATCCGACTAGGAACCATGAGGTTTTAGGTTTGATCCCTGGCCTTGCTTAGTGGGTTAAGGATCAGGCATTGCCATGAGCTGTGGTGTACGTCGCAGACTCAGCTCAGATCTGGCGTGGCTGTGGCTGGCAGCTGTAGCTCCAACTGGACTCCAAGCCTGGGAACATCCATATGCTGTGGGTGTGGCCCTGAAAAGAGAAAAGACAAAAAAATAAAATAAAAATGTCATTAGAGTCATAAATAAATTTTTAAAATAAATATAAAGGGTGGACAGAAGAAAATGAACCAGGAAAGCATATTGAGGAAAAGTCATTGAAAAATTGGGAAACCTAGAGAACAACAGTATTACAGAAGTCAAAAGAGAGTTTCAAGAAGGAAAGAAGAGGGTCCGGAGTATCAGATGCTATAGAAATGTCAGGTAGGGAGTTCCCATCGTGGCACAGAGGAAATGAATCCAACCAGGAACCGTGAGGTTTCGGGTTCGATCCCTGGCCTCACTCAGTGGGTTAAGGATTCGGCGTTGCCGTGAGCTGTGGTGTAGGTTGCAGACGAGGCTCAGATCCCACGTTGCTGAGCTCCGATTCGACCCCTGGCCTGGGAGCCTCCATATGCCGTGGGAGCGGCCCAAAGAAATGGCAGAAAGACAAAAAAAAAAAAAAAAGATTATACAGGTGACCCATGAACAGTGCAGGAGCTAGGCCCCCATGACCCTCTGAGCAGTCGAAAATCCACATGTGGGAGTTCCCCTCATGGCGCAGTGGTTAACGAATCCGACTAGGAACCATGAGGTTGCGGGCTCGGTCCCTGCCCTTGCTCAGTGGGTTAACGATCCGGCATTGCCGTGAGCTGTGGTGTAGGTCGCAGACACGGCTCAGATCCTGCGTTGCTGTGGCTCTGGCGTAGGCCTGAGGCTATAGCTCCGATTCGACCCCTAGCATGGGAACCTCCATATGCCGCGGGAGCGGCCCAAGAAATAGCAAAAAAAAAGACAAAAAAAAAGAAAAAAGAAAATCCACATGTAATTTACAGCCACCCCTCCATATATGTGGCTCCTCCATATCCATTGTTCTGTTTCCTATGCATCCTATTCCATCATGTAGTTCTGTGGCATTTACTATTGAAAAAACTCCGTATGGGAGTTCCTGTCGTGGCGCAGTGGTTAATGAATCCGACTAGGAGCCGTGAGGTTGTGGGTTCGATCCCTGGCCTTGCTCAGTGGGTTAAGGATCCGGTGTTGCCGTGAGCTGTGGTGTAGGTTGCAGACGCGGCTCAAATCCAGATCCCGCGTTGCTGTGGCTCTGGCGAGGGTCGGTAGCTACAGCTACGATTGGACCCCTAGCCTGGGAATCTCCATGTGCTGTGGGGACAACCCAAGAAATGGCAAAAAAAGACAAAAAAAAAAGAAAAGAAAAAACTCCGTATGAAAGTGGACTCGAGTGGTTCTAATCCTCGTTGTTGAAGGGTCAACTGTAAGAGCAAAGCAACCTACAACATTTGTAACTTGGCTCTTTTTGATTGTTTTAGCTACCACCGTCCGTGATGCCGAAGTTTGAGAGATGATCTAAACAACCCCCCAAAAGAGGGCTGCTTTGCTGCTTCAGTCTGCAGAGTGACATGGAGGGTACTTCAGCACTTCCCAGCTCAGCCAGCAGAGTCCTCTGGGATGTAGTTCTGGGGTGAACAGCACTTCTATGAATGTAGCATTTCACTGGAATGGATTCTCATGTGCTGCCTTGGGCAAAACTTTGTCAGTGCTTTTGAACCTTTTAATATTGCCACATATTTGAGGGGTCTTCCCTCACCAGCCACCAAGGTTCTAAGTTTTATTGGCTGCACCTTGCCCTCCCCGCAAAATGACTGCCTGTGCTGAGGCACAATTGGCACCATTATTAGCCTTACCTGCCCTGTCCGAGTGGTGAGACCCACCCAGTGTAGGCGCCAAATTCCAGCCATCAAATCCAGTTGGTGACAGGGAAGCCCTTCTGAGGCCCCACCTCCAGGGGAAGCCTGCCCACCACACTGGCATGTCAGTTGAAAGCATTGCACTATACCTCTTGTAACACAGCAAAATAGTCCTTCAGGCGGCCCAGCCCAGGAGGAGCTCAGGATGTGACATGTTCTTCCTTTTGACACAAGTCATTCTGATTTTTTTTTTTTTTTTTAAGAAATCTTGAAGAAATGATGGAAACTTACGTTTTTCCTATCTCTTAAACAGTCTGAGCTGCAACCAGATTCCAGGTTGGAAAATGAAAAAGCATATGTTTTCTATATATAAAAACAAAATCCAAAAAGGCCTTTATGTTAAGGCCAACTTGACAGAAAACTGACTCATCATGGCTTAAATTTTATAGGCTGTTGTACCAAGTGATACTCTAAATCGTTCTAACCACGAGATATATTCTCCCCCATAAAGCAGAGTTGCAACAACTCTGTGGGAGCACTTGTGTCTGGCTATCAGCCCCCACACTTTCAGCCAGAATCACAGTGGGGTCCCGGGGGTGTGGGGTGTTAGACAGGAGAAGGTCTTTGGAGAAGCAGTTAGAAGGGGCAAGATCATGACCCACTGCTCCTCTCTCTTCCTCAGTACTGTTTGCCCTCCTGCTGTACTCTCCCTCTTAACTCCCAACACTGATCATCCTGCTGATCCTCTCTGGCAGCTTCCACCTTATTCACCCCTCCTCTTCCAAGCTGTAGCTAGTGTAGCTGGTGCCTGGGCACTGGCTCAGCCCCTACCCCTTTTTGTATTTGTAATGTGTATTAATATGATTTCCTAAAACAGAAGATTTAGTTGCTTTCTTTGAATTATTATTGAAAACCATACAGCCTTACTATTTCCCTCTCATTCCTATCCACCCTAAGTGGAAGGGAAAAAACAGTTTCTTACTTAACTGATGAATGTGACTTTTTCCCTTTAATGTTCAGAAAATTGTGGCTATTTTACAGATTTCTTTTGATTTCTTCTGTAGTCCCTCTTGTTCTAGATGTCATCTTTCAGTAGGTATTTCTCTTTCTTCCTTTCATGTCCGTGTAAGATTTGCTGAAGAATCAGAATATTAGTTCAAAACAAAAAAGCTGGAGTTCACGCTGTGATGGTGGGTTAATGGTCTGGCATTGTCTCTGACAGTGCAGGTTTGATCCCCAGCCTGGGAATTTCCATGTTTCGGGGTGCGGCTGGAAAAGAAAAAGAAACAAACAAACAAAAAAAACTAAAGTGACCTTAAAGGTAGTATCTTCTCTCCGAATGGGGAATTGGGAAGTATTTGGAGGTCTCAGTAATTCTCAAGTGCTTTATGGCTGTGGAGCTACATGGGACCCACATCTCCTGGAAGCTCATTAACACTTGGCATGACAGAGGGAAGAGAAAGGACAGTTCTGCAAAGTTGCTAGCCTTCTAAGGTGGCCACGTAGAACTGCTAACTTGACTTCTGCTAACCTTTCTGTCTTGCTGGTTTGGAGACAACTTGGCTTATGCTAGCATCCTCTGTGGTTTCAGATGACAATTTCAAAGCCTTCTTTCACTGCCTTTCTTTCCCTTAATGTGCCGAGCTCGAAACAGGATTTGATTTCTTGAGCTAAGTGTGTGCTTTCTATGTGCCACCGAGGAATTTAGTTCATCTTTCATCTCATTCATGTTCTTTTGAAACAAGATACTTTGGGGTCAAATCTTTTCAGGTGTTTATATATATATATATATATATATATGTATATATGTATATATATATATATATATATATAAAGTAGATTTTGTGTCTTTCCATGTAAGTAACAATTCACAATCATAATGTAAAGAAGAAATAAAAGCCTGGTGTATTGTACTTCAAAATGCTTCCCTGATGTACAGAATCTCCTTGTAAAATAAATAATTGCATTGTATATCAGTCTTCCTATCAATATTAATTAATGTATTTTAGAATTAAAAAAAAAACTACACTATTCTGGTGTAAAGTGTTTATTTTTTACGTTCTACCTTATTCCAAAAGATTTAAAGTAGCTTAGGGAGTTCCCATTGTGGCACATTGGAAATCCAACCAGTATCCATAAGGATAGGGGTTTGATCCCTGGCCTCACTCAGTGGGTAGGGGATCTGGCATTGCCATGAGCTGTCATGTAGGTTGTAGATGTGGCTCGGATCCCACATTGCTGTGGCTGTGGTATGGGCCGGCTGCTGTAGCTCCGATTCAGTCCCTAGTCTGGGAACCTCCATATGCTGTGGGTGTGTCCCTAAAAAGAAAAAATATTTAGCTTAAAAATGTATTGCTAGACATCCTAAATGAGTAGATGAACGGGGAAATATCATAGTACAAACATGAAATGTAGCCAGAGATGAAAGTCAGTGATGCCTGACCTTCTGTACACACATGTGGAAAAAGGATAAGCTGCAGAATGTATTTGAGGCCCTGTTTATGCCAGGTTCACGTTCCCTAGCCACCAGAAGGTCCACATCTCCAAGAAGTGGAGATGTACCTCATGTTTAATGCAGATAACTTTGAAAACATGTTGGCAGAAAAGCAGCTCATCCTAGATGGCTATGGGGTCAGATACAGCCCTAATCTCAGCCCCCTGGACAAATGGTGGGCTCTGCACTTACGGGAGCCTTGGTGCGGTCCCCTCCTTATGCCTGACAACAAATCCTACTTTGCTGTCAGGAAAAAATCAGCTGCAGAGAGGAAAGGCAACTATGAACTCCACACTATGTAGGAGGTACAGCTCAGGTTTTATTAATCCCACCTAGTCCGGAAGGTAAGTGAATATATACTCATTTTACCAGTGAAGAACTTGACAGCTGAAGTTGCCTCCCCAAAGTCAAAAAGCAAATTATGTAATCACTCGTTAACTATTTCAAGGACAAGCAATCGCATCCCAATCATTTGTCCCTACAAGGACATTTTGGATATGGATCACATATAATTAGACCTCAGGAGAGTTTCCCTTGTGGTTCAGCAGTAACAAACTTGACTAGGATCAATGACAAGGGTTCGACTCCTGGCCTCACTCAACGGGTTAAAAATCCGGCATTGCTGTGAGCTAATGTTGTAGGTCAAAGACACAGCTCGGTTCTGGCGTTGCTGTGGCTGTGGCATAGGCCGGCAGCTACAGCTCCAATTTGACCCCTAGCCTAGGAATCTCCATATGCTGCGGGTGCAGCCCTAAAAAAAGAAATCAGACCTCAGGCTGACAAGGAGTTTGTAGCTCATGTACTCCTCTCTGGCAAGCAGCCCAGTTTCAATTTGGTGGCCCCACCAATGACTCACTTTCTACTTGTCACTTCAGAGACTGGCCTTGATTAGCGTACCACCCTTTACCAAAGATTAAAAGAAACCATGAGTCAGACTGCTCACGTCATTGGCCTCCATCTGTTCCCTTATTCTCCTTCTACTGGCCCTCCAAAGAGGCTTCATACTGCCATCACCTTTTGAGGTCACACACCATCTCTAGAAGTGTGCTTTGAAGGTACACGTTGCCCAGTGTTTGCTGAAACAGAGAATGAATTGAGGGTCTTAAGAATTTTAATTAATCTTCCTATCCCAGGAGAAGGAGGACTGCAATCGCAGAGGGAGAGGTTTAGAAAACAACTAGCAGGAAGGGCAAGTTCATAAGAGGGGATGGGCTAGGCAGTGAACTTTTAAAAAAATGAGAATCTGGAGTTCTCATCATGGCTCAGTGGAAGCAAATCTGACTAGTATCCATGAAGACACAAGTTCGATCTCTGGCCTCGCTCAATGGGTTCTGGAGTTGCTGTAGCTGTGGCATAGGCCAGAGGCTACAGCTCCAGTTTGACCCCTAGCCTGGGAACCTCCACATGCCATGAGTACAGCCCTGAAAAGACCAAATAAATAAGAATCCACAACAAAGGAAAGCCAGGCCCTGAAAGGAAAACACTTTGCCATACAGAATATTAAAAAGATGGGGAGTTCCCATTGTGGCTCAGTGGTTAACGAATCTGACTAGGAACCATGAGGTTGGGGGTTCCATCCCTGGCCTTGCTCAGTGGGTTGAGGATCCAGCATTGCCGTGAGCTGTGGTGTTAGGTCACAGACGTGGCTCAGATCTTGTGTTGCTGTGGCTGTGGCATAGGTCAGTGGCTACAGCTCCGATTAGACCCCTATCCTGGGAACCTCCATATGCCTCGAGTGCAGCCCTAAAAAGACAAAAAAAAAAAAAAAAAGATGTTCAAAAAACAAGAATTAGTAAAATTAATGATTTTTACTTCATCGAGGACATTCTTAGGTGAAAGACTTTTTTTCATAGTAAATTTGTTTTGATAACGAATACAATGAGCAGTTCTCCCCGTGGTGCAGTGGGTTAACAATCCATCTACAGGAGTTCCCACTGTGGCAAAGTGGAACCAAATACCACTAGTATCCATGATACTAGTGTTTTCAACTGTCTGTTACGTTGCCTCTATCTGGTACGGGGTCCGCCAACCATAGTATTCTGTTGTAATCATACTATTTAGATCTCTAGCCTCACTCAGCGGAATGGGGTTCTGGCCTTGCCTCAAGCTGTGGTGTGGGTCGCAGACTCTGCTCAGATCCTGTGTTGCTGTTGCTGTGGCTCTGGCATAGGCCAGCAGCTATGCCTGCAATTCGTCCCCTCAATGGGAACCTCCATATGCAGCAGATGCAGCCCTAAAACAAACAAAAAAATCTAAAGCAGCCACAGAGGCTTGGGTTCGATCCCAGCAATTTCGGCTTGGATTCAATCCCTAGTCCAGGAACTTCCATATGCCACTTGCATGGCCATTAAAAAAAGAAAAGAAAAAAGAATACAACGACCACCAGTACATTCTGGTGACAGGGCCTTGAAACATACTAAGGCACCAGCGGTTTAACCCATAATTTCCTTTTACATCGGTGCAGAGTCAACATAGTGAAAACGTAGAAAAAGTGTATTATTATAAAAGTTTTGACCTCATGAACCCGGCCCCAAAGAATCTCAGGGACCCCTGAGTGCCAACTACACTTTGAGAACTATCACTCTGGGACGGTTTGGCACCTTAAAACCTGGGAAATGATACCAATATCTTAGAACTTCTGGATGGGTAAATATATGCAAAGCACCCCGGCACAAACTCTTATAAAAGGTACACCATAAATGTTTCTACTCCTTATAGTCCAATTGGGATGGCTCTATGTCAATTTACCCAGCACTTACTCGAAATTTTAACGCATTTGCTCTACTTCACATGTAATATTTACCTTAAGGATTCTTTACCAGCCTTCTTTATACTAGGTGTCTATATGTGTTAAAATGTACTTAACATAAACAAAAAATTTACCACTTTAACAATTTTAAAGCGAAGACTTCAGCACTACCCTTATTTACCGAAGCATTTTACTTTACACGTGACGGGGCAGATTCAATCCCTTTTGAGATACTGCATTTCCATAGACGCCTTTTGCTCTTCTGCCTACTTACTACTCCAAAGGTTTTTTTTGGGGGGGGGCGACTTTTATTTAAAAGCATATTCTCTAAAAAAAAAATAAAATAAAATAGAAGTATATTCTCCAGACTGGTGAACTGTTCATACAGCCCTCAACATCCAATCCAGCACGCACCTATCTGACTAAATACTCAGTTCCTGTAACTGGCACGCCCCCGCAAGGTCCCGCGCGAAGACTCTAGTATCACGAGATGCTTCTGAGCTAAGTAGGGGTGGAGCTTATCCTATAGTAGATTCCCAGCACCCTTAGTGAGTTTCGGTTTCCCTAACTGCGCATGAGGCGGCGCAGGCGCATTAGACACGCCTGGCTTCCGCGCTCTTCAGAAGGTATAAATACCGAGGCGTTGCGCTTCCCCGGCCTTTTCGGGGAAGACTGTTGAACGTCGTGTGAAGCTCTCGGTGAGTGTTTTCCACCGCCTGTTTCGTCGGCTCTAAGTTTGGCAGGGGGTCCGCCAACCGTAGTGTTCAGTTGTAATCATACTATTTAGAGCGACTCCGAGTCGCCTGTGGGCCGAGAAGACCTCGTGAGCTGCGGTTCTTGGCCATCACCAAGGGGCGCTATGTTCGCAGGGCTGCCACCCTCTGCTCCCACAAGCGAAACATTATTGCCTATTGCGCCGTTTATTACGCTGCCTCTTAGGAGGCGCGTTAGCGTTCTCTGGAGTTGTGTGCAGGGATATTTTGTTATTGATTTCCCAAGTTTAAAGGGGTTTTGTGACTTTTTGTTTGGAGTTAACCTGGTGGACTATCTGCTTGAAGGATCCGGGGTTGTCGCTCCTGTGGCGCGGGTTCGGTCCTTAGCCCGGGAATTTTTACATGCCGCCGTCGCGGATAAGTTCTTGTGATTTGTAAACGGATAGCTGTTACTTCTACTAAAGCTTGTTATTTTCTTTTGGGGCAATTTCTCGATTCGCAGATAATCAGATTCAAGATAGAAACCTTACTGTAATGGTTGTACGTTTACCTATTTCTCTGCAAGCTAACCGCCTGTAGGGATTTCAACTGGGCTAAATTCTCAAGAAAAATGACCAACGTGGATACCCCGGGAGGTCACTCTCCCCGGGCTCTGTCCTGGTGGCGTAGAGGAGCATAGGGCTCTGCCCCATGATGTACAGTCCCTTTCCACAACGTTGGAGATGAAGCTGGGCCTTGAGTCTGCGCCTGCATATTCCTACAGCTTCTCAGAGTCCTGTGGACAATGACTGAGGAGACAAACCATGCAGGAAACAGCTCTCTGCAGCAAGCTGTCTGGATCCAGAGTGAGTGGAAGATTGACATTAGTCAGTTTTGCTGTACAGTTGGATTAAGCTCTTACCTGCCTTGTTTTGCAGCATTCGCTTGGGATTCCTAATGCCTTGATTTGAGGTAAGTAAACTGAATTGCTTTTGGCTTCTCAGCGTTTGCCTGTCAGTATTGATCTTTCTGAGCCCGGTTGCCTTTCATGGGACTGCTGCTGCTCTTTGATGCATCTAGATAATTTTCTAGATGTATGATCATGTTCTGGGAAGATGGCTTTTAGTTTGGTTACGTAAAACTGATTTTCACATCTTTATAATGGTAGGATAGAAGTTTATATTTTGCAAGTGTAACAGTTTTGAAAATTTGGATGACTTAGCTAAAGTCAGTTTTCACTTGAGCCATGTAATTGTGTATCCACACAATCTGTCCATGGAGCTAATCTTTTGGTTTTTGTGTAATCAGTTTACTCTCATAACTTGGGCATATGCTCCAACGTACCTCTGCGGTCAACGGCTATAATTGTAGTAGATAAGGTAAAAAGTCAGTAGCAATGACTTGAGTTCTTTAACAGTGTGTGTTGATGTTTATTTCAGGTAGTCAGATGTTTTTAGAAGATTGTGGGTGCCCAATTTTTGCATCTCATCTAAACGCTAAAAATCCTTCATGGTGATATCTGTTCCTTGTGACTAGTAGTAACCTCCGGACCAGCGACAAACTTGTCAAATGTGCATGTTTGCATGCATCTCTCCCTCACCTTTAGTCATACTTTGAGGCAGTATTTTGGTCATCTGCAAATGCAGCCATCTCCAGGTCATCCTGTAGGCTGTGAAAACTCAGGATGCTGGCCCCAATGGCTGAGGTGCATGTCAAAGGAATGATTCAGTGAGCCCAGACCTCTCTTTAAGTAGACAACAGTTACTGATCCTAATGGACTTCATTTAACTTCTCTCAAATCTATGTGTGGGAGGGGGAAAATCTTGAAAACAGGGGTGATGGTGTTTACTCAGATATTCCAACGTGGATACCCCGGGAGGTCACTCTCCCCGGGCTCTGTCCTGGTGGCGTAGAGGAGCATAGGGCTCTGCCCCATGATGTACAGTCCCTTTCCACAACGTTGGAGATGAAGCTGGGCCTTGAGTCTGCGCCTGCATATTCCTACAGCTTCTCAGAGTCCTGTGGACAATGACTGAGGAGACAAACCATGCAGGAAACATCTAGTATACAAAAATTGAAAATTGAGTTAAGATTTTATGTATGAATCTAATTACTTTTTTTTTTTTGGTCCTTTCATTTAGGAGAGAAGATGAACCTCACCTAACTTTGAAGTTAATATTTAATGCTTTGAGGTCCCTTACTTGCAGGGAGATGTGGTAAAGTGAGTACCCTGCAGTTTGGGGAGATAAACCTGCAGTTTGAAAATGTTAAGATTACACAGAATATTTAATCCTGGGACTATCTTAAAAAGCAGCAGAGGAATAGTATGTTGCCCAGATGCCCATTGAAATTAGAAGGAATTATATGTGACACGTGTAGGGGGGGCCTAGAGATCCTCTCAGGTTTTCTATGATGTGAAAACCAGTCAACAGTGGGTTTTCTGACAAGTGGAAGTATGAGGACCTATATATTTTAATAAAGAGATGCATGTCGGTTTCTACTGTGCTCATGAATTATAATAAAAATGACTATATACATACTTGTGTCGTTCCTTTTTTACAAGTGAGTGGTTAGCAGCTAAGAGTTTTATATGAGTTGGACTGCCTTTTTTTTTTTTTTTTAAACACCACCCGTGGAGTTCCCTGGCCAGAATGCTTGAGCCACTAAACTTAGCTTTCAGGGAACCTGTGGAGGTTCTACACTAAGTGCCAAGTTATTACCTTTAATATTACTTTGGGGAAAACATGTTGGTTCCTGATGGGAAGGAAACAGTCAAGTTCAGGGCCTTTTTGCTTTTTAGGGCTGCATTCACAGCATATGGAGGTTCCCAGGCTAGAAGGAGTCAAATCTGAGCTACATTGCAAGACCACAGCTCATGGCAATGCTGGGTCCTTAACCTACTGAGCCAGGCCAGGGATCAAACCCACAACCTCATGGTTCCTAGTTGTATTCATTTCCTCTGCCACAACAGGAACTCCAGGGCTTGCGTGATTTTGGTTGGATAACAAATTCAGTGTGTTTGAGGGACCTGTCTGTAATGCCTTGGTCACCTGCTAGATATGGGTGAGAGTTCTGCCAGTCAGACCAATATCAACTAAGATTGACTTAAAATGATAAAATCACAGATGTTGAGCCAGTTAAACTGTCCAAGGTGTGTGCTTGTGTCACAATAGAATTTGTCAAGCCCTTGGATAGGCTGCTAGCATTACAGGGAAGTGATAAGACCCTGGAGGATGGGAATCATCTAGAAGGTAAGAGTTTAGCTTGGAAGGGACATAGTGAATTTAAAGGTGGGAGGTAGACTCGGCTCATTTAGAAACCTCTGAGCAGGGATGGTGTGGGGGTAGTGTCGTGTATAGTGTGTCAGACATGGGATGGCTGAGTGCTGTAGTTAATCAAGGCCAAAAAGCACAGAATAGGGAGTTTGACCCCCAGCCTGGGAACCTCCATATGCTATGGGTGCAGCCCTAAAATAGGTGAGACAAGGCGCTAGCATTTATGATCATTATTAGAACTTGGGAGGGTTTGTTGGGTTTTGACTAAGCATAGCTACAAGTGTTTAAACAACGGGAGATCTGGCATTGCTGTGGTGGGTAAATGACAAGTTCAGTGGTCCTTCCCCCACCCTGCTTTTTAGTTCTACATCTTTGGTATATGGCAGTTCCCAGGCTAGGGGTCATACCAGAGCTACAGCTGCCGACCTACAGATCATTAACCCACTGAGCGAGGCCAGGGATGGGACATGCAACCTCATGGTTCTACCTGGATTTGTTTCTGCTGCACCACAAGGGGAACTGGGAACTCGCATCATATCTTGATATCCACAAGAAACAGTCTTTGGAGGGTAGATGCTCAGTAAAAGGTCTAGTGTCTTTAGTACATGTCCTCAGTAGGGCTGGGTGCTAGGTGGGAAATAATACCCATTTCCCTGATGTCCTCGTGCAGCTGAAGCAGAGCTGTCAGCAAGTATTCTAGGTCCCTCTCTGCTAATCTTAAAGTTGCAACACACCTGCTTGTATACTTTACAGTCTTTTCTTTCTGCATGTAGGCCTATCAGTTGCTAGGCTTGAGACTGCTAGGTTAATATCCACATACCACTTGCAGTCCCTGTGACCTTGGGTAAGCCACTTAACCTCTCTGCCTCAGTTCCCTCATGCATAGAATGAGGACTATAAAAGTACTTGGAGTTGTAGTGAGAATTAGTATTTGTAAATAGCTTAGTCTTAAGGAGTACAATGAGCTTGTGGGAAACTAGATATACAGTATCCAGTAAGTTTTATTGAATAAAGTCTACCACTATAGACAAATGACCTAACCAGGCTTAGCTCACTCAACCCTACCTATCCAAGAGAGGAAAAAAGGGGGAGATTGAGGGATTACGATCACCCAACAAGTAGCAGAACCAGGATTTGAACCAAAGTCCAGAACCATATCATGATATACTATTAGCTTTGAGCTAGGCAATGTGATAAGATGTATACATTGTTTCATCCAATACTCCATGCCAATACCTCTGTAAAGTAGGTACTCTTATTTGTGAGGGAGACTGAAGTTGGAGCAGTTGAGGAACTCCCCCAAGTTAGCAAGTGGCAAAGCATGCATCTGAGCAAGGCAAATGACTACAGTGCTCCTACATCATAACATCCTGTGATGCTAAACCACCTGGTTTAAAACACAGTGCTCTTGTATTCTGCTAATTCTAGGGCATGTAGAAGTTCCTGGGCCAGGGCAGCAACAACTGCAACCCAAGCCATTGCAGTGACAGTGCT
The DNA here is from genome assembly GCF_016906955.1 of Phacochoerus africanus. NCBI lineage: Eukaryota > Metazoa > Chordata > Mammalia > Artiodactyla > Suidae > Phacochoerus > Phacochoerus africanus. The sequence goes on from NC_062551.1 coordinate 85,105,248, forward strand.
GGATCCTTAACCCATGGTGCAACAAGAGAACTCCAGTGATGTGATTATTTTTGTTGATGTCCATCGAACCCACTAGTTGAGGGATCCTCAAAAAATGGGATCATAGGACTTCCCTTCCTGGCTCAGTGGTTAACAAACCGAATAGTTTCCATGAGGATGTATGTTTGATCCCTGGCCTCGTTCACTGGGTTAAGGATCTGGTATTGCAGTGAGCTGTGGTGTAGGTCAAATAATTAGCTGGGGTCTGTGTCGCTGTGGCTGTGGCGTAGGCTGGCAGCTGTAGCTCCAATTAGACCTGGGAACCTCCCTATGTTGAGGGTGCAGCCCTAAAAAGCAAAAAAAAAAAAAAAAATCATGTGTATGCTTAGGACTTAGTACTGTGCTTGGCACATAACAAACACTGGTTGATGACTTTATTGTTTTTCTGTATTCTCTTTCATTGATAGCGATTTTATTTATCTTTTGTCTTTTTAGAACTCCCTGATAGCTGTTTTGATCATTATTTTTTCTTTTTTTTAGTTTGGGTTTCGTTTGTTCTTTTCCTAGTTTCCCAAGGTAGAAACAGGTCACTGATTTGAGACCTTTTTTTCTAGTATAGGCATTTAAGTGTTAATGCATTTCCCACAAATACTGGTTTAACAATATTCCACAAGATAAAAACAACACAGAACAAACACTATTCCACAAGTTCTACTATGTTATGTTTTCATTTAAATTCAGAACAAGATTTCACATTCCCTTTTGATTTCTTCTTTGTTCTGTGGGCCACTTAAAAGTGTGTTAGTTTTTAAATATTTCGGAGTATTCCAAAGATGTTATTGGTTTCTACTTTCATTCCATTGTGGCCTAAGTATACTCTGAATAACTAAATCCTCTAAACTTTACAGAGAATTGTTCTATAACCCACCATAGCCTATCTTGGTAAATGTTTCATGTTCACTTAAAAGGAATGAGAAAGGGAGTTCCCTTTGTGGCTTAGCTGTTAACGAAACCAATTAGAATCCATGAGGATGCAGGTTTGATCCCTGGCCTCGCTCAGTGGGTTAAGGATCTGGCCTTGACGTGAGCTGTGGTGTAGGTTGTTGATGTGGCTCGGATCTGGTGTTGCTGTGGTTGTGGCATAGGCTGGCAGCTAGAGCTCTGATTTGACCCCTAGCCTGGGAACCTCTATATGCCAGGGGTGTGGCCCTAAAAAAGACAAAAAATAAATAAATAAAATTAAATATCAGAGTTCCCATCGTGGCTCAGAGGAAACAAATCTGACTAGTATCCATGAGGATGCATGTTCAATCCCTGGCCTCACTCAGTGGGTAAAGGATCTGTGAGCTGTGGTGTAGGTTGCAGACACAGCTTGGATCTGGCATTGCTGTGGCTGTGGTGTAGGTCAGCAGCTACAGCTCTGATTAGACCCCTAGTCTGGGAACCTCCATATGCCACAGGTGCAGCCCTAAAAATATATAAAAATAAATATTTCCGATTCCATCCTAGCTTCCAGCTTCTTTGTTGGCTTATTTATTAGCCATAACTTTTTTTTTTTTTTTTTGGTCTATTTGCCTTTTCTAGGGCCACTCCCGCAGAATATGGAGGTTCCCAGGCTAGGGGGTCTAATCGGAGCTGCAGCCACCAGCCTGTGCCAGAGCCACAGCAATGCAGGATCTGAGCTGAGTCTGCAACCTACACCACAGCTCACGGCAACACCAGATCCCCAACCCACTGAGCAAGGCCAGGGACCAAACCCGCAACCTCATGGTTCCTAGTCGGATTTGTTAACCACTGAGTCACGACAGGAACTCCTAGCCATAACTTTGTTATTTTTGATTGGGGGTTGTTTCAGGCTTTAGAGTATACATCTTTAACCTTCCAAAGCCTACATTCAATTACATCACTTTATACAATAATGTTACAATATATTTCTCACCCCACAGTCTTTGTTATTGTTGTCATGTACTCTACTTTTCTATACACTATAAAACCCACATTATTATTTTTGTTCAAAGAGACAATTATCTTCCTTTAAAGTTTTATAAAAGAAAAAAAATCTTACTCTTGTCTCTTCTCCACCACGCTATGTGTAGTTGAATTTGCTCCTTGCGAGGTCTTCAAACAAGACTTTCAGCAAGCAATTCCTGGCCAAGAAACAAAAGCAGAATCATCCCATTCCCCAATGGATTCAAATGAAAACTGGTAGTAAAATCAGGTAAAACTCCCAAGAGAAAACACTGGAGAAGAACCAAGCTGGGCCTATAAGGAGTCCCACATGTATTTATGCTGTGTCAAGATCACCTACGTATCACTCAGAAAATATCACTACTATCTGAACAACTGGATGTGTTTTATTGGGAAAATAAATTTTTTTCTTTGTGCCAATGTTTCTGCTCTAGTGCTTTGGCTCAGTAATAAATACATGAGACCTTTTGTTGGAAAAAAGAAAAAAGAAAAATTCTTACATATTTACCCATGTAGTTACATTTCCAGTGCACTTCACTCCTTTGTGATTCTCATCTGGTATCACTTTCTTTCTGAGCAAAAGTTTTCCTCTCACATTTCTTCTTCTTTTTTTTTTTTTTTTTTCTTTTTCTAAGGCTGTCCCTGTGGCATATGGAAGTTCCTTAGCTAGGGGTTGACTTAGAGTTGCAGCTGCAGACTACACCATAGCCATGGCAACACTGGATCTGAGCTGCACCTGCAACCTGAGCTACACAGCTTGAGGCAACACTGGATCCTTAACCCACTGAGCATGGCCAGGGATCACAACCCACATCTTCATGAACACTGTGATGGGTTCATGGGTTCTTAACCCACTGAGCAACAGTGGGAACTCCTAACATTTCTTTTTATTATATATCTTCTGGTGATGAATTCTTTCAGCTTTTGCATGTCAGGAAATACTTCAATTTATCTTTATGTGTGAACCTTGCTTTTCCAAGATACACTTGTCTAGATATTTTTCTGGAGTACTTTAGCAGTATAGCTGCATTGTCTTGTTTGCATTGTATCCTTTGTTTTTCTGTACACAGTGTGTTGCATTGTATCCTTATCTTGTTCCTCTGCACATAACATGCTTTTTTCTGATGGCTTTTAAGATTGCCTTTCATTGATTTTGAGCAACTGATTTTGATGTTCCTTGTTTCTTGTGCTTGGAGTTCCTTGAGCTTCTCAGATTTTGTATGGGTCAGTGTTCTCTAAAGAAAAACAACCAGTAGAATGTATGCACCAAGATAGATAGAGATTTATTTTAAGGAATTGGCTCATGTGGTTATGACAGGGGTCTAGCAGGTCAAAAATCTGTAGTGCAGGTGAGCAGGCTGGAAATTCCAGCAAGAGCTAATGTCACAGTCTTGAACCCAAAGACAGTCTTGGCAGAATTCCTTCTCCTAAAGCCTTCAACTGACTGGATAAGGCCCATCCATGTTATAAAGGGTAATCTGCTTTCCTCAAAGTCTACTGATTTATTCCTTTTTTTTTTTTTTTTCCCTTAGGGCTGAACCTATGGCATATGGACACTCCCAGGCTAGGTGTCAAATAGGAGCCGAAGCTGCTGGCCTATGCCACAGCTACAGCAACACAGGATCTGAGCAGCATCTGTAAACTACACTGCAGCTCACAGCAAGGCTGAATCCCTGACCCACTGAGCAGGGCCAGAGATTGAACCCTCGTCCTCATGGATACTCGTTGGGTTCATTACTGCTGAGCCACATGGGGAATTACCAGAAAAGCTTTTTTTTTTTTTTTTGTCTTTTTAGGGCCACACGTGCAGCATATGGAAGTTCCAGGCTAGGGGCTGAAATAGAGCTTTACTGCTGGCCTACACCACAGCCACAACAACACCAGGTCTGAGCCATGTCTATGACCTACACCACAGCTATCGGCAACACCAGATCTTTAAACCACTGAGCAAGGCCAGGGATCAAATCCACGACGTCATGGATTCTGATCAGGTTTGTTACCGCTGAGCCATGACGGGAACTCCCCCCACCCCCCCCACCCCCCCGCCCCCACCAAATTTTTTAAGTTAGTATATCTGGTGGAGTTCTCCTGGGATGCAGCAGGTTAGGGATATGGCACTGTCACCGTAGAGGCCTGGGTCACTGCTGTGGTGCAGATTCAATCCCTGACCCAAGAACTTCCATATGCCAGGGGCTGGACCAAAAAGAAAAAAAAATTAAAAGCATGATGTGGTATGTATATGAAATGAAATATTACTCAGCCATTTAAAAGAATGAAATAGGGGAGTTCCCGTCGTGGCGCAGTGGTTAACGAATCCGACTAGGAACCATGAGGTTGCGGGTTCGGTCCCTGCCCTTGCTCAGTGGGTTAACGATCCGGCATTGCCGTGAGCTGTGGTGTAGGTTGCAGACGCGGCTTAGATCCTGCGTTGCTGTGGCTCTGGTGTAGGCCAGTGGCTACAGCTCCGATTGGACCCCTAGCCTGGGAACCTCCATATGCCGCGAGAGCAGCCCAAAGAAATAGCAAAAAAAAGACAAAAAAAAAGAAAAAAATTAAAAAAAAAAAAGAATGAAATAGGGAGTTCCCTGGTGGCCTAGCAGTTAAGGATCCAGCATCATCATTGCTATGGCTCGGGTCATTGCTATGGCCTGAACCGGGAGGGAAATTTTTTTTCTTTTTATGGATGTACCTGCAGCATATGGAAGCTGGATCAGGGATTGAATCAGAGCTGCAGCTGGGGCCTATGCCACAGCCACGGCAACACTGGATCTGAGGCGCATCTGCAAACTACACTGTAGTTTGCGGCAATGCTAGATCCTTAACCCACTGAGCGAGGCCAGGGATCAAACCCGTATCCTCACAGAGACAACACCTGACCCTTGCTGCAGGTGTGAGCAAAAAAAAAAAAAGAATGAAATAATGCCATTTGCAGCTACATGGATGGACCTAGAGATTATCATACCAAGAGAAGCGAAGCAAGATAATGACAAACATCAAGATATCAGGGAGTTCCACTTGTGGCACAGTGGAAATGAATCTGACTATGAACCATGAGGTTGTGGGTTTGATCCCTGGCCTTGCTCAGTGGGTTAAGGATCCAGCATTGCCATGAGCTGTGGTATAGGTTTTAGACGTGGCTCAGATCTGGAGTTGCTGTGGCTGTAATGCAGGCAGGCAGCTATAGCTCCAATTTGATCCCTAGCCCGGGAACATCCATATGCCACAGATGCGGGCCTAAAAAAATAAAATAAAAATTAGTATATCTGAAAAATACCTCATAGCACCATCTAGACTGGTGTTTGATCCAACAACTGTGCAGTATAGCCTAGCCAACTTGACACCTAAAATTAATCACAGATCTGTAGGTTTATAGTTTGAACATTTTTAAACAATTATTTTTTCATATATTTTCTATTTTCAGTTCCTCCCTATTTTCAGAGTCTCCAATTACCTGCAAAGTATTAAAGTTATTCCACTGTTCACTAATACTATTTTCAGTTAAACATTTTTTTTTTTTTGGAGTTCCCATCGTGGCACAGTGGTTAACGAATCCGACTAGGAACCATGAAGTTGCAGGTTCCATCCCTGGCCTCGCTCAGTGGGTTGAGGATCTGGTGTTGCCATGAGCTGTGGTGTAGGTCGAAGACATGGCTCGGATCTTACATTGCTGTGACTGTAGCATAGGCCGGCAGCTGTAGCTCAAATTTGACCCCTAGCCTGGGAACTTCCTGTTCGATAGGCCACAGGTGGGGCCCTAAAAAGAAAAAAGAAAAAAAAAATCAGCTAGGCAGCAAAGAAGGCACCTTATAGGAAAGGTGAGAAAGTAGCAATGAGCATGGGCAAGGTTCATATTACAGTGTGGAGGCCAAGGGGGAAATGAGAAATTAACAGCTTGGGACATTTGTTAGAGCTCCCAGTGCAGCCCTGAAGATTTCTAAGCAGGGCAATGTCTGACAGCTATGATTTAGGGAGACTAACTTGGGGATCTAGGTGGAATGAAAAGGAGGGGAAAAGTTGAGAGGTGGGAGCAGAGGCCAGGAGGGTGGTGCTATAGACCAGAGGGACAGAAATAGAATAAGCAGAGAAGAGAGAAGAATCAGAAAAAAAAAGTTAAAGTCTGAATCATTTGTACTTCTCAGAGAGCCTTAACCTTGCCTTGAAGGATGAAGGGCCTGGGGTGGGGGGTGGGATGGGGCATCTAGATCCATGGGAAGTGAGCTTTATTTTGGATGTTGAGTCTTCTGGGTAGAGCCGTAGGTCTGAAACTTAGGGTGGGGGTCAGAACCAGACCAGATGGACTGCCCTCTCAGTTAAAAGATGACAGCTCAGCCCGGAGCAAGCATTCTGATCTACCACTTGTATGATGGCCCGAGCCAACTTGTTTAACAAATGTCAAGGTTTTTGTGAGGAACAGATGAACTAATGGACATGAATGAACATGTTTCTGTAAAGTAAAATGTTCTACAAAATAGGTGACAATACTTATTTTTATAATTACATCAAGCCATGTGAATGAGTAAGATCTTGGAGGAAGAAAGCAGAGAGAGAGATCAGAGATCCCAGGCTTAAAACTTGGAGGAATTTCACAGTATATCATCCGTGAGCGGAGTCTGTGATGGAGGCGGAAGTCAACTTGAGGAGGTAAGAAGCCCTGAAGATGGGGAATGCCTTGGGGTGGGCTCTAGAGAAGAAATGCGATTAGTAAATACCAAAACTATCCATCTAGAGTTCAAGTATGAGAGAATGACTTTTAGAATTAGAGTCAACATGACATGAAGGAAATATCCTTCTACAGAGGTCACTCGCCTGACTTGGGAAACCCCCAGACACAATCAAAAGGCCTGAAAAGTCACCACAAGGAACACTTGAAATCCTGAAGAATAGTCTGTATCCATCCTGAAGGAGTGTGTTAAGGAGAGTGGGTAGTTTGCTTCCTGCCTATTTAACATTCTGGCCCCCCACCTCAATTCACACCCTCATCTTTCTTTTCTATCTTTCTTTCTTTTTTTTTTTTCCACAACCTAATCTTTCTTACCTGATTGCTCTCCCCCACTGTTGGTTTCCCCTTCCCCCAAGTCTATTCTCCATTTTCTTCTAAAAAAATCTGCTCATGTCACTGACCTGCTCAAATCCCTTCTGTAGTTCCCCACTGCCTAAGGTTAGAGGCTCTCTCCTTAAACACACAAGACCCTGAATCCGCGGTCTGTCTCTTCCTCTCCCGTTTTCTTTCCTGTCACTCACTCCCAGGGCACCCTCTGCCCCAGTCAGGCCTTGGCAGTTAGTTTCCCATAACGACCAAAGGCTCTCATGGCTCCCTGTCATCCCAAGGGAGGCTTCTCCTAGGATGCCCTACACTTTCCGGCTTAGCCTGGAAAGCCTTTCTTAAGCCCCAACTAAGCCAAATAACCCTGTGCGTACCTTTGTCATGGCCCTGAATAGTTTGGTGATAGTCTGATGTCTCTTCTTTCTCTGAGAGCCTCTTGAGAGAAGGGAAGATCAGTATCTATTTGCCCGTACAGTCCCGTCCACACCAAATCTTCCCAAACAAACTCTGATTTCAAGTGCTCTTTCTGGTTGTCAGTCCACTTGTCCCGATTTGGGGTCTCCAAAATATACACCCACTGTACCCGGGCCAGGGTGGAGGTCAAGAGCGCCCTAGCCAGAGCGCGCCACTTGCACTTCCCGGGGCGGCCGCCAGGGGCCGCCGGGCCCTTTGTTTTCTTTTCTGGCCCGGGGTCGGGGCCGGAGGCCCGCAGAGCGCATGCTCTGGGGCAGTTCTCGGCCGGGCCGGCGATCGGAGGAGTTCCTTGTGGCGGACCTGCAGCGAGGTAGGTCGTGCCCGTCACGCGCGGAGGGTCGGAGCGGAGGGCGGAGGGTGGCGCGCAGGGCGGGCACAACCGGGGTACCTGCGGTTGCCGGCGAGCCAGGGCCGTTGCCTGCGCGCGCCCGTGTGGCGCGACGCCGGCCCCACGTGAAGCCGGGCGGCAAGGAGGCGCGTGTGCGGGCGCGCGGCTCCCCGGCCCCGCAGGGCGCCGGGGAGCTGGCCGGGCCCCGCCTCGACCGAGCGAGGGCCGAGCGGCCCCTTCGCCGCCGCGCGGAGCAAGCCTGGCCCGCGCCAGTCGCGCGGGCGGGAGATTCAAACGGCCCGAGCGCGGCCGGCCGGGGTGCGCGCGGCCGCGGTGACCTCGCCGCCTGCGGTGCGCAGCCCCGCGCGCCTCCCTGGCCAGGGCGGCTGTCCCGGCTGGGGCTGCGTTTCCGGAGCGGGAAAGTGATTTCGTCCAGCGTTGGTTTGAAGAATGCGATTTGCGGAGTGGCGGAGGTATCCTGCCCCGCGTCGGTCTGCTTTAGGAACTCGAGGTAGGCTGCAGAGGGTCTGCGCAGGGAGCGAAATCTCAGTGTCAACAGGCATCACGACGACGACTGTTGACCCGTCGGGAGGTGTGCTGTGAACTCCGCATCAACTCATCTGTCAATAGATTATTTACTGGCTGGCTCCTCCGTGCCGCCCTTGCAGGGCTGGGAAACATGGTGAGAGGACCCTGTGTAGCCTTGTCAGAGCTCCTGGCCTCTCTGGGGTGACCAGTGTGGGATCACAGTTGTGGTTTAGGGTGATTTTTGAAGTATGCCAGTCGAGCCGGAGCGCTGCTGCTGGCTAATAGTAACTGAGGTTCTGCAACCAAGTATGACTTGGGCACCCCAGCCTAAGTTGAGTGTATGGAGGGTGGAGAGGAACTCAGTCACTCAAGCCTGCCCAGGAGGGGTCACAGGGATGGCTTTGCCGCCGAGGTGATTTGTCCAGGGTTTTGAAGGAATTGGCAGATTGAGGGTGGAGGGGTTAGGGTGATCCAGGCAGGGAACAGAGCACACGGCAAAGGCATGAAGGTGTAGGGAGTGTTGTGATCCGGGGCTGCCACGGGTGTTTGAGTCTGACTGGAGCACGGGGTACAGGGAGGGGAAGAGCAAGATGATTCAGCAGGGGTTGGGTCTCAAAAGGTCTGGAGTGCAAGACCAAGGAACTCTGGATGGGAGTGGAGGCAGGGGTGGTTTCATCCACGATGGGCATCAGAATGGAATCTGGAAAGATGAACCAGGAGTTCTCCATGCTGCTGTTGCAAAGGCATCCCCAGAGCCGGAATCTTGTTCAGCTTTGCAGTGTCCTCGTTGGGTGCCCTTGAGCCACCCACCCACTCTCCTTGAGCCTTATTTTCCTTAACTGTAAAATGATAGGAGGCATGTGGTGAGGATTACTAATATCCTATAATTTCCATAAAGCTGTGGTTCTGACATCTGGTGGAAGGTGTGGCCCCAGCTCCCCCAAGGGGGATTCCTTGGTAAGGAGCTCCTGGATGAAGTATACCGGCTCTGTGCCTGACACAAGGCAGGAGCTTATTAGCAAATGTTTGTTGACACATGAGTCTCAGAGCTCCTGGGGACTTTTCTCACAAAGATTCTTCAGCCTTTGCATCTGGTGGGCAAGTGTCTTTCGGGTTAAGGGGGGTGGAACACAGCTGCTGTGGTCAAAGAGGGCTCTGTGTCCCTTTGAAGAAATGAGGTCACTGGGGGTCACAGCAGGCTCCTGGTAAACTGTCTAGTCTGCTGTGCCTTCATTCACCAAATGAGGAAACAGACCCAGGGGGGTACTTGGGGAAGGGGCAAAGCTTTGGTCCTGCTAGGGAGTGGTCAGGAGAACTGGGCTGTCATCCCACCTCTGTTTGGCCCAGGCCACCTTCTCCTGAGCCTCCACTTTCTTATTTGTAAAGGCAGAATGATCACACCTCTGGGGGCAGGTGTGCGCATCCTAGGAGAGGCTGGTACACCTTAGGTGCCTATTGGTGGAAGCTGACTCTGTATCTGACGAACCGTGATTATATCTCACTCTTCTACCAGACTGTAACCTCCTTGAAGATGGAAGCTGTGTTTGTCTGTTGGGGAGTGCGGGGTGCAGACAAAAACTACTACTTAGTCCCAACCCAGACACTCCCTGTGTGATTAAGAAAACACACCCATGGAATTCCCTTATGGCGCATTGGGTTAAGATCCAATGTTGTCACTGCTGTGGCTCAGATTGCATCCCTGGCCCGGGAACTTCTGCATGCCATGGGTGCAGCCAGAAAAAAAAGAAGAAAACATACCCAGAGCGGTTAGAGAGTCTGTCCAAATGACTGATTAGTGTAGTAGAGGATATGCAGGTGGGTAATGGGTGCAGGGCTCCACCTTTTGGGAGGTGCCCTCTCACCCCTTGCTGTGCCTCTAGAATTGTTCACAACAGCATGCTGCAGTGCCTGGAGCCCCTGTTTGAGAGATGCAGATTCTCAGACTTGAAGGGAACACAGGTTTCTGAGACTTGAAAACCAGTGCTCTCTCCACCACTGCACGGAGTTGTACCCATTGTCCTTCCACACATCCTTCAGCAGATCCGTCTCTGCCTGGCCCACCCTCCCAGGCCCGAGCTGCCTCCGAGTCTCCTCCCACCATCCTGTCCCTCTCAGCAGGCTCCTGCCCTCTATTTCTTGTTTTTGGCCAGGCTTCTGGGGGCTTCTGGGGTGGCCTGTCCAGGCTACCTCACACTCTCCCTAGATCATGGCCTACTTTTAGCCAACCTGTTCTTGTTTTGTTTTTGTTTTTGGCTACGCCCACAGTATGCATTAGTTTTCAGGCCAGGGATCAAACCTGTGCTGTGGCAGTGACCTGAGCTACAGCAGTGACAATGGTGGATTCTTAACCCACTGAGCCACCAGGGAGTTCCCGTTTTTTGTTTCTGCTTTTTTTTTTGGCCACCTGGTGGCATATGGAGTTCCTGGGCCAGGGATCAGATATGAGCTTCAGTTGCAACCTGAGTTCCCAGCCAGGGATCAGATCTGAGCTTCATTTGCTGGGGATCAAACCTGCATCCCAATGCTTGAGAGTTGTCGCTGATCCTGTTGTACCACACTGGGAACTCCTGTTTTTGTTTTTAGTTATCAGATGTACCTGGTTCTATTCCTAGCTATCTTTTCTGGCTGTATGAGCATAAGCAAGAAAATTTACTTCTCTGAGCCTCAGTCCCCTCAACTGTGAAATGGGAGTGACTGTGCCTTCTTTAGGCTTTGAGAAGTTAAAGTTTGTTGGCATATAGAAAGTAAGAGCGGGAGTTCCTGTCATGGCTCAGTGGTTAATGAATCCGACCAGGAACCATGAGGTTGCGGGTTCGATGCCTGGCCTCGCTCAGTGGTTAAGGATCCAGCATTGCCGTGAACTGTGGTGTAGGTTGCAGGTGCAGCTCAGATCCTGCATTGCTGTGGCTCTGGTGTAGGCTGGCAGCTACAGCTCCCATTAGACCCCCAGCCTGGGAACCTCCACGTGCTGCGGGAGCAGCCCTAGAAAAGACAAAAAACAAAAAACAAAAAAAAAACAAAACTTGTGATCTGGAGTTCCCATTGTGGCACAGCAGAAACGAATCTGAGTAGTAACTATGAGGTTCCAGGTTCAATCCCTGGCCTTGCTCAGTGGGTTAAGGATCTGGTGTTGCTGTGAGCTGTGGTATAGGCCAGTGGCTGTACCTCTGATTTGACCTCTAGCCTGGGAACCTCCATATGCCTCAGGTGCGGCCCTAAAAAACAAACAAATAAAAAAAATAAAATACTTAACGATCCAAAAGTCTGTCCTAATTTCTTCCAGAGAATGATTGTGTTAGGATTGAGAGAGGGATCAGAGGTGGTTTACCAATGGAAGTGACTTTGAGAAGTTGGTCTTACCAGAGGCTAAGGAATGGGATAGTCTAGAGATGTACATGGAGAGAATAGTAAGCAATCTGAGGTTATGTGAGAAGGGAAGGGAGGGTGTGGCAGACAAGACAGGAGGCCAAAGGTCGTGAGTATTAGACCCTGAAGGTCTTTAGCACCATGCTTAGAAATGTGGGCAGAGGGAGCCACTGAGGAGTCTGAGCAAGGAAGCAGCTTGTTTCAGGTTTGAGGTTTGTAAAGATCACGAATGACGTGTGGAATGGGATGGGAATTGAGGTGGGCAGTCGGAAGACCAGAGACAAGCTGCTGGCTTTTCCAGGGAAGAGGGAGTTCTCTGGCAGGCCAAGGCCAGGGAGTGTGGGGAGGAAGTAGGCAAGGGCACCAGCTCTAGGGTCTGACCGACTTGGACAGATCTTGATTTCCTCCTCTAGTCTTGGGCAAGATACTTCACCTTTCTGGGCCTCAGTTTGCCTCACCTGCAAAGTGGGGTCAGTGTGGTTAGGTTAGCTTGCAGTGAGATGCCCCCTAATGTTGGCCCCAAACACAGGTGGCCAAGGGTCAAGTCCCAACCCACACTAACACTTTTTTTGGTTAATGACCCATGACACCACGTACCTCATATAGCCTTTATTTTCCTGTCTCCACTGCAGGCCTTGCCCACAGGTCAGTCCAGTAACATTACCGGCTCTTTTTCCTGGTTTTTTTTTTTTTTTCACTTTTGTTATATTTTTCCATGCTACTACACAGGAGCCCCTCCCCTCCACAGCCGACTGCTACAAGTCATTCTAATGAACTGACAGGAAATATGCCTTTGGCAGGACAGGGCCCTGGACACAGTGAACTGGCTACACCTTGTACCAGGGGTACAAGCTGTTTACCTGAAACAGTGGACACCTGTTATATCCCATACCTCTTAACCCATCCAGCTCTGCCTACTTAACATCCCTTCCTGGTTGGCTCCACGCACTTCGCCCTTTACACAAGTGCTTGGTAGAATGGACCTCTCGGGTTCTCCTCTCTTGTTTGCCCCAGTGTTCTCCATCTCAGTAGCTGGAAGTCTACCATCTGCCTTTTCACTTAAACCAAAGGCTGGGAGTCGTTGGCTTTGGTCAGGTTCATAGGGAATCAGGCCTGCCCAGGACCCCCCTGGATTCCTTAAGATGAAAAAGTCATTCTGGGTTCCTCCTTCACCCTCATCCCCCACATCTAATCTGGCAAATCAAACCTGTCTCCTAAATTAATCTGTTTTGTCTTCTTTTCTCTCTTGCCTCAGACCAAATCATGCCACTGACTTCTCTCGTGTGGTCTCGTGTGGTCGCCTGCGGTCGCCTCCTCTTCAATCCTCTCCATTTTCTTTTCAGTAACTGTAACAATCATTGACATTTTTCCATGGAGTTCCTGGGTGGCTCAGTGGGTTAAGGATCTAGCGGTGTCACTGCAGCGGCCCTGGTAGCTGCTGTTGTGCAGGTTCAATCCCTGCCTGGGAACTCCTGCATGCCACAGGTATGGCCAAAAAAAGAGACATTTTTTCTTAAAACTTTTCTGTTTTCCCTACAAGGCCTTGTATGATCCAGCCCCTACTGCCCTTGTGCCACCTGACACATTGATGTCCAGCTACAGCCCCGCTGGCCTCCTCAGGTTCCTAAGCTCATCACATGCTCTTGTCCCTGTCTCTTGTCTTTGTCTTCCCCTGCCGGCTTTCTCTTGGTAGTATTTTAAGTTTTAGTCCAAATGTCACCTATCTGACCTGTATCTCTGCCCCTACTCTAGTTATTCTCTTTTTTTTTTTTTTTTAATTGTAGTAATAGGAGTTCCCATGGTGGCACAGCAGAAACGAATCCAACTGGTTGTCTGTTTGATCCCTGGCCTCCCTCAGTGGGTTAAGGATCAGGTGTTGCCAGGAGCTGTAGTGTAGGTTGCAGACGTGGCTCGGATCTGGCATTGCTGTGGCTGTGGCGTAGGCTGGTAGCTGTAGCTCCAATTCGACCCTTTGCCTGGGAACCTCCATATGCCTAGAGTGCAGCCCTTTAAAAAAAAAAAAGTGGTAATATATACAGAACCTGAAATTTGCCATTTTAACCACTTTTAATTGTACATAGTTTAGTGGCATTAGGTACATTTACATTGTTGTGTCCCAAATATATTCCCTATGACGTCATGTTGCCTATCCTTCACACAGTTATTACCATCTGTAGTAACTTGTGTGTGTGTGTTTCCCACTGGAATGTAAGCTCCATGAGAACAGGGAGAAGGGTAGTTTCCTTTTTCCTTGCTACACCTGGCCCCAAACCAAGCATTGGTAATAGGTGCTCCTAGAATGAATAAGTGCTGCCATGTATTGAGTATTTACTGTATGCTTGGCACTGCAAAGTCCTTTACAAATTTTTTTTTTTTTTTTTGTGGCATATAGAGGTTCGCAGGCTAGGGGTTGAATCGGAGCTGTAGCTGCTGGCCTACACCACAGCCACAGAAACACCAGATCCAAGCCTCGTTGGTGACCTACCACAGCCCACAGCAACGCCGGATTCTCAACCCACTGAGCTAGGCCAGGGATCAGACCTGCGTCCTCGTGGATACTAGTCAGATTTCGTTTCCACTGAGCCATGACGGGAACTCCTTCATTCAGTCTTGACAGCAGCCCTAGAAGTGGTCATGGTATCCGTTTTTACAGATGAGGATACAGCTCAGAGAGGTTAAAGCTGCCAGAGAGGCCAGCCATGGTCACAGAAGCAGGGGTGAGCAAACCACAGCTCTAGCAGATGAACCCAATTCCCTCTCTCTCAAAGAATGTGCTTTTCTAGTTTGGGAAGACTGGTCACAAAGAGGCTGGTTGGAGGGGAGGAGTTCTATCCCGTGAGAAGCAAAGTTGAGTGAAACACAGAACTGCCACCTCAACGAAATCAGAACTAGGCCAGTCACAACCTGCAGAGGCTCAGCCTGTACAGGTGTGGCGGATTCTAGGACTTTGGCTACTTCCCTATCTTCAGTACTTCATTCTTCTCCCCCAGGACAGTCAGCAGGAATGTGCCCAGAAATTCAGAAGCCTCAGACCTTGTGTTCATATACCATGGAGTGGGGAGCTGGAGGGACTGAGGATCTGGGACCTATCAGGAGGAAGGAAGGAAGGAAGGAAGGAAGAGGGGGCCGCTGTCTAGGCCCACAGTGGAGCCCGACAAGGGCTCTTGGAGCTCTCTTTCCATTTGTAGCGTTGGATAAAGTCTCCAGCCCTTTTCTATAAAATGGAGGAAAAGTGGGTTAGCTTAGATTAGATTAGATCTGTGCCTGAGCACTACCTGGGACAGCCCTAGGTGTTCTAATTCCAGTATTGATTTATCCAGTACTTACTATATATTTACTTTTACAGCTCATTTGATCGCGCAGGCCACAACAGGGTGTAGGTACTGTTATTATCCCTGTTTTACTGAGGAGGACACTGAATCATGAAGAGATTAACTTTGCCCAAGGTGAAACAGCTGGAAAGTTGAGGAGCACATATTCTAGCTCCTCTCCTTCTTTCTTTCTTTCTGGCTGCACCTGTGGTATGTGGCAGTTCCCAAGCCACAGCTGCAGGCACACTGCATCCTTAACCCACTGCACCATGTGGGAACTTCTATTATGGCTCCTCTTAACCACCACCTGCTCTGTCTACCACTTTTGCATCTGGGAGGCTGTTTTCCTTTTTTTTTTGCTTTTTAGAGCCACACCCATGGTCCACAGAAGTTCCTAGGCTAGGGGTCAAATTGGAGCTACAGCTGCCAGCCTACGCCACAGCCACAGCAATGCAGGATCCGATCCGCCTCTGCAACCTACACTGCAGCTCAGGGCAACGCTGGATTCCCCCATCCGTTGAGCGAGGCCAGGGATCAAACCTGCATCCTCACGGATACTAGTCGGATTTGTTTCTGCTGCGCCACAGTGGTAATTCCCGCATCTAGGTAAATTGCCTGGGCCCTCACCATCCATCCCAGAGGGTTCCTAAACCTTAGACAACTTCACTGTCTTTCATAACCTTAAGGACCAGGGCTCAATAAAGCTGAATACCAGGAAAAAAGGTGTCCAGTATAATTTGGGCTGGATTGGAATTGAGCTAGCCAGGTAGAATGTCTGTTCTCAGCTGCCTTTGAGGAGGCAGCAGCAGTTTAAGGAGGAAAGGGGCTCAGGGCTGAGGTTTTCAGCTGCTTCAGATCATGCTGTGTTCAACAAACTTTGTGATTTCCTTTCCCCCTTTTGTAACACCTGATATTTATGTGTTGTGTGAGTGTGTATACAGTGTTTATCTTTTGTTAGACTGTTTAGAGGAAAGCCAGGTTCCTCCCAGGATTGGTGGCCTTTTGGATCAAAGACCACAGATGGTTTGGTTTGGTTTTATTTAATGAGAATAGCTTTGTGTGTGTGTGTGAGGTTTGATTATAACAGTAACATATTACCGAAGTTACCTGTGATTATGGTAGGGTTGGGAGGAGATGTGAGGGATACTTCACTTAATATTCTTCAGTGTTTGGGTTTTTTTTGGTGGGGTCTGCACCTGCGGCATTTGGAAGTTCCTGGACTAGGGGTCAAATTGGAACTGCAGCTGCTGGTCTATATCACAGCCACAGCAACACAGGATCTAACCATATCTGTGACCTATGCCACAGCTGTGGCAGTGCCAGAACCATAACCCACTGAGCGAGCAGGCAGTCAAACCCACATCCTCATGGATACTAGTAGGTTTCTCTCTCTCTCTTTTTTTTTGCTTTTTTTTTAGGGCTGCACCTGCAGCATACAGAAGTTCCCAGGTAGGAGTCGAATCAGAGCTATAACTGCTGGCCTACATCACAGCCATAGCAATGCTGGATCCGAGCTGCGTCTGTGACCTACACCACAGCTCACAGCAATGCCACATCCTTAACCCACTGAGTAAGGCCAGGGATTGAACCCTTGTCCTCATGGATGTTAGTCGGATTCATTACTACTGAGCCACAGCAGGAACTCCCACTAGTTGGGTTCTTAACCCATTAAGCCACAATGGGAACTCCTGTTTTTTTTAATTTATTTTTTATTTTATTTATTTTTTTTAGGGCCACACCCTCAGCATATTGGAGGTTCCCAGGCTAGGGGTTGAATTGGTGCTGCAGCTTCTGGCCTTCACTAGAGCGACAGAAACTCGAGACCTGAGCTGCATTTCCAACTACATTACAGCTTGCAGCAACCCTGGATCCTTAACTCACCAAACGAGGCCAGGGATCAGACCCTAATCCTCATGGATACTAGTCAGATTCTTAACCTGCTGAGCCACAATGGGAACTCCAACTCATGGTTTTTAATATTAAAATTAAAAATACATG
Source organism: Phacochoerus africanus (assembly GCF_016906955.1). Lineage (NCBI taxonomy): Eukaryota > Metazoa > Chordata > Mammalia > Artiodactyla > Suidae > Phacochoerus > Phacochoerus africanus. The sequence continues at coordinate 85,122,244 of NC_062551.1, forward strand.
AAATGTTCCTTGTATCTTAGGTAATGTAGTAAGGTGCATAGAAAAGGTAAAAGTTGTCCATAATTATATTTTCCAGAGGTTACCATTATTAATATTGACTGTATTTACTTCTACACATTTTTATATGTATGTATACTTTTTCTCCCACAAATAGGATAATAGGATGATGGGAATAAGTCTCTGGAAAGCATCACTTTTAATGGCTTCATACTTTTTTTTATTGTCTTTTTTTTTTTTTTTTTTTAGGGCTGCACCCATGGCACATGGATGTTCCCAGGCTAGGGGTCAAATTAGAGCTGTAGCTGCCAGCCTATGCCACAGCTCATGGCAGTGTCAGATCCTTAACCCACTGAGTAGGGTCAGGGATTGAACCTGCGTCCTCATGGATACCGATGGGCCACAGCAGGAACTCCCTGGCTTTATACTGTTTTATCTAGTCAGGCCCCTACTCTTGAGTGCTTGGGTTGCTCCATTTTTTTTTTTTTTTCTTGTTTTTGGTTTTGGGTTTTTTGGCTGTGCCTATGGCATGCAAAAGATCCTAGGCGGGGGATCAAACCTGAGCCACAGTGGTGACAGTGCCAGATCCTTAACCTGCTGAGCCACAAGGGAACTCCCTTTTTTTCTTTTTTTTTTTTAATGTTAAGAATAATATACTAGAGGCTTTTTTTTTTTTTTGTCTTTTCTAGGGCCACACCTGTGGCATATAGAGGTTCCCAGGCTAGGGGTTGAATCAGAGCTGTAGCTGCCAGCCTTCGCCAGAGCCACAGCAATGCGGGATCTGAGCCACATCTGCAACCTACACCACAGCTCATGGCAACGCCGGATCCTTAACCCACTGAGCGAGGCCAGGGATCGAACCCGCAACCTCATGGTTCCTAGTCAGATTTGTTAACCATTGAGCCACAACAGGAATTCCAGTAGAGGCTATTTATGGACCTTAATCTTTGAGTATATTTATTATTTGGTTCTTAGATAAATTCTTTGAAGTGAAATTGCTGGGCATTGTCACTTTTTTTTTTTGTCTTTTTGCCTTTTCTAGGGCTCCCATGGCATATGGAGGTTCCCAGGCTAGGAGTCCAATCGGAGCTGTAGCTGCCGGCCTATACCACAGCTCACGGCAACGCCAGATCCTTAACCTACTGAGCGAGGCCAGGGATCGAACCTGCAACCTCATGGTTCCTAGTCGGATTCGTTAACCACTGAGCCACAACGGGAACTCCTGTCACTTTTTTTTAAGGGTTTTTGATAAATACTGCCTAAATAGGGCAGAAAAATGATTGCCATTTCTGACATGGAATATTTTCCTGGGTTTTTCAGGACAGGAAGATGCCACCTAAGCGTATTGCTAAGAGAAGGTCACCCCCAGAAGATGCCCTCCCCAAAAGCAAGAAGGTGAAGGGTAAGTTGGCTTTGGTCTCTATCTCATTATGGGTGGCCTCCTGGCACCTCCAGAATCTGGGACTGTTCTCCTTCCTTCCCGAGGTTTGAAGCTGAGGGCTCTGGAAGGCCAGGAATTCCAACCAGCTGGAGAATCTCCTGTAGCTCATTGAATCCCACCCTCTGGGAATTACAAAGGGGCAGAGACTTGCCTAAAAGCACTCAGGTACTGGCAAAAAAAGTAGACCCTAGGCCTTTGCCCCAGGGAGTAATGCATTGTAGTTCAGACCAATGACCTCCAGACAGGGTTCAGGTCCTGTTTCTGCCACCTTTGCTTTGGGCAAATCACTAACCTGAGTTTAGACTACCCCGTTCATAAAATGGGCAACCTCCTTGGGCTATTGTGAGGAAAGATCTATCCAATTAGCATTCGAGGAAAGTGGCTGTGGTTTCCTCTCTCTTAGGACCATGGAGGGAGTCCAGGAGGAGAGAGAGCCACCCCCACCCTGGGAGGGGGGTAGTGTGGATGCACCCTCAGACAGTGTCTGTCTTTTGCAGACCCTTGTAACCAGGCAGTGAGGGCCGTTGCCTCCCGCCGCGTTCCAGGTGCCCGCTCCTGCCAAGGTGCCTGTGGGCAGAGCCCTCCTGAACAGAAAGCCCGACCAGGTGGCTGCCTGCCCAGTGCATCCTCTGCGCAGCCACAGCAGTCCTGTCAGCCGTGGCCACACCCCCAGGGGGAGGAGCTGGACACCATTGGCTGTCCAGGGCCGCAGGTGGCCTGGGGTTGCACACCTGTTGGTGGTTGGCCTGCACTTCTCTGATTCCTGTGCTGTTCTTACTCCTGCCCTTTTCCTCTTCAGCTGCTGATCTGCTCCCAGATAGGAGTGGAATGGGGGTCAGTGTGCCCATGTCCAGGGGTCAAGTCACAGACTGAGGATGGAGACTAGGGACTGTGCTCTGACCATGAAGGTTCCCTTTGGTTTCACTGCAAACTCTACTAGTTATTAGTGCTGTGACCCTTTCTGAGGCTCTGTGGCTTTTCCTATAAAATGGGAGCCTAAACAAGGAAGGTCTGTAGCATAATGTGGAGGACTGCAAAGCAATTTAACCTAAGTCGTAAGCAGTCAGTAAAAGGGTAGACATTATCAGACCTTCACAGTTATTCCCATCTTTCCTGACTAAGAACTTAGAGCCAATCAGGAAAACTATCTTGTGTTCTCCCTGTTCTTTGACCCTCCTGACCAAGATTCGTTTCCCAATATCAACTGTCTCATTTCCCTTCCCTTCCACTTATATTAGTAATGTGCTTACTTTTTAATCTTCACAAAAACCCTACAAGGTAGGTACTTTTGTTATCCTTATTTCAGAGATGAGGAAACATAGGCTTGGAAAGATCAGACTCATGGTCTGTGGCAGGGCAGGGGCTTGAACCCAGGTCTGTGTGATCCCAGAACACATGCAATGACCTCTCCTCTCTGCCATCATCCTACACACTCAGGGGTTGTCTTCTTCACCCCTCAGTCTCACATAGGTCCCACAGCACAGAGCCAGGTTTGGTGCTGACACTGGGCCAGGGCGACGTGGGCCAGCTGGGGCTGGGCGAGAATGTGATGGAGAGGAAGAAGCCAGCCCTGGTACCCATTCCAGAGGACATCGTGCAGGCTGAGGCTGGGGGCATGCACACTGTGTGTCTCAGCAAAAGTGGCCAGGTAGGTTGGGCTAGCACAGGAGGGGACAGGGCCTGGGGCTGGGGGGCTTGGGGCAGGAGCTTTGAATCATACCCATTACTCTATGGAGATGGAGCTGGCTAGATGAGCAGGGAGTGGCCTAAACAAAAATGGATGAGAGGCCAGACATTGCACTAACGGGGGTATCCTGCACACAGGTCTACTCCTTCGGCTGCAATGATGAGGGTGCTTTGGGAAGGGACACATCAGTGGAGGGCTCAGAGATGGTCCCCGGGAAAGTGGAACTGCAAGAGAAGGTGGTACAGGTGTCAGCAGGAGACAGCCACACAGCGGCCCTCACTGAGGATGGCCGTGTCTTCCTCTGGGGCTCCTTCCGGGTAAGACTGGGTCTGGAAGACGTCATGGGGTTGGCAGGCAGAATTAACTGGTGGGGCCCCAAAGATAACCCATCTCCACACCCCTGTGGTACTTACTGGTGGGGAAATCAAGACCCTGGGTAGAGCATAGGCCCAGACCCAGGTCTCTGGCTTCTTCCTCCAGGCCTATCCACACCACTGGCTCTTCCCTTGAATCTGATGTCATAATGTATGTGTCTTGGGAAGTGGGTGGGTCAAGGATGCCTTTGGTCTGAGGCTCAGCAGGGGAGTGTGCTGACCCATCTCTCTGCCTTCACCACCCCCTACCCCATCCCAGCCCTCTTCCACATTTCTCAGGGGCTTGAGGGCACATTTCAGAATTTCCAAGACAGGAGAGTGTGGTTTAACAAACCAGAGTCAGGAGTTCCCGTCCTGGCTCAGTGGTTAACGAATCCAACTAGGAACCATGAGGTTGTGGGTTCGATCTCTGGCCTTGCTCAGTGGGTTAAGGATCCAGCGTTGCTGTGAGCTGTGCTGTAGGCTGGTGGCTACAGCTCCGATTCGACCCCTAGCTTGGGAACCTCCACATGCCATGGGAGCAGCCCAAGAAATGGCAAAAAGACAAAAATAAATTAATTAATTAATTAAATAAATACAAAATAAAAAAGCAGATCCAGCATTAAAGTTGTTTTGCTGCATTAGTATTCAGTTTATTTTCAAATGTCAAAAATAAGGGAATTCAGTGTTCCTTTATTGGGGCTGTTTCTAAATTTTATTTCATTTATTTATTTATTTATTTTTGCTTTTTAGGGCTGCACCTGCGGCATATGGAGGTTCCCAGGCTAGGGATCGAATCTGAGCTACAGCTGCCGGTCTACACTACAGCCACGGCAATGCAGAGTCCGAGCCACCTCTGTGACCTACACCACAGCTCACTGCAACACTGGATCCTTAACCCACTGAGCAAGGCCAGGGATCAAACCCACAACCTCATGGTTACTAGTTAGTTTCCTTTCTGCCGCGCCACTACGGGAACTCCTATAAATTTTTTTATGGAGAATTTCAAACACATAAATGTAATCAGAATAATATGTTAAACTCCATCTCCTCACCTCAACAATGATCAGATTTTGGCCTAAAATCTGATTTTTGTTTCCTCTTCACCCTCATCCATTCCCCAACCCTTTGGTACTTAAAAAAAAATTTTTTTTTAATAAAAGTATAGTTTATTTTCAGTGTTGTGCCAATTTCTGCTATACAGCATAGTGACCCAGTCACACACACACACACATATATATACATATATACATTCTTTTTCTCATACTATCTTCCATCATGTTCTATTCCAAGAGACTGGATATAGTTCTCTGTTCTTTGTTATTTTAATGTAAATTACAGACCATCTGTGATTTCATTCCTAAGTATTTCACTGTGCAACCTGGCTCTTGCCCACCTCTCCATCCCCATCTGGTAGCAGCACCTTTCACCACAAAGCTCTGTGGCTGCCTGCGAAGCTGGGGTCTGGCTGGTATGAGGCAGGTGGGACTGGCTGAAAACTCCTGCCCCTTTCTTCCAGGACAATAATGGTGTGATCGGGCTCTTGGAGCCCATGAAAAAGAGTATGGTGCCTGTGCAAGTGCAGCTGAGTGTGCCTGTGGTGAAGGTGGCCTCAGGTGAGTCTGTGGGTACTGCTTCCGGGCAGGAGTCGGAGACCCTTTTTCTTGGGCCTTACAGACAAGCCCTGCATCCCCCGCCTTCCTCTCACCCTCAGGAAATGACCATTTGGTGATGCTGACAGCTGATGGCGAACTCTATACTTTGGGCAGTGGGGAGCAGGGCCAACTGGGACGTGTGCCTGAATTATTTGCCAATCGTGGTGGCCGGCAGGGCCTCGGTAGGTGGCTTAAATCCCTCTGGTGGGGCATCAGCAGGCCACCCCTGGTGAAGGTCAAAGGCAGAAGGGATTCTCTGTGTTCACGCTTGCCTCAGGGGATCTGCGGTGGTGGCTAAGGACTCTGACTCTAGAGCCAGACGACCCCAGGTCTAAATCCTCGCCCCCCCACCCCCCAAATCTACTGGCTGTGGGACCCTGGACATAGTTTCCTCATCTCTGAACCTCCCTACTTCTAAACCTACTTGATTGGGTTGTTGTGAAGTTAAGTGAGTTAACATAGAAGACTGTCTGGCACATGGTAAGTTCATGTAAATGTTTTCTCTATGGCTGTGGGAGTCTGAGTGGGGCACTCACACTTTCTTGGCTGGAGTTTCCTCTCCATATAACAGGGAGAAGAGTCCCTGCCTAATCTCCCTTCCAGGGCTTTAGCAGTGGAGGAGAAGCAGATGGGGCAGAGAGAAGAAACCGTGTGTGTGCGTGCGTGTGCATGCACACATGCGCATGTGCCACTGACCCTGGCCTTCTCTCTGCCTGCAGAACGACTCTTGGTCCCCAAATGCGTGATGCTGAAATCCAGAGGGAGCCGGGGGCATGTCCGATTCCAGGATGCCTTCTGTGGCGCCTACTTCACCTTTGCCATCTCCTCTGAGGGCCATGTATATGGCTTTGGCCTCTCCAACTACCATCAGCTTGGTGAGTCTCAAGCCCAGCATCCAGCATAGCCCAGGGTGACCGGGGTTCTGCTCCTGCCTGCAGCACTCCTTTGTTGGGCACCCTTGGTGCAGTTACCTAATTCCTTAGAGCCACAATTTTGTCATCTGTAAAATGAGAATATAAATACTTGTTTATATTCTGGGGTGGGGTGGGGTGGCCACACAGGGAGGGGAGGAAAAGGACAGCTCCTTGGACACCTTCACCCCTGACAGCTCTCTCCTGGCCTTTCCCCTAGGAACCCCAGGCACAGAATCTTGCTTTGTACCTCAGAACCTGACCTCCTTCAAGAACTCCACCAAGTCCTGGGTTCGCTTCTCTGGTGGCCAACACCATACAGTCTGCATGGATTCGGAAGGTGGGACCTCCAGGTCCATCTCTGGGTTGAGGGCGGAGTGTTCCGTGGGCACAGTCCTGGACACACCTCTGACATGATGGGCCTTGGAACCTGGGCTTACTCTGTTGGGTGGGCTAGCGGTCCATGAAGGTCACCCCCATCCCCCAGTGTCCTGGTGCTTTTCCACGTGTGAGTTCCATGGGGGCCTGGGGCGGGGGGTCTCTCAGGCCTCACTCCAAACATAAAGAGACACTGCAGACCTTCTCACCACCCTGGGAACAACGGACCAGCTCCCACAGATGTGAGCACTCACCTGGCCTACCTGAGGCATGTCCTCTGCTCCTCCTCACCTCTCTCCCTCCTCCCACAGGAAGAGCCTACAGCCTGGGCCGGGCTGAATATGGGCGGCTCGGCCTTGGGGAAGGTGCCGAGGAGAAGAGCGTACCCACCCTCATCTCCAGGCTGCCTGCCGTCTCCTCAGTGGCTTGTGGGGCCTCTGTGGGGTATGCTGTGACCAAGGATGGTGAGTGGGGTCACCCACAGTTGGTCTGGTTGGGGTGTGGGGGTCATAATTCTTACCAAAGCGCCCAGCAGGCTCATCACAGATGAGATGTCCACCGCAGATGGAACTGAGATGCAGAGAGCGGTGTTAGTGATGACATGCGTTTGTCCTGATTGGCAGAGGCTCTGGCTTTGATGACTCAAAATAAGTAAACACATTATTTTAATAGAGCTGATTTAATAGAACTCCTCTGCTGTGTAGAGGAGAAAAACAGCGAAAGCAGATGTATCAGTAAGGCCCAGACAGGCAGTAGGACTTGAACCCAGGTCTCCAGACTCCTAGCTCAGGCTTCACGTTACATATTATTTATAACCTAGTTGGTGCTAGCTTCCCAGGCAGTTGTACTTAGAATTGTATTAGGAGAAAGAAGACCTAGTAGTTGGGGTCCTAGCAAGCACAGCAGAGAAGGCTATGGGCAAGTGGTCACTAAAGCCTGGGTGGAGTAGCCATGGAGCCCTTGAGAAGTCTGGCAGATCTGCTTGATCTGGGATTATCTGGGAAGAGTTGCTGAGGAAGTGGGGCTTGAAGTTGTTTCCAGTCCTTTATGATAACCAAAGGAGATCCAGAGCAGTCTCAGAGGCAGGTGGTCCTGGGAATGGAGGTGTGTAGGGGTTTGGCGAGTGGGCAGTCATTGTCAGGCCTTGAATGCCATGCTTAGGTGCAGGGGGAAGTCTTTGGCAATATGTAAGGACTGTGGTCTCTGAGTGACAAAGCTCTTTTTTATCCATAATCTCCCTTGGATCCTTCCAGCTTCCCTGAATGCCTAGAGGCTGGGACAAGGCCAGGCTGCCATAGGCCAAGACTAGAATCCACCCTCATGTCCTGGGCCTCTCACACTACAGCAAGGTGGGGCTAGGGATCCAGGAGACAGTTGCCCTCTTTTCTCTCCCTTGTAGGTCGTGTCTTTGCCTGGGGCATGGGAACCAACTACCAGCTGGGCACGGGACAGGAAGAGGATGCCTGGAGCCCTGTGGAGATGACAGGCAAACAGCTCGAGAACCGCATGGTCTTATCTGTGTCCAGCGGGGGCCAACACACAGTCCTACTAGTCAAGGACAAGGAACAGAGCTGATGAAGCCTCTGAGGGCCTGTTCCTGGCCCCCCCACCTCTCTTCTGGAACAGGGAAGCCATGACTACATATTCCTGCAGGCCTCTCCCAGCCCCAAATACTCTGTCATCTCCCGCCTTTTCCCCATCAGCAGAACAGAATCCTTCACCTCTTTTTTCCCCTCTTTTCCGGAATTATCCTGGGACCTACAGGATGAGGGTGGGATAGATGGAAGAGGGAAGGGGGTTTTATTAGAAGGAACATTGCTCACCCCACAGCTATGTGGTTGGACCTTTCTCCCTCATCCCTACCTCTCATGGTCCTGGCTGACCCTGGTTTTGCCTGTCAGAAACCAAAACTTGCTTCCCTGGGTATTTGGTGCCCAAACTCTGAGAAGTCAGGGCTCCATCAGGCCCTACTCTAGTCACGTGCCGTTCTTCCTGTCCACTAGACAGGTGGTAGCGAGGTCAGACCCAGCTGTCATGGACCTGTGCCTGGGGCAAACTGGAGAAGGAGCCAGGCTACCCATTCATGGGCAACCCCAAGCCAGATATTTGGCCCTGAACAGGTGCCCATGAGGCAAAAACAAAAAACAGTGATCCTCCACTTGATCAAGAAAAACGCCAATCAGCCTTTCTCCCAGAAGCACAACGAATTCTGCCCTTCAGGCTTTGTCTGCAGAGTCTCACCCACCCAACCTGCCTCACTTGCAGCCAAAGGCCTGAAATCGAAAGGAAGCTATGCCTGCAGGGCGGGACCTGGGGAGAGAAGGGAAGGAGGGCTTTATAAACAAACTTATAGCAATGTTGAGAGAGAAGGGAGGGAGGGGAAGAGGGTTGGAGGAGCAGAAGCTGGTCCCCAAAAAAGGAAGCAGCAGCTTGTACAGTGGCTTAAAAAATAGAAGGGTTTTGATTTTTTTTTTTTTTAATGTAAAGTATTTTGGAGGGGAGAGTGAAATCTTTTAACACTTTGAATAAATTTAGAGTTTTATAAAACAGGCCACTTGTTTTCTACGCACTCCCTGCTTTTTTAAGGGAGCACCTGCTGTGTTGGGAAGGGCAGAATAAACCCATGCCTGTGGACCTGGCAAAGACTAGGACTTCAAGACTAGGATATGCAGAAGTCCTCGTGTGTGCCAGTCAGCTGTTCTGTTCTTTTTTTAAAAAAAATATGGAATAGTGGCTGTTAGAGACAAATCAAAAAAATTGAAAAGAATTGATTTTTGTTAGGTATTTTTGTTTCAGGAATCACTGGATTTTAAAAAAAAACTATATAATATGAGAGGCATGGGATGGATCTTTTAGTATCCTAATCCCAAACCAAGATTTTTGAGTGCAGTACTTCTCTAGAAATGCTTATACTAAGCTGGATGATGTGTCACTTCCACACCTGGTATAACTGATTAGAGATGATTAACTGCACAGTATCTCTTAAGATAACTTATGCTTAATGATGTAGATTTTCACAGGCATTTGAGCAACCAAATCTTACAGAGCTTGACCTGTCCAGTATGGTGGGCACTAGCTACATGTGGCTACTCACATTTAGTTTAAATTTGTAAAAATAAAATGAACTTCTTCGATTGCACTAGCCACGTTTCAAGTCCTCAGTAGTCAAATGTGGCTAGTACCTATAGTATTGGGCTATGCAAATACAGAAATATATAGAACATTTCTATAATTGTAGAAAGTTAAGTGGACAGTGCTGATATAGTGGGTCTGTAAATGTATAGCAGGAAAGTTTTATTAGTGCCAGGAAGATTCTTGGATGTCAGTGACTCTTGGAAAAATGAATTATGCTGTAAAATGACTTAAAATGTATTCTGTGATTTTTTTTTCTTGAACTTTTCATTTTGATGCAGGTACTATACTGATTAGAAATTGACTTCTTAGAAGGGAAAACTCACACTTTTGATTTTAGTATTTTCTTTGTAAGAAGTACTTGTGTGTCCACTCTTCCCTCGCCCCACTCTCCCCTCAAAAAAAGTGCATTTGGATTAAGTTTACTGAAGTTTTCCCTTTTGACAATATAGCAGATTGAAAGTACCCTGTCCTTAGTAACAGCTTTTGTGGATTGAGACCTAAAACAGGCAGCATTGAGCATTTTGCATAAAATAATAGCTCATTCAATCCTCACATCAGCCCTGTGAAATAGGAATTGCTGTTCCTCAGAAAAAAGTTCCTGAGAACTGACGAGCTTGAGGCTAAGAAGCTAGCAAGTGCACAGACTAGGCTGGATTTTTTTTTTTTTTTTTTTTGGCTGCACCCATGGGATGTGGGAGTTCCTGGGCCAGGGATTGAACACGCATCTCAAGCACCTCAGCAATCTGAGCCACAGTAGTGACAGTGCTGGGTCCTTAACCTGATGAGCCACAGGGGAACTCCCTAGGCTGGTGATTAAATCAGCCTCCACCTGAGCCCAAAACCTCAGTTCCTTTTCCCTGTATTGGATGTAAGAGTTATAAAGCTCTCTGTAGGTGTTTACATATGTTAGAACAGTGTTGGGCACAGAGTAAATGTTCCAGAAGTCTTTGCTATTATGACCATTGCACATTTTAAAATTCCCTGTGGTTAATAATCGCCTTGTTTTTCACATGCTTAGTTTTTTGGTATAAGTATCATTAATTTAATGTCAGTGTCTATGAGAAGTAAATCTCCTTTTTTTGTGTTCAAACACATCAAATACGCTCAATTTTATCTTTTCCCCCATTCTCCTCCAACCTGAATTGGTTACCTGAAAACAAATGTAATCACCCCATATGGTTCAGCTATAAATAATGTTTGCAAAGTCATAATAATGTAAGTGTTTGATATTTTGAAAGAAATTATAATTACAAGATGGTGAAGTGTGTATGTATGAGGTGCAGTCCTTAAAAAGATCTGAAACCACAAATGAAGAGAAAGTATGTTGTTTAGAAATACTCAGATTTTAGGGAAAAGATTTGGAAGTGGTTGCCTTCAGGGGAAGGGATAGATGGGATAGGAGAGAACTGTTTAGTATTTATGACAAATTCAAAAATGTTTTCAGTGCCTCCCATATGCCAGACATTGTTGTGGGAATTTGATTAGAAACAACAAGGAATCCTGTCTGATGAAGCTTACATTTTAAATTAAAAATAACACTTAAAAGTCTTGCACAAGTAAAATAAATTTTAAAAATAGTAAGCAAAGAGCACCCCACAAGGGCTGGCAAATTTTAGTACTCAAGAGTTATCAGTCATAATTCCAAGTCCTCCAGCTGCTGTGTTGGAGAGCTTACTGGATGCCAGGCATTAGGCCAAGTGCTTTCTCAACTTCTCATTTTCTCCATACGACAAACATGGTATGAGGTAAGCATTGCTGTTACCCACATCACTAATAACGACAACACAATTGGAAGGGGCTGGGATTTGGGCTCCATTTGTTCAAATCTGTAGTTGAAGCACCCAACCGCTACACTACTACGGCCATGAATAGGATAAAGCTGGAAATGTGGCAACTTGGTTGAATCTCAAGACTTCAGAGTGCTTGACTTTGGGCCCCAACAACCTAAGTTTGGAATGTATGAACTGGCAAGGAAGGGCATAAGTGGCCATCAACCCAGAAGGAGCCTGAGAAATGGATTCTCCATCAAGCGATGAGCTTCAGTGTTGGAGATGACAATCATCATCTACAGAAGCTTCACATTCTGAGGAATGGGCATCAAACTGAGGCTGAGGTCTGGGACCCTCCCAGACGAAGTCAAACTGTCAGGATTATCTAGCCATCGAAATCGTGTCTGCTGAAGGGCAAGTCTCTTCCTGGGAGAGGTTAGAACTTCTGGTGGTTTGGATTATTGTAGGGGACGTGAGACGCAAGAGAGTGACAAGATGGGGATTGATTTGTTTGTTGGCTGGTTAGCCCTCCCCTCCTCTCCCCTCCCACAGCCTAGTTCTATGCATGGGAATGATGGAAGGATGCCAGTCCAGCGTCAACAGAAATCCTGTCCTTTCCGTTTCGTAACCTGAGAAAAGCAGGTTGAAGGGGTGGCTGAGGCAGACCAGTGATTTGCCAGAGGTCATACAGAGTTAGTGGAACTGGATCGTCCAGGCTTCCAAAAGGGATCTTTCACTTTAGGAAATATGCTTCTATTTTAAGTTTTTGCCATGAACATACACTACTTTTATAATTCTATACGTACGCGTGTGTTTAAAGCCGGGAAGAGTCCGGAGAAAGCCAGTCATTCACGCCCCCCACGGTCCCGCGCAAGGCGGTGTCTACCCCGCCCCATCCCGCAGGCTCCGGTTCGAGACACGCCCACAGGGATCCGGAAAAACCCGGACCCGCCAGTCTGCGTTGCCTTGGGCGCCGAATTGCCGAGCGTGCGCAGAAGGCGATGGGGGCGCATGCGCCGTGGAGGCCGCAACCCCGCGGAGCGGCGTACGCGCCAGCCTCGGAGGCTCGCGTAGGCCTGGCGGGTCCTCGGGCATGGCGGCCAGCCTGTGGATGGGCGACGTGAGTTGGGGCGGCCGCCCGGTTCAGCGGAGGAGAAATATAGTGTCACGAGGGCAAAAGGGTCTGAAGAGGAGGGGTCCTCGGCTCTCAAACGGGTGGCAGTGAATGGGGAGGGGAGTTCTCAGTGGTGCCAAAGCAAGTCCCAGCGTGTAGGTGAAGGGGCCGGGTCTGAGGGGGAGGGGTCCTCGGATCCCAAAAGGGTGGAAGAGAATGAGGAGAGTTGTTTTAGTGATGCCGAAGCAGGCCCTAGCATCTAGGTGCGGGGGCTGATTCGGAGGGGGAGGGGTCGTGGGGCCCAGCCTGGATTCTAGGAAGGGAAAAAGGGAAGATCTTTGCGTGGATAGAATGGGAGGAATCCCAAGGATTGAAGTGCGCCTTGGTTCGAGGACTGCAGGAATGGGGTTCCTAAATCCAAGGGGGAGGCTTCCTAAAAGGAGCAGCCTTGAAGGGAAGGAAGGCAAGAGGCTGGGAACGCGGGAGTGGATGGAAACCTCTTCACCCTCACCCTACTCCTGCCCGCAGCGTGCACCCAATCCTGGGCTGAGCAGGAAGGGGCTCTGGATCCGGGAATGAGGAGCCTGGGTGCTGACCTGAACTGCTCTGCTCTTATATTTGCGCAGCTGGAGCCCTACATGGATGAGAACTTCATCTCCAGAGCCTTTGCCACCATGGGAGAGACTGTGATGAGCGTCAAAATTATCCGAAATCGCCTCACTGGGTATGTTCTCTCCTCCCCTCTTGTCTTCTCAGTTCTCCCTTAGTAGATCAACTGCAGGTGTCATTCAGAAGGTAAACATCCTACGGAGAGTCAGAGGCTTCTCACCCCTAATAACAATTATTATAATGGTATAAATTCTAACATTTCAGGGCTTATTGAGAGGAAGTATAATGTGTTGCTGACTCTGGAGCCAGAGTGGGTTTGAACGCTCTGTCTGCTGTGTGACCTTGAGCAAGTTACTCAACCTCTCCCTGTCCTTCACCATAAAAATGGAGATAATAATAGCACCTACCTCATAGAGTTCTGATGAGGACTAAGTGCCATTAATTCCCATTCAGCATTTAGAACAGTGTTTGGCATATGGTATATGCTTGGTAAATATAAACAGATCATGATCTGCTAGGTAAAAAGCACTTCAAAATCACAAAAACCCCTGAGCTAGGTACTATTATTAGAGAAGCATAGTAACTGTCTTAAAGTTACGCAGCTGTTAAATGAGAAGCCAAGACTCTAATTCAGGTCTGTTTTCAAAACTCATGTGTGCCCATAACTCTTGTGTAAGACACTGCTACATGCCAGGGTTCTAGATTCCCAGAATATATGACTGAAACAAGCCAGATGCAGTCATTTCTCTCCTACATTCTACATTCTAACAGGGGAATGAGACTGTAAATATGTAAACAAGACAAAATGCAGAATAGATTTCCATATAATAGTGCTCTTATTTATTGCCTCCAGTTTCTTCTTTCTCTTTGAGGGTCGTAGGTTTCCTTAGGGTTCTAGTTAGAAATAACAGGATTCCTTATCAATTTGACAGTGTTTATCAAGTGTCTACTCTGTGCCAAGTACTAAAGCAGCTTGCTAAAAACATCAAGTAATTGAAAAATACAGATGAGAGATTTGAAATGTGGCCAACTCTAAAGTACTTTGTTTTGTTTTGTTTTTTTCTAGGGCTGCACCCGCGGCATATGGAGGTTCCCAGGCTACAGGTCTAATCGGAGCTGTAGCTGCCGGCCTACACCACAGCCACAGCAACTTGGGATCAATTCAGGCTGTGTCTGCAACCTACACCACAGCTCACGGCAACGCCAGATCCTTAACCCACTGAGCGAGGCCAGGGATCGAACCCGCAACCTCATGGTTCCTAGTTGGATTCAATAACCACTGAGCCACAACGGGAACTCTCTGGTGAACAAGTACTTTGTGTATTCAGAACCCCTGTACCCAGGGGCCAGTTTTCTGAATGATAGATCATGCTGGCCTAGGTATTTTTCTTCTTGCTTTTGTAGACAAGAAAACACTGATAGTCAGCTACTTGCATGAAAATACATTCTGTAGTACTTTATATTTTTTAAAACATTGACATAGTTTCTCATGTTTTCATGTTTATTGAAATAAGGTTTGCAACTAGTCTTTCCTACCCTTGATTGCTAAACTCTGGCCGTTTCTTATGGTGGCACTTACAGACACATTATATGTGCATTCTGCTTCATATGACAAAGACTTAAAATCAGCAGCGTCTTGGGAGCCCTGGGGCATAGTTTCTGTCCACAGCCCGGTACGATATGTTAAGGATCCTGTGTCGAAGCTGCAGCTTAGGTCACAACTATGGCTCAGATCGGGATCGCTGGCTTGGGAGCTCCATATACCATGGGGTGACCAAAAAGAAAAAAGTGTTTAAAAGGATAAATTTTATGTAATGTGTGTGTGTATATATACATGTACATTTGTTGTTTTGTCTTTTTGTCTTTCTAGAGCCGCACCCGCGGCACATGGAGATTCCCAGGCTAGGGGTCTAATCGCAGCTGTTGCTGCTGCTGTTGCTGCCACCAGCCTATGCAAGAGCCACAGCAACGCCAGATCCGAACTGCATCTGCAAGCTACACCACAGCTTAAGGCAAGGCCAGATCCTTAACCCACTGAGCAAGGCCAGGCATCCAACCCGAAAACTCATGGTTCCTAGTCGGATTCGTTTCCGCTGTGCCACGATGGGAACTCCATGTAATGTATATTTAACCACAATTTTGAAAACTCGACGAAGAGGAAAAAAAGAATGCAGTCCCAGGTGGAGCAACCACACATCTCATCTCTGATGGGACTTTAAAATGGTATAACCCTTGGGGGCAAGTGTCTGGCAGTTTCTCATATACACATCTAGTCCTATGGCCCAGCAGATCTAGTCCTAGGTATTTACCCAAGACAAATGAAAGCATGTTTCCACCAAAAAAGGGCTTGAAAAAGAATGTGCATAGCAGGGAGTTCCCGACATGGCGCAGTGGTTAACGAATCCGACTAGGAACCATGAGGTTGCGGGTTCGATCCCTGCCCTTGCTCAGTGGGTTGACGATCCGGCGTTGCCGTGAGCTGTGGTGTAGGTTGCAGACGCGGCTCAGATCCTGCGTTGCTGTGGCTCTGGCATAGGCTGGCAGCTACAGCTCCGATTCGACCCCTAGCCTGGGAACCTCCATATGCCGCAGGAGCGGCCCAAGAAATGGCAAAAAGACAAAAAAAAAAAAAGAATGTGCATAGCAGTGTTATGACAGTAGCCCAAAAGAGCAGCCCAAGTATCCCTGCATACGTAAATAAATAACTACTGGTATATTCGGTATATTCATAAAATAGGATATGGCTTAGCAATACAAAGGGACAGACTACTAATATAGCAATAATATGAATGAATCTTAAAAAGCATGCTAAATGAAAGAAGCCTTACTGTATGATTCCATTTATTTAAAATTCTGAAATGCACAAAATTAACCTGTGGTGGAACTAGCTCAGCATCTGAAAGAATTAGTTCATTTCATTGCATGTAAATTTTACCTTAAAAGGAAAGACTCAACAATATTTGAAGTCTAACTAATAGTAAGCAAGTTGAAAGAATTGAGGGATGTCTATCAATATCTGCGATTTACTTTGAAATGTATCAGAAAATAAGGAGGTATTTCCTGGTGGCTCAGCGGCTTAGGACTTAAGAATCTAGAACACCCAAGACAGAAAGTACAGATTTGGCCCACCATTCTTCTAAGCATCAGTCAGCACACATTTATGGAGTTCATAGACTATGTTCTGAGATTTGTGGGCTCAGGTACTGCCTTTGCCCCTACTTTTTGGCTTGGTGTCCATAAGGTTATTTGAACTGAATATTGTATTTGCAAAAAAAGTTGGTTTATTTCACTGGTGGCGGCTTTAAGGATGCTGTTAAGGAAAATTAACAATTTTCAGTGTAAATCTCATTTTGGGAAGGGATGTCAGGATGTAGCTGCATCCTCCTACTTATGTCTCTTAGTGACGCTTTAAAAAGTTGAAGTTCCCCTTGTGGCTCAGTGGAAACGAATCTTAACACCATCCATGAGGATGCAGGTTTGATTCCTCGGCTCGCTCACTGTGTTGCTGTGGCTGTGGTGTAGGTATTTACCCAAGACAAATGAAAGCAGTAACACCAGTAACACCAGTGACAAGACCAAAGCCTGAACCATTAGACCACAAGGGAACATTCTGGATTTTGGATGTTGCCTTGTAGTGGTGTTTTACTTATTCTGTTTCTAATATTTCCTGTAAACTGGACGTTAGATCTAAAGGGTTTTGTTTTGTTTTGTCTTTTTGCCTTTTTTCTAGGGCGGCTCCCGCGATATATGGAAGTTCCCAGGCTGGGGGTCTAATCAGATCTGTAGCCGCAAGCCTACGCCAGAGCCACAGCAATGCGGGATCCGAGCTAAGTCTGCGACCTACACCACAGCTCATGGAAATGATGGATCCTTAACCCACTGAGCGAGGCCAGGGATCGAACCTGCAACCTCATGGGTCCTAGTCAGATTTGTTAACCACTGAGCCACGATGGGAACTCCAGATCTAAAGGTTTGATTGCTTTTCATTATACATTTTTGACAAAAGTGCTTCATAGGTGATGCTACATAAGTAAATGTTTACTACTTGAGTCTGGGACTGGCACAGATTGGCGATCCTTAGATGCAGGTTTGTAAGTTCTGAAATGAAATATGGTGGGAAACAAAAATAGTATGGGTTCTGATTAGAGAAACTTTTTGTGGAGTAGAGAAAAACTTTTTTTTTGCTTTTTAGGGCTGCACCAGCATCATTTGGAGGTTCTCAGGCTAGGGGTTGAATTAGAGCTGTAGCCAGCAGTCTACACTGCAGCCATAGCAACGAAGGATCCAAGCCTCATCTGTGACCTACACCACAGCTGATGGCAGCACCAGGTCCTTAACCCACTGAGCGAGGCCAGGGATCAAACCTATAGCCTCATGGTTCCTAGTCGGATTCATTTCTCCTATGCCATGATGGGAACTCTGAAAAATATTTTCTTGGAGTTCCTGCTGTGATGAAACAGGAATTGGCTATCTTTGGAACACTGGGACACAGGTTCAACCCCCAGCCCAGCACAGTGTAAAAAAAAAAAATTTTTTTTTTTTTTTTTTCAGAGTTCCCGTCGAGGCACAGTGGTTAACAAATCCGACTAGGAACCATGAAGTTTCGGTTTGGATCCCTGGCCTCGCTCAGTGGGTTAAGGATCTGGCGTTGCCGTGAGCTGTGGTGTAGGTTGCAGACTCAGCTTGGATCCCCAGTTGCTGTGGCTCTGGCGTAGGCCAGTGGCTACAGCTCCGATTAGACCCCTAGCCTGGGAACTTCCATATATCGTGGGAGCGGCCCTAGAAAAAAAGGCAAAAAGCACACACACCAAAAAAAAATTTTCTCCAGGCCCAGACCCAGTCTCTCATCAAGGTATCACATCTGTAACCATTCCCTTTTTCTCTTTTCTTTCCAGGATCCCAGCTGGCTACTGCTTTGTAGAATTTGCAGATTTGGCCACAGCTGAGAAGTGTTTGCATAAAATCAATGGGAAACCCCTTCCAGGAGCCACACCTGTAAGGACACTTAGATAATGATGATGTTGCCATTTTAATTGTCATCGATAACGATCATTATCAAATCCCTACTGTATATTTATTTAATACTATAACAACACTAAAACAGTAGGCATTGTTATCTTTGACAGACCAGGAACCTGAAGCTAAGGGAAATGGAATAACTTGCCCAAGGCAACACAGGTAGAAAGTGGCAGAGCCAGGATGCAAATTGAAGATTGGTTGCCTTTAAAATCCATGCCCTTGCACTCTGCACCGCTGCCTCCCTTGATAACGGAAGACTTGAAATTCTAGACCTCTTGCTTGATTGAGAAAGTATAACAGGCTGGCAGCCGTGAGGACACATTTCAAGAGAGTTACATTCTGCTCTTCCCACAGTTACTTAGCTTTCAGCCACACCAAGCTGGCACACCTGGGCTCATAGAACCATGGAGCTGGCAGTGCCCTTAGAGGTCATCCGTGCAACCCCCTCCTTTTATACAGGAGAAAAGGCTGAGGCTTAGAGAGGGGGAGAGATGTTTTGGCCAAGGTAATTTATTTCAGTTTTTTTCAAATATTGTTTGACTCTCGAAACACCTTTCTCTGTTTTAGTTTATTTGTTTTTAAATTTCCAGGCTAAACGTTTTAAGCTGAACTATGCCACTTATGGGAAACAGCCAGATAACAGGTAAGCACAGACCCAAGGTAGTTTGAAGCCTCAGGAAATGTCTAGATAGAGACAAGATGTGTCCCTGTGCTGGTCACTCCCAAAGAGGAGGCTGGGGAGCTGAATTTGGCCCCACCCTGCCTCCCTCCTGGAGGATAACACCCTCCTGTTACCCCTTGGTGCGCTCTCCCAGTTTGCCTCTTGTTGAGGGCCGTGTCTTGTCAATATTTGGTTCCTTCCCTAGTCCCCTGTTACCACCATGGTATTGACATTTTATTCAGTAATAATTGACCTGATGTAGCAACATAAATTGATTCAGCATTTCAGGTTGCTGTTTGAAAGCTTTAAAACATTGTATCAAGATCTTTAGAGAGATTTATACTGTTCGAACCCATAATTTTACATTTCAGAATTTATTGATGGATGTGTGTAAAGGTTAGCCTAGAAAGTGTTCACTGAAATTTATGTATATGGGCAAAATTGGGTTGTGGCTCAGTGGTTAACAAACCCGACTAGCATCCATGAGGACAAGGGTTCAATCCTGGCCTAGCTCAGTGGGTTAAGATCTGGCATTGCCATGAGCTGTGGTGTGGGTTGCAGGTGCGGCTCGGATCCCATAGGGCTGTGGCTGGTAGCTACAGCTCCAATTCAACCCCTAGCCTGGGACCCTCCATATGCCGCAGGTGCTGGCCTGAAAAAAAAAAAAAAGATTATAATAGGGAAGTGGTTTACATTACAATGTATTCATCAATTAGAATACTGTGTCTCCATTAATAAGCCGTGTCATAGCAGAAATCTGACACGTCAAGGTGTTGGTAATATGTTAAAATTGAAAAAGTGCTATGGTATTTCCTTGTGGCAAAGCAGGTGAAGAATCCAGCGTCGCTGCAGCTGTGGTACAGGCTGCACCCACAGCACGGGTTTGATCCCTGGCCCTGGAACTTCCACATGCCTTAGGTGCAGCCAAAAAAAGAAAAAAATTACAGAAACAAAGCGAATGAATTATATCTAATTTTTGTAAATTCAAAAGAAGAAGCCAAAGGAATTCTTTTGTGGTTCAGTGGGTTAAGGACCTAGTGTTGTCATTGCAGCAGCTTGGTTCCCGCCATGGCAGAAGTTTAAAACCTGGCCCAGGAACTTCCACATGCCTCAAGTGCAGCCAAAAAAAAAAAAAGACAAAAGTATATGTCGAAGTATTCATAGTGATTGCCTTTGAGTGGTTGCGTTATTGGTAATTACATTTTTCTTTGTCCTTTAGTGTATTCTTTTTTTGTTTTTGTCTTTGGCCGTGCCCATGGCATGTGGAAGTTTCTGGGCTAGGGATCAAACTCTAGCCACAGTAGTGACCCCGTACACTACAAGGGAACTCCTGTGTATTCTGATTTTATAGAAGGAATATATGTCATACATGAAATAAAGTAATAATGGGTGCTTTTTTTTTTTTAAGATTTTTCCAGAACAGGGGTAGCAATCTGTGGCTTAATTTTGTTATTACTTAAAAGCTAAAAATGGTATTTATATTTTTAAAGGATTGTAAAAACAAAGTGACAGACCAGAGAGAGGAACCCACTGCAGAGCCTAAAATATTTATTCTCTGGCCCTTCACAGAAAAAATTGGGGGAATTCATTTTCGCTCATCTTTAGGAGAAAAGATCCAATTTTCATTCTCTCTCTGCCTTTCATCATTTGAATTAAAAATATGCAGTGAGGGAGTTCTCTTGTGGAGCAGCAGGTTAAGGATCTGGCATTGTTACTGCAGCGTCTTGGGTTGCTGCTGTGTCACAGGTTCAGTCCCTGGCCTGGGAACATCCACTTGCAACAGATGTGCCCCCCCCCCAAGAAAAAGCAGTGAATATCTTTGTATAGCTTTGGAGTTCCCTTCATGACCCAGTGGTAATGAATACTACTAGTATCCACAAGGATGCGGGTTCAATCCCTGGCCTCGCTTAGTGGGTAAAGGATCCAGCGTTGCCATGGGCTGTGGTGTAGGTCTTCAGCTCCAATTAGACCCTTAGCCTAGGAACTTCATATGCTGTGGGTGTGGCCCTAGAAAGACAAAAAATAAGGATAATAATAATAATAATAATAATGTGTAGCTTTATCTTTTGAGCACCTCTAACTTGGCCCCTAATCTGCACTCCTGTGATGTTTGAAGCCAGACAGTCTCTATTCAGCAGGTGAGGGACTTGGGACAGGGGGCTCCTGTGGTGACTCTTCTGCCAGGACTGCCAAATGAAACAAATTAGGGCCTGGTTAAAGACCCATTAGGTGTGATGTTCTCTGAGAAAGCCCAGAAAAAGTTTACCTAGAATGGGCCAAAAGTGCTCATTAGAACAAAAGTTTTGGTCTTTGTCTCTGAATCTTGTTCTCTCTTCTCAGCCCTGAGTACTCCCTCTTTGTGGGGGACCTGACCCCAGATGTGGATGATGGCATGCTGTATGAATTCTTTGTCAAAGTCTACCCCTCCTGTCGGGGAGGCAAGGTGGTTTTGGACCAGACAGGCGTGTCTAAGTAAGGCCTTACTTGTTATCGATGCCTACCCTGTTGGTTGCGGCATTTTTCTCATAGATGGAGCTGTTGTAGCGAGGCCATGTTGCATGGTGGTTAATTAAGAGCACAGGCTCTGGAGAGAACTGCCTGGTGTGAACCCCGCCCAGGGATAATGCAGCAGACAAGTTACTGAACCTCTGATCCTATTTCCTCATCTGTGAAACGGGACTGATTACTAGTAGCTGCATCTCCTGTGGGGTGCAAAGAACACACGATATATAAATAAATCAATAGGAAATGCTTTATAGGTATTTCCTCTTATTTACTGTTGTTACCACAAAAGTGGAAAGACCTCAAAAAAGTTTCATTTTGTGTGTGTGTGTGTATATATATATATATATATATATATATATATACACACACACATATAAAATACTCTTTTCATGTTCTTTTCCATTATGGTTTATTACAGGATATTGAATATAGTTTCCTGTGCTATACAATACGACCTTGTTGTTTATCTATTTTATATGTAGTAGTTTGTATCTGCTAATCCCACACTCTTAATTTATCCCTTTTCCACCCCTTTCCCCTTTGGTAGCCATAAATTGATTTTCTATGTCTGTGAGTCCGTTTCTGTTTCTTTGTCTTTTTTTGGCTGCTCCCATGGCATATGGAAGTTCCCAGGCCAGGAATCAAACCCTTGCCACAGCAGTGACCTGAGTCATAGTAGTGACATTGCTGGACCCTTAACTACTAGGCCACCAGGAAACTCCTGTGTTTTTTAAATAAGTTCACTCGGATCATGTTTTAGATTCCACATGCAAGTGATATCATAGGGCATTTGTCAAGAAAGATTCATTCTTGGAGTTCCCTCGTGGCACAGCAAGTTAAGGATCCAGTGTTCTCACTGCAGAGGCTTGGATTGCTGCTGTGGTGTTGATCCCTGACCTGGGAACTTCCACATGCCTCGGGGGAGGCCAAAAAAAAAAAAGAGGAGTTCCCTTTGTGGCTCAGCAGTAAACAAACCAGGCTAGTATCCATGAGGACAAAGGTTCAATCCCTGGCCTCGCTCAGTGGGTTAAGGGTCCGGCTTTGCTGTGAGTTGTGGTGTAGGTCGCAGATTCGGCTCGGATCCCACATTGCTATGGCTGTGGTGTAGGCCAGTAACTACAGCTCCTATTTGACTCCTAGTCTGGGAACTTCCATATGCCACAGGTGCCGCCCTAAAAAGACCAAAAAAAAAAGGAAAGATTTGTTCTTTCTCTCTCTCCCACTTTTTTTTTGTCTTTTGTCTTTTTAGGGTTGTACCCATGGCATATTGAGGTTCCCAGGCTAGGAACCTCACGCAACCTCACGGTTCCTAGTCAGATTCGTTTTCGCTGTGCCGAGACGGGAACTTCTCTTTCTCTTTTTTTAAGATTTTATTGTAATATATTTGATTTAAAATGTGTTGGGGAGTTCCTGTCGTGGCTTAGTGGTTAACGAATCCGACTAGGAACCATGAGGTTTCGGGTTCGATCCCTGGCCTTGCTCAGTGGGTTAAGGATCCGGCGTTGCTGTGAGCTGTGGTGTAGATCGCAGATGCAGCTCGGATCCCAAGTTGCTATGGCTCTGGAGTAGGCCGGTGGCTATAGCTCCGATTAGACCCCTAGCCTGGGAACCTCCATTTGCGCAGGAGCGGCCCTAGAAAAAGGCAAAAAGACAAAAAAAATAAAATGTTGTGTTGGGAGTTCCCGTCATGGCTCAACAGAAACAAATCTGACTAGTATGCATGAGGATTCAGGTTCGATCCCCTAGCCTCACTCAGTGGGCTAAGGATCCCATGTAGCTATGAGCTGCCGTTTAGGTTGCAGACATGGCTCAGATCCCACGTTGCTATGCCTGTGGTGTAGGCTGGCAGCTGCAGTTCTGATTTGACCCCTAACCTGGGAACCTCCATATACCACGGGTGAGGCCCCGAAACCCTAAAAGAGACCAAAAAAAAAAAATTGTGGTTTGTGTTGATTCCTGCTGTACAGCAAAGTGATCAGTTTTATATATATATATATATATATATATATATATATATATACACTTTTTCATATTTTTGTCTATTATAGTTTACCACAGGATATTGAATATAGCTTCTTATGCTATAAAGTAGACCTTGTTGTTTATCCATTCTATATGTAATAATTTACATCTGCTAATTCCAAACTCCCAATCTTTCCCCCGTCCACCCAACCTCTCCATTGGAAATCACAAGTCTGTTCTCTGTATCTGTGAGTCTATTTCTGTTTCATAGATATTTTCATCTGTATCATATTTCAGATTCCACAAATAAGTGATATCATACGGTATTTGTCAAGAAAGGTTCATTCTAGGAGTTACCTTGTGGCTCAGTGAGTTAAGGATCTGGCTTTGTCACTGCAGTGGCTCTGGTTACTGCAGTGGCATAGGTTCAGTCACTGGCCTGGGAACTTGCACAGGCTGTGAGTGCAGCCAAAAAAAAAAAAAAAGCTTCATTTTTGATCTGAGTAGTAGTTAGGAGCTTGAGCTTTAAATTTGAATCCTGCTTCCACTATGACTTTGGGTAAGTTATTAAACCTCTCTGGGAGTTCTCATTGTGGCGCAGCAGATTAAGGATCCGACATTGCCATAGTTGTGCCGGGGGTTGCAGCTGTGGCTCTGATTCAGTCCCTGGCTTGGGAGCTTCCATGTCCGCAGGTGTGACCGAAAAAGAAAAAATAAAATAAGTAATCTCTCTGAAGATCTCTTTTGGCACAGCAGATTAAGGATCTGGCCTTGTCACTATAGCGACCGTGGGTTGCTGCTGTGGTGCAGGTTTGATCCCCGGGCTGGGAATTTCCATATGCCATGGGCACAGCCAAAAAAAAAAAAACCAAAAAAAAACCAACTCTCTGAATTTTGGTTCTGTCGTCAGTTAAAAAAAAGAATGGATACTCTCTTCATCAAGCTGTTGGACAGATTGATGAGATAACCCTGGGGAAATGCACAGTGCCTGGGAAATCAGTAAGTCCTCATTAGGAGTTATCATTCATAGATCTCCCAAGTGGAATATGAATTGAAAAGAGCAGGAAGCTTGTCTGATTTGTGACTGTCGAGTCCCAGTGCCTCACGTAATTCCTGGCATATAGGGCAGACTCGGTAAATATTTGCCGAGGGACCTTCTGTGACTGTTACTACTGCAGCTACTACCATAATGATAATGGTAATACTTCTCAGTAGCTTGGGAGGGGAGCTTCTATTTGGGAAAAAGCCCCAAGAGGAGAATGGTGAACTGAAAGTGGGAATTCCTGCAGATCTCGAGATCCTCCAGTGCTTGGATCTCACCTTGCTCTGTGGCGTCCCTCCACTGATGGGCCCCAGCCCTGCCCATGTAATTTAATGGACTCTCTCTCCCTTCTCAGCCCTTTTCTATTCTTAGACTTTACTGTCATCACATTTGTGATCTAAGTAGTGTGTTATTTTGGGTTTTTTTCCCCCTGCAGGGGCTATGGTTTTGTGAAATTCACAGATGAACTGGAACAGAAGCGAGCCCTGACCGAGTGCCAAGGAGCAGTAGGACTGGGGTCTAAACCAGTGCGGCTGAGTGTGGCGATCCCTAAAGCGTGAGACCTGCACTGGCGGGGGTGGGGTGGGGTGGGTTGGAGGTGGGTGGAGGGCCTCTGGAGAGACCCCTCCCCTGACATGCCTCATCTCTTGTTGACAACCACCTGCTGAGTGGGAGGATGCCAAGACAATTCAGGTCACAAAACAAACAATGGGTACTTGATATTTGCCAGGCTGAGGACTAGGTGCTGGAGATGAACTGGCATAAACCTGCCCCTCCAGAAGCCTATACCTGGGGAGAGAACTATGATGGTGGGAAGCAGATATGTTCACACATCAATTGTAGCAGTGCTGGAAAAGCAGTTTGGCTGTGCAAACTTAATGACCCTGCTCTTTGCCTAGTAGTGTTGCTATTAAAAAGTTATCCATAAAATTAATAAGAATGGAATAGAAGGGAAAAATTACACCCTATTTTAGCCTTATTTATAGCAGTGAAACCTATGAATGTCCCTTGCTTTGGGAATGGCTAAGAATTAATGATACAAACACATTAGAATATTATGTACATCACTGTCATACCTGTCATGTTGGGCAGAAGACTATTCTACCTTACAATTCCAAGAAGGTTTTTTACTCAGAACAGTTTTTCTCTCCTTAGAATCTTCCATCCTTTGGTCCAAGCAGTGCTTTTCAACTAGGGGACATTGTCGATACCCAGAGACAAATATGGTTGTAAACTTGGGGGAGAGGTGCTACTGGCATCTACTTAGAGTACAGGCCAGAGTTGCCACTAAACATCGTACAGTTCACAAGACATCCTCCGTGACAAAGAATTACCTGCCCCCACTATCCAAAAGTCAGTTTTCCCAAAGCTGACAAACTTCATGTTAAAAGTAGAAGAGGAGTTCCCGTCGTGGCGCAGTGGTTAACGAATCCGACTAGGAACCATGAGGTTTCGGGTTCGATCCCTGGCCTTGCTCAGTGGGTTAAGGACCCAGCGTTGCTGTGAGCTGTGGTGTAGGTCACAGATGTGGCTTGGATCCTGCGTTGCTGTGGCTCTGGCGTAGGCTGGTGGCTACAGCTCTGATTAGACCCCTAGCCTGGAAACCTCCATCTGCCGTGGAAGCGGCCCTAGAAAAGGCAAAAAGAAAGACAAAAAAAAGACAAAAGAAAAGTAGAAGAATATTGAAGTTCCCTTGTGGTGCATTGTCACTGCAGAGGTTCAGGTCACAGCTGTGGCTTGGGTTTGATCCCTAGCCCAAGAACTTGCAGATGTGGCAAAAAAAAAAAAAGCAAAAAAAGTAGAAGAGTGGCTGCTCTCTTAGGGCAGAGCTTCCAAATGTCTGTGGGTGTTTGAAGGGGGGGATTTGTTTTGTTTTATTGTATTTTTTGGTCGTGTCCAAAGCATGTGAAAGTTCCCAGGCCAGGGATCAAACCCATGCCATGGAAGTGACCTGAGCCATAGCAATGACAACACCAGATCCTTAACCACTGATCCACCAGGAAACTCTAAAATGGCTGTGTTTTTTATTTTCTATTTTTTTTAATTATTTATTTATTTATTTATTTTTTGTCTCTTTTGTTGTTGTTATTGTTGTTGTTGTTGTTGTTGATATTTCTTGGGCCGCTCCCGCGGCATATGGAGGTTCCCAGGCCAGGGGTTGAATCGGAGCTGTAGCCGCCGGCCTACTCCAGAGCCACAGCAATGCAGGATCCGAGCCGCGTCTGCGACCTACACCACAGCTCACGGCAACGCCGGATTGTTAACCCACTGAGCAAGGCCAGGGACCGAACCGCAACCTCATGGTTCCTAGTCGGATTCATTAACCACTGCGCCACGACGGGAACTCCTAAAATGGCTGTTTTTTAAAGCAGCTTGAGATTTATGATTTAACTATGTTTAATACACAGAAGATCAGCCTAAGTGATTCCCCTCTTCCAAATGTGATTTGTTCTAAACTCACATATACAAAAACATTTAAAAGAAAGAAATTTCAGGAGTTCCCTGGTGGCCTAGCAATTAAGGACTTGGTATTGTCACTGCTGTGGCTCGAGATTGAACCCTGGCCTGGAACTTCTACGTGCTGTGGGTGTAGCCAAAATAGAAAAAAAGAAAAAAAGAAATTTTCTCATTACCCTGAAATGACTGATTATAGGGATTCCCTTAGGGCGCAGGGATTGAAGGAATCCAGTGTGGTCGCTGTAGCAGCTGAGGTCCCTGTTGTGGCATAAGTTTGATCCCTGGCCTGGGAGCTTCCATATGCTATGGATACAGCCAAAATAAAACAAAAAAATAAAATGACTGATTATAATTTCTTAGCTCCTTTCCAGGCTTCTCCTTTAGCCTCTTTGAAATACAGATATAGATACAGATGTGGATATAGGTGCACCACAGTACATATGGGTCACTTTACATGTGCTGGATTCATCTCTTTAGGGCCACACCTTCAGCATATGGAAGTTCCCAGGCTAGGGGTTTAATTGGAGCTGTAGCTGTCAGCCTACACCACAGCCACAGCAACGCCAGGTCCTTAACTCATTGAGTGAGGCCAGGGATTGAACCCAGTCCTTGTAGGTAGTAGTCGGGTTCATTACCACTGAGCCACAATGGGAACTCTATAATATTTTTTTAGGAGCTGTACACACTCTCTTTGCCATATAGTTGGGCAGTCATCATTATAGTATTTTTTAACAGCTGCAGGATATTCTTTTGATTGTATAGTCTATCCAGCAGTTCCTCTGATGGTGACTGTTTTGGTTGGTTGTGCTGTGTCACCCTATTTATTCCATCTGATAACTGCATCCCTCCCACTCTGCAGGCCCTGCCCTAGACCTTGGAGTTGTAGCTGTAAACAAGAGAGAGTCCTTCTGTAGGGAGGTCATGTTCTAGTCTCTATTCCTTCACTGAAAGTTGTTAGGGAGTTCCCATCATGGCGCAGTGGTTAACGAATCCGACTAGGAACCATGAGGTTTCGGGTTCGATCCCTGGCCTTGCTCAGTGGGTTAACGATCCGGCGTTGCTGTGAGCTGTGGTGTAGGTCGTAGACGCGGCTCGGATCCATCGTTGCTGTGACTCTGGTGTAGACTGGTGGCTACAGCTCCGATTGGACCCCTGGCCTGGGAACCTCCACATGCCGCGGGAGTGGCCCAAGAAATAGCAAAAAGACAAAAAAAAAAAAAAAGCTGTTAGTACTTGACGTCAGTGCCCTCAAGCCCTGGGAACTAAGGGAGATAAGCGTTCCCTTAGTTTGGAGAAACAGGAGAGAAATTTGCAGACCCAAGCCAGAGAAACTGTACCTTTAAAGACCTGAGTATGTCAGGAGGGTGATGGGCTCCTTTGAAGCCTGGAGGGGAGCCATGGAGGTGGAAGTTAGCAGTTTGCAGCCTGGCACCAGGGATGAGGAAGGAATTTCTGCCATCTGACTCTGTCGAGCACACCGTTGGGAGGCGATGCAAAGGCAGTCAAATGAGCGTGTCTACTGCTCTGGCCAAGCCCCCCTCACCAAGCAGACATTGAATGCTCGAGGAACTTGGAAGGGGTCATTCAGGCTCTGTGCCTTTGAGGTTGCTGTGGCAGAGATGTCTGTGGTAGTTCAGCTCCTGCTTCTGACTTGGTTTCCCCCTGGCTTCACTGTGGAGATGGATGCACCAATCCTGAGGACCCACACACGTCCCACACTGTGTGATAGGAGGAGTCTGTCTGCTCATATATTTTTATGTGTTTGAAAGCAATGGATCCTTTGCAGGCTTGATACTCTTATCTTTGGTTGGCAGCAGCTGGGGGAGCTGTGCTATCAGAGAAGGAAGCTTTCCTCTCTGGGCCTCAGCCCTGATTGGCGAATCAGGATGTAGGAGACCAACAAAGAGTCTTGAGTCTGTCAGGGCAGGTGTGGTGGTGAGAGCGTGAGCCTTGGAGTTAAAATTGGCTCCAGTCCTATGTGTAGTCTTGGGTAAATCACTCAGCTTTACAGAGGCTCTGTTCTTATCTGTGTTATGGGAATAATAAATAATATTTCTATCATAGGGCTTTGCAAGACTTAAAATAGACTATATATGAAAAATAATGGACACAAATCTCAGATACCTACACCTTAAGGGGTAGCTATGACCACAGTTGCAGGCTACTAAAATGCTTAATTTTTTTGTGGGAAAAAGGTGGTTAGATATTTTGTAGTTTGGGAGTTCCCATCGTGGCACAATGGAAACGAATCCGACTAGGAACCATGAGGTTGAAGGTTCAATCCCTGGTCTTGCTCAGTGGGTTAAGGATCCACCGATGCCATGAGCTGTGGTGTAGGTCGCAGACGCAGCTCGGATCTGGCGTTGCTGTGGCTCTTGCATAGGCTGGTGGCAGCAGCAGCAGCAACGGCTCCAATTAGACCCCTAGCCTGAAGAACCTCCATATGCTGTGGGTACGGCCCTAAAAGGACAAAAGCAAAAAAAAAAAAAAAATTTTGTAGTTTGAAATGCTTTCTGTATCATCCTAAATCCAGATGTTTCAGGGCACGTTCACCTGGGCCTTTGTGGCTGGCAGAAATGCAGCCCCCAGCCCCTAAGATCTTGAGTAGGGGAAAGGCAGTACTGACAAGGTTTGATAAGAGAGACAGACCTAACTGTTGAAAGCTCCTCTCTGTACATCTGGACTCTGGAGCCAGACTGCCTGAGTTTGATTCTCATATCAGCTCTGTGATTTTGGACAAATTATGTATGTAGCCTCTCTGTGCCTTAATTTCTTTATCTGTAAAATAGGGAATAATGGTATACTTACTGCATAGCACCCTTGTGGTGATTAAATGAATTAATCTGAGTAAGGCACTTAGAACAAACACTGGTCACATAGTGTTATGGAAATGTTTGCTTACATTTGTTAATTTTTTTTCTTCATTTAAGGAGCCGTGTAAAACCGGTGGAATATAGTCAGATGTACAGTTACAGCTATAACCAGTATTACCAGCAGTATCAGAACTACTATGCCCAGTGGGGCTATGACCAGAACACAGGCAGCTACAGCTACAGTTATCCCCAGTACGGCTATACTCAGAGCACCATGCAGGTAACTAACTCGGCCAGTGTGGCCCTCTTGGGTTACATCATCCTGTAGAGACATGGTCATTCTCCAGGTTTGGGTGGGTAAGGATGGGAGCTTGGGCTTCAGAAAAATAGGGTGAAGGGATAAAGCAGCCTAGTTTCTCTAGTTAAAAATAAGCCATTCCTGATCATGGGCCCACATTCCAGTGTGCTTCTCACCCACCCCTCTGGTCTCTTGGCAGACATATGAAGAAGTTGGCGATGATGCATTGGAAGGTAAGAAAGGAGTCCCTTTCACTCAGTGCATAAGATGTGAGTGTCACCCAAGGTGGGAGCACAGGTCCCCAAGAGCCCCCAGGGAGGGAAGAGCTGAAGGGGAGGGAGCCCGTCCCTCCCCAAATGTGTTTCTCCTCCAGGATGTGGGTCTGTAGCAAAAATATTATGGCCTTATGTTTGTTTCACAGTTTGTAAAATTCATCTGTTTATTTCGTGTTAATTTTTTTTCTGTATAGCTTAAATTACATATTTCTCTCACTTTCAAGTAATAGAAAATTTGGAAAATACAGTGAAGTATTATGAAAAAACTGAAAATTACCCCCAATTCAGCTATGTAATAATAGCCATTATTAATTTTTTAATTAAAATTGTTCATTGTAATTTTTGCTGAATTTAACAGAAGAAAAACTGAGGGAATTGCTAACCTTCAGTCGAATGCTTTTTGAAATGACATATGCGTATCTCAAAGGATTCTCTAAAGTTTGAAAACAGTATTAAAAAATTTTTTCAACATGTCGATCAACACATGTTAAGGTGTTTGGGGGTTTTTTTTGTCTTTTTTTTTTTTTGTCTTTTTAGTGCCGCATCCACAGCATATGGAGGTTCCCAGGCCACGGGTCAAATTGGAGCTGTAGCTGTGCCAGCAGCCACAGCAACACCAGATCCAAGCTGTGTCTGCAACCTACACCACAACTCAAGGATCAACACAAGATCCTTAACCCACTGAGTGAGGCCAGGGATTGAACCTGCGTCCTCATGGATGCTAATCAGATTCGTTTCCACTGAGCCACAACAGGAATTCCCAATATATGTTAAGTTTTAAAAAAGTAAAATAACAGTTGTCATAAAGTCAGACATTATTGATTTCTAAGTATATGAAACCTTAAGTACAAAACAACTCAAAGTTTAAAGTCTAAGTTGATTTTAAGAATTATTCTTCAAGAGAAGGTCACAGATAAAGTGTGATCTGTAAGCAAGATATTCCCTTAAAGGAAACATCATCTGCAGGCGGAGAACAAACTTGTTTACCTCATAGCATTTTAGAGCACTTTCACATAAGTGCTGTCACCTGATTCCAACAGCAGGGACCTTGGGGGTGAGCTGGCAGGACACTGAGCTCCAGTTGAAGATGGGGAGCTGGCGGTCCAAGTGATCTGCTCAGGATCACACAGTGATTAGGAGCAAGGGGAGACCTGCAGTCCCTTTCTGTCCTCAGTCTCTCACTCTTTCCTCCAGAAAATGCTGCCTCCTTTTTAGAGAAACTAACTTAATATTTGTGTATAACTCCTTAGAATTTTCCTGCCTCTTTCCCATCCACTAATAATAGAATCATAGCCAACATGGAGTTCCCACTGTGGTGCAGTGCAATGGGTAGCGTCTTGGGAACACTGGGATGCAGGTTCAGTTCCTGGCCAGGGACCTCCCTATGCTGCAGGGCGACCGAAGGGAAGAAAAAAAAAAAAAAAGCGTTTTTCGTGCTCAGCACTGCTACCTGTCAACACTTCAAACAGTTGGTTCTGTTTTAAAAGCCATTCTTCAGAAGAGAAAACTGAAGCTTAGATAGTTAATAATAGTAAAAGGTTTTACTCTGTTCAGGGCACTGTTTTAAGCAGTTTCCAGGTGTTAACTCATTCAACCTTCACAAAAATTTTGAGGTAGGGGGAGGGAGTGGGAGGGATTGGGAGCTTGGGTTTATCAGACACAATTTAGAATAGATTTACAAGGAGATCCTGCTGAATAGCATTGAAAACTTTGTCTAGATACTCATGTTGCAACAGAAGAAAGGCTGGGGGGGAAATGTAATTGTAATGTATACATGTAAGGATAACCTGACCCCCTTGCTGTACAGTGGGAAAAAAAATAAATTTTTTTTTGAGGTAAGTACCACAGTTATCCATCCTGATTTTACAGAATAGAAAACTGAGGTAGAAAAATTAAGTTACTTTCTCAAGGTCAACATAGTTGCGATGTCATTGCAACACAGTAGCGAGAGTTGGACTCAATCTTGGAACTCCTGCAGTCTTGCCCCAGGCTCTGTGCTCTTTACCACAGAGTTACCATGCCTCCAGTGTTAAGGTAATAGCCACACTGTGAGAGGGCACAGCAGGGATTGTCATCCTTCCTCATCTCTCCCTTGGCTTCAGCAGGCCATCTTCCAGGCCCTGTCTTCACAGTGAGGTGGGTGCTTTTTGCACGTGTGACCGTAGATTTCAGCACACCCAAGCGCTTGCCCTTTCTCCAGCCCTCATCCTCTTCCCATGAGTTGTTACCTACGTGAGTGAGGAGACCAGGCTGGTCATGCTCTGATCTCTTTGAGTTCCAACGTGAAGCCTCTGTAAATGCTGAAAGTATTGACTCTAATTTAGATTAAAATTACAAGAGTGGGGGAGTTCCCATCGTGGCACAGTGGTTAACAAATCCGACTAGGAACCATGGGGTTGCAGGTTCGATCCCTGGCCTTGCTCAGTGGGTTGGCGATCCTGCGTTGCCATGAGCTGTGGTGTAGGTCACAGACACGGCTCAGATCCCGAGTTACTGTGGCTGTGCCGTAGGCTGGTGGCTATAGCTCCGATTCGACCCCTAGCCTGGGAACCTCCATATGCCACGGGAGCGGCCCGAGAAATGGCAAAAAGACAAAAAAAAAATTACAAGAGCCGTAGTTCCCTGGTGGCCTAGCGGTTAAGGATTCAGTGTTGTCACTGCTCTTGAATTCAGTCCCTAGAAACTTCCACATGTTGTGGGCACAGATCAAAAAATATATATAGGAGAAAAAAGATCCCCCTGCTTGTGGGAACGGGCATGGTACCTACATGAAAAGATTCAGCACTGACTGGTTGGCTTTTATGAGTAGGTGAGAAAGCTGGAAATCATTCACAAAAGCAACACATTTTGTGTATAAACCACAAGAAAGAAAAATTTAAACATATACTATTTGTAGAGGAAAAAAAGAAAAAGAAAGAAACACAATACTATTTGTGTCCGTCAGAGAAACAGCTAGTAGGATATATGTATTTATAAATCTGTAAGGTGCACCAGGAAGCTGGAAACTCAGATTTCTATTTTACTGCCTAGAGGCAGAATTCCTTCTGTGGGGTCAGTTTAAGGCCTTAAAGCTTTTTTTTTTTTTTTTTTTTTTTTGTGGCTTTGGGTAAGTTTAAGCCTTTATTTATTTATTTATTTTTATTGAGCTCATGGCCTCGTTTTTTTTGTTTGTTTTTTTTTTGTATTTTTTAAATACTCAGTGAAGTTATCACACCTGTAGTTGTACAATGATTATCACAATCCAGTTTCACAGGATTTCCATCCCACAACCCAAGCACATCCTCCCACCCCCCAAACTGTCTCCTCCGGAGACCATAAATTTTTCAAAGTTTATGAGTCAGCATCTGTTCTGCAAAGTTCAGTCTGTCCTTTTTTCAGATTACACATGTCAATGTAAGCATTTGATGTTGGTGTCTCATTGTATGGCTGACTTCACTTAGCATGATAATTTCTAAGTCTATCCATGTTGCTGAAAATGCTGGTATTTCGTTGCTTTTTTTTTTTTTTTTTGTCTTTTTGCTATTTCTTGGGCTGCTCCCGCAGCATATGGAGGTTCCCAGGCTAGGGGTCGAATCGGAGCTGTAGCCACCGGCCTACACCAGAGCCACAGCAACGCGGGATCCGAGCCGCGTCTGCAACCTACACCACAGCTCACGGCAACGCTGGATCGTTAACCCACTGAGCAAGGGCAGGGACTGAACCCGCAACCTCATGGTTCCTGGTCGAATTCGTTAACCACTGTGCCACGATGGGAACTCCCTATTTCGTTGCTTTTAATGAAGGCCTTATGACTTTTAAATGATTGGCTAAGGCCCACCCATATTATTGAGAGTAATCTCCTTAAAGTCAACTGATGGTAGATGTTAATCACATCTACAAAATACCTTCATCTAGACTGGCGTTTGACCAAACAGCTGGACACCATAAACCAACCAAGTTGATCCATAAAATGTAATCATTGCACTGTTAATATTAGTGATCAAGTACAAGTTAAAATATACTGTGTTTCTGTTAAAAACTCTTAGAGTGTTCACATCCATTGAATGAATGATTTTACCTGAAAGATTTTACCCCAAAATGGTATCAGTAAAGATAAATATCTAATAATAGAGGATTTGTAAAACAAATAATGGTAAGGTTTTTCTCATGACTTTGTTTTATTAAATATGTCATTTTCTTTTCTTTTTTTTTTTTTTTTTGTCTTTTTGCTATTTCTTGGGCCGCTCCTGCGGCATATGGAGGTTCCCAGGCTAGGGGTCGAATCGGAGCTGTAGCCACCGGCCTACACCAGAGCCACAGCAACGCGGGATCCGAGCCGCGTCTGCAACCTACACCACAGCTCACGGCAACGCTGGATCGTTAACCCACTGAGCAAGGGCAGGGACTGAACCCGCAACCTCATGGTTCCTGGTCGAATTCGTTAACCACTGTGCCACGATGGGAACTCCCTATTTCGTTGCTTTTAATGAAGGCCTTATGACTTTTAAATGATTGGCTAAGGCCCACCCATATTATTGAGAGTAATCTCCTTAAAGTCAACTGATGGTAGATGTTAATCACATCTACAAAATACCTTCATCTAGACTGGCGTTTGACCAAACAGCTGGACACCATAAACCAACCAAGTTGATCCATAAAATGTAATCATTGCACTGTTAATATTAGTGATCAAGTACAAGTTAAAATATACTGTGTTTCTGTTAAAAACTCTTAGAGTGTTCACATCCATTGAATGAATGATTTTACCTGAAAGATTTTACCCCAAAATGGTATCAGTAAAGATAAATATCTAATAATAGAGGATTTGTAAAACAAATAATGGTAAGGTTTTTCTCATGACTTTGTTTTATTAAATATGTCATTTTCTTTTCTTTTTTTTTTTTTTTTTTTGTCTTTTTTCTATTTCTTTGGGCCGCTCCTGCGGCATATGGAGGTTCCCAGGCTAGGGGTTGAATCGGAGCTGTAGCCGCCGGCCTACACCAGAGCCACAGCAACGCGGGATCCGAGCCGCGTCTGCAACCTACACCACAGCTCACGGCAACGCCGGATCCTTAACCCACTGAGCAAGGGCAGTGACTGAACCCGCAGCCTCATGGTTCCTAGTCGGATTCGTTAACCACTGCGCCACGACAGGAACTCCTAAATATCATGTCATTTTCTAAGAATGTTGACATAGAGAAATGTGCTCAATGAAAAAAGTCCTGAAATAAGATAGGATATATAGTAAGATCCCAGCTACAGTTTTTTGTTTTTTATTTTGGGGGATATAATTCACCTATCATAAAATACATCCCTTAAAGGGTACAATTCAGTAGTTTATAGAATGTCACGAAGTTGTGTAGCCATCAGTACTGTCTCATTCCAGAAGAAATCCTGCCAACCACTAGCAACCATTCTCCAAGATCCTGTCCCTGGCAACTACTCATCTACTTTCTGTCTCTGGGTTTACCTATCCTGGACAGTTTAAATGAATGGAATCATAATAGGATGTGTTGTCCTTGTGAATGGCTTCTTTGCCTTAGCATAGTGTCTTCAGGTTTCATCTGTATTATAGCATGAGTTCATTGCTTCATTCCTTTTTATGGTTGAGTAGTATTCCATTTTGTGGATATCCATTTTGTTGATAGACATTTGGTATTATGAGTAATGCTGCTATGAACATTTGTAAGTTTTTGTGTGGACATAGAAAAGTTTTCAGTACTATTGGATATCTGGGAGTGGGGTTTCTGGATCATATGGTAAACTCTGTTTAACACTTTGAAGAATGGGAGTTCCCGTCATGGCTCAATGGTTAATGAATCCAACTAGAAACTATGAGGTTGCGGGTTTGATCCGTGGCCTCGCTCTGTGGGTTAAGGATCCAGCGTGGCCGTGAGCTATGGTGTAGGTCACAGACACGGCTTGGATCCCGCATTGCTGTGGCTCTGGTGTAAGCTGGCGGCTACGGCTCTGATTAGACCTCTAGCCTGGGAATCTCCATGTGCTGTGGGAGCGGCCCTAGAAAAGACAAAAAGACAAAAAAACCAAAAACAAACAAAACCTATTTGAAGAATGGCCAAACTTTTCCAAAAGAGCTAGAGCATTTCCATTTCCAGTAACACATGAGGATTCCAGATTCTCCACATCCTCCCCAACAGTTACTGTTTTTCATTTTAGCCATCCTAGTGGCATAGTAGTGTCTCATTGTGGTTTTGATTTGCATTTCCCTGATGGCTAATGATGTTGAGCATCTTTTTGTATGTTTATTCGCTGTATGTGAATCTGTTTTGGAGAACTGTCTATTCTTTTGCCTACTTTTTGTTTGTTTTTTAGGGGTGCTTTGGAGGCTTATGGAGGTTCCCAGGCTAGGGGTCTAAGTGGAGCTGTAGCCTCCAGCCTACACCACAGCCACAGCAACGCGGGATCGAAGCTGCGTCTGAGACCTACCCACAGCTCACAGCAACGCCAGTTCCTTAACCCACTGATTGAGACCAGGGATCAAACCCGTGTCTTCATGGATACTAGATTAGATAAATTTCCACTGAGCCACGGCAGGAACTCCATTAGTTAATTTTTGTATAAGGTGTGAGGTAAAGGTCTAACTTCATTGTTTTGCATATAGTTATTCAGTTTTCCTAGCACCATTTGTTGAAAAGCGTGTTCTTTATGAATTGTCTTTGTACCCTTGTTGAAAATCAGCTTACTGTAAATGTATGTAATTTGTATGCCTGTACTTGGGCCACTGCCACAGTCTTTATTTCTGTAGCTTTGCAGTTAAGTTTTAAAATGGGGAAATGGATGCCGCTGGAGCGGCCCAAGAAATAGCAACAACAGCAACAACAAAAAAGACAAAAGACAAAAAATAAATAAATAAATAAAAATAATAATAATAAAATGGGGAAATGTGAGTCCTTAAACTTGAGGATTGTTCTGAGTAGCTTATATTTCCATATAAATTTTATGATCAGTTTGTCAGTTTCTGGGGGAAAAAATGGCAGCTGTGATTTTGATAGGGATTACATTGAGTCTATAGATCAATTTTGGTAATATTGTCATCTTAATAGTATAGCGCTTCCTCGTTTTTGGGTTTTGGTTTTTTTTGGGGGGGGGGTTGGCTTTTTAGGGTCGTACCCATGGCATATGGAGGTTCCCAGGCTAGGAGTCCAATTGGAGTTACAGCTGCTGGCCTACACCACAGCCATAGCAACACAGGATCCTTAATCCACTGAGCGGTGGCCAGGGATTGAATTTGAAACTTTATGGCTGCAGCTCCAGTTGGACCCCTAACCTGGGAACTGCCACAGATGCAGTCCTAAAAGAGACCCAACCCTGACCACCTCACTGGGGGAAATCTACACATACCCTATAGTCGTTCCTCCATATCCTCAGTTCAACCGTGGATCATGTAGTACTCTGGCATTTAATCTTGCAAAAGCCCACATGCAAGTGGGCCCACGCAGCTCAAACCTATGCTGTTCAAGAAGGAACTGTATATTACCCTACTTTCATCTTCACAGGAGCCCTGCGAGGAAGGAGGGAGCTCTGGCAGGGCATTAGGAACTGACTGTTCCCTTGCGGTTTCTCTCCCCTGCAGCCCCTGAACCCATCCTTGCTTCTTTTCCAGACCCCATGCCACAGCTAGACGTGACGGAGGCCAACAAGGAGTTCATGGAGCAGAGCGAGGAGCTGTATGATGCACTAATGGACTGTCACTGGCAGCCCCTGGACACGGTGTCTTCAGAGATCCCTGCCATGATGTAACCTGGACATGGAACAAGCCAGAATGGACTGTGAGGAGATAAGAGACTCCTTTTTTAAAGAAAAAAAAATTCACAAGAACTTCCACCTTTTTTGAAATGTTTTGTATTATAATAATCAACTATTTCCCAAAAGGTAATACTCCTGAATCACTGCTGCCTTCATTTTAGCCATTTAAGTTTGAAAACCAAGGGACCTATTGTTCCAAGATAAATTGGAACCTCAGTCAACCCTCTTTGAACAGTAATCATTTATCCAGGTAGGGTTATTTGCACTCCTGGAGTTAAGGATTAACAACCAAGGTGGATCATTAACAGTAAAGTTACACAAAGCCATAAGGTTTTCTAGGGTGGGAGTATATGGCTTGCCTGCTAAAATGGTGCCAGATATTTTTGATACTCCTAACCAACAAATTTGTCTGCTTGTTGGGCAGGTTCACTAAGCATTTGAACTGGGAAGTTGCCTGGGCCACTGAGTAGTAGCCAAATATTAGAGACAGCCAAAACCAAAAGGTCTAGATTGTTCAGAGACAATCCTATGCCTCTCATCTTTTTAGGGCCTCTACCACCGTAATGCACAGCTCACAGCAACAGTGGATCCTTAACCCACTGAGTGAGGCCAGGGATCATGCCCACATCCTCATGGATACTGGTAGGGTTCATAACGTGCTAAGCAACAACTCCTTAAGCTTTTGAGACACTGGATGCTATTAGTTTAACAGGTGAATAGCAAATAGTAATTTAAGAATTCCCATCATGGCTCATAGGAAACAAATCTGAGTCCATGAGGACATGGGTTCAATCCCTAACCTCGCTGAATGGGGTAATCATCCACCACAGTAGTGAACTGATGAGACTTGGATCCTGTGTTGCTGTTGCATAGCTCCTACCCCACCCCTGCCCTGGGAACCTCCATATGCCAAGGGTGCAGCCCTAAAAAGGAAAAACAAAACAAAAAAACCCACCCATTTTCAGGATGCTCCTGAAAAGCTTGCTTGGACTTATGACTTAGTCTTTAGGGGTGGGAGGGTGGTACACTGCCTTCAAAGATCTGGAAGCACCAGTCTTAAGCTTAGCCTGAAAGGGACTATTAGCCATTCTGTGCATTTAAACAGGGAATAACCAACTTGATGGACACAGGAGCTCTCAATGTGGCACAGTGCATTAAGCAGCCTGGGGTCAATTGATCCCTGACCCAGGAACTTCCAAAACAAAAGGGACACAAACATATATCCAGGAGTCTTTTATTGGTCATTTATATACCATGTACCAACATGTGCAAAAAGTCAGTTTTTACACCTAAAAGAGCCTCTTGTCTCTTCATTTGCCTCTTTGTGTAGTGTCTCTCTCCTGAAAAGGAAGTATAAGCCAGTGTGTTAGTACTGCCCCAATTAATCAATGCTACTCAAGCATTTTCCTAAGAGCCGGTCTCAGTCCCATATCCGCATTTATCATCCACAGATGTCCACTCAGATAAGGTTTCATCCTGGACCAGTCACAGCCTGGAAAAAATACCCTGAGCTACTCTCCCACCCTCCCACAGGAGAGGCATGAGCTCAAGCCAAGGTTCTTAACCCCTGAGCCACATTGGGAACTCCCTTGTACGCATTTATTTGTTTGTCCCCTAGTTGTGAAAGCCAACAAATAAGCCAGACAAGACAAGGCAGGCCAGGTATAAATGCTATATTTAAAAAATAAGATTTAAAAAAACCCAGACCTGAATAGCCTTTGCTACACTGCTTAGGGTCATAGCAGTCAAAAACTTCTGGAAGCTGCAATAAAGTTGTGATAAAACTTCAGGTAGACATTTAACTCACCCAACTGTAGATCCACAATCAGAGATGGATGACAGCTTTACTGATAAAAAATCTTAGGAGGATAAAAAAGGAACACTCAGTCAAGAGACTAAAAAGCTATTGATAAATCCCTCCCAAATACAGAACTATTCAGCAGTCACTATACTAACCGCCCAACGTTTTACATACAGCCTCTCTGTAAGCCTAAGTTTATCTCATTATACAGGGATCTCCCTGTAAAAGAAGTTCCAAGAGAATTCAACCTTGTTTGAAACTAGCCCACGTGCTCTGTAGAAGACTACAGGCCCCGTAAGGACAGCTTCAGTACTGTTATTCCTCCTCTTACGACCACCAAGACCAGTGTTCAGATCCGATGGGAAAGGGAACCGGAGGGTCAGACCGTCTTCACCATCCAACTTACCTTAGTGTAAAGCACAGCTCCAGGAAAAGCTGGTGTCTTCAGATACTTCAGCACTATCGGGAACTGCCAGTAAAACCCAGGGGTAACCTACAGAAAATAAGTGTAAAAGCTCTAAGAGTTCCCCCATGGCTCAGCAGGTCAGATCCCTGACCTGGAAACTCCTGCATACTGCAGGGACAGCACAAAAACAAACACCTAAACCAGACTTGCTGCTGCACAGTGGGTTAATAATCCAGCTTGTCTCCATGGAGGAGCTGGTTCTGTCTCCAGCCCTGGTGCAGTGGGTTAAGGATCGGCCACTGCCACGGCTTTAAGTCGCAGATGCAGCTTGGATTTGATCTCTGGCCCAGGAACTTCCATATGCCACAGGTGCAGGGGTGAGGACCAGCTCTAAAATAAAAAACTGAGAAGTTACGGAGTTCCCGTCGTGGCGCAGTGGTTAACAAATCCGACTAGGAACCATGAGGTTGTGGGTTCAATCCCGGGCCTCGCTCAGTGGGTTAAGGATCCAGCATTGCCATGAGCTGTGGTGTAGGTTGCAGATGTGGCTCAGATCCCGCATTGCTGTGGCTCTGGCGAAGGCTGGCAGCTACAGCTCTGATTCAACCCCTAGCCTGGGAACCTCTATATGCCACAGGTGTGGCCCTAGAAAAGACAAAAAAAAAAAAAGCCTCTAGTATATTATTCTTAACATTAAAAAAAAAAAAGAAAAAAAGGGAGCTATAGCTCCACTTGGATCCCTAGCCTGGGGAACCTCCATATGCTGCGGGTGCAGCCCTAGAAAAGACAAAAGACAAAAAAAAGTTGATCGAATACACCCATTTACATGGAAGTGACAGAAATGCATGGGCTCAGGTGGAAAGCTTCCAGCCCAAGTTCTTTTGATATTATAGGAAAGGCGAGTGGCAGCTGCAGGTACTATGCTGACCTGTGCTGTCAAAGACTCTCCAAGTTGTTCTTGCATGCAGTTGGAGATCCCATGGCCACTACAAGCCACAGCCCTTGGAAACATGCTGTACGGAGCCACCAGGTAGCTCCCAAATTAATAACTCCAAAAACCTACCGGGTCCTCAGAATACTGTGTTCCATCAGTGTCATGACCTGAGTCTTCCCTCACTGGAAAGGTCAACTTCAGTCAGCCTGGACTCTTCAATGGCAGACCTAAGATGAGAACACACATGTCCTTAATGATCTTACTTACCGGTCCCTTCCTTTGGTCTCAAAAATCAAGGTTCTGACTGGCCTTTGGTCCTATACTGATGCCATAAACTTTTCAGGGCAATGACTCAAAGACCTGTGCCACCTGCCACTGGATTTTCCCAGGAGACATCCAATCCACTCCCATTTGCCCTCCGTGCTGGTTCTTGTCTCTGCAAGCTACTTCTCAAAAGCCTTATTCTCATAACTATACACAAGCCCCATACATGTCAATAAAAGCTATACCAGAGCAATGGCAGGTACCAAGGGAACTGTCTTTTCCTGAAATGTTGCAGATCAGTTACAGCAAACAGAACGGCGACCGTCAAGGAAAACTGTCACTCTGGGCTCCTTTTTGACCACAGCAGCTATGTGGAAGCAGCCGCAGCTTCGATAAGGGCCACAGGGCATTCTAGGTCACAGGGCAGCCCGAACACTCCGCCCTCAGACTCACCTAAATCACGTGCATTACGACTATCACCAATTCACCTGCTGGGACATTCTGGAGATTACAAAAGAAGATATCCCGTTAGTCCAAATCTGCACTTTATCTTGTTAGGACCATCTTGTCATCCCTATTTTATATGAGATCTAGATTAAACTCTTTGCTGAATGTCGCCTATCAATGTAGAAACTGACAAAGCTGGGATTCAAAATAAGATCTCAACGACTAAACCCATCTTCCAGAAAACCCTGTTCTTCTATCCTCCAGCAATGACTTCCTAAACATATATCGTGCAGCCAGACAATTTAGGCGCAGGCAAGGAAATCACGTACCCCAGGTCACCAAGCAGATAGCAGTCAAAAGCATATTCAAGGTCTGGCTGACCCCACCGCGTGCTCTCCCCTCAAATTAAGCCACTTCGTTTCCAGAACTACCGTGCACCGGGCCGCTGCCCACGTTACTCACCCATCACACTGGAGCGCAGGGCCGCTCGGGGCCAGGCTGGAGCAGGGCGCGGCCTTCAAGGGGTCCGGCCCCTCTCACTGCGCCTGCGGCCGATGTGGCCTAATGGACCTCCGCTCTGCCAGGCCGGCAGGTCCGCGGCCTTGGTGCCGCGCTCAACATTCCGTAGCATCGTGAGGCAACACAAAGGAGCGCAGTGCGGGTGGCAGCGAGACTAAGGAAGAGTACGGCGTGAACCGCAGCAGGCAGAGAACTGCGGTAGCCTTCACGACACCCACGCGGCCACCTCGAAAAAGGACGGCGGTGCGCCGTAAGGGGGTTTATATAGGCCCCGCCCCTCACGGTCGCGCCTGACAATTGGAGCAGTGCGCCGCGCGTACCGCTGGGAGTTGTAGTTCATTCGCCTCCAGCGTGGGGCAGGGCGTCTAGCTCCCAGCTGCAATTGCCCACGGGGAGGGAGTCTCATCGCTGCAAAGGTCCTCCTTCGTTCAGCACTCTCTGAACGTCTGGTATGGCACAATGGGCTCACAAATACGGCCATGCCTTATGGAGTTCAGTCCAGGAAGACTTTGAAAATCGGAAGTTAATAGCTAATCCTTTGAGCTGGAAAAGGGCTCTCTGTTCAGACCTCGATGGGAGAGCAGAGACTTGACTAGATTTAGGGGAGGAGCTCTTCGAGGTCTTCTTGGAGAGGGGTCTTGGGAAGGCCTTCTTAGGAAGAGGTATTACTTATTCATGAGATGAATGCATCACTTGTTCAAGGCTTATCTGCTACGCTAATAGATAAATAAATTTGCAAAGTGCTTACTAAGCCCACTATGCTTGTTTATCTCAGTTTTCTCGATTATCGCAGTTTTCATAATAACCCTGTATATGGGTATTATAATTGTGTTCTTTTTACAGATAAGGAAACTTATCTGAGTTGATCATATAGCTAGCAAGCGTGGTAAGGACTGAGATCCAGGAGTTTACCTCAGACACCACACTCTTAATCACAGTGCTGAGTGCACTTTTTTTTTTTTTTGCTTTTTGGGGTCACACCCATGGTATATGGAGGTTCCCAGACTAGGGGTCTAATTAGAGCTACAGCTGCCAGCCTACGCCAGAGCAATGCCAGATCTGAGCTGCTGCTGCCACCTACACCACAGCTCACAGCAAGCTGGATCCTTAACCCACTGAGCCAGGCCACGGGGGTCAGGGATGGAATCCACCACTTCCTAGTCGGATTGGTTTCCGCTGCACCAGGAAGGGCACTCCCTGCCGCTGGGCACTCCTGCTGGGCGAACGTTTTGTCCGTGTAATGAATAAGTGTCAGTATAAAAACAAATAAGGAGTTCCCGTCGTGGCTAAGCAGAAATGAATCCGACTAGGAACCATGAAGTTGCGGATTTGATCTCTAGCCTTGATCAGTGGCAAAATTTTTTTTAATTAAAAAAAATAAAAACATAGTAAGAAGTTCCCGTCGTGGCTCAGTGGTTAACGAATCCGACTGGAAACATGAGGGTTAGGGTTCAATCCCTGGCCTT
This sequence comes from Phacochoerus africanus, assembly GCF_016906955.1. NCBI lineage: Eukaryota > Metazoa > Chordata > Mammalia > Artiodactyla > Suidae > Phacochoerus > Phacochoerus africanus. The sequence goes on from NC_062551.1 coordinate 85,165,908, forward strand.
CCTCAGTGGGTTAAGGATCGGATGTTGCTGTGACCTGTGGTGTAGGTCGCTCGAAGACACAGCTCCGATCCAGCGTTGCTGTGGTGTAGGCCGGTGGCTACAGTTCTGATTAGACCCCTAGCCTGGGAACCTCCATATGCCACAGGAGCGGCCCCAGAAAAGACAAAAAGACCAAAAAAAAAGTAATTGTCAAGAATTCTATGGACATCTATGGAATTCCCCTTGTGGCTCAGTGGGTTAAGAACCTGACTAGAAACCATGAGGATGTGGGTTCAATCCCTGGCCTCAGTGGGTTAAGGATCGATCCATTGTTGCCCTGAGCTGTGGCATAGGCCGGCAGCTGCAGCTCTGATTCAATCCCTAACTTGGGAACTTCCATATGCTGTGGCTGTGGCCCTAGGGGAAGAAAAAAGAATTAAGCATCTATTCAATGTTTAATCTATTCATTATTTTTATCCTTACATACTCTTAAAAAAGTAAGTGTTACTATTATTATCATTTTGTGGAGAAGGCCACAGGCTCTCCAAGTGTTAAGGAGCTTTCTGATGACTTCCAAATGTGTTTCTTCAGCCCCAATTCTCTCCTAAGCTTCAGACTTTATATCCTGCTGTTTCTGTGATAGCTACACGTGGATGGATATTTATTTTATTTTGCTTTTTTTTTTTTTTTTTTTTTTTTAGGGCCACAACTGCAGCATATGGAAGTTCCCTGGCTAGGGCTCTAATCAGGGCCATAGCCACCGGCCTACACCACAGCCACAGCAGCTCAGGATCCGAGCCATATCTGCAACCTAGACCACAGCTCACAGCAACACTTAATCCACAGAGTGAGGCCAGGGATAGAACCTGTGTCCTCATAGATACTAGTCAGATTCATTTTCCGCAGAGCCATGGCAGGAACTCCCAGACGGCTATTTATTAATAGGCTTCTCAGTACACAGCCTTTCCTCCTCCAAACATGCTCTTCCCTCATCTCAGTAAGTCCTTAGGGTGACCCAGGACTCCTCTCTTCTCTAACATCCCACTCCCAATCCATCGGCAAACCCTGTGTTCTCCACCGACGCTATCTTTATCTATGACCCACAAGATCCCACTCCTCTTCTAGCCAGTCTCCTTGATTCTGCCATTGCTCCTGCAGGCTGGTCTCAACATGCCAGCCTGGCTGTTAAAAAGCATTATCTCCCTCTTTTTTTGAGCAACATCTGTGGCATATGGAAGTTCCTGAGCCAGGGATTGAATCAGAGCCACAGTTGCAACCTATGCCACAGTTGTGGCAACGCCAGATCCTTACCCCACTGCACTACAACAGGAACTCCCAAAGACCATTATCTTGATTGCGGTGTCTTTGCGGGTGTACAAAACTCAAGAATTAAGCATCTATGGAATATTTTTAGTAAGTACAATTTATTACATATCAATTATATCTTAATAAAGATGTTAAAAAAAAAAAGAGAGGAGTCAGATTATGTTATTCACCTGCCCCAAAATCACTGACTTCTCAATACATTTGAAAATAAAAGCGGAAGTCCCCAAGAGGGCCTCAGAAACCACATATATCTGGCTCCTCCTCCTGTCTGCTCTCACTACCCACCACTTGCTCATTCATTCTGCTCCCTCTCTGTGGCCTCTCTGCTCTTCTTGGAGCACCCTTGCCTCTCCCACCTCAGGGCCTGTGCTCTTCATGTTCCTCCTGCCTGGAACTGTCCTTCGTGGCTTCACAGACAACCACACTGCACACTGCCACCCTTCCCCTGGGCTTCTATTCAAATGTCACCTCCTCAGACCACCCTCTTTTGAAATAGCACCCTGCCACCCTTCAAACCATGGCTTGATTGTTATCACGTTTCATATTAATTTATTTTGTCTTTCCCATTACAATGTGAGTTCCCCAAGAACACGAATTATGTCTTTTTTTTCCACTGCTGTATAAGTGCCTAGTATATAAAAGATGGTCAGCATTTACTGAAATAATTACTAAGTGAATGAATGAATGAATGAATGAAACTTGGCCAAGGCCACATAGCTAGTAAGCATCATTTGGAACTGTAACTCAGATCTGTCTAATACGAATGTGCATAACGTACCTGCTATGACACACAGTAACTCCAGAACGACGCTCTTAGGTGATCTGCCTCACTTAGCTGAAGGGGAAGCGGATTTGGAGAGGGGAAATGATTTGCCCTTAGGTCACATAGGGAGTCTGTGACAAAGTCAGCTGAATCCAGATTCTGGGGCCAGGTGCAGTTAGAGTCAGGCACATGATCCCAGCCCACAGCAGGAGCATCTAGGAGAGAGGAAGTTCAAGGAGTCAGATGCTGACAGTGCACTCTGCCCCCACGCGCTGAGCAGAAAGGCTTCTGGGACGCCTGGTTTCAAACTGCCTTTCAAGCTGTTTCATGCCTCTCTGCCTTTGCCCAGCTGCCCCTGCCTGGAGTGCCCCTCCTTCTGACCTCCCCAGCTCCCGCTTGTCCTTGGAGACCCAGCATGACCTCCTCCAAGAGGTCTCCTCTGATTCGGTAGCCCCCCCCTCCCCCCCGCCCCAGTCCAGCTTTGTTGTGGTGTTTGAATGAATAATGAGTGAATGAATGAATGAATAGCACTTATCCACTTTTATTCATTCATTCAAGCATAAATATTCACCAAATTCCTACTTTGTGCCAAGCACTGAAGATAAAGCCATTGGTCCTTGTCCCCAGGGGGCCTGAGCCTAGAAGGGAGGCAGACGTTACACTGGACAGAAGGGCCTGTGACCTTAGTCAGAGATGGACTTCCTGAGGACAGAGATCTAACCTGAGGCCTGAAGTAGGGGTTGCTTACCCTTTGAAGAGCCGGAGAGGAGTGTTCTCAGCGGAGGGCTGAGAAGAGGGAAGATGGTCAGCATGGCTGGAGCTCAGAGCGCCAGTGGTGGGTAAAGAAGGGGTGGGGGTGGAGAGCGGGGGAATTTGCACAGGCCTGATGCAACAAGTATTTTTCCAGCTGAGCAGAGCAAGGTGAGGAGAACATCCCAATGGAAGAATCCGCAGGGCATGTGGGAGTGGGGCAGACTCTCCTGGTTTCGGCAAAGCTGGCAGGAAGGATTCCTTTCCCAACACCTCCCCTCCCCATCTGATGCTCCTCTCTCTCCTTCTGAAGTCAGGGACAAGCAGACTTGAGCCCCTTTAGGCACTACTATTTAAGTGACCAAAGGCCAGGATTACTAGGAGACCCCACAAAAGGGCTTCTCAGTGATTTATTTAGAGGTAGGTACAAGAAAACCTGGGCCTTCCCTAGTCCCCAGCCTATCCAGCCAGAAACAGACTGGGAAACTAGTCTCAATCTTCCATGCTAGTGATTTTAGATTGGATACTTAACTTCTCTGAGCCTCAGTTTCCTCATCTGTAAAAAACTGGGCAGACTAACATCTACTCACAAGGTTATATAAGGAGGAAATGTGATGATGTGACGGTTTGTTTTAGGGAGAACTGCTCCCTACTGCCGGTTTGCCAAAACAAGTTAAACTGGTAACTACCATCCACAGTGGGACAGTGGGATTAAACCTATGGTCTGTTTGGGACCAGCCAGAACTCCCTGAAATCCTGAGTGTTCAGAAGATCAGACTGGAAATTATGGAGTTGATCTTGGATACAGATGTGGTTGCCTTCCTCCTGCCCCTAACCCAAGTGAGACCCGATGACTTTGTCTGGTCCTTTGGGAATTTGCTTTGCAGTCCCCTTTAGTGGCATCAAAGGGATAGTGAAGGGGGAAAAAAATCTAAGAAGTTCCCATGTGATGCAGTGGGTTAAGGATCCAGCATTGCCGCAGCTGTGGGGCAGGTTACAGCTGCATGGGTTTGATCCCTGGCCCAGGAACTTCCACAAGTCCGAGTTCTGCTGTGACCTGAGAGAAGCCACACATCTAAGCCTCCGTCTCCTTAGCTCTAAAATGGACACACTATGGCCTTCTCAAAGCATTGCTGTCCCAAAGCATTAGGAACTGACCATCTGGCCTCATAAATGTTAGCTGTCCTGTCCACAGCCAATTGCCCTTCCTCTGGAATTGCAGTTGTACCCTGCCTCTTCTACCCTACTGTGTCCAGGTCCCTCTCTGGGGCCCAGCGCAGGCAGGGAGGAAGCAATAGGGACTGCTGAACATTGAACCTGAACATTGAACACAAGGCCCCAGACCAGGGCCAGTGGGGCTCCAGGAAAGGGGCATGTGGGTGGGGAAAGAGCACCTATAAATGATCAGCTTTCTTGAGTGGTGTCTCCAGGTCCAGCAGCGGGGGCCCTACTGGGAGACTAACAGAGAGTGGGGGCTGCAGAGAGAAACCGTCCCAACAATGAGAAGTGGATGCTCTGGCGCTGTTAGATTCAGGTCAGTGCAAGTCTAATTCTCCCTAGTCCTCCTCCCCACATTATCTAGCTTAATTTTTTCATCTTGTGAAGTAGGGGTTATTATCCCCATTTTACAGAGGAGGAATCTGAAGTCCAGAGTGAGGAATTGACTTGCCCAGGTGTTTCCTCGGGTTTGGGTTCCTCCAGGTCCTTTTCTTTGGTGCCACAGACGCTGGTCAGGGTGGCTGCACACGGCCCGGGGGCGGGGCCCGTGGAGGGGGCGGGGCTGGGGCGGAGCCGCAGGGCGCGGCCCGGACAGTCGGTCTCCCGGCCGGAGGGAGCCCAGACGCCGGCCATGGAGGCTGGGGGCTTCCGCTACCAGTTTCGGATCGCGCTGCTGGGGGACACGGCTGTGGGCAAGACGTCGTTGCTGCGGCGCTACGTGGCGGACGCGCCTTGGATACCAGAGCCCGAGCCGGAGCTCGAGTCGGCGCCCACGGTGGGCGTCGAGTTCTACAGCCGCACTCTACAGCTGCGGGCCGGGCCGCGCGTCAAGCTGCAGCTTTGGGACACTGCGGGCCAGGAGCGCTTCAGGTGCGCGGTGGGGGCAGGGCTGGGGCGGAGTGGGGTGGAGGTGGGGCGGGAGAGGGACCTCTGGTTGGGGCGGCTCAATGCCTGTCCCCCTGACCATGGAGGAGGTCAGTCGCAGTGGCCCAAGTAGAGATCTGGGGGTCCCCATCCTGGATCTGAGTCCTTCACTTTTTTTTTTTCTCTTAGCTCCGCACCCCCGTCATATGGAGGTTCCCAGGCTAGGGGTTGAATCGGAGCTGTAGCTGTTGACCTAGGCTATAGCCACAGCCACAGCAACACAGAATCCGACCTACACCACGTATCGCGGCAGTGCGAGATCCTTAACCCACTGAGTGAGGCCAGGGATCAAACCCATGTCCTCCACGGGAGCTCCTAAGTCCTTCACTCTTGAGCCATTCATCCTGCAAACACAGCCTCTGAGCCCAATACCTGAGACCTGGTGCCCTGCCCCAGAGGAAAGTTTTGACATTGAATTTGAAGGGATGAATGACCTGGGTGTTGAAAAGCCCATAGGAGCAGAGAGAGGGAGGTGTCAAGGAGATGCGAAAGGAAGAGAGATTTGTGTTGGCGATACAGGATGCATAGGAGTTTGCCAGCCAGAGAATGGGGAAACAAAACCTGCAATCGGAAAAACATCAAGAATGCAGAAATGGTCGGGAGAGTATGGAAATCAAAACCGCTCCTTTAGAGTTCCCATCATGGCTCACTGGAAATGAATCTGACTAGCATCCACGAGGACATAGGTTCAATCCCTGGCCTTGATCAGTGGGTTAAGGATCCAGCGCTGACATGAGCTGTGGTGTAGGTCACAGACATGGGGGGGATCTGGTGTTGCTGTGTCTGTGGTGTAGGCTGGTGACTACAGCTTTGATTTGACACCTAGCCTGGGAACCTCCATATGCTGCAAGGGCGGCCCTAAAAAGGAAAAAAAACCCCAAAAAACCCTGCTCCCTAAGTGGGGAGCACACAGTTACTTGGGAGAGACAGACGCTGGGGAAAAGACTCACAGGGCAGTGTGAGATGAGCTATAATGGGGAGTGTGAGGCAGTCAGTGGATGAAGGGAGTCCTGCCTCTGGGGTGTCTTGAAGGTGTCTCATAACTTACTCCCTCCACCATCAGGTGCATCACCAGGTCCTTTTACCGGAATGTGGTGGGTGTCCTGCTGGTCTTTGATGTGACAAACAGGAAGTCCTTTGAACATATCCGAGACTGGCACCAGGAGGTCATGGCCACTCAGGGCCCCGACAAGGCGATCTTCCTGCTGGTTGGCCACAAGAGTGACCTGCAGAGCATGCGATGTGTCTCAGCCCAGGAGGCGGAAGAGCTGGCTGCCTCCCTGGGCATGGCCTTCATGGAGACCTCTGCCAAAAATAACTGCAATGTGGATCTGGCCTTCAACACCCTCGCTGATGCCATCCAGCAGGCCCTGCAGCAGGGGGACATCAAGCTGGAGGAGGACTGGGGGGGTGTCCGGCTCATCTACAACACCCAACCCCCCAGGCCCCTCAGCAGGAAGCAGCATCCGGGCCTATGCCAGTGTTGACTCTGGGAGGGAAAGGGTTAAAGCAGCGCCACCCTCAGAAGGCCTGGGGGGATGGAGAGTGTTAATATCTCTCGGGAGGGCAAATGGCAGAATCTGTCCAGACGTTAATATATACAGTATCCTGGCACAGTCACGCCTCTTGGATTTTAGGGTCTCAGAGCTCAGCCCCTTTCCACCAGAAAGGTCTAAAAGGCCAGGTTTGCAGCTTCCTGTCCTTAAGCCTGTTTCCTCCAGCAAGAGGAACTCATAAAAGACCTCACCTCACAGGGGGTTGAGAGCATGAATGGGTGGCATATGCTCAGCCAGGGCCTCCCACACTGTGAGGATGGAACGGCGAGAACTGTCATCACTGCTCTTTCTTGGCTTGGATGTGGCCATTTTTGGCAGCGTCCCTGGACTTGGACGCTGAACCGCTCAGCGTGTGGACACTCCCACACAGGTGAGAACAGGTACAGGGAATTTTAGGCTTTGTCAGCCTTGGAGCCTGGATGAAAAAGTGTGCCCTCAGGAGTTCCCGTCGTGGCGCAGTGGTTAACGAATCCGACTAGGAACCATGAGGTTGCGGGTTCGGTCCCTGCCCTTGCTTAGTGGGTTAACAATCCGGCGTTGCCGTGAGCTGTGGTGTAGGTTGCAGACGCGGCTCGGATCCTGCGTTGCTGTGGCTCTGGTGTAGGCCGATGGCTACAGCTCCGATTCGACCCCTAGCCTGGGAACCTCCATATGCCGCAGGAGCGGCCCGAGAAATAGCAAAAAGACAAAAAAAAAAAAAGTGTGCCCTCAAACCCAGGTTGCTGCTCAGTGTCCTTACTCCATGGCCAGGGGCTGGATCTGGGAGGCAGGGATGAACGTGAACAGCTCCTGTGTTGGGCACACAGTGGACATGGGGATTAGCCACCAAGATCTCCCTCAGGGGGCTGAAGAACCCATAGCTCCCTCCCCACAGTACCTCTCAGCTCCTGGGAGTGCTGCCTGGGGTGTAGCTCAGTTCACTCTGGGAACTGCCTGACCATGGGGTCAGCCCACATCCAGTGTCAATCTATTAAATCTATTGGTGGGGGAGTGTTCAAAAGCCTGACCCCCTTGCCCCGACTCTAAACATCTCTGAAGATTGAACCTAGCTTCATCACTCCATGCTGTCAGTTGAGGCCACTGTTTGGACATCACAGCTAAATTCTTCTGCTAGAGTTCCTGTCGTGGCTCAGGGGTAACAAACCCTACTAGTATCCATGAGGATGCAGGTTTGATCCCTGGCCTTGCTCAGTGGGTTAAGGATCTGGCGTTGCTGTGAGCTGTGGTGTAGGTTGCAGACACAGTTCAGATCTGGTGGTGGTGTGGCTGTGGCCAGCAGCTCCAGCTCAAGTTGGACCCCTAGCCTGGGAACTTCCATATGCCACAGGTACAGCCCTAAAAAAAAAAAGGCAAAAAGTATAGTAAATAAAAAATATATATATATATATATATATATATATAGGAGTTCCCATTGTGGCACAGTGGTTAACGAATCTGACTAGGAACCATGAGGTTGCGGGTTCGGTCCCTGGCCTTGCTCAGTGGGTTAATGATCCAGCATTGCTGTGAGCTGTGGTGTAGGTTGCAGACGTGGCTCGGATCCTGCGTTGCTGTGGCTCTGGCGTAGGCCAGCGGCTGCAGCTCTGATTCAACCCCTAGCCTGGGAACCTCCATATGCCATGGCTGCAGCCCTAGAAAAGGCAAAAGGACAAACAAACAAAAATATATATAAATTATCCTGTTCAATATTGCTTCCCTCCTTTCCTCCCTCTAAGCAGGTGTTGATCTCAAGAAACCCCTGGAGTTCCCTTATGGCACAGCAGCTTAGGGATCCATTGTCGTCACTGCAGTGTCTCTGGTTGCTGCTGTGGCATGAGTTCACTTCCTGGCCCAGGAACTTCCATACTTCCATGTGCCACAGAATCCCTAATAATATGAGTGAATTGTCGCCACACAGCATAGTACTCAGAGTCCATCCTTTGTACCTGACATCGTACCTGACACTGTTAGGCTGGAATTGAAGTGGTTTTTTAAGTTTTCACACACACACAGAATCCCCTAATAAAAGTCTGAACACTGGAGTTCCCATTGTGGCTCAGTGGTTACAAACCTGACTAGTATCCATGAGCATGCAGGTTTGATCCCTGGCCTCTATCAGTGGGTTAAGGATCCGTGGTCACCATGAACTGTGGTATAGGTCACAGATGCAGCTTGGATCTGGTGTGGCTGTGGTGTAGGCCGGCAGCTGTAGCTCTGATTCGACCCCTATCCTGGGAACTTCCATATGCCACAAGTACGGCCTGGAAAAAAAGAGACTGCACACTCATACCCACCTCAGAATCTGCCTCCTGGGGAACTTAACTTGCAGCTGAAACTGCTAGGCACAAAATTTCCACTGGCAATGTAAGGCTTTAGGGAGGGAAGAATCTTAGCAGGTATAGAAGGGGTCATTTAACTCACTTTGTGACCTGGAGCCAGTTACTCTACCTCCTTTAGTCTCAGATTCCTCCTCAGCAACCTGTGACTGCAAATCCCTCCTTCTTAGGATTCTTGGGAAGTTTTCAATGAAGATGAGTTTCTTAGCTTCCTCCCCATGGCAACTAGGCCAGGGTGGGCCTCTCTGTTCTGCCTCCTCTTTTTAAAACATTACTCATCCTTTTGACAGGCTTGCAAGTTTGGCCCAATTCTCCTCATTTTGGGAAAGCTTGGGCCAGGACAGGGAAATGATATGCTTTAGAGTATATTATTATTCCTTCATCAGAAATGTTTTAAAATAAGCTAGTACTCTGATCTGAGCTCTGGGGGTTCAGTAGTGAACATAACAAAAGCTGTTCTAGGGCCAACATTCTAGTGGAAGAGAAAAAAAAACAAACTAGTAAGTAAATGGAACTAAATGATTTCCAGTTGTAAGTGCTACAAAGACCACAGATCTGGGAGATGGGCCTGAGGGTGATGGGGGCTGCCTTAGAGCAGGTGGCCAAAGAGGTGAGACCCACAGGAGGAGGAAGGCCAAGCGAGAGCAGAGATCTAGATGGGGGTAGTGTCTGGCATTGATTGGGTACTTCTTATGTATCATGTGAGGTACTGATAATAATGATAAAATAATATAATACTGTTATTATCCCATTTTACTGATGTGGAGACTGAGGCCCAGAAAGATTAAGTGAAGCCAGTAAGTAAGCGTGGAGCCCTGCAACAAGAAAGAACTGGGCTCATTCTAGGAATTTACTGGGGATCTGAATAATAGAATGAAGTGAAGCAGGGAATGACCCTCAACTTAGTCTGTGGTTTTTGTGTTTTTTTATATGTTTTTTTTTTTTTTTTTTTGCTTTTCAGGGCTGCTTCTGCAGCATACGGAAGTTTCCAGGCTAGGGGGTGAATTGAAGCTGCAGCTCCCAGCCACAGCCACACGGAATCAGAGCCACACCTGTAACCTCCACCACAGCTCATGGCAAGGCCAGATCCTTAACCAACTGAGTGAGGCCAGGGATCAAACCGACGTCCTCATGGATACTAGTCAGGTTCGTTACCTCTGAGCCACAATGGGAACTACCCAGTCTGTGTTTTCTAATCATCCAGAGCTTCCCTGGACAGGACTACAGGACTGCTAAACTGGAGCTTGTTTGGGAGATGAGCCTCTGGTCCTGGGGACAGAGACTGTCAGGTGCTCAAAATAAATCCCTAAATCCCTGGAGAAAGAGAGGAAGTAAAGGAGTTCCCGTCATGGCGCAGCAGAAACAAATCTGACTAGGAACCATGAGGTTGCAGGTTCGATCCCTGGTCTCGCTCAGTGGGTTAAGGATCCAGCGTTGCAGTGAGCTATGGTGTAAGTTGCAGACTCGGCTCAGATCCCTCAGATCCCACATGGTTGTGGCTGTGGCTGTGGTGTAGGCCTTGGCTAACAGCTCTGATTAGACCCCTAGCCTAGGAACCTCCGTATGCCATGGCTGCGGCCCTAAAAAGACAAAAGACAAAAAAAAAAAGTGAGGAAGTAAAAACTGACCTTCTGTCCTCTCAGAATCCTGGCCGGGTGTGGGAGAAGCAGCTTGGAGGCCCTGCCCACCAGGAAGAGACATCACCCACTGTCTCCAGTTGCCTCCCTTGAGGAACGTTCAGCAGGCTGTAGTCACACATCTCTCTAACCCTCTCAGCCTTGGTTTCCAATCTGCAAAATGGGGATAATAGTTTCTGTCTCACAGGGTTGTTGTTAAAGATGAAAAAATGTATTATGTGAATCCCTGCAACATATATGGGCTCACACACTATGGAACTAGCTATTTCTATGGCTTATTATATTATTATTATTACTATCACTATTATTGTTTCTATGGCTTATTTTATTTATTTATTTATTTATTTTTATTTTTGTCTTTTTGCCATTTCTTTGGGCCGCTCCCGGGGCATATGGAGGTTCCCAGGCTAGGGGTCCAATCGGAGCTGTAGCCACTGGCCTACGCCAGAGCCACAGCAACGCAGGATCCAAGCCGCGTCTGCAACCTACAGCACAGCTCACGGCAACGCCGGATCGTTAACCCACTGAGCAAGGGCAGGGACCGAACCCGCAACCTCATGGTTCCTAGTCGGATTCGTTAACCACTGCGCCACGACGGGAACTCCTCTATGGCTTATTTTTAACCCTGAAGCAACCTTATGAGGTCAAGCTGACCTTGTCAGTTTCATAGCCAGGAACCTAAAATAAAGTCTGGGAGGGGAAACTGATGTGGCTCACTCAGTAAACCTGAGCCAGCTCAGTGTTCCAACAGCTCAGTTGTCTGCCACCTCGGGTCAGGCCCAGAAGTTCCTACCTTATGCTTCAAGGCTGTGATCCCACACTCATAAGCCCCTTCAGTGTAGCAAAACCTTTGGAGACTGTAAATAGTTTTAATGGGTATGATTCTGGCCCAGCGGAAGGAAGCAGCCCTGCCCAGCCCACTGGCTAGAGGAAAGGCAAAGAATAGGACTAGAGAGTGGGAAAGAGGCCAAGGGAGGCAGGCCCATCTGAGGGCTGCCCACTGTTCAGAAGCAGGCGCCCTTTCTCCTAAGGCAGGGCCCACGGCCCGTTTACTGTTGCTGTAAACTGTTTACTGTTGCTGCCCCCGTTTCCAGTGCAGATTGTGCCAGCCCTCTTGAGGGGCTCAGGCCTGTAGGGTGTGATTCAGCATCCACTTTGCCCCACAGGGAATTTTTTTTTTTTTTTTTTTGGCCATGGCCATGGCATACAGATGTTCCCAGGCCAGGAATTGAACCCACACTATAACTGTAACCAGAGCTGCTGCAGTGACGAACACACGATCCTTAACCTGCTGAGCCCACCAGTGAATGCCTCCAGGGATTTTTTTTAAAATACGGATTTGAGGAGTTCCTTGATGGTACAGTGGGTTAAGGATCTGATGTCACTGCTGTGGCTCTTGCTATTGCTGATGTTGTGGCTCGGGTTTGACCCCTGGCTCAGGAATTTCCACATGCCACAAGGGCAGCAAATAAACAAACAAACTACAGATTTTTTTTTTTTTTTTTTTGCTGCCCCCATGGCATGTGGAAGTTCCTGGGCCCAGGGCTTAAACAAACACCACAGCTATAACCAGAGCCACAGCAATGACAATACCACATACTTAACCTACTGAACCACAGGCAACTCCAGTAAAATACAGAATTTTTTTTTTTTTTTTTTTTACAGCTGTGCATGGCATATGGACTTTCCAGGGCAAAGGGACAAATCAGAGCTGCAGTTGCAGCCTATGCCATAGCCATGGCAACACTGGATCTGAGCTGCAGCTGCAAATTGTGCCCCAGCGTGAGGAAATGCAGGAGCCCTAACCCACTGAGTGAGGCCAGGAATTGGAACAACATCCTTACAGAGACAGCATTGGGTCCTTTTTTTATTTTATTTTTATTTATTTATTTATTTTTTGCTTTTTAGGGCTGCACCCACGGCATATGGAAGTTCCCAGGCTAGAGGTTGAATTGGAGCTACAGCTGCTAGCCCACAGCACAGGCACAGCAACTCAGGATCCAAGCCATCTCTTGGCAACACCGGATCATTAACCCTGAGCAAGGCCAGGGATCGAACCTACATCCTCATGGATCCTATTCGGGTTCGTTAACCACTAAGCCATGAAGGAAACTCCCCAACATTGGGTCTTTAACCAGTTGAGCCACAACAGCAACTCCTAAAATAAAGGGTTCTTTTTAGAGCCACACTGGAGGCATATGGAAGTCTCTGGGCTAGGGGTTGAATCAGAGCTGTAGCTGCCACCCTATGCCACAGCCACAGCAATGAGGGATCTGAGCCAAGTCTGTGACCTACGCCACAGCTCACAGCAGTGCTGGGTCCTTAAACCCACTGAGCGGGGCCAGGGATCGAAACTACATCCTCATGGATCCTAGTCAGGTTTGTTACTGCTGAGCTATGACAAAAACTCTGTAAATATAAATTTGACCTGACTGTTCCCCTCTTAAAATCCTTCCCTGGCTCCCCAGTACCTACAGGGTAAAGTCCAAACCCTTTCTCTCCAATCCAATCTGATCTGGCCCTATGGGAATCTCTACCTACTTTGTACAAATTTCCAACCAGCAATGGTGCTGGGCTTTGTATATGATATTTCCTGTGCATGAAGGCCCCAGCCCTTTCCCTCTCCTTTGTTAGCTGATCTGCCTGCAATGCTCAGAAAAATATCACCTGCTCTAACCATTGCGTTAGCCCAGCTGCCAAAAACAGGGCAGGCATTGCAGTTAAACCTGGGTTTGAATCTCAGCTCTCCTATGTACAATTGTGGGACCCTGAGGAACTCACTGCATCTCTCTAAGCCTCACTGGACTCAACTGTAAGATGAGGATAACAATACCTAACTCACAGGATCTTAGAAAGGGTTAGAGGAGTTCCCCGCCATGTCTCAGTGATTAACAAATCCAACAAACATCCATGAGGACGTGGCTTCAATCCCTGACCTCACTCGGTGGGTTAAGGATCTAGCGTTGCCGTGAGCTGTGGTGTCGGTCACAGACACAGCTCAGATCCATTCCCTCTGCCCTTTAGAAGGAACAGAGACAAATTTATGCCACTCATGGGACCCTTTCTGAAGACCTTGCCTGCTCTGGGAGCCACTGAAGCCTAGTGGACAAAGAGGGAAGGCCCATCCTGCCGACCATGTGCAGGCCAGAACCGAAGCCATCTAGGTGGGAACCCAGATCTCTCCTCTACCTCTGAGTCTCAGCTTGATGGCAAAAGAAGAATGAAAAAATAAACTAAGAATAACTCCTACCTCACAGGTTTGTTAGAGGATTAAACAACACAACTTGTGTTAAGTGCCTAATAAATATTCCTTCTGCCAACAAGCCCTCTCTGTGTCTTCCATGTGTTGTTTCCTTGCCTGGAATGTTCTTTGTCCATCTCTGTTCAAACTCTTTAATCTTCAAGGCTTAGTCCAACCTAACATATCAGTTCCTTTCCTGAGCCTTTGGGGCCCTTACTTGATGGGCTTTCTTCTTTGCAGATTTCAGGCTCTGCTGTACCTTTTTGTCCCACTAGAGGGTAGCTCTTCAAGGCCACCGTTGAGTCTCTTGCAAAGGCTACTTTGGGCAGGGGAACACTGGCTTTTTAGCACCATAAGGGAAATTTTAAAACAGAATCAAGGAGTTCCTGCTGTGGCACGGTGGGTTAAGAATCCAACTGCAGCAGCTCAGGTTGCTGAGAAGGCATGGGTTGGAAACCCCTATCACCTTTGGGTTCTGGCTCCACCTCTCTCGCTTTAAGTCTGAACCAGACGCAAACCACATGGTTTGTGCCTCAGCTCTGGCCTCGCTCCTCCTGGAGGCTGGCCTCCTGCACTGCATGCATGCTCTCTGGCAGTGTCATTTCTGCATCCTCCTTCTAGGAGACTGAACTGTGGGAAAACCATCCTTGTTGAGACGGAGGGCATTATTGTCAAGGGCCTCACCCAGACAGAGGGGTGGACTTCGTGGACAGGTCATGCTCCAGCTGTGGGACACAGCTGGCCAGGAAAGGTCCTGGGCTTGGCCCCTGTCCTGCCTTCTACATCACTCACCCCTGAGGGGGAAGAGCCTACCTATCCGGAGGGAAAGGAGCCTTGGAGGCCATGACAAACATGAATTCTAGACCAAGAGCACAGGTCCAAATCTTGGCCTGCCAGGGACTGCGGGAAGGTCACAAGATCTCTCTAAGCCTCGATATTCTTACCTGTAAAATGAGGGGCTACACTGGGTGAATCCAAGGGCCTTTTCTTTTCTAACTACAGGTAAATGTAAGACCTTAGTCCAGCTCTGCCCGCCTCCCTGCTTCACCTCACACAGAGGGGACCTTCTCCAGAATGGCTTTTTTGTTTGTTTTTGTTTTGTTTTGTTTTGGCTGTGTCTGCAGCATGCAGAAATTCCTGGGCCAGGGATCAAACCTGTGCTACAGCAGCAACCCAAGCCACAGTGGTGACAACTCGGGATCCTTAACCCACTGAGTTACCAGAGAACTCCTCAGGATGCCTCCTGATCCCAGATTGCTTCTTCTGTGTCCTCAGAACTCATCCCCAGGAGTTCCCGTCATGGCTCAGTGGTAACAAACCCACCTAGTATCCATGAGGATGTGGGTTTGGTCTCTGGCCTCACTTAGTGGGTTAAGGATCCTACGTTGCCATGAGCTGTGGTGTAGGTTGCAGACGCTGCTCAGATCCCCCATTCCTGTGGCTGTGGTGTAGGCCGGTGGCTATAGCTCTGATTTAACAGCTAGTCTGGGAACTTCCATGTGCTGCAGGTGTGGCCCTAAAAAGGTAACACACACACACACACACACATACACACACACACACACACACAAACACACACAACCTCATCCCCATTTTTGTGATCGCTACACCTGCCTTTTGGTTTGTTCCTTCTCAGGAAAACCTCAGCCTTATTCCTTTACATTTAGTCCAAATTACCACAGCAACTTCCTTGATTGGTCTCCCTCCTGCCAGTTTCCGGTTCTGTTCTCTACACTGACAATCAGAGCAGGGGTTTTTCTTTTTTTCTTTATGGTCTTTTAGGGCCACACCCACAGCATATGGAAGTTCGCAAGCTAAGAGAATTGGAGCTGCAGCTCCAGCCACAGCCAAAGCCACAGCAATATCAGATCTGAGTCGCATCTGAGACCCACACTGCAGCTAGAGGCAATGCCAGATCCTTAACACACTGAGCAGGGCCAGGGATCGAACCCATATCCTCATGGATACTAGTTGGGTTCTTAACCCTCTGAGCCACACCAGGAACTCCCCAGAGCAAGGCTTTTAACATACAAATATAATCACATCAGACCTCCATCTAAAACGGTATTTACTTCCCTTTACCTGTTCAATGTTCTTCAAACTTTTTGTTTATATGACTGCTTTTTGCATCAGAATCTTCTTGTCAGATGGGGGTCTCTCTCTCTCACAGTCCTGAGATGCTCCTCAACTAAGATATTGCTCAGGCTGAAGAGGAGTGGAAATCCCAGAGTCAGCCTGCTGGGCTTCCCATACTACATATTATACCCTTCCAGCCCCTGCAAGACACAGACGGCAGCATCCAAATCATGGGCACTGGACCCCACCACCAGGCCTGAGGGGTCTCCACCCTCAAGCTTACTCTGCTTGCTCCTGGCCATTCTCTCCTGATGTGGCACTTTGTGGTTGAGCCACACTGATGCCGTGGCTTCTTCCTCTTCTTTTTCTTTCTTTCTTTTTTTTTTGTCTTTTTGCCTTTTCTAGGGCCGCTTCCTGCGGCATATGGAGGTTCCCAGGCTAGGGGTCAAATCAGAGCTGCAGCCGCTAGCCTACACCAGAGCCACAGCAACGCGGGATCTGAGCCACGTCTGCAACCTACACCACAGCTCATGGCAATGCCGGATCGTTAACCCGCTGAGCAAGGGCAGGGATCAAACCTGCAACCTCTTGGTTCCTAATCAGATTCATTAACCACCGCGCCACGACAGGAACTCCGTTTTTTTTTTTTTTTTTTTTTGTCTTTTTAGGGCTGCACCCTCAGCATGTGGAGGTTCCCAGGCTAGGGGTTGAATTGGAGCTGAAGCCACCAGCATACGCCACAGCCAAAGCAACACCAGATCCAAGCCATGTCTAACCTACACCACAGTTCACAGCAATGCAAGATCCTTAACCCACTGAGCAAAGTTAGGGATCAAACTCACATCCTAATGGATACTAGTCTGGTTCATTAACTGCTGAGCCACAACACAAACTCTGATGCAGTGGCTTCTTTACTTCTACAAGCCTTTGCATGCATTGTCACTCCCATCTCTGTCCCCGCAGGACTTGGGGAAGGAGTTTAGGGCACAGTTAAGAGTGCAGGTTCTGCCCCTTACACTGTTGATGGGAAGGTAAGTTGACATAGCCACTATAGAAAACATTATAGACATTCCTCAAAAAACTAAAAAAGAAGGAGTTCTCTTGTGGTACAGCAGATTAAGGATCCATCATTGTCACTGTAAGTGGCTTGGGTCACTACTCTGGCGGGGGATTCAATCCCTAGCCCAGGAATTTCATAATGCTGCAGGTATGGCCAAAGATAAGTAAATAAAAAGAGTTTCCGTATGATCCAGCAATCCCACTCCTGGACATATATCCCGAAAAAACTATAATTCAAAAAGATACGTGTACCCCTATTTTCATAGCAGCACTATTCACAATAGCCAAGATATGGAAACAACCTAAATGTCCACTGACAGATGAAATGGATAAAGATTTGGTACATAGACACAATGGAGTATTACTCAGCCATAAAAAAGAACGAAATAATGCCATCTGCAACAACATGGATGGAACCAGAGATCATCCGACTAAAGTAAGTCAGAAAGAGAAAAGACAAATACCATACGATATCACTTACATGTGGAATCTAAAATATGTCACAAAATCAACCTAACTACGAAACAGAAACAGACTCACAGAACAGACTTGTGGTTGCCGAGGTGGGTGGTGGGGAAGCAGGAGGTGGGGAGAGGGATGGAGAGTCTGGGGTTAGCAGACACAAACTATTATACAGAAAAGGGATAAACAAGGTCCCACGGTATAGCACAGGGAACTATATTCAGTATCCTGTGATAAACCATCATGGAAAATAATATTTTTAAAAAAGAATATATAGATTTGTATAAGTGAGTCACTTTGCTACATAGGATAAATTAGCATAATATTGTAAATCAACTGCAGTTTAATAAAAATGTAAAACGAGGAATTCCTTTCTGGCGCAGTGAGTTAAGGATCTGGCATTGTCACTATGGCAGCCTGGGTCAATGCTGTAGTGTGGATTTGACCCCTGGCCTGGAAACCTTCACATGCCATAGGCTTGGCCAAAAAAAAGGAAAACAGGATTTTTTTTTTTTTGTCTTTTTAGGGCTGCATCCGAGGCACATGGAGGTTCCCAGGCTAGGGGTCGAATTGGAGCTGTAGCTGCCAGCCTACACCACAGCCACACCAACACCAGATCTAAGCTGTGTCTGCAACCTACATCACAGTTCACAGCAATGACGGATCCTTAATACACTGAGCGAGGCCAGAGATCGAACCTATGTCCTCATGGATGTTAGTCAGATTCATTTCTTTATTATTATTATTATTATTATTTTTGTCTTTTTGCCATTTCTTGGGCTGCTCCCACGGCATACGGAGGTTCCCAGGCTAGGGGTCTAATCAGAGATGTAGCTGCCAGCCTATGCCAGAGCCACAGCAACAAGGGATCTGAGACAACAACGCGGGATCTGA
Organism: Phacochoerus africanus; assembly: GCF_016906955.1. Taxonomy (NCBI): domain Eukaryota; kingdom Metazoa; phylum Chordata; class Mammalia; order Artiodactyla; family Suidae; genus Phacochoerus; species Phacochoerus africanus. Next base: position 85,184,108 of record NC_062551.1, read on the forward strand.
GCCACGTCTGCAACCTATACCACAGCTCAAGGCAACGCCAGATCCTTAACCCACTGAGCAAGGGCAGGGATCGAACCTGCAACCTCATGGTTTCTAGTCGGATTCGTTAACCACTGCGCCACGACGGGAACTCCCAGTCAGATTCATTTCTGCTGAGCAATGACAGGAACTCCAAAAAACAGAATTTTAAACATTGGAGAAAAAAAGAAAAGAGTGCAGGTTCTAGAGTCAGAGGAAGTTAGTTGAAATCCCAGCACCATCACTACTACCTTCATGATCTTGAGTAAATTACTTTTCTAAATTTTAGTTTCCTCATTGGAAACGGGATTAAATGAGATATTACAATGTGCTTGACAAATACTTTTTTCTTCACAGAAGGTACTTGGCACCCAATAAGCACTGTTACCAAGACCCTCCCAATGCAGAAGTGCAGGAATTCACCAGCCCTGCTACCGCTCAGCAAGGATTAAATCCTCTGTGTGCTCAGACTGTACTAGGCTCTGGGAATCAAGTAGACGTGGCTACTTAGCTAGCGAAGTGGAGGGCCTCCTGCCCAGGCCAGAGGACTGAGCTACACCAGAGATGTGGACACCAAGTCGGAAGACCTTCCTGATCGCTTGGTGACACCCCTCTCTCCTATACCCCCACATCCAGTCACTAAGGCCTGCAAGTGCCTCACTGGAACAGCTGTCAAATTTCCTCCTTCTCTCCACTTTGTCACAGTCACTTCAGTCCAGGCAACGAACATGAACCTCTCCTTGCACAAGTGTCCTCTCTATCCGCTCCTGGCCAGAGTGATCTTTTCAAAATGCTAATCTGACCACGTCACACTTCTGCTTAAAATCCTTCAATGGCTCCTGCTACTTTTTGGGTAAAGCCCACTCTTTGCTGGGACCTGCAAGACACTGCATGACCGGGCTCATCACACCCCACCACCCTGCCTCAGAGCTGGCACACATGTGGTATGAAAGTGATCCCGGAGTTCCCATCATGGCTCAATGGTTAATGAATCCGACTAGGAACCATGAGGCTGCAGGTTCAATCCCTGGCCTCGCTCAGTGGGTCAGGGATCTGGAGCTGCCGTGAGCTGTGGTATAGGCTGGCGGCTACAGCTCCAATTAAACCCCTAGCTGGGAACCTCCATATGCCGAGGGTACGACCCTAGAAATGACAAAAAAGGAAAAAAAGAAAAAATAAAATGATCCCCGTGCCTTCCCCTGGGTCCCTCAAATTACAGCTCAACTGCACAGATGCCCTCCCCAGCCCTGGGAGCCTCTCCTTTGCAGCCCTTGTCACAGAGGCAGTTTTCCTCTCACCCAATGGTAAGATCACTCCTGTTTCCATTCATCGTTGTAGGCCATGCCTGGCAGGGGCAGCGGTGCAGCAGATAAATACTCACTGAATGAACAAGCCTCTTGGTGTGCACACAGGACAAGACAGCGCAGCTGGATGGAGCCACTCACCTGTCACACAGCTGGTTAAGAACCGTGGTCTTTTGACCCTATCTGGCTCTTTCCATTAAACTGCCCGATTCCCTTGTCCCCTTCTGTCCTCAATGGAAGACTCAAAATTAATTCTGGATTCCTTCTTGCCTGCGGAGACCAGTGACTTGCTCCTACTGCTGGAACTTGGCAGGAGGCCTTTTTCACCTTTGTAATCACAAACAGAGCATGCTTTGACAGCGTCCCCCCGCGGCAGCAGGAGATTCTGGAGAAAGAAACCCCTCAACATCCTCTTCCTGGTGGCAGGCCACAAGAGTGACCTGGTGGCTGAGTGACAGGTGCTGCTGGAGGAAGGGGAAAAGCTGGCTGCCTCTTTGGGCACTCACTACCTTGAGGTATCAGCCAACAGCAATGATGACATCAGCACAGCCCTTCAGCTGCTCACTCAAGAGATCTACGAGGCTGTGAAGAGAGGGCTCATGGGGTCAAACTCAAAGCGGGAGAGAGCAAAAAGCAGGGGCCCACCCCGGACCAAGCCTGAGGAGGCAGAGGCCCAAAGCAGGGCAAGGTGGATGTGCCCATGCTGGTGGCCCCTGGGTGGAAGAGCCACGCTCCCATGGAATCCTCACAATCCACCAGAGCTATGCTGGGCACAAAACAGGATGATGCCAGGTGCCATTGAAGGTGGGGACCTTGAGGTCTCAAGGGGCCTGGTTTCCTCCGCACGATGCTGAAAATACCAGGATCAGGGAGAGCAACAACTAAGAGCAGATAGGCGCATGCACAGAAAGGCCTTTCCTCAAGGCCGCTGCCATCCTTTCTTAGGGTCAAGGATAAAATCCCGAAGTTCCAGAAGAGCAGGTCAAGAATGGATTTCCCAAAACCAGGATGCCTCTTCAGTTTGGGGCTCATGAGAGAAGGTCACCCTGCTCAATTCTTATGGCAGAGAAGCTGGACTCAAAGTTCTCCTGGTGGTAAGGCCTTCCTTGGCGAAAAATAATGGAAAAATCCCTAGGTTTTGCCTCCATCACAGAAATGAATAATGGTGCTGCCATCTGCTGACTAAAGAGCCACATCCAGCCTTGCTTATCCTATGGCATTTTAAAGGCTAGAAGCCATACACCCTGTGTCTTTTGACTAATAACTTCTTTATTCTGGAAAAGGAAATGAAAATCATATTCATATAAACACTGACATTACAAAGTACAGGGAAAAGGGGAAGGGAGAAGGAAAAAAAAAAATCTCTAAAATCCTGTTAATACTGCCTCACCAAACAAGACCATAATGCTTTGTCCCCTAGTCAATCACTTATATAATAAACCAAATAAAATCTTCTCTGGAAGATACACTGCTCTTCTTTGAGACGGGAGGAAAATGGGACTGGAAGTTGGGGTAGGAGGCTTTATTCTTTTGGCAGATCTTCTCAGTCATTATAGATATTGCTGCACTGTTAATAAAAAATATATGCTTCTCTGTAAAGCATTAAAAAAAAAAAAAAAAATCCAAGGATGAGATGGCTGAGGTCTCAGCTCAAGTATCTCCAAATACATTGTTGTCCATTCCCTGACCTTTCCATGTGTTATTTCTTGGTTGTTTTCCGGATCAATGCCATTCTCTGAAAGGAGAGAAATAAGCAATTCCACAAGTTAGAGTCAGGAATTTTCTAGACCATCTATGTGTGGCTGCACCACAGGCTGAAACCCTCAGGAATTTATAGACACAGGGCAGCTCAGCAGACTCCTGGCTCAAGCACAGTCTATGGGATCCTAAGAAATGTTTCAATTGGAGTTCCCGTCGTGGCGCAGTGGTTAACGAATCTGACTAGGAACCATGAGGTTGCGGGTTCGGTCCCTGCCCTTGCTCAGCGGGTTAACAATCCGGCGTTGCAGTGAGCTGTGGTGTAGGTTGCAGACGCGGCTCGGATCCTGCGTTGCTGTGGCTCTGGCGTAGGCTAGTGGCTACAGCTCCGATTCGACCCCTAGCCTGGGAACCTCCATATGCCCCGGGAGCGGCCCAATAAATAGCAAAGAGACAAAAAAAAAAAAAAAAAGACATGTTTCAATAGGCCACTGGACCCATTTTATTGACCAAAAGACCCAAACTCCTCTATGCTAGCAGTATGGCAAAAATTAAAAAGTAGAAGGTGACAGCTCTTGCCTTTCTAGGATTTAAGGGACAGGCCATCAAAACATGTTTTCTATGCTTATCCTCCCTTCCCCACTCTTTCTCTGATGATAATAAAACAGTGATGAGGCCTATGTTTCAAGCCTGTTGCTACACATAAAAGGAACTGAGGAGTTCCCATTGTGGCTCAGCAGGTTAAGAACCCAACTAGTCCATGAGGGTGCAGGTTTAATCCCTGGCCTTGCTCAGTGGGTTAAGGATCCGACACTGCCGTGAGCCATGGTGTAGGTCACAGACACGGCTCGGATCTGGTGTTGCTTGGGGCTGTGGCATAGGCTGGCAGCTGCAGCTCCTATTTGCCCCCCTAGCCTGGGAATTTCCATATGCTGCAGCTGCAGCCCTATTAAAAAGAAAGAAAGAAAAAGAAGCTGACATTTCACACTTGATGATATACAATGAAGGAAAATGACCTCAAGGAGTTAAGGATCCGATGTACTGCCGTGGCTTGGGCTGCTGCTGTGGCGAGGGGTTAGATCCCTGGCCTGGGAACTTCTACATGCTGCAGGCATGTCCTGCCCAGTGACCCCAATGTCTTCCACTATAATCCATCAGGGAAACATTCAAATCATGGGTTTCAAATTTTACTATTATCAGCCAAACTAATGACTTGCCTTTGCTTAGTCCTTTTGACTAAGCAATTGTTTCAACATTATAAAATTTATTGACTGATAAATAAATAAATAAGGCTGAACATTTGGGACCAGAGCCAATGCCTTCTGAAGAACACTGCAATCCTTCGATGCAGGCTGTTGGCGGCCTCCTTGTAGGGCTTCTCTATGAGCTCTATAAACACCCCTGCTCCAGAGACCCCAGGCTATGGAAAAGCAAGGTACATTCAGCCAGGACTGCCCACTTGTGCCTGTCAAGCTTGGAAAAAGCCTACTTTCCAATCAGAGTAGCTGGTTAAATTAAGACTTGTCAAATGGAGGCCAACATTGCTATCAGACTGACCAATGACAGAGACAGCTTGACCCCTCAGTTCTGCAGTAAGACGGACAGAGGACAAAGGTTAAGCTGGGAAAGAGGCCCGAATGCCTGGGTGTCACCTCCTAGCACAAGTGCAACACACTTCTGCTTTCCTTAAAATTCCCTCAATATGATGTTCAAATCAGCAACAATGAAGGAAGATTTTATAACAGAGAGGTGGTGGTGATGAGTTCCACCCATGTTAGAAAAACCTAGAATCAACTGCTTTAAGTGACACCCATCAGAATTGAGGAAAAGACCTGAGACTCCATGTGGGAACAGCAAAGCACCCAGGAAATATCAGGCTGATCTCCCATGGAGCCTTGCTGCCTCTTGGCCTCTCTGGCCTTTGAGGAAAGTGACACCTGCAGTGATGGTAGCTGTGTGCATTCCCTCTGAGACACAGCTCAAGGGATCTGATGTGGCTGCCCTGAGACCCTGAAGACTTCTCACCTGTTTATGAGCTTCTGTGGTGCAAGCTTTTTTGTAGGGTCGGATTTCTTCAGAGCCAAACCCTGGGATCCACATGTTCCACTGGCGTTCTGCAAGGAAGAGGCCCACACAGAGTTAAGAGGACCAGGAAGGCAGCATGAGGGGCAGTGTGACCCTCAGACAAGGGTCAAGAAGGACTAATCTGGGTGATCAACTGAACTAATTAACAGGAACTCTGCCGAGGGTTCTATGCAATACAAATGGAGGAATTGCATATGACGCCTCCAAGGTTTTAAAGAACACCATTTGAACTTCTTGCAAAGAAAAAAGAGGTAAATGAGTCAAAACTTTGAGTGTAGGGGTCCTATGGTTTCCATGCAGCTCTATAGGAAAGGAACATTATCTGTTTCTTCAATGGTCTTGCCCCCTATTTTCAAGGTAACCCCTCTCAAATCCAAAGAAGGAGCAGGAACAGAAAGGCACTCCAAACAAGCTGGAGTTAAGAGTCAAGTCCCAGCTCTACTGCTTCACTGTGGAGCAGTATGATGTTGGGTCTCAGTTTCTTCATCTTTTATATGGTAGTAACAACAGAAATAACCATGTGATCGGGTGGGTGGTTGAGAGCCTTCAATGGCATAATCCCAGAGCCTGGGATAAATACATAGAGATGCAGATATAGACACAGGCATGTCCACATCATAGCTCCATGTCCTTGTGCCATTGGACATGACTATCCCTATAAGACTGTCACTAGGAAGTTACCATCCCTGTAAGACTGTTACTACAAGTTACCAGTCTTTCTTCCTTCCTTCCTTTTATTTTTATTAAAAAAAAAAAATTTTTTTTTGGTCTTTTTAGGGCCACACTTGCAGCATATGGAAGTTCCCAGGCTAGGGGTCCAATCGGAGCTACAGCTGCCAGCCTACACCACAGCTCACGGCAACGCCAGATCCTCAACCTACCGAGCGAGGCCATGGATTGAATCGGCATCCTTGTGGATACTAGAGGGATTTGTTAACCACTGAGCCATGATAGGAATTCCCTTTTTTTTTTAAAAAGGCTGCACCTGTGGCATATGGACGTTCCTGGGCCAGGGATCAAATCCAAGTCACAGCTGCTGACCTATGCTGTAGTAGCTTGAGGTGCAGTGGGTTAAGAATACTGCATTGTCACTGCAGTGGCTCGGGTTGCTGCTGTGGCACAAGTTTGATGCCTGGTCCAGGAACTTCCACATGCTGTGTGTGAGGCCAAAAACATTAATCAATTTAGTAACTTCTGAATATTTACAAACATTAAATCAAAGCTAAATTAGAGATAATGAACAAGTATGAATATATACTCTATGAATATATTTTATGAAAAAAAATGGAAGGAAGGGAGGGAGGGAGGGAGGAAGACCACGTCATTTAAAAGGGGAGGTTTACCAACTACGCAAATATAGAAAAAAGCCAGGTCAGAAGCAAACCCTGGCAGTACCCAGCCTGTCCAGAAGAGAGGCATCGAGAGTTTATAGCCCCACTGTCAAGCTTATCCTTCCTGGGGGCAGGGGAGGAGATGTGTGCAGCAGACCTAGATGGTCTGGTGCCATTTAACACCAGGCTTCCTAACTCCTCATACTCTGATCCTATGCCCTCCAGGTAATCTGATTATGATTCAGGTTCCATTAGGCCCAGTACAGAAGCTATTCTGGTCATGCAAACTTCTGAGTATTCATGTCTCTGCGATAATTATCTATTACCCTTAATGAAGGGTTCCAATTTTATTTTCAACAATTAAAATACTACATATATATATATATATATATATATATATATATATTTTTTTTTTTTTCCTTTTCCTTTTTGTGGCTGCAACTGCAGCATATGGAAGTTCCTGAGCTAGGGCTGATTGGAGCTGCAGCTGCCAGCCTACACCACAGCTTGCAACAATGCCAGATCCTTTACCACTGAGCAAGGCCAGGGATCAAACCTGAATACTCATCGATACTAGTGGGATTCTTAACCCCTCTGAGCCACAGTGGGAACTCTCTCTATATATTACATTTTATATATATATGTATTTTTTTGGTTGTTGTTTTTTGTTTTTTTTTAGGGCCGCACCGCGGCACATAGAGGTTCCCAGGGTAGGGGTCAAATCAGAGCTACAGCTGCCGGCCTACACCACAGCCACAGCAACACAGGATCCAAGGCACGTCTGCGACCTACCCTATAGCTCCCACTTAAGCCGGATCGAACCCACAACCTCATGGTTCCTAGTTGGATTCATTTCCGCTGCACCACAATGGGAACTTCTGTATTTTATATTTTGGCTTCCCCCCAAGGCAGGTGGAATTTCCTGTGCAGCGATCAAACACACGCCACAGCTATAACCAGAATCACGACAATGACAATGCTGGATCCTTAACCTGCTGAGCCATGAGGGAACTCCCCATTTATGTTGTTTTAAGCTACCTAGTTTGTGGTACTGCTTCAGCAGCCCTTGGAGACTAACACATCTTCCCTTGAAAGAGTCTCAGCCCCAGCCACTACCTGACTTTAATCGCATGAGAGATCATTAGCAAAACTGCCCAGCTAAGCCCAGTCAACCCCCAGACTTATAAACAAAATGAACAACTATTACTGTTTAAGCCATGTTTGTTACAAAATAATAGATAATTGAAGTATCTGTCTTCTGCTAATAACACCAGCACTGATAAGCAGAAGTGTGTTATTTACTCTACCTTCATTGCCAGCACCTCCCTGAGCAGTATCTCCCTGACACTGGGAGGGAAGCCTTTAAGTCATGGGCTGATCTGCACTGAATCCCTTAATATCTTCTGCCCCATTCACCTGGCCTGACTGTCTATGTAGTCACAGACTGTCCCCTTTCTTTTGATGTCACTGCAACTAATGCAGAGGGGAGCTTATTCATTTCTATGTGATTACGATCATCAGTGTTTAGATAAGTATCTCCTAGAAAAACGCAAGCTCAAATTTAGTGTTTATTAAGTAGAAAAGCAGAATACAAACGTATATGTACATTATGAATATAATTTTCTTAGAAAAATACTTGAGGAGTTCCTGTCATGGTGCAGCGGAAACGAATCCAACTAGGAGCCATGAGGTTGCGGGGTTTGATCCCTGGCCTCGCTCAGTGGGTTAAGGACCCAGCTGTGAGATGTGGTGTAAGTCGCAGATGCAGCTCGGATCCTGCATTGCTGTGGCTGTGGTGTAGGCTAGCAGCTATAGCTCCAATTTGACCCCTAGCCTGGGAACCTCCATATGCCGCAGCTGCAGCCCTAAAAAGCAAAAAAAGAAAGAAAGAAAGAAAGAAAGAAAGAAAGAAAGAAAGAAAGAAAGAAAGAAAGAAAGAAAGAAAGAAAGAAAGAAAGAAAGAAAGAAAGAAAGAGGAAGGAAGGAAGGAAGGAAGAAAAAAATAATAAGCCAAAAACTGGAAGGAAAATACCTCCATATGAATGGTGGAGATATAATAGCTACATTTACTAAGATTTTACTTTCTGCCAGTCACTTTACAAACATAATCCATAATTCTCACAATGACTTCATAAGAAGGATATTATGACCCCCACTATACAAACGAAGAAACAGATCCTAAGAGAAAACACATAGGAAGGACAAGGTGGTACAGTCAGAAGGTGGCAAACCCAATGCCGGGGTTCACTCCCTCTACCATGAATGGATCTCTTTCCTGTTTGATGCTACCACTGAATGAATACATAAATCCCAGAGCCCAAAAGTTGTTGTTGTTGTTTTCTATTTTAGAGATGCACCTGCAGCATATGGAGGTTCCCAGGCTGGGGATCAAATTGGAGCTGTAGCCACCGGCCTTCACCAGAGCCACAGCAACTCAGGATCCCAGTTGCGTCTGCGACCTACACCACAGCTCACAGCAATGCCGGATCCTTAACCACTGAGCAAGGCCAGGGATTGAACCCACGTCCTTGTGGATCCTAGTCGGGTTTTTAACCACTGAGCCATGAAGGGAACTCCCCAAAGCCCAAAAGTTTGATCAGGTTCCTGCAGGTTCCTAAAGGAGCTAAAGTGTGGATCCCTCAGGGGGAAATGAGACCACCTACCTAGATGCAGCTGGACATCCTTTACTTCCAGTGTGCTGGACTTGCGATGCCGAGCAAGCTGGCAGGCTGCTGTCACCACGCTCTCGATAAAATCATCAGCGATCTGCAGCAGCATCTGGGGGAAAAAGGTGGGGGAGAGTAACCAAGACATTGGCAGGGTAGGCTCCTGTTGCTGGGACAATTGAACCGCATATTTAGTCAGGTTTTCTAGCAGAGGGCCTGGAAATCAGCATTTGAGCGAAGGTGGGGAAAAGGACTGAGGACAACAAAAGAAAGACATCAACTCATTAACCAGGTGGAGAGAAACTCACACCTCTCTGAGGATGTACTTTCTGTATTTCTACCCAGCAGGGAACAACCAGCCCACCCCCTACCCACCCCCCTATATCTTCTTCTGAATTACATAGGAAAATACAAGTGAATCATTAATTCCTCATTCCTTTATTTAATTAATTTATTTACTTATGGCCATGCCCACAGAATGTGGAATTTTCCAGGCCAGGGGTTGAACCTGCACCACAGTAGCAACCGCAACCTGAGCTGCTGCAGCAATGCTGGATCCTTAACCCACAGCATCACAAGAGAATTTCATCTTTCATATTCTAAAGGTTTTTTGTTTTTGTTTTTGTTTTTTTTTTGGTCTTTTTAGGTGCCACATCCATGGCATATGGAAACTTCTAGGCTGGGGATCAAATCATAGCTGTAGCTGCTGGCCTACACCACAGCTACAGCAATGCCAGATCCGAGCTGTGTCTGCAACCTACACCACAGCTCAGGGCAACACTGGATCCTTGACCCACTGAGCGAAACCAGGGATCGAACCTGCATCCTCATGGGTACTAGTCGGGATCCTTAACCACTGAGCCACGACAGGAACTCCTCCACACATGTGGCACATGTAACAGTGGTTTAACAAATTCTCCGAGTACCCGTTGTAGCTCAGTGGCAACAAATCTGACTAGCATCCACAAGAGCACAGGTTCGAAACCTGGCCTTGCTCAGTTGGTTAAGGATCTGGCTTTGCCATGAGCTGTGGTGTAAGTTGCAGACTCGGCTTGGATTCTGAGCTGCTGTGGCTGTAGTGTAGGCTGGCAGCTGTAGCTCCGACTGGATCCCTAGTCTGGGAACCTCCATACGCTGAGGGTGTGGCTCTAAAAAGACCAAAAAAAAAAAAAATCTCATCTACCATAATAGGAAGTCTATGACTATTATAAAATTAATTAACCAAAGAATATGTTTAAATATACTACTTAGAAATATGGAGGAATGTTCTAGAAACAATTAAAATTGTTAAAAGTGAGTTGAAAATCGTTAAGACTTCTTACCAACACAGGAGGAAGCCGAATCTCACCCACAGAACCAAGACTCAAATTCAGATTTGTTTGCCTCTGAAGTCTGTGCTTTTTTTTTTTTTCTTATGACCACACCCATAGCATATGGAAGTTCCCAGGCCAGGGACTGGATCTGAGCCACATAGCACCAAAGTGGGGACTGAACCCACACTTGTGCTGCAACCCAAGCCATCGGAGTCGGATTCTCAACCCACTGTGCCATGGCAGCAACTCCTAAAGTCTGTGTTCTTTTTTTTTCTTTTTTAGGGCTGCACCAGGAGGTTCCCAGGCTAGGGGTCCAGTTGGTGCTACAGCCACCAGCCTACACCACAGCAACACAGCAATACCAGATCCTTAACCCACTGAGCGAGGCCAGGGATCAAACCCTCAACCTCATGGTTCCTGGTCAGATTCGTTTCTGTTGTGCCATGAAAGGAACTCTCTAAAGTCTGTGTTCTTTTTTCTTTTTTTTGTCTTTTTTGTTTGTCTTTTCTAGGGCCACACCCATGGCACATGGAGGTACCCAGGCTAGGGGTCCAATCGGAGCTACAGCTGCTGGCCTACGCCAGAGCCACAGCAACTCGGGATCCAAGTAGCGTCTGCGACCTACACCATAGCCCATGGCAATGCCGGATCCTTAACCCACTGAGCAAGGCCAGGGATCAAACCCGCAACCTCATGGTCCCTAGTCGGATTTGTTAACCACTGCGCCATGAGGGGAACTCCAAGTCTGTGTTCTTAACAGCTATTCAATACTACTTCTCAGTGACACAGTCTCTAGGGTACCCAACCCCACTTTACCTCCTCCACATCTTCATCCAATTGCTCATTAGGATCCACTTCTCTTACTAAGTCTTGTAATTTCTTCTTGGTCAATACCTAGAGTTAATCGGAAGAACAATTTTCAGCCATGTATCAAACAAACAAACTCATTACCCTATAATGAAGACTGACAACTTGTTGGGTTTAGTTTCTACTTTCCAAAGAATTATCAATCTGGCGTACCTGATGGTATTACTAAAAGAAAAAAAAAGGAAAAGAAAGACTACGCTCTCAAGATAGAAATAGCCTAAGGAAAGGCAGAAAGAACAATATGGAAGAGAGGCCAACATCTGTCAGGTAGTTTATTAAATGCTACATTAATGTGTAATTTTATGACCACACAAATCATACAGTGCCTCTGCTGACATCGGACATGCTCTTCCACCCTTCCTCCTATGTGCTCAGGTGCCAAACTGTCTAATACTTTTCCTAGCCTACCCAGGCAAAAGCAACCACTTCCTCCTTTGGCCTCTACTGTACTCTGTGTACCCTTCTACTGTTGTGTACATTTATAAACTTGTCAGTTTCTTTTTCTTGTCTTTCGTCTTTCCAGGGCTGCGCCACGGCACATGGAGCTTCCCAGGCGAGGAGTCTAATTGGAGCTATAGCTGCCGACCTATGCCAGAGCCACAGCAACGCCAGATCCTTAACCCACTGAGTGAGGCCAGGGATCAAACCCGAAACCTCATGGTTACTAGTCAGATTTGTTTCTGCTTTGTCACAACGTGAACTCCCCTCTTTCTTTTTTTTTTTTTTTTACCTGGCCAATCCTGCAGCATGTGGAAGTTCCAGGGCCAGGGATCAAACTTGCGCCACAGCAGTGACCCAAGCCACAGGAGTGACAACACCAGGTCCTTAACCTGATGAGCCACCAGGGAACCCAAAACTGGTCTTCTCTTTTTTGGCTACCCTGCGGTATATGGAGTTCCAGACAAAGGATCACATTCGAGCTGCAGTTACTGCCTATGCCACAGCTGTGGCAATGCCGGATCCTTAACCCTCTGTGCCAGTCCAGCTGTCGAACTTGTGTCCTGGTGCTGCAGAGACATCACCAATTCCGTTGCACCATAGCAGGAACTCTCAAACTTGTCTGTTTCTGACTTAATAGGCTGAAGGCTCCTTGAGGGCAGGGAATATGTGTTGATCTCTGTAAACCAAATATTTGTGCAAGTATACACAAATATGATCCCTCTTTCATAAAGGAAATGTCATATCCTTTCATCCATATCTATGTCATTAAAAAATGATCAAAAATGGAGTTCCTGTCATGGCACAACAGAAATGAATCCAACTAGAAACCATGAGGTTGTGGGTTTGATCCCTGGCCTCGATCAGCTCAGTGGGTTAAGGATCAGGCGTTGCCGTAAGCTGTGGTGCAGGTCGCAAATGCGGCTCGGATCCTGCATTGCTGTGGCTGTGGTGTAGGCCAGCAGCTATAGCTCCAATTTGACCCCTAGCCTGGGAATCTCTATATGCCGTGGGTGTGGCCATAAAAACAAAAAAAGCTAAAGAAAAAAGATCAAAAAGACATACATTAAAAAAAAAAAGACATACACTAAAATGTTAACCACAGTTACTTTTGGGTGGTGGTAGAATTATGGGTTATTTGTTCTTTCTGTTCTTCTAAAGTTTCATGATAAGTATGTATAACATTGGAAATAAGGATAATAGAAGATAATTTTAAAAATAAACATGTGCTGGAGTTCCCGTCGTGGCTCAGTGGTTAACAAATCCGACTAGGAACCATGACGTTGCAGGTTCGATCCCTGGCCTTGCTCAGCGGGTTAAGGATCCAGCATTGCCGTGAGCTGTGGTGTAGATTGCAGAGGTGGCTCAGATCCTGCGTTGCTGTGGCTCTGGCGTAGGCCGGCAGCTACAGTTCCAATTTGACCCCTAGCCTGGGAACCTCTATATGCCACAGGAGCAGCCTAAGAAATGGCAAAAAAGATAAAAAATGTGTTAATAATGTCTCAGATCTATCCATTCTACCTTTATCACTTAATTCAAGCCTTTGCTACATATCTTGATTTATTGCAAAAGTCTTAGACTTGGTCTTCCTCCAAATCTGCCCCCTTTCTACGTTTCTTGCCCTTTCATTGTCAAGTTAATCCTAAAACATACTACTTTTATTATGTCTCTTTTACTCATTAAATATTTGCACAGATTGTTTACTAACTAAAAGTTCCAGTGGAAACTACTGCAGACCCAAAATGTTCTGCTGTAACCCTACCTATACAATTTTACCTTCTGCTCTTCTCCAGCTCCACATTCAGCATGGGTCGGTCTCCTGCCTATCTGCCCAATCCTTCCAATTTACCATCACTAGACCCTCCCCCCATTCTCTTGAAATGTTGCCATTCGATTCTACCCAGCCTACAAGGCCTAAGTCAAAAGATTATACTTATTTTTTATGGCTATGGAGGTCAGAATCAGGATCATAAGGAGAAAGAGTGGGTCAGATTTTAGAAGCATTGCAGAAAACACATAATGGCAGCAGCTACTAACACAACATCACAAATTATACTTCAATTTTTAAAAAATGGCAGCAGCTAAATGAACTAGTAGGAGAAAAAGACTGGAGGCAAGAGTACTTTTATTATAGGAATAATGAATAAGAATCCATTAATTATTAAACTATTTTATTTAACAATTATATAGCATATATGTATATGTAAATATATAAATACCTGTCATAGGCAAGGTGTTTTGTTAATGCACTTATGTATGCCTGTGTATATAGGTAAATAAATACATATACACACACACACAAATACTACAAAGTAAAAACTGATAAATGTACATGATATATATATATACATATTTTTTTTGCCATGCCTGTGGCATGTGGAAGTTCCCAGGCCAGGATCAAAACTACACCACAGCAGCGGCCGAAACCACAGCAGTGACAGTGCCAGATCCTTAACCCACTGCACCACAAGGGAATTCCTAAATATACATGATATTTTGATAAAGAACTTCAGAAGTCCAAAGGAGGGAAAAGACCGTCTTTCTTAGCTGAAAGGAAGAGGCTGCATCTGAGACGGACATCTCTCAAAGTATTACTGCTTCAAAGAACAGATAAGAGGTGCTCACAGAGAACAAAAAGAGGATGATACCTGATTGTTTTCAGGGCTGAGACGCCCTCCTGTCCCAGGAGTGCCTGGGATCTTTACCACTGTAGTGCTATTGGCCATGGAGCCTTGTGGAGGGGTGCTAGCTGGTTCCGGTTTTATCGATGAGAAATTGGAGAGGTTGATTAGGGCTGAGGGGCCAAACTGGTTCATAATCTGCCGTGCTTTGGACTTCAGCTCATAGAGCTTATCGAGATCTTGTTTCTTTTTGGAGCTATGAGGACCAAGGCCAATCAACTGTAGAAGAAAAACAAGAGAATTAGCTCCGGAAGGACATGTAATAAAGGATGAGTTTTGAAAGTAAAATTCTTCAAGGTGTGTCAGACTTTGAAGGGTCTTCATTTGATACCTGAACATTAAAAGTGGAAGGAATGAAGAATGTTCATTGCTCTCACCTGATATTTAGAAACCATCTCTTCTCCAAAAGCTAAATGAAATAGTCCATACAAGTGAAATAAGGAAGAAAGTAAATAAAAGGAGGAATCTTATGTACAAAAATAAACAAGAATAAGAAAGATTTTTTTGAAGACTTTGTAAAAATAGAATACTTGGTTAAGTAGCACATGCATTATTTCTGAACATCAATTAATGTTAAATTCAAAGAAATCATGGCACAATCACATATTTGAAACCTAGTCACAAAACTTCAGAAAACAGATTAGTTCACTTTGGCATTCCAGAACATGCTTAAGTCTATGTCAGAGCTATGACTAATAAACATGACTTTTAGCAACTGTTAACAGTAAGCTCTTCACTGTCATCAAAGACAAATTTTCTCTGAGTGTTAGCAATCTTTAAATACATGCAGAGTCCCTAGCCTGGAGTAGCCAAGACTTCTTCATTTTAGAGCCATGAGTCTGACTCTGTGGACCTCAGCTTTGATGTCATCAAGGTTAGAAGCACATTCACCAAGTTCTGCCCACAGTGGCCTCAAGGAGCTTACTTACAGCTATCTGAGTGTCTAGATCTTTAATTACATCAGCAACAGCTGTGAGCCCGGTGAAATGAGAGGCAGCCATTTTCAAAAGCTACCTGTAAATGAACAACTGGCATCAAGCACCACCCTTCCACAGAATCATTTCAGTTGCATGGCCTGGCACATCTTCAAAGACCAGGATCCAGGCAAACTAAATGCAGAGATACATTTCCTTAACTCTTCTGGGTACCAAGAAAAAATCCTCTATCTTTTTCATATACAACTTTTAGAAGTAATTAATGATGCAACCTAAATGTCCACTGACAGAGAAATAGATAAAGATGTGGTACATATATATAAAGGAATATTACTTGGCCAAAAAAAGGATGAAACAATGTCATTTGCAGCAACAGAGATGAACCTGGTGATTATCATACTAAGTGAAATAAATCAGAGAAAGACAAATATCATATGATATCACTTATATGTGGAATCTTAAAAAAAATGATACGAATGAGCTTATTTACAAAACAGAGTCACAGGATTTGGAAACAAACTATGGTTACCAAAAGGGAAAGGTGTGAGCGAGGGATAAATTAAGAATTTGGGGAGTTCCCGTCGTGGCGCAGCGGTTAACGAATCTGACTAGGAACCATGAGGTTGCGGGTTCGATCCCTGGCCTTGCTCAGTGGGTTAAGGATCTGGCGTTGCCGTGAGCTGTGGTGTAGGTCGAAGACTCGGCTCGGATCCCATGTTGCTGTGGCTCTGGCGTAGGCCGGTGGCTACAGCTCTGATTTGACCCTTAGCCTGGAAACCTCCGTATGCCATGAGAGTGGCCCAAGAAATGGCAAAAAAGACAAAAAAAAAAAAAAGAATTTGGGATTAACAGGGGAGTTCCCGTCATGGCGCAAAGGAACACGAATCTGACTAGGAACCATGAGGTTTCAGGTTCGATTCCTGGCCTCGCTCAGTGGATTAAGGATCTGGCGTTGCTATGAGCTGTGGTGTAGGTCGCAGACGCAGCTCGGATCTGGTGTTGCTATGGCTCTGGCGTAGGCCAGCGGCTACAGCTCTGATTCGACCCCTAGCCTGGGAACCTCCATATGCTGTGGTTGTGGCCCTAAAAAGACAAAAGACCAAAAAAAAATAAATAAATTTGGGATTAACATACATACTACTATATAAAACAGATATCAACATGGACCTACTATATAGCACAGGGAACTCTACAAATATTCTCTAATAACCTATATGGGAAAAGAATCTGAAAAAGAATGGATGTATGTATATACATAACTGAATCACTTTGCTGTACATTTAAAACTAACACAACATTGTAAATCAACTATACACTTAATTAAAAAATAAACATTAAATTTTAAAGAGTAATTATTGGAGTTCCCGTTGTGGTGCAGCGGAAACGAATCTGACTAGGAGCCATGAGGTTGCAGGTTCGATCCCTGGCCTCGCTCAGTGGGTTAAGGATCTGGAATTGCCGTGAGCTGTGTTGTAGGTCACAGACACAGCTCAGATCTGGCGTTGCTGTGGCTCTGGCGTAGGCCAGCAGCTGTAGCTCCGACTGACCCCTAGCCTGGGAACCTCCATATGCCATAAGTGCTACCCTGAAAAGCCAAAAAAAAAAAAAATTAATTAATTATTGATGATAATACTAACATAAGATTCTCTCCCAATAAAATGAATGCTCTATTGTTAGGGATAAACTAGCAGGACATGAAACACTTTATTGGCCAAAATTGTGGAATTTGAACCTACAAGAATCATGGCAATGGTTTTCAGCACTTGATAAAGCTTAGCAACCTGAATGAATATCTGCATCTATTCTACTCTTGCCCCAGGTGCTGAGTTCCTCCCCCACAAATTGTCTCTCTAATAGGAGAAATCATCTTCTCCTGGTTTACCCTTAATAAAAGCAACTAACCATGCACTGGTTAAATGACCAAGAGAATCTTGTTGGCCAAAAATAAGCTGAAGGGGGCAGCACAGCACCAGGATTACTTTTTTTTAAACAAGGTATGTGGTCCATGACTCCTTTTTCCTTTCCCTCAAATGTTACCAAAGGAAGAATCAGGAAAGGAAAAGATTGTTAACATGATAATATTGTTCTAATGTTATAAAAGCAAACTGTTTTCCTAGAGCAAGTTCTATGAAAAAGCCTTATTAAATATTATCTGTATATGGAGTGCCCGTCATGGCTGAGCAGAAATGAATCTGACTAGCATCCACAGGATGCAGGTTTGATCCCTGGCCTCAATCAGTGGGTTAAGGATCCAGCGTTACCGTGAGCTGGGGTGTAGGTTGCAGACATGGCTCAGATCCTGAGTTGCTGTGGTGTAGGCTGGGAGCTGCAACTCCCATTCGACCCCTAGCCTGGAAACATCCCTATGGCACGGATGGGGCTCTAAAAAGACAAAAAAATAAATTAAAAAAAAATTAATTGGCTATTAGTTGTAATGAATATACCATACTAATGTAATAAGTTAAGAATGGAGAAACTGGGTACAGAGTATATAGGAACTGCGTTATCTTGCCACTTTTTCTGCAAATCTAACACTGAACTAATAGTTTACTTTTAAATGAAAAAAAAAAAGAACAAATTACTAATACACAAAACAACAGGAAAGAATCTTAAAATATTTAGGTAAAAAAAAGCTAGTCTCAAAAGAACACATACTACATGATTCCATTTATATGAAATTTTAATCTCTAATGATCTAAAAACAAGTCTTTACTGATAGATGGTGCAGAGACTGACGGCACAAAGGAGGGCTAGAGGTTTCTGAGGTGATGTAAAGCGTTATACATCTTGAGTAGGGTGCTGATTACACAGCTGCTAGCTACAGTTATCAAAACTCATGGAACTATATGCTAATAATGTATACATTATATGCAAATTACACCTCAATAAATTTGGGGAAAAAATAACAACTGTGCAATTACTATATACCCTAGCAATTGCAGTCTTAGACATTTATCCTAGAGAAATAAAAACTTTTTTTAAAATTTTTTTGGTCTTTTTTGTCTTTTTAGGGCTGCACCTAGAGCATATGGAGGTTCCCAGTCTATGGGTGGAATTGGAGCCACAGCAACTCCAGATCCGAGCCGTGTCTGTAACCTGCACCACAGCTTATGGCAATGCCGGATCCCTAACCCACTGAGCGAGGCCAGGGATCAAACCTACAACCTCATGATTCCTGGTTCGATTTGTTTCTGCTGAGCCAAGACAGGAACTCCTAAGAAATGAAAACTTATGTTGACACAAAAACCTGAACATGAATGTTCATAGTAACTTCATTTGTAATTATCACAATTAGTTATCTTTTAATGGGTGAATTATTAAACAAACTGTGGAATATCCGTACCATGGAATACTACTCGGCAAGAAAAAGAAATGAACTATTAATACACACCTCGGATGAACTTCCAGAGAATTATGCTGAGCAAAGGCCAATCCAAAAGGAGTCCATATTGTGATTCCATTTATATAACATTTTTGTCTTTTTTTTTTTTTTTGTCTCTTCCAGGGTCGAACCCACAGCATATGGAGGTTCCCAGCCTAGGGGTCTAATCGGAGCTGTAGCCACTGGCCTACGCCACAGCCACAGCAACGCCAGATCTTTAACCCACTGAGCAAGGCCAGGGATCAAACCCGCAACCTCATGGTTCCTAGTCAGATTTGTTAACCACTGAGCCACGATGGGAACTCCTATTTACATAACATTTTTGAAATGACAAAATTTTACAGAGGACAGATTGGTGAGGCTGTCAGGGGTTGGGTGGGAGGGAGGGAAGTGTAGTTATAAGAGGGCAATGAGGGGTGCTTATGATGGAATTATTCAATATCTTGATAGTGATGCTGGATAAACCCATAAAAGTGATGAAATTGTATAGGACTTATTATACATACACATACAAGCAAACAAGTGCAAGTAAAACTGGGGCACTCTGAATAAGATTGTTGGGTTGTATCAATGTTGACATCCTGATTGTCATATTATACAAAAGTTTTGCAAAATGTTATCACTGGGAAAAACTGGTGGTGCAAAGTGTACAAGGGATGCATTATTTTTTATAAATCTACAATTATCTCAATTTTTTAAAACTGGAAAAACAATATTCTCAAGAGTAAAGAAAGCCCTTCTAAAGATGACCCAAAGCTCAGAAGCCATAATATAGAAGACTAGTATGCTCAATTACACAAAAATAAAAATGTCTACATGGCAACGAACATAATGGACAAATGAAAATATATGCAAAATACATTAGACAAAGGGCTAATTGCTTTTATATATTTTTAAAAAACCCTACATATTAGTAAGCACTAATACTCAAAAGAAATATTATGAAAAAATGACAGTACAAGAAAAAGAAATTCAAAGAGTTCTTAAAATAATGAAATGATCCTTATTCTCATTCATAATAAAAATGCAAATTAAAACTACAAGATACTATTTTTCTCCACTTGGCAATGATGAAAAAGTTTTATATATACTGTGTTTGAAAATTTTATGGAGAATTAATCATTTCATAAGTTGTTGGAGGAGTTCCCACTGTGGTAGCAGTGGGTTGAGAATCTGAATGCAGGAGTTCTCATCATGGCTCAGTGGTAACAAACCCGAACAGTATCCATGAGGACCCTGGTTCCATCCCTGGCCCTGCTCAGTGGGTTAAGGATCTGGCATTGCCTTGAGCTATGGTGTAGGTTGTAGATGTGGCTCAGATCTTGTGTTGCTGTGGCTATGGTGCAGGCCAACAGCTGCAGCTAAAATTCCACCCCTAGCTTGGGAACTTTCAAATGCTGTGTGTGTGGCCCTAAAAAAAAAAAAAAAAAAAAAAAAAAGAATCTGACTGCAGCACCTTGGTTGCTGCTGCTGAGGTGCAGTGTTGCACAATCCCTGGGCCAGAGCAGTGGATTAAAGGACCCAGAGCTGCTGTAGCTCAGATACAGCTCCTGGCCTGGGAACTTCTATATGCCACAGGCATGACCATAAAAAAAAAAAAGTTTTAGGAGTTCCCGTTGTGGTGTAGCAGAAACGAATCCTACTAGGAACCATGAGGTTGCAGGTTCAATTCCTGGCCTCACTCTGTGGGTCAAGAATCTGGCATTGCTGTGGCTGTGGTGTAGGCCAGCAGCTACAGCTCTGATTAGACCCTGAGCCTGGGAACCTACATATGCCAAGGGTGTGGCCCTACAAAGACAAAAAGACAAAAAAAAAGTTTTAGGAGTTCCCACTGTGGCTCAGCAGTAATGTACCCAACTAGTATCCATGAGGATGCGGGTTGGATCCCTGGTCCCACTCAGTGGGTTAAGGATCCAACATTGCCGTGAGCTGTGGTATAGGTCACAGGCTTGGATCTTGTGTTGCTGTGGCTATGGTGTAGGCCGGCAGCTGCAGCTCCGATTTGACCCCTAGCCTAGGAAGTTCTATATGCCATGGGAGCAACCCTAAAAAGAAAAAAAAAGTTTTAAAAATTGCTGGAGTGAGGGAAATATAAATCAGTTAGTGATCTCTATAAAGGGCTACTTGGCCCTATGCACCAAAGTAAGAAAAGTTACATTGTTTTGATCCCATAGTTCTGTTTTCAGCAATTTATATACAGTTGAACTTATATGTGAATAGAATACTATACATATAAGGAATTTCAACCTAAATGTCCATCAAAAGTGATATAGTTAAATAGGCTAGGGTATAACTATATAATGGAGTACACTGGAAAGGAATGAGACTCATGAAAATATTATGCTAAGTGAAAGAAACCAGTCACAGACTACATACTGTATGATTCCATTTATATCAAATGTCTAGAATAGACAAATCTATAGAGACAAAAAAGTAGATCAGTGGTTGCTAAGGCTGAGAGGTTGGGGGAGAGGAATAGGGATTGACTGCTAATGGGTATACGGTTTCTTTTAGGGGTGACGGATATCTAGAATAGACCATGGTGATGGTTACACAACCTTGAATGTACCAATAAAAACTACTGAATTGTATAGTTTAAATTGGTAGATGATATGATATGTTTATATCGAAATAAAGCTGCTTTTAGGACTTCCCACTGGCTGTGGCGCACTGGGATCGGTGGCGTCTTGAGAGCCCTGGGATACAGGTTCAATCCTGGCCCGGCACAGTGGGTTAAAGATCTGGCCTTGCCTCAGCTGTGGCCCAGATCTGACCCCTGGCCTGGGAACTCCGTATACCTCAGGGTGGCCAAAAATGAAGGGAAAGAAAAAAAAGGCTGTTTCTAAAAAATGAGAAAGCTCATGAAATGACCTACAAGATACACTGAAAATGCAAGACGCAGAGTAGTAAGCATAATTGGGGTTTTTTTTGGGTTTTGTGTGGGTTTTTTGTTTTTGCTTTTTAGGGCCGAAGCTGCACCATATGGAGGTCCCCAGGCTAGGGGTCGAATGGGAGCTGCAGCTGCCAGCCTACACCACAGCCACAGCAATTCGGGATCCAAGATGTGTCTGCAACCTACACCACAGCTCATGGCAAGGCTGGATTGTTAACCCACTGAGTGAGGCAGTGGACCCTGAGCCACACTAGTCAGGTACCCCCAAGCCACAACAGGAACTCTTATTTATTTTAAAAGACACACAATCATAAATGCATACATTATTCCTGGAAAGATACAGAAGAAACTAATAACAATGGTTGTCTTGAGGGGGACAGGGAAGTGGCAGTATCTGGGTGGCTCATGGGACCAAGGTGGGAGACTTATTTTTCATCGGATACCCCAAATTCTGTAATACGTGTATATGTAACCTATTAAAAACATTAAAGTACTATTTGGTTTGTTTCTTCTGAAGAAATAGGTAATACTGATCCCTGCTTTTAAAATATAGCAAAAATACAGTACTAGCAATAAAAATGAACCTTGACCTTTATTTCATACCTTATACAAAATAAATTCCAAGCTGATCATAGACTTAAATGTAAAACTGTAAAACTTTTAGAAAATATAGGAGCAAATCTCCTTAACTTTGGGTCAGGCAGAGTTCTTAGATATAACACCAAAAGCCCAATCTACAAAAGAAACTGATAAAGTGGACTTAATCAAAATGTAAAACTGCTCTGCCAAAGAAAATAAAGACAAGTCACAGACTAAGAGAAAATATTTACATTATCAAGTATCTGACAAACAACTTGTATCCAGGGTATATAACGGGCTCTCAAAATTCAATAAAAAAACAAACAACCTGATTAAAAAATGGGCAAAAGAACAGGTCCTTCACCAAAGATGACCTATGGACAGCACATAAACACATGAAGAGATGCTCAATATCATTATTCACTAGGGAAATCCAAATAAAGTCACAATGAGATACCACTGAATACCTATTAGAATAACTAAAATTAAAAATAAAATAGACAATCGGTGTTCCCATCATGGCTCAGTGGTTAATAAACCCGACTAGTAACCATCAAGTTGCGGGTTCAATCCCTGGCCTCGCTCGCTCAGTGGGTTGGGGATCCAGCATTGCTCGTGAGCTGTGGTGTAGGTCACAGACATGGCTCAGATCTGGTGTTGCTGTAGCTGTGGTGTAGGCCAGCAGCTACAGCTTCGATTCAACCCCTAGCCTGGGAACCTCCATGTGTCTTGGGAGCGGCCCTAAAAAGACAAAAGATAATTAAAATAAAATAAAATAAAGTAGACAAGTGCTAAAGAGGATGTGGAGCAACTGAAACCCTGAGACATTTCCTTTTTTTTTTGCCGTGTTGTTTTTAGGGCCACACCTGTGGCATACGGAGGTTCCCAGGCTAGGGATTAAATCAGAGCTGTAGCTGCTAGCTTACACCACAGCCACAGCAAGGCTGGATCCAAGCCACATCTGTGACCTACACCTCAGCTTGTAGCAACGCTTGATCCTTAACCCACTAAGCAAGGCCAGGGATCAAACCTCATGGCTCCTAGTCGGAGTCAGTTCCGCCAGGCCACAATGGGAACTCCCCCTCAGACATTTCTGATGTGACCGTAAAATGGTGCAGTCTCTTTGGTAAATCGTTTGGCTGTTTATTATACCCACTCTTTTTTTTTCTTTTGTCTTTTTGCCATTTCTTGGGCCGCTCCCACAGCATATGGAGGTTCCCAGGTTAGGGGTCTAATCGGAGCTACAGCCACCGGCCTACACCAGAGCCTCAGCAATGTGGGATCCGAGCCGCATCTGCGACCTACACCACAACTCACGGCAACACCAGATCCTTAACCCACTGAGCAAGGCCAGGGATCGAACCCGCAATTTCATGGTTCCTAGTTGGATTCGTTAACCACTGCGCCATGACGGGAACTCCTGTTTATTACAAAATAAAATATACACTTATCATGACCTGGTAATCCACTCCCAGGTATTTACCCTAGAGAGGTGAAATCTTAGTCACACAAAAATCAGTTATGTGAATGTTCATAGCAATATTATTCAAAATTTCCAAAAACTCAAAACAATCCAGATGTCTTTCAACTAGAAAATGGATAAACAAACTATGGGTTTATCTATAAAAAGGAATACTACTCAGCAACAAAAAGGAGGAACTACTAACATACGCAACACAGATAATTTCAAATGCACTACGCTAAGTGAAAGAGACAAGACTTGATTCCATTTATATGACACTCCAAAACAGGCAAAGCTATATGGATGGAGAACAGATCAGTGATCCCCACAGGTCTGGGACGGGGGAGGGTCTGACTACAAAAGAGGAGCATGAGAATTTTGGGGGTGGTGGAACTGTTAGGTAACTTGAGTGTTACGGTGCTTACATGACAGGACACACTCGTCACAACTCATAGAACTGTACCCACAAAAAGGTGAATTTTATAAGGAAATTATTTTTTGGTTTTTTTTTTTAGGGCCACACCCATGGCATATGGAGGTTCCCAGGCTAGGGGTCAAATCGGAGCTACAGCTGCTGGCCTACACCACAGCCACAGCAACACAGGATCTGAGCCAAGTCTACAACCTACACCAGAGCTCATGGCAATGCTGGATCTTTACCCACTGAGTGAGGCCAGGGAAGGAGCTCGCAACCTCATGGTTCCTAGTCGGATTCATTTCTGCTGCCCCACGACAGGAACTCCCCATGGTAAGTAAGTTTTAAAATAAATTTTAAAAAATCACACCCTATCAAAATGGTCCAAATTACCTGTTTACTGACAGCTTTCATTAGCCCAGTTGTAGATGATGCTGATCAAGCACAATGGAATGAAGTGACCGTAAATAACCTGAATTCCATTATGTAATGTACCCTAGCTGCCTTTGGGCTACTCAAATTTCCTTAGAATGCCAAGAGATAGGAATGTACTACTGAGTAAAAACAGAGGCATCAAATGTGGGACAGTCTGAGAGGATGATTATAATAGGAAACTCTTTACTAGCTCCTACTATGTGGAAATCATGTGCGACGGGGTTCAAGTTGGGAAAATCTATCCCTCAGGGATCTACAGTAGAAAATACTTAATGATTTTTATGAAAACAAGATAGTGTGCCTGGGAGTTCAATTAAATATCCAAGACTATTCTCCCTCCCTTTACCCATCATATTTAAACTGTAGTAAATAGGCAAGGATGACAAGCCCTACTTTTCCTTTTAGCAATCTTGTACTGCAAACAGAAATCAAGTTTTAACTCTATTATTATTGTTATTGTACCAAGAGACTCTGATTTTTTTTTTTTTTGGCTTTGCCCAAAGTATGCCAAAGTTCCACAGTGGTGGGGACAGGAATTGAACCTACGCCACAGCAGTGACAATGCCAGATCCTTAACTGCTAGGCCACCAGGGAAATCTAGGATCTGACTTTTCAGAGGGTAACAAAACAGGGGAGACCTTTTTTTTTTTTTTGCATTTTAGGGCCACATCAGCAGCATATGGAGGTTCCTAAGCCGGGGGTCTTATCAGAGCTACAGCTGCCAGCCTACACCACAGCCACAGCAACGCCAGAACCAAGCCATGTTTGGGACCTCACCATAGCTCACGGCAATGCCGGATACTTAACCCACTGAGCAAGGCCAGGGATTGAACCTGCAACCTCATGGTTCCTAGTCGGATTCATTTCTGCTGTGCCATGATGGGAACTCTCAGCAGGGGAGAATTTGAAATGGTTTTAAGACTGTGGCCCTCTCTGGGCATCTGATCATTAACATTTTTTTTTTTTTAAGTGAAGAGAATAGGGGAATAGTTGTTTTTACAACCTGTTTAAAAAATGTTTAGGAATTTATTATTTAAACAGAATGCTGGCGTGAAGGGGACTACCATTCTGTGGGCATGGGAGCCCTATCACTGTGGTGCATGACTTAGGATATGGGTTTCCTACCTGGCTATTTCTTTCCTCACTGGCTTTTGATGTATCTAGAGGAGCTCACATTTCCCAGTGCAAATAAACCAAAAAGAATCAATTAATTGCAATCTGTGAGACCTGAAAGGAACACAAATATGGAATTTTTTGTTTTCTAATTTGATCCTGCTTAGGCAATTTCAACTTAACAGAGAGGTAGTACAGTACAACGATCACGGCGGCAGCGTCTAGATTCAAGTACCAACTCTGCCACTTATTAGCTTCATGTCCTTTAGCATGATACCTAATCTCTTTATGCCTCAATTTCCTCCTCTGAAAAATACAGTTAATCATAAAGTGTACCTCATATGATTGTGGCAATTCACTGAGTTTATACATCTAAAGCACTTAGAAGAATGTGTGGTGCATGATAAGTACAATTTAAAATTTTTGCTGGAGTTCCTGTCGTGGTGCAGCAGAAATGAATCCGATTAGGAACCATGACGTTGTGGGTTCTATCCCTGGCCTCGTTCAGTGGGTTGAAGAATGGGCATTGCCATGAGCTGTGGTGTGGGTCACAGACGTGGCTCAGATTCCAAGTTGCTGTGGCTGTGGTATAGACAGGCAGCTGTAGCTCTGATTCCACCCCTAGCCTGGGAACCTCCAAATGCTGCAAGTGCAGCCCTAAAAAGACAAAAAAAAAAAAAAAAAGCTAATATTATATATATAGTCTCCTGTTTTAAATCTTAGTTATAAAAATCAGTATATAAAAACTAAAAGGTAGAAGTGTGGTGCAGTGGGTTAAGAATCCGACTGCAGAGGTGTGGGTTCGATCTCTGGCCCAGCACAGTGGGTTAAAGGATCTGGCATTGCTGTGGCCATTAAAAAAGAAAAAAAAAAAAAAACAAACCTAAAAGGTTTCACCCATCTTGCTATGTATTGGTGACATCCTATAACCATTCTTATTACTACAGACATTAAAAAAAGAACAGTGGAGTTCTCTTGTGGCACAGCCAGCTAAGGATCCAGTGTTATCACTGCAGTGGTTTGGGGTTTGATCTCTGGCCTGGGAACCTCCACATGCAATGAGTGTGGCAAAAAAAGAAAAAAAAAAGACTCAAGTCAGCTGGGCTGAGTGCTATCCTAGTTCTGCCACTGGGTTATGCGAGCTCCTTTTAACCAGAATTTCTACATAATTAGAAGGACCAGGCAAATTCTAAAGTTCCCTCCAACTCCAACAACTAGTATCTAAGATTTATTATTATTATTTTTTTTGTCTTTTTTTTTGCTATTTCTTGGGCCGCTCCCTCGGCATGTGGAGGTTCCCAGGCTAGGGGTCGAGTCGGAGCTGTAGCCATCGGCCTACACCAGAACCACAGCAACGTGGGATCCGAGCCGCGTCTGAGACCTACACCACAGCTCACGGCAACGCCGGATCGTTAACCCACTGAGCAAGGGCAGGGACCGAACCCGCAACCTCATGGTTCCTAGTCGGATTCGTTAACCACTGCGCCACGACGGGAACTCCTAAGATTTAAAATTAAGTCTGTATGTACTTTTTTTTTGGGGGGGGGGTGTCTTTTTGCCTTTTCTAGAGCCACTCCTGCCGCATATGGAGGTTCCCAGGCTGTAGATGCTGGCCTACGCCACAGCCACAGCAACTGGGGGTCCGAGCTGCATCTTTGACCTATACCACAGTTCATGGCAACGCGGGGATCCTTAACTCACTGAGCAAGGCCAGGGGTCGAACCCGAAACCTCATGGTTCCTAGTTGGATGCGTTAACCACTGCACCACGACAGATATGTACTGATTTTAAAGTTTGTCTTCTGCTTCCAACACACCTGTTTCATGGTACTGGTTGTAAACACTGCCGATATATTGTTTCCAAAGTACTTTGGGACTTCCCCCAAACACCTTGAGTAAAAAGTAATATGTTCTTTGAATTCATGAACCTGTGGCAGGTTTGATCCCAGGTCCAGTACAGTGGGTTAAAGGATCTGCGTTGCTGCAATTGCAGTATAGTTCGCAACTGCAGCATGGGTTTGATCCCTGGCCTGGGAACTTAAACATGCCTTGGTGCAGCTGTGGCGGGTCGGGGGTGGGGGTGGGGTGGGAATAACATGTTCTGGAGTTTCTTTGTGGCCTAGTGGTTAAGGATTTGGCATTGCCACTGCTGCAGTGAAAGTTTGATCCTTGGTTTGGGAATTTCTGCATGCCATGAAAGCAGCACCCGCCTCCCCGGGGCCTGAAAGTAATATGTTCTATGTTCGTATCCACTCTAACACAATGATTCTCTATCAGGTACATTCTTAGAAATCCTATTATAATAATTCAATCAATGCTAGAGCCACAAATGAGTAAAATAAGTAGCACATTTTCCAAAGATAGATGAGGATGCAATTTTGCTGATGGGCAAACTGAGACAAGGCGAGGAATCCACTTAGAAAAGCAGAAAAAACTTCAAACACCTGAGTTTGACTGGGTCTGGGCCACTTAGTACCATGTGATTTCAGGGAAACATTCAACGTCTCTGCACTGATTTCCTTATCTGTGCCATGGGATTAACAATATCTAACTGGTGGGGCAGTAAGCAGTAATTAAATGATTTAATACTTGAAAGTGCTTATGATGGTGTTTGGTTAGTCTGAGTAAGTTTCAGTAAAAGATATTATTGAAGAAGGGAAGTGACTAGTCCAAGTCTCTCCACCATCCTTATCTGAAAGCGGCTATTCCAGTAAATGCTTATACTAAAAATACAGGATACAACTTACCTATATGAACTTTCTAAATGACTATTTTTGAGAGGGAAGGGGCTTCATTTAATGGTTTCCTAACTGGTAAGTGACATTCACTGCATCAATGTCAATACAGTAACAAGACTCAAAGTACTTAAATCTGTAAAAATTTCCCTCTTGAGTTTGAAGTTAGAGCAAAGATTCCAGAAGCATGTTTTCAAGGAGTATTAACTGAGCCTCTCCCATTTGCTATGCAGAGCAGGGTACTGTAACAAAATTTCCATCTAATCAATCATTGACTCAGTGTAACCCTAAGCCCTGTTTGGACTTTAGCCTCCTTAGAGGTAAAATATGAGTTTATAAAAGATGATCTTGGGAGTTCCCTGGTGGTCTAGTGGTTAGTACTTGGTGCTTTCACCGCTGCTGGTCCAAACCCTGGTCTGGGAACAGAGAAACAGATATCCTCCTACATAAAGCCGCTGCAAGCCCGGGGGTGTGGGGGGACGCCTGATATTTCCGGGGTCTCTCCATCTCTGTCATTCTCTTCTTTGAAATGCAGAGATCTATGCTAAATATCGGAGTTGAGTGGAATGGGATTTAAAGCACTTATAAAGTACACAACTGAGTTCAAACTGCTTTAACTTCACACCAGTGCTACTCCTGAAGGAGCAGAAAACGAAGATGCTTGGCTTCCTAGATCGTTCTGACACGATAAGCCTGCCAAAAGCCAAATAGGCAGCGTGAAGGAGTCGTCTTCCCCTGAATACATCCTTTACCATTCCCGGTTCAGAGAATATGAGGGGATGGGGGAAGGATCACTATGTCTTTTTCAAACTCTCTCCCCTTCCCTTGGAGGCTGATCTACTTACAGACACAGCCCCTTACACTCTCCGCTTTTAGGATCTCAGGTCCTCATAGTCCTGTTCCCTCAGGTACTTCGGAGTCTGCAAGCCCCGATCCGGTCCCCAAAGAAGCGCATCTTCACTGCCCGCTCCTGTTCTTCCCAAACCCAAATGTTCTCTTACCGCTCCTGCCTCTCAGGAACCTGTCTTCGCTGCCCTGTTTCTGAATCGTTAGAAGCCTGGGTCTTCACTGTTCCGCTTCTGCCGCTTAAGAGCCCAAGTCCTAACAGCTTCGCTTTTACCTCTCAGGAGCCCGTGTCTTCACACCCCGTTCAGTTCCGACCCTCTCCTCTTAGAAGCACGGATCCTCATAATCCTATCTCTCTCAACTCGCTTTCCCTTGCGTGCGGGAGAACTCACATCCATCCCGGTTCCCTAAGTCCCGTCTGGAGCCCAGGTCCCCACAGCCGCGTCTTCTCCGATCCCCGAGCCCCTCAGTCCCGTCCCACCAGCCTGATTCCTCACACAGCCCAGTCTCCTTCACAATTTGGCTCTTCGAACACTGACCACTGTGGTCTGGGTCCTGACTCCCTCCTCCCGCTCTTATTCCTCAACTGCCAGGGCCCAAGACTCACAGGCAGCAGCGTCTATCTCCCCATGATATGCGGAGACTGCCCCAGTGAAGCGTTCGTCTCAGCAGCCGGTCCGACTGCTCGGCCCTCCCCGAGTACTTCCGGCACCGCTCCCCGCCTCCAACCCGGAAACGCGCGGCTCTTCCGGCTGGCGGGCGCGCGCCTGCTTTGCGCAGGCGCAGACTGCTCTCCGACACGTGGTCACCGTTCTGCGTTGTAGCTCAGTTCTGGTGGTTAGGTTTTTTCGGCTTGTGGTTAATGGGCAGTGTAAGCAAACTATGCGCTTTGTATTCTGGCGGTACGAGCCCTGCCCTAGCTATTTCTTTCCGACTCTGCCTGCTGTGTTTATCGCTATCATGACCAGCATTGACGTCCTCGGATGGCTTAGAGGTCGCCATTTTTGGTTGGTGTCTTTGTCGTGCTATCAGGAAGGTAATAACTCGTGGGACAGCAACACTCCATAGATATCCCGTTGGACCCCAGCAGGAAAAATCTGAGGACAAGGGAGACCGATTGGGTTATGACTGTGAATAGGCAGTTAATAATAATAGTAATAATTGAGCACTTACTATCTGCCAGGAATTCTTCTAAACCTACGGTAAATCATTTAACGATTTAAAGGAAATCTGTGAGATTAAGCAAGTTAAGTAGCTAATAAAAGCAGAGTCTCAAATTGAACTCACAAATTCTCACTCCAAAGCCTGAACTGTACTTCAACCATTAAACTGATGCCTTTGGTTATCTCTTCCATCAAATGCATGGTGACAGTTGCTTTATTTATGCTATGCTAGATGCTAGGCATATAAACAAAACACAATTCCAGCCTCAGTCCCTTTGGAGCCCAGGTCCACACACTAAGATGGAGAACCTGCAAACATAAAGGAGAGTACAAAGTGCTGTGACAGCCCAGAGTGAACAGCAGTAACTGTCACAAGGAAAAGCTGTCTCCTACCTGAACTGATTTAGCAATTTGCTCTCCCTTGTCTTCTTTTTCTTTTTCTTTCTTTCTTTCTTTTTTTTTTTTTGGCCATTCCCGTGGCTTGAAGAAGTTCCCTAGGCCAGAGGTGGGACCCATGCCCCAGCTCAGACCAGAGCTACAGCAGTGACAGCACCAGATCTTTAATCCCCTGAGCCATGAGGGAACTTCCCCTTCCTGTCTTTATATCTTGCCATCCTCATCCCACCAAATTCACAATCCTCCCTTACACTGTCACAGATCCATCTTCACAGATTCCAGGCCCTTTCACTATTAGGCTTTGAGTTATCGTCCTAGTCTTATTTCTCTGCCACTGATCCCTTCATTCTTTTTTTTTTTTTTTTTTGACTTTTTGCCTTTTCTAGGGCCGCTCCAGCGGCATATGGAGGTTCCCAGGCTAGGGGTCCAATTGGAGCTGTAGCTGCTAGCCTACACCACAGCCACAGCAACATGGGATCTGAGTCGTGTCTGCCACCTACGCCGCAACTCACGGCAGCACCGGATCCCCAACCCACTGAGCAAGGCCAGGGATCTAACCCGCAACCTCATGGCTCCTAGTCGGATTCTCCAACCACTGAGCCACTATGGGAACTCTGATCCCTTCATTCTTCTAAGGAGTCTGGCATACCATTTTTGTTTTTGCACTGCTCTTCAGTTTAAATATACATTCATGCATTCAAAAAATGAGGAGTTCCCGTCGTGGCGCAGTGGTTAATGAATCCAACTAGGAACCATGAGGTTGCGGGTTCGATCCCTGCCCTTGCTCAGTGGGTTAACGATCCGGTGTTGCTGTGAGCTGTGGTGTAGGTTGCAGACGCGGCTCGGATCCCGAATGTTGCTGTGGCTCTGGTGTAGGCCGGTGGCTACAGCTCCGATTGGACCCCTAGCCTGGGAACCTCCATATGCCGCGGGAGCGGCCCAAGAAATAGCAAAAAAAGACAAAAAAAAAAGAATGCTCATTTTATGCCAAGGCTTTTGCTGCACATATACTAGTAGATAAAACAGACATCCTTGTCGTTAAAGAGTTTACAATCTGGAGTGGGGAAACGAACCACTAGCAAAGACACAAATGAGGAAAAAAATATCAGAATAAACCAGACGTACCTAACTGAGTAATGTGCTAGCAAAGAACTTATTCAAGGACCAGGAGAAGATGACTGGAGCTTACTGGTGATGGGGAGAATGGCAGGCAATGAGGTTGGAAAGGCCAAGCACGATCAGTTCAGGCAGGACATCATAGACTATGGTGGCTACATGGGATTTTATGATGCAATGGGAAGGTATTGGAGGGCTGAGCAGAGACATGAAATGCTGATACGGGTTTCGGGGGTTGGATTTGGCCTCATGGCTGCATGTGGAAGTTTGGAGACAGGGATAGAACCTGTACCACAGCTTCTCCCAAGCTGAAGCAGTGACAAGTCTGGATCCTTAATCCCCTGGGCCACCAGGAAACTCCAAATTTCACCCCCCTTTTTAGGGCTAGACCTGTGATATATAGAAGTTCCCAGCCTAGGGGTCAAATCTGAGCTGCAGCTGGCAGCCTACACCACAGCAATCCTGGATTCAAGCCAAATCCTCGACCAACACCAGATCCTTAACCCACTGAACAAGGCCAGGGATTGAACTCTTCATGGGCATTAAGTCAGGTTCTTAACCCACTGAGCTACAGCAGGAACTCCTCCAATACTTTTTTTACTTAAAAAAAAAATAGGGAGTTTCGGTTGTGGCACAGGGGAAACGAATCCGACTAATATCCATTAGGATGCAGGTTCAATCTCTGGCCTTGCTCAGTGGGTTAGCGATCTGGCATTGCCATGAGCTGTGGTGTAGGTCTCAGACGCAGCTGGGATCCCATGTTGCTGCGGGTGTGGTGTAGACGGGCAGCTGTCGCTCCGATTGGACCCCTAGCCTGAGAACTTCCATATGCCATGACGCACGCAGCCCTTTAAAAAAAAAAAGCAAAAAAAAAAAGCAAAACAAAAACCTATGTGGTGTTCCCATCATGGCTCAGCAGAAACAAACCCAAATAGTATTCATGAGGACGTGGGTTCAACCTCTGGTCCTGCTCAGTGGGTTAAAGGTCTGGGGTTGCCATGAGCTGTGGTGTAGGTCACAGACACGGCTCAGATCTGGTGTTGCTGTGGTTGTGGTGTAGGCCAGCAGCTATAGCTCCAGTTCAACCCCTAGCCTGGGAATTTCCATAAGCCACAGGTGCGTCCCTAAAAGCAAAAAACAAACAAACGAACAAAAAAAAACCTCTGTAGGAGGTCCTGCTGTGGTGCAACGGGATTAGCGGTGTCTCTGGAACTCTGGGACATAGGTCCCATCCCCGGCCTGGCACAGTGGGTTAAGGATTCAGGGTTGGAGTGGATAAGCAATGAGATCCTGCTGCATAGCACTGGGAACCTATCTAGTCACTTATGATGGAGCATCATAATGTGAGAAAAAGAATGTATGCATGGGAGTTCCCGTCAT
This sequence comes from Phacochoerus africanus, assembly GCF_016906955.1. NCBI lineage: Eukaryota > Metazoa > Chordata > Mammalia > Artiodactyla > Suidae > Phacochoerus > Phacochoerus africanus. Next base: position 85,217,358 of record NC_062551.1, read on the forward strand.
GTCTCAGAGGTTAACGAATCCGACTAGGAACCATGAGGTTGTGGGTTTGATCCCTGGCCCTGGGTTGAGGATCCGGTGTTGCCATGAGCTGTGGTGTAGGTCGCAGACGTGGCTCGGATCCCGTGTTGCTGTGGTTCTGGTGTAGGCCGGTGGCTACGGCTCTGATTAGACCCCTAGCTTGGGAACCTCCATATGCCGCAGGATAGGCCCTGGAAATTGCAAAAATCCAAAAAAAAAAAAAAGAGGGTATGTATGTATGTGTGATTGAGTCACCTTGCCGTACAGTAGAAAATTGACAGAACACTGTAAACCAGCTATGATGGAAAAAATAAAAATCAGGAGTTCCCATCGTGGTGCAGTGGTTAACGAACCCGACTAGGAACCATGAGGTTGCGGGTTCGGTCCCTGCCCTTGCTCAGTGGGTTAACGATCCGGCGTTGCCGTGAGCTGTGGTGTAGGTTGCAGACGCGGCTCAGATCCCGCGTTGCTGTGGCTCTGGCGTAGGCTAGTGGCTACAGCTCCGATTAGACCCTTAGCCTGGGAATCTCCATATGCCGCGGGAGCGGCCCTAGAAAAGACCAAAATAAATAAATAAATAAATAAAATAAAATAAAATAAAAAATAAAAATCATTAAAAATAATAATAAAATAAAAAAATTGGAGTATTGGGCTTGAGCATGATCAAGGCCTAGTCCATGTGTAAAGCAGTTAAATGTTTTTAACTAATAAAATTAGATATTATTTTCTCTTCTGCTACTGAGAAAAAAAAAAAAGATTCAGCATTGCCAAAGCTGCAGAGTAGTTCACAACTGTGGCTCAGATCTGATTTCTGGCCAGGGAACTCCATATGTCTTGGGGTGGCCAAAAAAGAAAAAAAAAAATATATATATATATGTATGTGCATAGTTGCTTTGGGTGTAAGGTTAGGTTGTTTGAGATTTGCCTTGTTTCCTGAGGTAAGCTTGTATCATTATATATGTATATAATGTATATGTACATAGAAACAGTCTGCCAAGATAAACATTAAACTGGAGTTCCCATAGAGGCTCAGGGGTAAGGAACCCGACAAGTATCCATGAGGTTGGGGGTTTGATCCCTTGCCTTGCTCGGTGGTTTAAGGATCTGGCATTGCTGTGAGCTGTAGTGTAGGTCAAAGACGTGGCTCGGATCCAGAGTTGCTATAGCTGTGGTGTAGGCCACTGACTCCAGCTCTGATTGGATCCCTAGCCTGAGAACCTCCATATGCCAGGGGTGTGGCTCTAAAATAGAAAAAAAAAAAAAATTACACTGCTACAAGTAAATCTAAAGTCTTATGTCTCTACCCTCCATCCAGATTCCTTCCCTCTTTCCTAGAGATAGTCACTGTTATATGTTCTTCTAGATCTTTTTTGGCCTCACTCATGGCATATGGAAATTCCCAGACCAGGGATTAAACCTCTGCCTCAGCAGCAGTCCAAGCTTCTGCAATGGGCCACTGGATCCTTAACCCCCTGCACCACAAGGGAACTCTCCTTCTAGATCTTTTTTAAAAAAGTTAATATATACACATATGTGGCAGGAGAAAATATAAAGAAAATATAAAGCACTGGGTTTTGTGTGCACAAGCGTGTGTGCCCTTTTTTACGTCAATGGTATCATGCAGTACCCTAGTCAACACCTTTTTCACTTACTTTTTTTATATATCTCATAAAGCGAAGCATGACTTTTTTTTTTTTTGTCTTTCTCTCTTTTTAGGGCCGCACCCACAGCATGTGGAGGTTCCTAGGCTAGGGGTCTAATCAGAGCTATAGCCGCCAGCCTACACCAGAGCCACAGCAACGCAGGATCCTTACTGCACTGAGCAAGGCCAGGGATTGAACTTGCATCCTCATGGACACCAGTCAGGTTTGTTAACCCCTAGCCATGACAGGAACTCCTGAAGCATTTCTTTTTTGTTTATGTTAATGGTATCATGCTGTACTTTATTCTGCAACTTTTATGACTCAGTGTTTTTTTGTTTTGGTTTTGGATTTGGCCACAAACGTGGCTTTCAGAAGTTCCTGGGTCAGGGATCAAATCGAACCCAAGCCACACCAGTAACTTGAGCCATAGCAGTGACTACACCTAGTGCTTAACCACTAAGCCACCAGGAAACTCTCTTACTCAAAGTTTTTTGATGTCTAATTCACTCCTTGGAAGTGCAACAGATGGTATTCCACTTTATGACCCCACCACATTCTGCTAATCCATTGTCTTGTGCTGGCAAAGATTAGGGTGCTCCCAGTTTTTTGCTCTCACTGTGATCGGATGCTTCCGGTGCGCCAGTGCTGGGGTCACTTCAGGGTGGATAGCTAGGGGTGACACAAATCTGTGCATTTTCAATTTTATTTTACTAATTACATTTTATTAAAGTACAGTTGATTTACAGTGTTCTGTCAATTTTCACTGTATAGTAAAGTGATGCAGTCATGCATATATGCATTCCTTTTGTCATATTATGTTCCACCTTGTTCTATCCCAAGTGATTGGTTATAGTTCCCTGTGCTATATACAACAGGACCTCATTGCTTATCTTTTTTTTTGTCTTTTTTTGCCTTTTCTTGAGCCACTCCTTCGGCATATGGAGGTTCCCAGGCTAGGGTTCTAATCGGAGCTGTAGCCGCTGGCCTACGCCAGAGCCACAGCAACATTCGGGATCCGAGCCGCATCTGCGACCTACACCACAGCTCAAGGCAACGCAAGATTCTTAACCCACTGAGCAAGGACAGGGAACGAACCCGAAACCTCATGGTTCCTAGTCGGATTCGTAAACCACTGCGCCAGGAGGAGAACTCCCCCTCATTGCTTATTCATTCTAAAAGTTAACAGTTTGAATCTACTAACCCCAATCTCCCAGTCCATTCCATTCCCTCCCTTGGCAACCACCTCTTTTCCCTGTCTGTGAGTCTGTTTCTGTTCTGTAAATAAGTTTTTGTTTGTTTGTTTGTTTGTTTGTTTTGGCTTTTTAGGGCCTCAACCTTGGCAGATAGAGGTTCCCAGGCTAGGGGTAGAATCAGAGTTACAGCTGCTCGAATAGATTTTGCAGGTTCGTTTATGCCATATTTTAGAGTCCACGTGATATGCTGTTTCTCATTTTCTGACTTACTTCACTTAGTATGAGACTCTCTAGTTGCATCCATTTTCAATTTTAATATAATGCGACTTGTCTTCTCCAGATAGGTACCCATAGTGGCACATACGGCGGTCTGCGGTGCGCTGTACCAGTGAGGAGCAAGTGAGAACCTTAGGATTCTCTCCCACAAACCCTTCCTTCCCGCCCCTTCCTCTCCGCCCGCCACCACCTTCCCAGCAAGCACTGTGCATATTTGCATACGACTTCAAGGCTTTGCCTTTACTTTTAAATAAAAATCCGAAGAAAATTATAGAGTTTCCTTTGAAGATTTCGCTCCAGATCAAAATGTTCTGCAATTACACTCTTATCTTCAGGAACCGGGAATATAAATTTCCAATGGCTTTATTTTCACCCTTACCGTAAAAGGAATATCCTAACACTGCCCCCACGTTTTGCAGTCACCTCGGCAAAAAGGGCTTCTGTCGTGAGTGGCACACGTAGGGCAACTCGTTTGCTCTGCGTGCGGAATCGACATCAAGAGATTTCGGAAGCATAATTTTTTGGTATTTGGGCAGCTAGTGATCGTTGGTCCTGGCGCCCCGTTCTTTTAAGTGTCAAATGAAAGACTCTTTTCGTTTTGGTGGTTGAAGCTATTGAAGATACTGTGTTTATAGGACGTGTGTCAGTGTAAGAGGTTAGCTGTGGGTGTGCACTGTGACTTATCTCGGTTGTGGTGCGACTGCTTTCTTAACGGAACATTGATAATAGGTTTTTGGTTTTTTTTTTGTGTGTGTGTGTGCCTCACCTTGGGCATATGGAGGTTTTCAGGCTAAGGGGTCAGTCAAAGCTGTAGCCGCCTGCTAAGTGCCACAGCAATACCAGGTCCCAGCCGCTTCTGGGACCTACAACTACAGCTCCAGGGCAACAACGCATCCTTAACTCACTTAGTGAGGCCAGGTATCCAAGCCGCGTGGATACTAGTCAGGTTCGTCAACCACTGAGCCACGATGGAAACTGTCGTTTTTTTCTTTTTACAGATCCATATTTTCCTGTTTTCTATGAAAATATGGAGTACATGAAAAGATTAGAGAAATAATGAGGATGCATCGTCACTGGAATACAAATGATGGCAAGAAAAATCAGATTCACAAAGAAGCCAGTCACAGAAGGTCATATATGATTGTTTCTACACAAAATGTCCAGGAAAGGCAAATCTATAGAGACAGAAAGTAGATTAGTGGTTGCCAGAACTGGAGCTGGGAACAAGAATGGACTGCAGATGGGCACAAGGGATCTTTTTGAGGTGAAGGAAATGTTCTAAAAGTAAATTAGGGTGAGAGTTGCAAAACTATAAATCTACATTGAATTGTACACTTAAAATGGATACGTTTTGGAGTTCCCATCGTGGCACAGTGGAAACAAATCCGACTAGGAACCATGAGGTTGCGGATTCCATCCCTGGCCTCGCTCAGTGGGTTAAGGATCAGGTGTTGCCCTGAGCTGTGGTGTAGGTTGCAGATGTGGCTCGGATCTGGCATTGCTGTAGCTCTAATCAGAGCAGCTGCAGCTCTGATTAGACGCCTGGCTTGACAACCTCCATATGCTGAGGGTGTGGCCCTAAAAAGACAAAAAACAAAACAAAAGGATAAGTTTTACAGTATGTAAATTATACTTTAATAAAATTGTAAAAAAAAATAAACTCAAAGGCTGGAAAGAGAAAGTTCACTCAGCTAGGAGCCTGAGACTCTATAATCAGTTTATAGAATAAATTCTCTACTTTAGAAACTTGATATTAGTAGATTTCCTGTATTCTGATTTTCTGTGTGTTCACTGAACACTTGTCATTCACTCCCTCATTAAAACTTTCATAGGACCTAACTAGCTTAGGTCAACATCCTGTAAATTTCAAGCGACCCATCATGCTCTTTGTGAGCCTCTCAGGGCTCAAGGCATACTGGTCTTCTCTCTGCATCTCCAAAGACACTAGCCAAGAAACTTCTCTCCTCCACCTGGAAGTACTCTCTCTCAACAGCTTGTCTTCTCCCAAAGTGGCTAACTCATTCATCATATGTCTGTTCAAATGTCATTTTCTCAGGGAGGTCCTCTTTCACCCCTGCCCCAACACTCACTAGGTTAGCTCCTCCTCTCTCTGTTACACTCTTCCACCATATACTTCTCTGCAGAACATTATTCATGCATTAGGGTTTTTTTTTTCAATCAAATATAGTTGACTGATGCATTAGTTGTAAAGTTAGTTGTTCAATATCTATATTCTTTAGCTAGAGTATAACTTATGTGAAGTGAAAAAGAACAAAATTGGAGGACTACATTTCCTGATTTCAAAATTTACTACAAAACAAAGTAAGTAAAAATATTGTGGTATTGGTATAAAAACAGACATACAGGACTTTCCTGGTGGCTCAGCGGGCAAAGGATCTGATGTTGTGACTGCTGTGGCTTGGGTCACTGCTGTGGCATGGTTTTGATTCCTGGCCCAGGAACTTCTGCATGTCACAGGCGTGGCCCAAAAAAGTCCCCAAAAACAAAAACAAACAAACAAACAAAAGACACATAGATTAGTGGAATAGAACACAGAGTCCAGAAATAATAAATCCTGGCATCAAATAATTTTTGATAAAAGAGCCAAGAGCATTCAATGGGGAAAGGAGAGTCTTTTCAGCAAACAGTGCTTGGAGAATGGATATTCAGATGCAAAAAATGAAGCTGAACTTTTACCCTTCACCACATAAAGAAATAACTCAAAATTGACCAAAGATCTCCACTTGAGAGCTAAAACTATAAAGTGCTTAAAAGAAAATGGGGAAAAGCTTTCTGATATTGGGCTTGGTAATGATTTCTTGACTATGACACCACAAGCACAAACAACAAAACAAAAAGTAAGTAAACTGGGCATCATCAAAATTTAAAACTTTTGTGGAATTCCCCAAGTGGATCAGTGGAAACAAATCCGACTAGTATCTATGAAGATATGGGTTCGATCCCTGGCCTCCCTTAGTGGGTTAAGGATCCAGTGTTGCTGTAAGCTGTGGTGTAGGCCAGCGGCTACAGCTCCTATTGGACCCCTAGCCTGGGAACTTCCATATGCTGTGGGTGTGGCCCTAAAAAGCAAAAAATAAAAAATAAAATTTAGGAGTTCCCGTCGTGGCGCAGTGGTTAACAAATCCGACTAGGAACCATGAGGTTGCGGGTTCGGTCCCTGCCCTTGCTCAGTGGGTTAACGATCTGGCGTTGCCGTGAGCTATGGTGTAGGTTGCAGACACGGCTCGGATCCCGCGTTGCTGTGGCTCTGGTGTAGGCCGGTGGCTACAGCTCTGATTCAACCCCTAGCCTGGGAACCTCCATAAGCCGCGGGAGCGGCCCAAGAAATAGCAACAATAACAACAACAACAACAAAAAGACAAAAAAAATAAAAAATAAAATTTAAAACTTTTGTGCATCAATAATCACTATCAAGAGAGTGGAAAGGCAACTTTCAGAATGTGAGAAAATATGTGCTCTGTCCCAGACCAACTTTTTCCTCTTCTATGGTGTCCCCTCATGTCCATACCAGAGGTTGAGACTCCAGGGCTGTCAGGACCAGGCCTTGAGCAGAATCTGCAACAGGCAGGGCTGTCAGGACCAGGCCTTGAGTAGAATCTGCAAGAGGCTTGCTGCCGTGGGACCAGCCGAACCAGCCTGGTGTAGCCTTCTAGCACGTGGGCCCAGTTTGACCAGAGGATCTAATTTGCAATAAGAGGTGGTGGAAATCCCAACCTTTATTTGATACCCCTGGATTTGTAAATATTGATAACCAATTAAAAAAAAAAATTTCCTGTCGTGGTGCAGTGGAAACGAATCCGACTAGGAACCATGAGGTTGCGGGTTTGATCTCTGGCCTTGCTCAGTGGGTTAAGGATCTGGCATTGCCATGAGCTGTGGTGTAGGTCACAGATGCGGCTCGGATCTGGCGTTGCTGTGGCTCTGGCATAGGCCAATGGCTACAGCTCTGATTAGACCTCTAGCCTGGGAACATCCATGTGCTAAGGGAGCAGACCTAAAAAGACTAAAAAAAAAAAAAAAAAAAAAAGACCAAAAAAGATAAATAAAAAATAGATAAATAAAAACAGGAGTTCTCGCTGTGGCACAATGGGATCAGCAGCATCTGGGCATCTTTGGGATGCAGTTTCAATCCCCAGCCTGGCACAATGGGTTAAGAATCTGGTGTTGCCACAGCTGCAGCATAAATTGCAGCAGTGGCTTGGATCTGATCCCTGGCCCGAGAACTCCACATGCCACATTGCGACCAAAAAAAGAAGGAAAAAAAAAACCTTCAGGGAGTTCTCTTATGGCACAGCAGATTATGGATCTGGTGTCACTGCAGCAGCTCAGGTTACTGCTGTAGTGTGGGTTCAATCCCTGGCCCAGGAACTTCCAAGTGCTGAGGGTGCAGCCAAAAAATAAAAATAAAAATGAACTTCAGGCATCTTCTGGGCTCTACATTATCCATCTGTGCAGAAGTATGGCCTATGGGTCATGTAGGGCAGCCTCTGGTCCCAGGTACCTACTTCCAGCCTGGAAAATTGGCCCCAGCTGCCTGGCCAGCTAATAACTCTGCAAATTGAACACGTTCAGAACTATATTCATAATTTCTATCCCCGCTTCCCCTAAGATTCCCATTCCCCACCAAACCTGCTTTTCCTCCTGTCTCTTCCAACTCAGTGAATGGCAGGCACCTCCATCACTTAGTCACCTCACAGAGACCCCCCTAAGATTACCTCCTCTCTAAATCCCCTCTTGGTGCAGACCACATCATTGCCTGCTCTGTTACATTATAGCCAGAACCTCTGAAATGATCTTCTGACCTACTGCAATGCTCCCTTCCAGTCTCCATTTTTTTTTTAAACACACCTGCAGCATATAGAAGTTCCCTAGCTAGGGGTCAAATTGGAGCTGCAGCTGCGGTCTAGACCGCAGCCACAGCAACACTGGGTCCGAGCCACATTTGTGACCTACACTGCAGTTTGTGGCAATGCCAGATCCTTAACCCACAGAGCAAGGTCAGGGATCGATTCCGCGTCCTCATGGATATGAGTGAGGTTCATACCACGGAGCCACCATGGGAACTCCCCAGTCTTCTTTTATTTATTTATTTATTTATTTAATTGTTTTTTTTTGTCTTTTCTAGGGCCACTCCCACGGCATGTAGAGGTTCCCAGGCTAAGGGTCTAATTGGACCACCGGCCTACACCAGAGCCATAGCAATGCGGGATCCAAGCCGTGTCTGTGACCTACACCACAGCTCATGGCAACGCCAGATCCTTAACCCACTGAGCAAGGCCAGGGATCAAACCCACAACCTCATGGTTCCTAGTTGGATTCATTAACCACTGTGCCATGACAGCAACTCCCCAGTCTTCATTCTTAACTTCTCTAATTATTTCCCTTAACATTAACCTTGAACTCCTCATTTGGTCTACAAGACTCTATGTGAGCCTGGCACTGGGATCTTCTCTTGGCTCCTTTTCTTTCCATCATTCTGGTCTAGCCTGACTGGCCTTCTCCAAGTTCCTCCAACACATGGATTTCATGGCCTTTGCCTGTGCTGTTTCCCCATAGAACCCTGAAACGCTCTGAATCCTAGAGACAAAATCTATTTATTCGCAGCAGTACTCCCAGCCCCCGGAACACTGCCGGGTATATAGAGAGCATTCAAAACAATTTTTTGTTTACTAAATACTGCCTGCATTTTTTCTTTTTTTTTTTTTTTAGGGCTGCACCTTCGGCATACGGAAGTCCCCAGGCTAGGGGGTCGATTCAGACCTGTAGCCATTGGCCTATGCCACAGCCACAGCAATGCCAGATCTGAGCCTCATCTACAACCTACAGCATAGCTCATAGGAACTCCTGTTCGGCTTTTTCATTCATCCAAGTTGAACAAAATTATCTTCCAAACAAAACTCTCAGCTCTGCTCAGAAATCAGAGTGACCCTAAGAATGTTAGAAGGGAGGATAGAACCACACTGGCCATTCAAGTATGTCTCAAATTTAAGAGAAGGAAAAGTGGAGTTCCTGTCATGGCGCAGCAGAAATGAATGACTAGTAAGCATGAGGTTTTGGGTTTGATCCCTGGCCTCCCTCAGTGGTTCAAGGATCTGGTGTTGCCATGAGCTGTGGTGCAGGTCTCAGACTCGGCTTGGATCTGGCGTGGCTGTGGCTGTGGTATAGGCCAGTAGCTGCAGCTCCGATTAGACCCCTAACCTGGGAACCTCCATATGCTGTAGGTGCGGCCCTCAAAAGACAAAAAAAATACAAAAATAAAAAAATAGAAGAAGGAAAGGAGAGGGAGGGAAGGGGGATGGGCTGGGCTGGGGAGGGAGAGGAAGAGGAAGAGAAGAAAAACTACTCTCTTCAATGTTTACAAGGAATGCCTGATGTGGCTGGGCAGTAACAACCCGACTAGTGTCCATGAGGACATGGATTCGATCCCTGGCCTCGCTCAGTGGGTTAAGGATTGGTGTTGCCGTGAGCTGTGGTGTAGGTTCCAGATGCAGCCTGGATCTGAGCGTTGCTGTGGCTCTGGTGTAGGCTGGCAGCTGTAGCTCAGATTCGACCCTTAGCCTGGGAACTTCCATATGCTGCAGGTGTGGCCCTAAAAAAAAAGAAAAGTTTACAAAATAGTGTTTAAGGGGAAAAAGAAGTATAATATAGATTGCGCATTCAAGATAATTCTTCAAGGTAAAGGATAAAATACATAGAAAAAAGACAGGAAGGAAATACACCACATTAAATAAGTGGGTGTTTTCCTGCTTCTCCATCCTTTTATGTGCTTCACAATTTTCCACAGTGAACATGTAAATTACAGGAAAAACAAGTGAAAAAAACAAAAAAGAAAGGCTTCACATGGCTTTTTTCTCCTCTTAAAATAATTATCTTGTTGCCTTATGTCTTTTTTTTTTTTCTTTTTAGGGCCGCACCTATAGCATATGGAGGTTCCCAGGTTAGGCATCGAATCAGAGCTGTAGCTTCTGCCCTACACCACAGCCACAGCAACGTGTGATCCTTAACCCACTGAGGGAGTCCAGGAATCAAACCTGCGTCTTCACAGATGCTAGTCAGATTTGTTTCCACTCAGCCAGGACAGAACTCCTGCCTTATGTCTTAGTTCCTCTTTTTTGTCAAAAACTTTGGCCCTCTGTTTCTGCCACTTCTCCTCTCACTTGATCCACTACCAGTCTGGCTTCCCTCCTAACCTCAGAGGTGACCCACCCTGAAAGGATCATCAATGACCTCTTAGATGCCAAATCCAGTGACTTCTCCTTTTTCCTTGCCTGAGCTCTCTGTAGTATCTGGCATTGGTAGTGCCATCTCCTTCTTCTGGAAACTCCCTGCCTGCTCTCTGGGCATCTCTCTTTTCTGTCCAAGGAGCTTACCTTTCTGACAACTTTTGGTTGGTTCCTTCTGGTTCCTCAAAGATTAATGTTCCCCAGGTTTGGGCCTCAAGGTCCCTTCCTCCCTGCACATCTTCTTGGGTGACCCATCCGCTCTTGACCTCTGTGGTCCCACTACAGTGACAGGTCCCAAAGTCCAACCCTGGAATTTGCCTGAGAAAAGTCAATCCAACTTCATTCTGGACAGCTTCATTTAGATGCCCCTCAAAAAAAACAAAATAAAATACAAATGATTGTTTTTGGTCTTTTTGGGGCTGCATCCGCGGCACATGGAAGTTTCCAGGCTAAGGGTGGAGTTGGAGATGTAGCTGCCACCCTTCACCACAGCCACAGCAATGCCAGATCTGAGCCAGGTCTCCAACCTATACTACAGCACACGGATCCTCCGCCCACTGATCAGAGCCAGGGATCGAACCTGTGTCCTCTTGGATCCTAGTTGGGTTCATTACTGCTGAGCCACGAGGGGATCTCCCTGAGTTTACATTTTGGTTGTACCTCTTACATATTATGTGACTTGTAGGGATTAACTTCTCTGGCTTCCAGTATTTATCTGTAAAATGGGAATGAAAAGAAGCTACTTAGTAGGGCTGAAAAGAGGATTATACGAGACAAAGGCCTGCCTTAGAAAGGTCTTAATACTTGCTAATTATTATTACTGGCCCCAGGAACATCCTCAAGCATTTTCAAGTGTCAATCTCTTTTAACACTAACAACAACTTTATGCCTTAGGCGAAATAGGGGGCTTAGGGCTGTTAGGTAACCCTTTAAGTATTTAAGACCTGAACCCGAACCTGAACCTCGCATAAAAGGTTTGGTGAACATGTATGGGTCATAGAATAACAAGGGGTTTGCTTACTGACGCCATACTCAAAAAGGTCTTTTGATTCCAAACTGATAGTTGGATCATCACTTTTGAAGGGCTAATAAATGTAAGCTTCACAGCCGGATTTGAGGAGGTAAAAGGGTCAGAGTCCTCCATGGGGAGTCTCGTTTTTGCTTCCAATTGCGGATGAGGTGAATCTTTAATTTAGGCCTCATTTTCCTCAGCCATGAAGTGGGGTTAGAAGAGTTATTAGGGTCCCTGGCGTCCCTCTCAACACTAATTTTCCAGCGCGGGAGATTCTAGTTCGGATAAAGGCCCCAAACCTTCCGGCTGGGGTGCATCCTCCGTGGGGCCGGCAATAAGAACGCGTCCCCTTTAAGGCGCCAGCTCGCCGGCGGCGGCGGCCGGAAGTGTTGATGCTTGGCCTGGCGGCGGCGGTGGCGGTAGCGGCCGTGGCGGCCTCTGCGCATGCTCCGTCGCCCGCCCGCCCTGGCCGCTCGCCGCCCGCCCGCCCGACGGAGACGGTGAGGAGGGGGAGGGGTGGGCGCGCGGGCGCGGGCGCGGGGTGGGGTGGGGGCGGGGGGGCGGGCGCGGGGGCCGCGCGGCGGCCGGCGAGGGCGGGCGGGCGCGCAGGGGGCGGGGGGCTGCTGCCTCCGCGGGCGCCTCCCCACGCCCTGTGCGTGCCGCCGCCGCCGCCGGGGAGCGAGCGGACGTCGCGGCGCCGCGGGGGGGTGGGGGGACGCTGCCGCTGGGTCCGCCCGAGCAGCCGGGCCGCCCCCAGCGCGGCTGGCCGTGCCGCCCGGGTCCGGCCCCCTGCCGAGAGTGGTGGGGGCCGGCAAGCCTGGCACTGGGGGGCCCCGGCACCCCCGGACCAAGGGGCCCGGAAGTCCTCGGCCGAAGGGCCAGGAGGGGCCCGAGCGACTCCGGACTGAGAGGCCCGGACGCTCAGGACCCCGGCGAGGGGTCTGGGGATCCAGGGGTATCCCCAGAGGCGGGATCCGGGGGGCACCAGGGCCCTCGATGAGGAGCTGGGGAGAGGCCTGGGTCGCGGTGGGGGTGGGGAGAAAGGGGGACAAAAGGTGAAGGAAGCCCGCTGCCCGCCTAGGAGGACCCTTCGGAGCCTTGGGGTGGGGAGCAAGAGCAGAGAGTGGGTTCTGCTGAGGAAAGGGGTGTCCAGGCTTCACCTGGGATCGTGTTAGAGGCCTCGGCCGTTCTTTCTAAGGGAAAAGAGGCCGTTGTTTCCCCGAAGGCGTGGTGACAGGTCCGGGGAGTGGGAGCAGGGGCCAAGGAAGAAGAGCTCCAAGGGAAAGTGAGCAGGCCCCTACCTTTCCCTACGTGAGGGGGCGGTAGGAAGACACCTCAGCCTCCAGAGGAGGTACTGAGAAGGGACCAGATCTGTGAGGGAATAAAAGAGGTTGGAGTACCTCCTGATGTTATAGATAGAGAGCAAGGTAATATCGTATGTTGGGGAGTGGGGAAAATCTTGTTTTTGAGGACCGGGGAGAAGATCTTGATGGGGAGAATACCCCAGCTTTCTAAATGACAGGGGAATTGACCTGGTGTCCCCTAATTGAGAGGAAGGAGAGGTGAGGGTGGACTCTAACTTGGGAGTCCTCGAGTGTGATCCACTCAGACTAAGGCAAGTCTTGACCTGGGGAATCAAGGGAACGCTTGGCCATCCAAAGAGCAGGAGGAGGCCTGCATTCTCCTCTTAAGATGAGAGAAGTTCAGAAACACTTCCTAAGGAACAGAAAGGGGCCTTGTTTGTTTAGGAGAACCAAAAAATGGGGTTTTCTTCCTTAACCTGGAGGATTAAGGAAAAGGAGGATCAGATAATTCTAGTCTCACAGAAGAATTGTTTTCTCTCTCCTTGCCTCTGCTAATGGTTTCAGAAGTGCTTTTAGGAGACTATTTCATTAAATGTTTGGACTGACTCCCCTAATTTGTCAGCCTTTTATCAATTATGTGTATTTAATGTCTACTGACGACAAATTTTTTCATTAGTTGTTAGTCAACCATTTGTTCATATTTACTTCAACACACACTGAATAGGTAACTTGTACTCAACTTCATTTGGTTAGTTTGGGCTGTATTTTGGTCTTGTCCTAAGCAAAATTCTACTCAACTGTAGTAGGGTGACCCTTCACAAAACTCTTTTATATACGGTTGCTTCCCTAAACACCTACGTAATAGTCAATATGTGACTTATACCAACATTCACTTCCTCTGCCTCTTTCACAGTGGTCCTGTGCAGTCATCTTGTTGACTTCCTTACATCTGGTAGCACCCTAGATTACCTACTAAATACATGAGAAGAAACAAAGAAGGAAAAAAAAATCAAGGAGTTTTGGCCTTAAGTAGTAATGAAGTTTTAACTTGGAAATTTGTTAAGAATAGACTACACGGTCTACAAAAATTACAGTGAAGTGTGGAATAAATACATTTTGGGGTTAGAAAATTTCAGGATGTCTGGTATTCCTGTCATTCCTTTTCAGCTATCAACTCTGATGTTCCTATGATTATGTGACATTTGTGTATACATCTTGCCATGTTTTAAAAAGTTTTCGGGGAGTGTCCGTCGTGGTGCAGCTGAAACGAATTTGACTAGGAACCACGAGGTTGTGGGTTCGATCTCTGGCTTCGCTCAGTGGGTTAAGGATCCAGCGTTGCCATGAGCTGTGGTGTAGGTTGCAGATGGGTCTTGGATCTGGCGTTGCTGTGTGCTCTGATTAGACCCCTAGCCTGGGAACCTCCATATGAGATGGGTGTGGCCCTAAAAAGACAAAAAAAATTTTTTTTCAGGACACAATGAATTTAATCCAGATATATAATTTCTTTAGTTTTTTGATAGTTTAGGTGAGTAGTCATAATGCTTACTTTCAAGGTGTCTTTGAAAATAACTGCAAATAATTCTTCCTTTTCACATAAGTTTGACATATTTCCTTTACATGTGTCCTCCTAGAATTACAGAGTATTGTGTGATTTCACAATGAATACTCTAAGGCCCCTTACATGAAATACCCAAAGGAGCAACTCACTCATCTTGCCCTTAGGAGTTTTTGTTACTATAAACGAGAGCTACTTTTCAGTTTACATTCAACTCAAAGAGATGATCTTGCAATTAGCCCGTGTAGTTTGTAGAGCTGGTTTCGGCTAGGAATATGGTATTTAGGTTAATAAGAGATATTCAGCCCTGGAGTTCCCTTCGTGGCTTAGCGGTTAACAAACCCGACTAGGATCCATGAAGATACAGGTTCAATCCCTGGCCTCGATCAGTGGGTTGAGGATCCTGCGTTGCTTAGTGAGCTGTGGTGTAGGTCACAGACTCGGCTCGGATCCTGTGTTGCTGTGGTTGTGGCATAGGCCAGCAGCTGTAGCTTGGGAACTTGCATATGCTGCAGGTGCGGCCCTAAAAAGCAAAAAAAAAAAAAAAAAAAAAAAAAAGAAAGAAATATTCAACCCAGACTTGCTTCTCTAAAGAATGTAAGAATTGCCATATTGGATCAGACCTGTGTCTTACTGACACTGGGAAACATATTGTGGATGATGATAATTATCGTCTCTGATAAACTCAGAAGATTAGAGAAGCAGCCAGAAATGTCCTCTTGAGCTCCAAAGTGTGAGTGGGGTAAGGAGTAAAATACGAGTTCCTATTAAGGAAAATGTTAATCAAGAAGTTAGGAGTTCCCGTCGTGACGCAGTGGTTAACGAATCCAACTAGGAACCATGAGGTTGCGGGTTCTGTCCCTGCCCTTGCTCAGTGGGTTAACGATCTGGCGTTGCCGTGAGCTGTGGTGTAGGTTGCAGATGCGGCTTGGATCCCGCGTTGCTGTGGCTCTGGCGTAGGTCAGTGGCTACAGCTCCGATTGGACCCCTAGCCTGGGAATCTCCATATGCCGTGGGGGCGGCCCAAAGAAATAGCAAAAAAAAAAAAAGAAGTTAGTCAACCACTTATTCAGGGTATTGTTTTTTTTTTTTTTTCCCACTGTACAGCAAGGGGGTCGGGTTATCCTTACATGTATACATTACAATTACATTTTTCCCCCAGCCTTTTTTCTGTTGCAACATGAGTATCTAGACAAAGTTCTCAATGCTATTCAGCAGGATCTCCTTGTAAATCTATTCTAAGTTGTGTCTGATAAGCCCAAGCTCCCGATCCCTCCCACTCCCTCCCCCTCCCATCAGGCAGCCACAAGTCTCTTCTCCAAGTCCATGATTTTCTTTTCTGAGGAGATGTTCATTTGTGCTGGATATTAGATTCCAGTTATAAGTGATATCATATGGTATTTGTCTTTGTCTTTCTGGCTCATTTCACTCAGTATGAGAGTCTCTAGTTCCATCCATGTTGCTGCAAATGGCATTATGTCATTCTTTTTTATGGCTGAGTAGTATTCCATTGTGTATATATACCACATCTTCCGAATCCAATCTTCTGTCGATGGACATTTGGGTTGTTTCCATGTCCTGGCTATTGTGAATAGTGCTGCAATGAACATGCGGGTGCACGTGTCTCTTTTAAGTAGAGTTTTGTCCGGATAGATGCCCAAGAGTGGGATTGCGGGGTCATATGGAAGTTCTATGTATAGATTTCTAAGGTATCTCCAAACTGTTCTCCATAGTGGCTATACCAGTTTACATTCCCACCAACAGTGCAGTAGGGTTCTATTCAGGGTATTGTTGAGTAGGGTAGAAGGTTGAAACTAGAAGCATCCTTCTAATTCTGCTTCTCTAACCCATTAATTTACCTATGTCATTACTTTTTTAACATCTAAACCACTTTTTTTGAATTGAATTCCCTACAGTTGTTACATGCTAAAGTATTACGTCTTTTAAAGTCATTATATAACAGAATAATGCTTAACAACAAACAAGTGTCTGACAAATGTTAGCTGTGTATTTCAGTTCACCCTACATTTTAATGGTTCAAACTTTGAAGATTTCTCTTAGTTCAATTATTCTACAATTTGATGCCATTTTATTCTTTATCGTATTCCTTTTGGCTTTTTCTAGACTCAGGGGTCCTAATCATTTAAGTTTTATTGCTGGCAGCAAGCCAAACCAGTCTGTTGATTCTCTTTTTCCTCCTAGTTTTAAACGTTTAATTTATAGAAGTTCACATTGTATGTTGAAATATCTTGCAGTTCCTTTTTTCCCTTCTGCTCTGTGACACTGTCACATATCTCTTTCCCTTCTGTAGTTCCTTAAGAGCAGATTATCCATTTTCATTTCCAAGGAGCCTAAATCCGTGTTGGATGTGGAGTAGAGACTCAGTAAATATTTGAACTGGCTATAATGATGGGTAATAAGCAAGGCAGCTTAGCCTGAGCTTTTTAACAAATTTATATCCCCTAAGTTTCTAAGGTAGAAAATTCTAGAAGTCTTTTAGGGTAAAGTGAGTAACTCATTGTACAAAAATTTTTTACACACCTTCCATGTGCTAGGTTTCCTTAGAAAGTTTTGTTGATGGAAGTTGGATAGTTGAAAACTCTTACACTCTGTGTCTTGGGCACTGAGCTAGCACAGGGGAGCCCATTGAAAAAGAAAAGCTACGCTTGCTCTCCCAGGATGTAGTCTGGCAGAGGAGGCTGACATAGTGGGATGATGGTTGTGACAGGGGTACTACAGGCGTTGAGGGAGCAAGAACACCCTCTCAAATCCAGTTAAGGGGAGTTCCCGTCGTGGTGCAGTGGAAACAGATCTGACTAGGAACCGTGAGATTTCGGATTCGATCCATGGCCTCGTTCAGTGAGTTAAGGATCTGGCCTTGCCATGAGCTGTGGTGTAGGTTGCAGAGACGAAGCTTGGATCCTGTGGCTGTGGCATAGGCCGGCGTCTGTAGCTCCTATTGGACCCCCTAGCTTGGGAACCTCCACATGCTTGGGTGTGGCCCTAAAAAGCAAAAAAAAAAAAAAAAAAATCCAGTTAAGGAAGTTTCAGACGGCCTCTCTGAGGAAGTGATGTTTCCAATAAGTCTCAAAAGTTTAGCAGTGACTAGCCAAAGAGGAAGGAAAAGAGAATTCCAGGTAGAGCAAACAAGTGTGAAGGCTCAGGCCAGGAAATATGGGATATTTGAGAAGTTGGAAAAAATTCAATGGCAGGAGCCCACGATGTGAGAGGAAGAACTGTGAGAAATGAGGCTGGTAGAGTAGACGAGGGACAGATTTGGGGCGGCGGGTTTGTAGCCATGTCAGGGTGTTTGCACATTAATAGCAGCAAAGAGAATGCACTGAAGGATTTTTAAGAGGGGAAATGACCTTTAGTAAGATCACTTTGTCTGCTCTGTGGATAATGTGTTGGAGATCAAGACCAGAGATTAGGGTACTGATGAGAAACAGCTGGAAAAATCCAGGTACTAGTGTGGTAGCTCAGAATGTGGTGGCAGCACAGATGGAGAAGGGAGATGGTTAAAAGAGATATATAGGTGATAGAATGAATAGGACTTGGTGGTTGGTTGGATTTAGAAAGAGGAGTCAAAAATAACTCCTTAGTTTCTGGCTTGAGAAAATGGGTGGAGGGAAGCACCATTTATTGAGGCAGGAAACATAGGAGCAGGTTTGAGAGGGAACATGCTTTCAATTTGGGGTATAGGAGGTGTTTAATCCAGGAAAAAAAGTTTGAATGTGAGACTCATAAAGGGCAGAAGTCTAAGATAAGAGGAATTTAGGTCAAACACAAAAATTGAACCAACAGATGTCAGTGCCTAAGAGGAGCAAGGCTGTGGGAGACAAGGTTTTTAGATAAGCAGCACCTGTCCTCACAGAGCATACAGTGCAGTAGATGTCTGTTTGGTCAACTCAGTGCAAGGCACAGTTGATCAACACTAGAGGAGAAGCTGCAAGCCAAGTACTGGAGGACCGCAGAAAAGAAAATAGTTTGGCAGTGGCTTTGTGGAGGAGTGAGCTTTGAACTGGGCCTTGAAAGGAGAAGGAGAGGAGGGAGAAAGGAGTTTGGGGTTTATGGAATAGAATATCAAAGATATAGAAACCTGAAATTATGTATTATATATTCAGAATTCAGTGGGAATTGGTGTGGCTGGGTCTTAAGATTCTTGGTATATTATAATTGCAGATCAAACTGGGAAAGTTTGGCCCCCAAATTAGATTTTTTTTTTCTTTTTTTTGCAATGTTGGATCCTTAACCCACTGAGCAAGGCCAGGGATGGAACCTGCATCTTCATGGATACTAGTTGGGTTTGTTTCCTGCTGAGCTACAGCAGGAACTCCGAGGGAGACTTTGAGTGATATGTTTAAGTGTGTGCCTTATAGGTGAACAATTGCTATGGCAGAGCTGAAATGTGGATTCGGTTGTCTAAGTACCAGTTGCATATTCAGACTTGCATCCATTGTGTGTCTATGCACAGTTCGGCGAAGTCCTAACATAGTCCGTCATCACATATCTAAGTAGATACAGTGCTCTCACTTATATTCTCATAAGTGACTCTGACTCTCTCTGATCAAATGTGAAGACCGACACCTGCAGAACAACTTGGGGCCTTCTGAGTTTTTATTAAGATTGAAATAATTCGGAGTTCCTGCTGTGGAGCAGTGGGTTAAGAATCTGAGTACAGTGACTCTTGGTCGTTGTGGAGGTGCAGGTTTGATCCCTGGCCCAGCACAGTGGGTTAAAGTATCTGATGGTGTTGCCGCAACTGTGGTTTAGGTTCAGTCCCTGGCTTGGGAATGTCTTGGGTGTGGCCATATTTTTAAAACATCAAGATTATTCTTTGAGTTACTTTAGAGTCAAGGAGTTTGTGGTTCCCCAGCAGCTCTCCAAAGGAGATGTTAGGAAAGATCACATCTCCATTCAGTCTAAGACAAAGGGATATTAAGACATTCCTAGAGGTCACACAATTGGATTCAGCATTTATTAAACAACCACACAATGCAAATCATCTTTCTCTTCCCATACAACTTAGTTTAGTCAGCAGATACTTATTAAGTACGTCACTCACAAAGGACAGAACACTTGATAGAGTGTAAGGGCTAGTTCCAAAAAAAATAATGATTCTCATTTTCTAGGAGCTTACTGTTTGGGATGGAACTAGTGGTGTGCTGTAAACTAGCTCTCTAGAAGAAAAAAATACCCTGATTGGTGGTGCTTGCCAGTTTCTGTGGTGTGTATACTCACAGCATCACTGATTTCAAGCTACCAACTTGATGTCACTAAACTCGGAGTTGGGAAAAGGTGTGCACAGTTGTTTCTTAGGAGCTGGTAAGAGCTGGCTCTGGCACACCACTGGGTGAATCACACTAAGAAAACCTATAGTAGGAAGTGAGTGCTAAGGCATTTCTGGAAAGATCAGAGTCTATGTCAACACCTTTTCCCTCTCACAGTTCCCTTCTTTTCAGAGGACCATGGTCTCCAGGGTGCCTCTGGAATTAATAGTTATTATCTTGGTGTTCCTTTCCTGTGGTTGCCGTGTTTTCAAACCAGACAAAGTTACTGGTACTTCTTGTTTCTGACAGCAGCTCCAACTATCTGACTTCATGTGAAAGATGGCTAATGCGGAAGTGAGCGTCCCAGTGGGGGATGTGGTTGTGGTACCCACTGAAGGAAATGAAGGGGAGAACCCCGAAGACACTAAAACCCAAGTAATCTTGCAGTTACAGCCTGTGCAACAAGGGTAAGTGACTAGAGATTTGGATATTCTGAAAAATTTGGGAGGTTTAGAGAACGAGGAAATTATAACTTTAAGGTGTCTCAGTACAATGAGACAGACATTCAGCATCAGAGTGGCTAGATTTTCTTCATCTCTACAATGTATTGTGTGCTGTATTTGTTATTCAATACTTATTACAACAATTTGCTGTTTCCTTGTCTCTCTCCCTCTACTCTGCTATGAGTTCCTTGAGAGTAAGTTAGTGGTTCCCTCATCTATTTATTCACACTGTTTAGCACAAGGCCTTGGTACACGTTTACCAAAAGACAGTGTAGTTAGAGTCAGAGGAGAGTAGGTGAGGCAACTATAAAAGCACTCCTTGGAGCTCCCGTCATGGCTCAGTGGTAACGAACCCGACTAGTATCCATGAGGATGTGGGTTTGATCCCTGGCCTTGTTCAGTGGGTTGAGGGTCTGGTGTTGCCACGAGCTGTGGTGTAGGTCACAGACGCAGCTCCGACCCTGTGTTGCTGTGTCTGTGGTGCAAGTCAGCAGCTGCAGCTCCGATTTGACCCCTAGCCTGGGAACTTCCATATGCCATGGATGCAGCCCTAAAAAAACAAACAAACAAACAAAAAATATATATATCATCTACCTGCCATTATTAAAAAATGTAAAGATGTTGGAAGAAACATAGCACATAGTTGCCACCATTTGAGGCTTGCACTCTAGGTGTGTAAACCAAAAATACATGTTTTATAAGTTAAGATATTACTTACGTGGCAAAATCTAAGAAGTGCCAAGTGTCATGGTTGGGGTGAGCTATGAATTTGAAAGAAGAGGAAAGATTTTATAGTGGTCTTGAGGTATAAATAGGAATTAGATCTACAGAGAGAAGCAGGAGTAGTTATTTTATCTTGGGGAATGTATAAAAGATTCTTCACAGGATTAGAAGTGTTCTTGGGCAAACATATACAGTTGGCTCTCTGTATCTTCAGGTTTTGCATCCACAGATTCAACCAACCTTGGATGAAAAATATTAAAAAAAAAATCCAGGTGTTCCCTCGTGGCTCAGCAGTTAAAGATCCTGTGTTATCACTGCTGTGGCTCTGGTTATAGTTGTGCCGTGAGTTCAGTCCCTGCCTTGGGAACTTTTGCATGCCTCTGGCATGGCCAAAAAAAGAAAAGGAAAAAAAGTCCAGAAAGTTCTAAAAAGCAAAATTGAATTTGCTACATGCAAGCAACTATTTACAAAGCATTTACATTGTATTA
The DNA here is from genome assembly GCF_016906955.1 of Phacochoerus africanus. Taxonomy (NCBI): domain Eukaryota; kingdom Metazoa; phylum Chordata; class Mammalia; order Artiodactyla; family Suidae; genus Phacochoerus; species Phacochoerus africanus. The sequence continues at coordinate 85,238,590 of NC_062551.1, forward strand.
AATATTATAAGTAATTTAGAGATGTTTTAAAGTATATGGGAGGACGTACATACGTTATATGCAAATGTTATGCCATTTGGGGGAGTTCCCGTCGTGGTGCAACAGAAACAATCTGACTAGGAACCATGAGGTTGCAGGTTCGATCCCTGACCTCGCTCAGTGGGTTAAGGATCCGGTGTATTGCCATGAGCTGTGGTGTAGGTTGCAGATTTGGCTTGGAGTCTATGTTGCTGTGGCTATGGCATAGGCTGTGGCCAGTAGCTGTGGCTCTGATTTAACCCCTAGTCTGGGAACCTCCATATGCTGCAGGTGCAGCCAAAAAAAAAAAGCAAAAAGCAAATGTTACGCCATTTTGCGGGGGAGGGGGGGCAACACCTGTGGCATATGTAAGTTCCCAGGCTAGGGATCCAATTGGAGCTACATCTGCTGGCCTATGCCACAGCCACAGCAACTCGGGATCTGAGCTGTGACTGCGACCTTCACCACATATCACAGCAACACTGGATCTTTAACCCACTGAGTGAGGCCAGGGATCAAACCTGCATCCTCATGGATCCTAGTTGGGTTCGTTAACTGCTGAGCCACAAAGGGAAGTCCCTGTGATACCATTTTATAAGGGACTTGAATATCTGTGTGTTTTGGTATTTGAGGGATGGGAGTATCCTGGAATCAATCCCCCACCAATACCAAGGGAGGACTGTAATCCAGTCCTAGTCTACTAAATAATGTAACTTGCCTTAAATCTTCTGGAGAAAGACAGGTAACCTATCTTGGAATTTAAAAAGCTTTTTAGCAAAGGAAATTTCAAATAGACCTCAAAATAAAGAAAATACGATAATGAACCTCATCCATCACATAGCTTTAGCGGTTATCAACATGTGGCCAGTCTTATTTCATCTCTACATCCACTCACTCTTGAATTTTTTTAAGCAAATCCCAGACATTAGTATATATCTATAAAAGATAAGGACTTTTTCTTCTTAGTTTAAAAAATATAATCATAGTTTTGTTGACATTTCTGAATATTGTTAAGCATAAAGGAAACATTCTAAGGTCTATAAGGGAAAGTTGATATTAATTCCCAACATATAGCCTATAGAGTGTTTTTTGTTTTTGTTCTTTTTTTTTTTTTCTTTTCAGGGCCTCACCTGCAGACCTGTAATATAGGGAAGTACCCAGGCTAGGGGTGGAATCAGAGCTGCAGCTGCCAGCCTGTGCCACAGCAATAGCAACACCAAATCCGAGCTGCATCTGTGACCTACACCACAGCTCACGGCAGCGCTGGATCCTTTAACCCACTGAACGAGGCCAGGGATTGAACCCACATCTTTATGGACAGGAGTCAGTTTCTTTCTTTCTTTTTTTTTTATCTTTTTTTCTTTTTTGCCATTTCTTGGGCTGCTCCCAAGGCATATGAAGGTTCCCAGGTTAGGGGTCAAATCAGAGCTGTAGTGGCCCAGCCTACACCAGAGCCACAGCAACGTGGGATCCGAGCCACGTCTGCAACCTACACCACAGCTCATGGCAACACCGGATCCTTAACCCACTGAGCAAGGCCAGGGATTGAACCCTCAACCTCATGGTTCCTAGTCGGTTTCGTTAACAACTGAGCCACGACGAGAACTCCCAGGAGTCAGTTTCTTAACCTGCCAAGCCTCAACAGGAACTCCTAGAGTGGTTCTGATTTTTACTGGCACCAACAGATTATGCATGCTTATTCAGATTCACTTGTTTGGGAATTTCCTTTGACCATACATATACATACTTGTAGTTGTTACCTTTTGAGGTAGGGTAACATCAGGAGGAATTAAAGGGCAGGTTCTTTAGTTCTTGGCAGCTTTATTTTCTCATGGAGGCATCGTTTATCAGTTGTCCCTTATCCTATCCCTAGTAGAGACAGGAAAAATCTTCTCTGCTATTTAGAGACTTAATTCTTTTGAAGATTTAATTCCATTTAGTTTTCTTTTGTTTGTCTCTTTTATTTTCGAAATGCCTTTTCTGGAAACCTCTTATTGCTTGATTAGATAGAGGCATCTTTGTATAATATATATTGACTCTCCAATCCACTGTTTACACAAAATTTTAGCACATAAGCTAGTGAATAAACATTTTGAGGTATTGTACTTAGAGGTGCCTGTGAGTTGATTTTTCTAGTTGTATTATTTATTTAAATGTTTTATTGATTGCATTTTAGTCTCATTTTATTAAAATAAGCAGGGAACAAAAACAGTGCTTCTAGTGATAAGAAGTACAGGTCTCTGGCAAGTTCCTGTTGTGGCCCAGTGGTAAGAAGCCTGATAAGCATCCATAAGGATGCAGGTTCTACCCCTGGCCTCACTCAGAGGGTTAAAAGATCTGGCGTTCTATGATCTGTGGTGTAGGCTGGCAGCTGTAGCTCCAGTTTGACCTGTAGCCAGGTAACCTCCACATGCCACAGGTGTAGCCCTAAAAAAAAAAAAAAAAAAAAAGTGCGGGTCTCTGGAGTTCCCTTGTGGCATAGCAGGTTAAGGATCTAGGTTGTCACTGCTCGGTTGCTGCTGTGGCATGGGTTCAGTCCAAGGCTTGGAAGCTTCCACATGATATGGGCGTGGCCAAAAGAACCCCCACAAAACCCCAAATCATCATTTCACATCTCTGTTCAGCCCTCCAATGCCTTCACATTGTATCCTAAATAAAATCTCACCTTCCCGCCATAGTCTACAAAGTCCTGCCTGAGCTGACCCCTGTCCCCCTCTCCAACCTCATTAACTATATGTGAAATTTCATTTTTAGAGATTTACAGTGATCAGTGATGTAGAGTTAACCTTTAAAGCTTTAGTAAACATAATTTTACCTTATTTTGATGATTCATAAGGCATGTCAGTATCTTATAACATATTTTATAACATATTTTAAACATATTTTATGATTTTTGACAATAGTTATAGTACGTGTAGGGAACTAGGCTAAATCTATCACTATCCTGCATACTTTTAGAAAAATTTTCCCTGATAAAACCTTGTTTGCCCAGGAGTTCCTGTCATGGCTCAGTGGTTAACAAATCCAACTACGAACCATGAGGCTGCAGGTTTGATCCCTGGCCTCGCTCAGTGAGTTAAGGATGCAGCGTTGCTGTGAGCTATGGTGTAGGCTGGTGGCTACAGCTCCGATTAGACCCCTAGCCTGGGAACCTCCGTAAGCCGCAGGTATGGCCCTAGAAAAGACAAAAAAACAAAAACAAAAAAAACCCCTTGTTTGCCCATAAAGATACAGACTATGCCCTGACTTCCCACCCCAAGTGCAATTTACTAGTTGTTGAAATTATGTATAAGCAATAATTTATTCTTTTTTTTTTTGTCTTTTAGGGCCACACTGTCGGCATGTGGAGGTTCCCAGGCTAGGGGTCGAATCAGAGTTGTAGTTGCCAGACTATGCCAGAGCCATGGCAACACGGGATCTGAGCCACATCTGCGACCTACAGAGCTCACAGCAACACCAGATCCTTAACCCACTGAGCAAGGCCAGGGATCAAACCTGCGTCCTCATGGATGCTAGTCAGGTTCGTTAACAACTGAGCCATGACAGGAACTTTATTGTTGTTTGTTTTTGTCTTTTTAGGGCCACACCCGCAGCATATGGAAGTTCCTAGGCTAGGGTTACAAATGGAGCTACAGTTGCCAGCCTACACCACAGCCACAGCAACACCAGATCTTTAACCCACTGAGCGGGGCCAAGGTCAAACCCATGTCCTCATGGATACTAGTCAGGTTTGTTACTGCTAAGCCATAACAGAAACTCCAAGAATTTATTTATTTTTTTAATTAAAAAATTAAAAATTTTTTTTTGCTTTTTAGGGCCACACCTGTGGCATTTGGAAGTTTCCAGGCTAGGGGTTGAATCTGAGCTATAGCTGCTAGCCTACACCACACTCACAGCAGCGTCAGATCCGAGCTGTGTCTGCAACCTACACCACAACTCATGGCAACACTGGATCCTTAACCCATTGAGCAAGGCCAGGGATCGAACCTGTGTCCTCATGGATACCAGTGGGATTCGTTACTACTGAGCCACAATGGGAACTCTTAAGAATTTATTCTTTTTTTTTTTTTATTCACTTTATGTATGTATTTATTTATTTATTTTCATTTACTCAATAAATTTTGTTACATTTATAGTTGTACAATGATCATCATGACCCAATTTTATAGCATTTCCATATCAAACCCCAGCCCCTTCCCCCACCCCTCAGAATTTATTCTTTGAAAGGATTTTGCACATATTGGTCAAGTTAGAATGAGTTTACTAAATGTACTTCAAGCAGTGGTTTCTCATGTTTATCACGTTCCTCATTCATTGACCAGTCATTTGTTAGGTGCTTTGCCATATCCCAGTTAGTATACAAGATGCCTGCCATAAAAAATTGAATAAATGAATAAGATATAGTCTCTGCTCTCAGGGACTTTTTATACTATGCCCAAGGAGAGACAAACAGGTAAACAAGTTTTAAGTATTAAGTGTTATAGTTGTTGTGATCAAAGCCTAAATAAAACACAATTGGGTCACAAAGGAGGAAGTGGGCGATTAGACCAGAGGGTTGAGATGGAAGGAAATGAATCATGGAGGATACTTATTAAAAAACAAAAAATGCGGACGGATGTTCTGGGGAGAGGAGAGCAGAGATAGTGTAAAAGAAGATGGCAGTTTTCAGAGTTCTTGTTGTGACTCAGTGGTAACGAACCTGACTAGTATCCATTAATACACAGTTTTGATCCCTAGCCTGGGAACTTCCATATGCCCCAAGTGTGGCCCTAAGAAGCAAAAAAAAAAAAAGGGGGGGGGGGGAGAGAAGATGACAATTTTGGGAACCACAAATAGTTTGGTACAGTTAGGGCTTGGAGCTTGGATTGTCAGGTGGGGCTTGGTGAGAGTTGAAACCAGGGGCCAGATCTTGGAGGGACTTAAATGTCATAGTAAGGACTGGAGCCTTATCTCAGCAGAAAGGAGAGGGGCTTTTTGTTTGTTTGTTTTTTGGCCATGCCCACAACCTATGGAAATTCCCAGGCCAGGGATCAACTTGGGCTGCTGTGGTGACAGTGCCAGATCCTTAACCCATTGTGCCACAAGAGAACTCTATGGAGAGGGTTCATGAAGGGTTTTATTTTTTTTTATTTTTTCATTTTTTTGTCTTTTTGCCATTTTCTTGGGCCGCTCTCGCAGCATATGGAGGTTCCCAGGCTAGGGGTCTAATCGGAGCTGCAGCCACCGGCCTACGCCAGAGCCACGTCTGCAACCTACACCACAGCTCACGGCAACGCCGGATCGTTAACCCACTGAGCAAGGTCAGGGATTGAACCCGCAACCTCATGGTTCCTAGTCGGATTCGTTAACCACTGCGCCACGACGGGAACTCCCATGAAGGGTTTTAAGGGGGGTTGTTCCGTGATCACTGTGGGAGGAATACAGACGACCAGGTAGAGGCAAACAGACCACTTCAGCCTAGAGATGACTTAGCCTGAATTAAGGCATTAGTGGTAGAAATAGAGACAGGGAGGCTGACTAGTGTGAGTTGCATCTGGCAGGATTTGGTGACTGACTGTAGGAGTTGAGGAGGAGGAAAAGAGAGAAATTTAGTGTAATTCCCAGGCTTTTGTTTTAGGCTACTGTGCGGTATGATGCCATTAACAAGGATGGGGAATATAGGAAGAAGAGTAGTTTGGGAGGTGGGAGAGGAGAGAGAACTTGGTTATTTTAGACATAATGAATTCAACAGAGTCCTATGGGGTGTCCAAAAATATTTATTTAGGGAGTTCCCTGGTGGTCTAATGGTTAGGATTTGCCATGTTCACTGCTGTGGCCTGAGTTCAGTTCCTGGTCCGGGAGCTGAGATCCCACATCATGCTGCTGTGTTCTGTAGCAAACACAAAAACAAAAACACATGATTTTATTTATTTAGTAGTTAATTGTGTCCTGGTGTGGAATTTAGAAGGGAGATGTGTGCTAAAGATGTCACCATGTGGGTGGGTAGTCACTGATACAAAGGATTCAGGCAGTGCTTTATGATAACAAGATGCAGTAATTAACATTAGGTTTATTATGGAAATTTTTCTCTTTTTTTTTGCTTTTTAGGGTCATACCCACAGCATATGGAGATTCCCAGGCTGCAGGTCTAATTGGAGCTGCAGCTGCCGACCTGCACCACAGCAACATGGGATATGAGCTGCATCTGCGACCTACATCACAGCTCACTGCAATGCCACTGATGGAGGCTAGGGATCGAATCAGCATCCTCATGGATACTAGTCAGGATTATTACTGCTGAGCCACAATGGGAACTCCTATTATGGAAATTAAAAGTCATCACTGTATCATGTTAGGTTATCTGAACCACTTCTTAGAAGGTAGAAACAGGAGTTACCCTCATGGTACAGTGGAAATGAATCCGACTAGGAACCATGAGGTTGCCGGTTCAATCCCTGGCCTCGCTCAGTGGGTTAAGGATCTGGCGTTGCTATGAGCTGTGGTGTAAGTCTCAGACATGGCTCAGATCCCGCATTGCTGTGGCTGTGGTGCAGGCTGGCAGCTATAGCTCCAATTAGAACCCTAGCCTGGGAACCTCCATATGCGGTGGGTGCAGCCCTAAAAAGACAAAAGATGAAAAAGAAAAGAAGGTAGAAACATTTTGGAGAGAGATTTTGCTTAAGTGGTACCTCTACTGCTAGTTACTTTGGGCATAATCTCTTTTTTAAAAATTTTTTCTTTTTAGGGCCACATTTGAGGCATATAGAAGTTCCTGGGCTGGGGATCCAATCAGAGCTGCAGCTGCTGGCCTACACCACAGCCATAGCAACACAGACTTCTCAACCCACTGAGTGAGGCCAGGGATTGAACCCAATGTCCTTAGTTACCACTAAGCCACAATGGGGACTCCTCTTTTTTTTTTTTTTTAAACTAGTTTGCTCATGTTGATCATTTGAATATGGTGCCTTAAATAATGCTAAAGTGGGAGTTCCTGTTGTGGCTCTTCTGGTTATGAATCCAACTAGTATCCATGAGGATGCAGGTTTGAAACCCTGACCTTGCTTAGTGGGTTAAGGATCTGGTGTTGCTGTGAGCTGTGGTGTAGGTCACAGACGTAGCTAGAATCCCATGTTGCTGTGGTGTAGGCTAGCAGCTGCAGCTCTAATATAACCCCTGGCCTGGGAATTTTCATATGCCGCAGGTACAGCCCTTAAAGAAAAGTGCTAAAGTGTAAAAATGGCTGAAGTGCCTAGATTCCAACAAGGGACATCATTTCTGTGATCAGCAGGTTCTTCCTGGCTTGAACTATATAGCAGTATTACTTACTAGTCTTGTTTGGAGAATTCTATAATATGACTTAATTCTTATTCTTATGTCATGAGCTTGTTTTTACTTTTTTCTTTTTTTGCTTTTTAGGGCTGGACCTGCAGCATATGCAGCTTCCCAGGCTAGGGGTCCAATCGGAGCTACCACTGCTGGCCAATGCCAGAGCCTCAGCAGCTCAGGATCTGAGCTGAGTCCGAGACCTACCCCACAGCTTGAATTCCTGACCCACTGAGCAAGGCCTGTGATTGAGCCTACATCCTCGTGGATACTAGTCAGATTCATTTCTGCTGTGTCACAACGGGAACTCCATGAGCTTTTAATGCTAGGAAGGGTAAAGTCTGGTGTAAAATAGTAACAAGGGACAGTGTAAATAGGTGCAAGAGTAACTTTCCTTTGGGGTGAGGAAAGTTGTTGATTCCTTTCAATGGTAGTAGCTGCTAAGCAGTTCTAGAAGCTTGGAATTTAAATACAATGAGGCACTGAACAGAACACTAACATTGAGTAGTAAAGTATATTATTTTATTCCTTTTGAGATAGATTAAAACAAATTTCCTAACCCCATGCTGTGAATATTAATTTTTTCATGATTTATGTAGTTTGTTTATCGATGGACACTTTTACAACAGGATTTATGAAGCTGGGTCCGAGAACAACACAGCAGTTGTGGCAGTAGAAACTCACACGATACACAAAATTGAAGAAGGGATTGGTAAGTTTTTTTGTTGTTCTAGTACTTTTTTTTTTTTTTTTTTTTAAGGACACAGCCACAGCATATGGAAGTTCCCAGGCTAGGAGTTGAATTGGAGCTTCAGCTAACTGCCTACACCACAGCCACAACAACGCAGGATCCAAGCCATGTCTGTGACCTATACCACAGCTCATGGTAATGCCGGATCCTTAACCCACTGAGTGGGGCCGGGGATCAAACCCTTTCCTCATGGATACTAGTTGGGCTCATTACTGCTGAGCCACAATGGGCACTCCTTTTTTTTAAAAAAAAATTTTATTATTTTTTTAATGGCTGTACCCAAGGCATATGGAAGTTCATGGGCCATAGATTGAATTTGAGCCTCATCTTCAACCTATAGCACACTTTATGCCACAGCTCTGGCAACTCCAGATCCTTTAACCCACTGTGCTGGGCTTGGGATGGAACCCACACCTCCATAGCAACCTGTGCTACTGCAGTCAAATTCTATTGCACCACAGTGGGAACTCCCGTTCTAGTGCCTTTTATTTTTTATTTTTTTGCTTTTCAGGGCCACACCTGCGGCATACGGAGGTTCCCAGGCTAGATGTCAAATCGGAGCTGCAGCCACCGGTCTGTGCCACAACCACAGCAACACAGGATCCAAGCTGCATCTGCAACCTACACCATGGCTCACGACAATGCTGGATCCTTAATCCACTGATCGAGGCAGGGATCAAACCCGTGTCCTTGTGGATCCTAGTCGGGTTCGTTAACTGCTGAGCCATGAAGGGAACTCCCCATTCTAGTACTTTTGACCTTAGCTTCCTTGGTTGAAATTTCTTGCCTTTTGTGCCTTATTTCCACCCCCTATCCAGTGTGCCCTACCAGTGCTTAGCTATCAGTTTAATGATGGCATATCTAGAGATATGACTAATTAAGATGCTAGGGCTGTCAGTTGATTTTTTTTCTTTTTCTTTGACTGTGCCTGTGACACATAGAAGTTCCTAGGCCAGGGATCAAACCTGTGCCACAGCAGTGACCTAAGCCACTGCAGTGACAATGCCAGGTCCTTAACCACTGTGCCACAAGGGAATTCTTATCAGTTGATAATTACATCACTTTGCTGGGGTTGCTTTTTCTTTTTTTGCATGTGTCTTTTTAGGGCCTCCTCTGTGGCATATGGAGGTTTCCAGGTTAGGGGTGGAATCAGCTACAGCTGCCAGCCTACACCACAGGCACAGCAACGCAAGATCCGAGCCATGTTTGCAAACTACACCATAACTCATGGCAATGCCGGATCCTTAACCCACTGAGCGAGGCCAGGGATCGAACCTGCGTCCTTGTGGATATTAGTTGGGTTTGTTAACCACTGAGTCATGATGGGAACTCCCTTTGCGGGGGTTGCTGAAAATATTTTTCATCTATATAAATCCCTCAGAGAAACTGGAGCCTCAAAGTTGATCTCTGTCATTGGGGAAGTTGTGGATGAAGACTGATGATCTGTTGATTGGAGGGCAGTCAATGGAAGGAAACTGAAGAGAAACTTGGAAATTGGACAAACCTGATTTTAATCCCAAGTTCTTACTTTTTGCTGTGTTTCCTTGGGAAAGTACCTTCACTTTTCTGAGACCTACAGACTACCTAGGAAACAATCACAGCCTCATAGAATTTTTTTGTTTTGTTTTGTTTTTTGTTTGTCTTTTTGCTATTTCTTGGGCTGCTCCCGCAGCATATGGAGGTTCCCAGGCTAGGGGTCGAAATGGAGCTGTAGCCACCGGCCTACGCCAGAGCCACAGCAACGTGGGATCCGAGCCATGTCTGCAACCTACACCACAGCTCACAGCAACGCCGGATCGTTAACCCACTGAGCAAGGGCAGGGACCGAACCCACAACCTCATGGTTCCTAGTCGGATTCGTTAACCACTGAGCCATGATGGGAACTCCATCATAGAATTTTTTAAAGAGCTAATTAAGATTGAGCCTATAGGAGTTCTTTTGTGGCGCAGCAGGTTAAGGATCTGGTGTTGTCACTGCAGTAGCTTGAGTTGCTGCTGTGGTGCAGGTTCAGTTTCTTGCCTGGGAACTTCCACATGCTACAGGCATAGCCGGTAAATAAATATGTAAATAAATAAATATAAATAAAATCATTAAAAAAAGATTGAGCCTGTAAGAGCACATATTGCAGTATCTGGCACTGTGGGGGCTTGGTAAGAGAGCTGTTATGCCATACTTCTTCCAGGAAATTCCTAACCAGTATCAACCAGTGTGAACTGTTAGACCTTCACTGGAACCAACAGACTAGAGATTTTGTTTTGTTTTGATTTGTTTTTTACTTTTTTGGGCCACCCTGTTGCATATGGAAGTTCCCAGGCTAGGGGTCAAATTGGAGATGCAGCTACCAGACTACGCCACAACTGCAGCAACATGAGATCTGAGCTGCATCTGTGACGTACAGTGTAGCTCATGGCAATGTGGGATCCTTAAACTACTGAGTGGGGCCAGGGATCTAACCCGTATCCTTATGGATACTAGTTGAGTTTATTACCATTGAGCTATGATGGGAACTCTGAGACTAGAGGTATTGAATTAAGCTTTGGGGAAGAGTGTTTTTTTTTTTTCTTTTTTGTCTTTTTGCCTTTTTTGAGCCGCTTCCACAGCATATGGAGGTTCCCAGGCTAGGGGTCTAATTGGAGCTGTAGCCACCAGCCTACACCAGAGCCACAGCAATGTGGGATCTGAGCCGTGTCTGCGACCCACACCACAGCTCATAGCAATGCCAGATCCTTAGCCCACTGAGCAAGGCCAGGGATCGAACCCGCAACCTCATGGTTCCTAGTCGAATTCGTTAACCACTGCGCCATGACGGGAACTCCAGGGGAAGAGTATTTGATAAATAACTGATAGTTTCCCATTTTCAGATGCCAGCACTATAGAAGCAAATGAGGACATGGAAATTGCTTATCCCATAACTTGTGGTGAGAGCAAAGCCATTCTCCTTTGGAAGAAGTTTGTATGTCCAGGAATAAATGTAAAATGTGTCAAGGTAATTGTCTTTTCTCCTTGCTGGGCCCTATTTTGGGGCTCCTTGTTTTCAAACGGTGTGGTTTCAGTGCTTCATCTTTCTCTTCCCCCATTATCAATGTTTTCCCCCGTTTTGTGACTCTAGTCCCTTTGTGTCACAGTGAAAAAAAAGTAAGGACTTTGGAGTGAAATTGACCTGGATTCAAGTCCCACCAGACTACAAGTCCTTTGAGAGCTGAGAATTTGTCTGTTTTGTTCACCAGTGTATCCCCAGCATCTAGAATAGTGCTTGGCATATTTGTCAGTAAATATTTGTTGAATGAATGGAGTCCCATCTCTATCACTGACTTGCTGGGTGACCTTGAGCAAGGTATTTAATATTTCAGAGCCTTATATATTCCAATAAAAATAATTACAAACAGTAAGGTTGCTAGAAGATGAACTGAGATAGTATATGTAAAATGTCACAGCGATGTGTAATTTAGTAGTTTGTTGAAAATTATTATTGATAAAAATAATTTTCATGAGAGCACAATGTGGAAATAATTGCTTATTCTGTTTCCACTGGTAGCCATAGCTTTACCCATAGATAGTTGGTATCATCACTGGCATCGTCCTGGAATCATTAAGAATTACAGACTTTTGAGGCTCTGTAGTGCTGTTAGTTTCTACCATATTTATTCTTTCTACCGTATCCTGAATCTTGTCATTAGAGCTGGATAGATTACTTCATTTTAACAGCCTTTGTAACAACTGTTTGATTCAGGGTATAAACGGATTTTAGATCCAAATCAGTATATTCATCTCTGACACTCCTCTTGTCGTCTGTAGCTCTCCTACCCAGAGAAGGATCGCCTTCTCTGCACATGGGACAGATGGGTAGAGAATACAAGGCTATGACTTAAGATGTCATCTGGGTATTGTTTATACATCAGAAGTAAAGTTATGTCTTTTTTCCCCTCTTGGCCTGCCTAAGTTGACATTGGATTATTTTGGACTTTTCTTTTTACATTAGTTCAATGATCAGTTGATCAGCCCCAAGCATTTTGTTCATCTGGCTGGCAAATCCACCCTGAAGGACTGGAAGAGAGCTATTCGTCTGGGTGGAATCATGCTCAGGTGAGCCCATACCTTTCAACTGTCTTTGGGGCACTTAATCATGGTAGAATCCAGAGAGCCCAGTCTTTGTAATTTATTTATTTATTTATCGGCTATACCTGTGGCATGCAGAAGTTTCCAGGTCAAGGATGGAACCCAAGACACAGCAGTAATCTGAGCCACAGCAGTGACAGTGCTGAGTCCTTAGCCCCTAGGCCACCAGAGAATTTCAGTCTTTTCTCTTTAATTTGAATTTTTATTTTTTCTGAAGGATTGATTTGAGTAATCCATGCATTATTTGACCTCCCTTGACTTATTCTTAAAATCCCTGTGAGAAAAGGAAAGTTGAATTAAATTGACTCTTCCCAGCATCCAGAGCAAATTAGTCTTTTTCTTTTTGCTTTTTAGGGCCACACCTGTGACATATGAAAGTTCCCAGGCTAGGGGTTGAATCAGAGCTACAGCTGCTGGCCTGCACCACAGCCATAGCAATAGCAGACCCAAGCCGTGTCTGTGACCTACACTGAAGCTCATGGTAGCGCTGGATCCTTAACCCACTGAGCAAGGCCAGGGATCTAACTCATATACTCATGGACACTAGTCGGGTTCGTTACTGCTGAGCCACAACAGGAACTCCCAGGGCAAATTTTTCTGATGTTAGAATGTTGGGTAGGATCTTCTCTGGGTAGAGAAGCTCAGGAGTAGATGACAGTCCTGCTTGAGGTCGCTAAGCGTAGGTAGAGCTAAGCCAGGTGCTAAGCAAGTTTGACAACCATGGAGATGTATGCTGCCTGACAAATCCTGGGATAATTTGGTAGAGTAGAAAAGTGCTGTTTATAAATAACAATTATGCACCAGTGAATGCAATCTTTGCCGTCATTGTACCATTGTAAACTTTTTTTTTTTGTATTTTTGCCTTTTCTAGGGCTGCTCCCATGGCATATGGAGATTCCCAGGCTAGGAGTCCCAATCTGAGCTGTAGCTACCAGCCTACGCCAGAGCCACAGCAACGCTAGATCTGAGCCACGTCTGCAACCTACACCACAGCAATGCCAATCCTTAAGCCACTGAGCAAGGCCAGGGATCAAACCGGCAACCTCATGCTTCCTAGTCGGGTTCGTTAACCACTGCGCCACAATGGGAACTCTTGTAAACTTTAGAATGTATAACATCCCCACCGATCTCTTTGTGCAGCAAGTTTATTATTGTAATTTTTCCCCTTTTGCTGTAATTAAATTAGTTGGTATTTCTTTTTTCTTTCTTTCTTTTCTTCTTTTTTTTTTTTTTGGTCTTTTTAGGGCTGCACCCGCGGTATATGGAAGTTCCCAGGCTAGGGGTAGAATTGGAGCTGTAGCCATCAGCCTACACCACAGCCATAGCAACGTGGGATCCAAGCCATGTCTGCGATCTGCACCACAGCTCTCGGCAACACTGAATTCTTTAACCCAATGAGTGGGGCCGGGGAACGAGTCCGAATCCTCATCGATCCTAACTGGGTGGGTTACTGTTGAGCCACAATGGGAGCTCCATAGTTGGTATTTCTTGAGCAAGAAATTGATAGAAAAATTTTAAATGCAGTTAAGAATTAAAAGTTCCAGGAGTTCCTGTTAAGGTGCAGCAGAAACAAATCTGACTAGTAACCATGAGGTTGTGGGTTCGATGCCCGGCTTTGCTCAGTGGGTTAAGGATATGGCATTGCTGTGAGCTGTGGTGCAGGTCGCAGATGCAGCTTAGATCCTCCATTGCCGTGGTTGTGGCGCAGGCCAGCAGCTCTAGCTCTGATTAGACCCCTAGCCTGGGAACTTCCGTATGCCGAGGGTGCAGCTCTAAAAAGCAAAGAAAAAAAGAGAGAAAAAAGAATTAAAAGTTTCAGGAGTTCCCATCATGGCTCAGTGGAAACCAATCTGACTAGCATCTGTGAGGATGCAGTTTCAATCCCTGGCCTCACTCAGTGGGTTAATCTGGCATTGCTGTGAGCTGTGATATAGGTTGCAGACATGGCTTGGATCTAGCATGGCTGTGACTGTGGCATAGGCTGGTGGCTACAGCTCTGATTTGACCCCTAGCCTGGGAACTTCCATATGCAGCAGGTGTGGCCCTAAAAAGACAAAAGACAAAAAAAAGAATTAAAAGTTCCCCACAGAACATGTATAAGAACCTCAAAACCTCTTACCTTTGTCTTATGTGCTTTGAAAAGTCCTTATGATGTAATATAAGAAAGAAAACAAAATATAATATAAATTGAACAGTGAGATTTTAGCTTTTTGTTTCTGCTGTGCTGCAACAGGAACTCCTACAGTCGGATTCTTAACCTACTGTACCACAGGAACTTATGTGATTTTAGTTGTTTTAAAACACACACACAGGAGATCCTGTCATGGCTCAACTGTAACAAATCTGACTAATATCCATGAGGACACATGTTCGATCCCTGGCCTCGATCAGTGGATTAAGGATCTGGTGTTGCCATGAGCTGTGGTGCAGATTATAGACTTAGGCTCAGATCTGGCATTGCTGTGGCTGTGGTGTAGGCCCGCAGCTACAGCTCTGATTCAACCCCTAGCCTGGGAATCTCCATATGCCCTAAAAAGACAAAAGACAAAAACAAAAACCAAAACAACCAAAACACACACACACACACACACACACACACACACACACACACATACTGGTTTCTTTGATCAGATTCAATCCCTGGCCTGGGAATGTCCATATACTGTGGGTGTGGCCAAAATAGAAACACACACATGTTAAGTAAAGTTAGTGGAAGAAAATATGCTGAAATATTGACAATATCTCTGTGTTGGGGAGAGATCAGTAGTTGTATGACATTGGGGATGAATGCCTATTAACTTTCTTTTTTGTTGTTCTTAGCTTTTTTTTATTTGCCCAGAAAAACACACGTATGCCAACTTCCCCCAAATGTAAAAAAGACTCGAGTGCCTAAAAAAAACTCTTTAGTGAAAGCCAAGTGACATTATAACATAGAGTAATATAATTAAAATACCCCATGATTTTGCTCATGGCCTGTAATAACAATGTCTTATGAATCCAATTATGAGGATATTTTATAGTACGGATATAGTATAATCAACTTTGCTCTCTATTTATAGAAGAGTTATCTTTTTTTTTTTTTTTTTTCGGCTGCACCCACAGCCAAAAAAGTCCCCAGACCAGGGACTGAACCTGCATCACAGTTGCTGGCCAGCAACACAGCTGTGGCAATGTGGGATCCTTAACCCACTGCACCACTAGGGAACTTCCTTTTTTTTAAGGGAAGAAATATGCTGAAGTTTTATGTCTTCAGAAATGGCAACAGATCTTGCTGGTCTACAAATACCAATACATCAGAATCTTATCACAAAATTGTAATTCCTCTGTGGCATTTCTCAGTTGTGCTGGGATATGAATTAGTCTTTTCCTTCTTTGAGTTTGATTTCAATGAGATTCTATGGGGAAATTAGCTATCGTCAGGATAGCTAAATATATATAAAGCTTAGTGATAATGGGAAATAAAAGAGAATACTCGTAATGAGTAGACTAGGGAAGAAAAAGGAGTACTTGTAAATGTGGGCAGGGCCGATGAAAATTTTGTAGCCCTAATTAGAATTTTTACAACCTATTGACTTTTTTCGTTCTTTTTTGGCTGCCCCACAGAATGTGGAGTTCCCGGGTTAGGGATCAGATTCGAGTCAGAGTTGCAACCTACAGAGTTGCCACACTGTAGCTGTGGCAATGCCAGATCCTTTAACGCATTGTTAAAGGATCAAACCTTTTTCCCAGCACTGCAAAGATGCCAAGGATCCCATTGAGCTACAGTGGAAACTCCCAACCCAATAACTTTTAATACTATTAGGTTTCACTAATCTACAGAATAGTCTCAGCAACTTTGTCTCTTATTTTTCCCCTCTAGATGAAGTGCAGGCTAAACTGGTACTTTTTTTGTCTCTTTGCATAGGAAAATGATGGACTCCGGACAGATTGATTTTTACCAACATGACAAGGTTTGCTCCAATACCTGCAGAAGCACCAAATTTGATCTTCTGATCAGCAGTGCAAGAGCCCCAGTGCCAGGACAGCAGACAAGTGTGGTGCAGACACCCACTTCGGCCGATGGTAGGGGGTAGGAAACCACCTGAAAACCCACTGTGTTTTTCAGTAGCACGTTGCCTCTCATTTCTCCTTTGTGTTTCTTAATTTCAGTTCTCCTGAGCATTGATATAAGGTATGGTAATCTTGGGTGGGAGTCCATGCTTTAGAAACAGATCTTTGTTCTCTCCCAAATGTTGGCCATATCTCCTTCCTTGTTTCTTCTTCTTCTTCTTCTTTTTTTTTTGTCTTTTTAGGGCCACACCCACAGCATATGGAAGTTCTCAGGCTAGGAGTTGAATTAAGCCTCAGACCTATACTACAGCCTACAGCAACACCAGATCCTTAAGCCACTGAACGAGGCCAGGGATCTAACCTGTGTTCTCATGGATACTAGTCAGATTCGCTTTTCCTGAGCCACAACAGGAACTCCCTTACTTGTTTATTATAATGCGTGGTAAACATTAGAAAGGTGATTCAAATTTTTTTTTTTAAATTTTGCTTTTTAGGGCTGCACCTGTGGCATATTGAGATTCCCAGGCTAGAGGTTTAATCGGCGCTACAGCTGCCAGCTTACACCACAGCCACAGCCATGCCAGGTCCAAGCCACATCTAGGACCTACACCACAGCTCACGGCAATGCCAGATCCTTAACCCGCTGGGCAAGGCCAAGGATCAAACCTGCAACCTCATGCTTCCTAGTCAGATTCGTTTCCGCTGTGCCATGACAGGAACTCCCATATAATGTTTATTTAATGGTTTCATTTGGGTGTCACTTGGCATATCTTTGAAGTTAGATTGTTTTGAAAACCCTTTGTTCTACTGCTAATGGTCAAGGCAGGAAGGTGGATTAGAAAGGTGAATGGTTTTCAGCTGTTGAACTGAGATGTATCAAAGACATATCATTGGCTGGACTATGGACATTTTGCTCTAAGGATCAAAGAGCTCTATCTGGAAGGGATCCAGATAACCAAGCTGAGGCTTCCTCACAAATGAGATAGGCTGGGAGCACACTTAACTTCAGTATTGTTGAGTTTGGGACTAGGGCTCTCTCTAAGAAAGGTGTAGCCATGTGAGATTTCTACTAAGGACTCAGTCCTGCTGGAGAGTTAGCACAGCTAAGATTCTTAGAACATGTCTAAACTACTTCCAGGAGACTTATAAATATGCTTGACAGAGACACAAGAACACTAAAGGATGTAAGGGAAGTACTGTGCTTTGCAAATGACCTCTCAAGGTTTCTTTTGGTCAGCCCTAATGTTCTGTGAGTAACTGCTGGGTGAGTAGAAGCCAAATCTCTTGAAACCTAAGTTCCTTTCAAGAAAGTATAAAATATCTAGCAAGTTTTGGTCATGTGACACTTTCACTTAAAAAGTGAAAAATGCTGAGAAGTTATCTACTTCCTTTTTAATTTGACCAAAATTTCTTTACTTGATTGTCCATATTGATATGACTGACTTGCTTGATTATTGATACACTCCAGCATGGAGAGTCCATACTTGTTTATATTTCTGTCTGATCAATTTGATTTTTCTTAGTTCTTTTTGTTTAAAATCTTAATATAATTTTTTTTTTGTCTTTTTAGGGCAACACCTGCAACATATGGAAATTCCCAGGCTAGGGGGCAAATCTGAGCTGTAGCTGCCAGCCTACACCACAGCCATAGCAACACAAGAGCTCAGCAGTGTCTGCAACCTACACTGCAGCTCATGGCAATGCCAGATCCTTAACCCACTGAGCTGGGCCAGAGATTGAACCCGCATCCTCATGGATACTAGTCAGGTTCACTACTGCTGAGCCACAATGGGAACTCCAAAATCTTAATATGTAATTGATTGCAAAAGATTTTTTCCTCCATGAATCTGCTATTATGGATTTCTTACCTCATTTTTTTGGTCTCATTTCTCACTTTCTCTTACATAGCCTGATAAATAAGTTATCGTAATTTCATGTATGCTAGATGGTTAGTATCAAACATGCTTGTAGTAGGGCTCTTGACTAAGCACCATAATTTTCTTTTTCTTTTTTTTTTTTTTTTTTAATCTTTTTTGCTATTTCTTTGGGCCACTCCCTCGGCATATGGAGGTTCCCAGGCTAGGGGTCCAATCGGAGCTATAGCCACTGGCCTATGCCAGAGCCACAGCAACTCGGGATCCGAGCCGCGTCTGCAACCTACACCACAGCTCACGGCAATGCCGGATCGTTAACCCACTGAGCGAGGGCAGGGACCGAACCCGCAACCTCATGGTTCCTAGTCGGATTCGTTAACCACTGCGCCACGACGGGAACTCCTCTTTTTCTGTTTTTAAAAAAAATTTTTAATTTATTTTTTATTTGGCTATGCCCATGGCATGTAGAAGTCCTGGGGCTAGGGATTGAACCTGTGCCATAGCAGGGGCAATGCTGGATCCTTAACCCACTGTGCCACCAGGGAACTCCCATGATTTTCTTTCTTTCTTTCTTTCTTTCTTTCTTTCTTTCTTTCTTTCTTTCTTTCTTTCTTTCTTTCTTTCTTTCCTTCTTTCTTTCTTTCTTTCCTTCTTTCTCTCTCTCTGTCTTTCTTCCTTCCTTCCTTTCTTTCTTTCCTCTCTCTTTCTTTCTTTCTTGGCTGAACCTGTAGCATATGGAATTTCCCAGGCCAGGGATCAAATCTAAGCTGCAGCTGCAACCTATGCCATAGCTATGGCAATACTGGATCCTTAACCCACTACACTGGGCTGGGAATTGAACCTGTTCTGCCATAGAGACAACACCGGATCCTTAACCCTGCTGTGCCACAGCAGGAGCTCCCTATAATTTTCTTTTAAATTATTTCAAGTCCTCCTCATCCTCACTAAGTCTGAGTCTGGCAGCCTGGCAATCATGCCCACCTTCCATCTCTTTCAAAACCATAACTGCTCAGAAAGCAGATTGCTGTTGTGTGACTATATCTTTCATTTGTGAAGTTACCTCTCATCTGCTATTCAAAGTCAGAAGAAAGCATTTACTTTTGCAGGGAAGACTTTCTTTGGAAAATTCCATATTCATCCCTGCTTACCTAAGATTCTAGTTTTCAATATAGAGACCTGCAGACAAAAGGCCAGAGAATTAAAATATCAGGACCTCTTTGGCTGTATGAGATAGAAGATAGCTGTGACTTTTTCATAAAATTCACTGGTCTTACCTTTAAATGACTGCTTTTAGGTAGCATCACACAGATTGCTATCTCAGAAGAGAGCATGGAAGAGGCTGGGCTGGAATGGAACTCTGCTCTCACTGCTGCTGTCACCATGGCCACAGAGGAAGGCGTGAAGAAAGACTCGGAGGAAATTTCAGGTACTTTCTGTGGGGCTCAGATATCTTGCAGGGTTTTGTGACTTTTATCATCATTATGATTGTGGACACAGAAGCCCTCTTCATTGCTTGTGCTGGTTTCTCTCTCTCTCTCTTTTTTTTTTTTTGGTCTTTTTGCCATTTTCTTGTGCTGCTCCCTCGACATATGGAGGTTCCCAGGCTAGGGGTCGAATTGGAGTTGTAGCCACTGGCCTGTGCCAGAGCCACAGCATTGCCAGATCCGAGCTGCATCTGCAACCTACACCACAGCTCACGGCAATACCGGATCCTTAACCCACTGAGCAAGGCCAGGGATCAAACCCGCAACCTCATGGTTCCTAGTCAGATTCGTTAACCACTGAGCCATGATGGGAACTCCTGTGCTGGTTTTTCTTATGCATATTAATACTAATTATAGCTGCAAATATTTTATTTTAATCCATACAATAGCCCTGCAAAGTCAGATTTTATGAAGAAATAAATGAGATTCAGAAAGGTTTAGCAACTTGTCTAAAACCAGTCACACAACTAGTAAGTGTCAGAGCAAATTGAATTTCAGCTATTTAACTCTGGAGTTCACGTCTTTTTTTTTTTTTTTTTTGGTCTTTTTGCTATTTCTTTGGGCCACTCCCACGACATATGGAGGTTCCCAGGCTAGGGGTCAAATCAGAGCTGTAGCCACTGGCCTACGCCAGAGCCACAGCAACGCAGGATCCGAGCCGTGTCTGCAACCTACACCACAGCTCACGGCAACGCCGGATCGTTAACCCACTGAGCAAGGGCAGGGACCGAACCCACAACCTCATGGTTCCTAGTCGGATTCGTTAGCCACTGCGCCACGACGGGAACTCCTTTTTTTTCTTTTTTAAGTTTCATTAAAGTATAATTGTGGAGTCCATGTTTTTTATCCTGTCATACTGACTCCAACTTTGGCACATTTCTTAGAAAACCAAGCTGCAAGATGTTAGAAGAAAAACTTAGGTAGCAGGTGTTGTAGAGGATGGTGATTAGTAATGATTAACCTAGAGGGGAGAGGAGAAACTTCACATCATCCTCCATTCATTAATTCACTTAAATATTTATTGCTGCCTTTTTTTAGCTGACACTGTTGCTCAATCTAGATAGATGAAAAGACATAGCCTCTATCCTCAGGGAGCTTATAACCCCACCTACTCAACTGTTTTATTTTGCTTTTTAAGTATATGACCCGAGGTAATATATCTTTAATTTCATTTCATTTCTTTATTATTTAACTTTTATTTTTATAGCCATACCTACAGCATATGGAAGTTCCTGGGCCAGCGGTTGAATCTGAGCTGCCCCTGAAGCCTACTCCACAGCCGTGTTAACACTCGATCTGAGCCATGTCTGTGAGACCTATGACACAGCTTACAAGTAACGCCAGGTCCTTAACTCAATGAGCCCCAATAGGAAATCCTATTTTATTTTTTATTAGTTTTTGGCTACACCCCCAGTATGTAGAAGTTACCAGGCCATGATTGAATCTGGACCATAGCAGCAACCTCAACCGCTTCAGTGACAATGCCAGATCCTTAATCCACTGTGTCACAAGGGAACTCCTATTTAATTTTTCTTTTCTTTCTTTTTTTTTTTAGGGCTGCACCTGCAGCATATGAAAATTCCTGGGCTAGGGATCTAATTGGAGCTGTAGCTGCCAGCCTACGCCATAACACAGCTGCCGAGATATGCCACAAACACAGCAATGCCAGATCCAAGCCAAATCTGTAACCTACGCTGGATCATCTAATCCACTGAGCAAGGCCAGGGTTGAACCCATATCCTCAGTGTATACTAGTCAGGTTTTTTTGGGGTTTTTTTTTTTTTGGCTTTTTTAGGGCCTCACCTGTGGCATATGAAAGTTCCCTGGCTAGCGGTCAAATCGGAGCTGTAGCTGCTGGCCTATACCACAGCTCACAGCAACACTAGATCCTTAACCCACTGAGTGAGGCCAGGGATTGAACCCACATCTTCATGGATACTAGTCGGATTCATTTCCACTGTGCCACAATAGGAACTCCAATGGGAACTCTTTAGTTGGGTTCTTAACCTGCTGAGCACAATGCAACTCCCCTATTTAGCTTTTAACATTATATATTATTTAATTTTAAATTGAGCTATTTAAATAAATAATATTTTAGTATTTATTTAATATTTTTATTGATGAAGATAGGGTTTCCTGTAGCCAGAGCCATCACAAGTTGACGCAGTTGTCACAAGTCCCTATTTTGCTGAAGAGTCCACATAATTAGGTGCCAACTCAGGAAGGCAGCTAATGTTCCAAAAGCGTCTTTTCTTTTCCCAGAAATAACCCAAGAAGAAATCATTTCAAATTGAAATAATTTTGAATTTAACGTTGTAACGATATGCCTAAGTATATGTAGCAGCCCTTGTTTACCCTCTGTCTTATCCCTCTTTTTTCAGAGGACACTTTGATGTTCTGGAAAGGAATTGCTGACATAGGACTGATGGAAGAGGTTGTCTGCAACATACAGAAGGAAATAGAGGAGCTACTCAGGGGAGTTCAGCAGCGGCTTATCCAGGCTCCCTTCCAGGTCACAGGTAAACACACTAATCCTAAAAACAGCGGTCATTTATTAAACACTAGTAACTATAGGCAGATCCTGTTAACTTCATGGAACACTGAGGTATAGGTATTATTATCCTCAGTTTACAGATTAGGAAACTAAGGCTCACAAAATTTACTATCCAAAGTTCATAACTAGGGTTTTTTGTTTGTTTGAATTGTGATATATCATTTTTTTAAATTTAGGTATAGTTGACTTAACAATACTGTGTTAGTTTTAGGTGTGCAGCAAAGTGTTTCAGTCACATTTTTTTTTCAGATTATTTTCCATCATAGATTATTACAAGATATTGAATATAGTTCCCTGTGCCATATAGTAAATTCTTGTTGCTTATGTATTTTACATATAGTAGTTTATTATTTTTTTAATTTATTTATTTTTTATTTTTGTCTTTTTGTCTTTTTAGGGCTGCACCCGTGGCATGTGGTGGTTCCCAGGCTAGGGGTCTGATTTGAGCTTTTGCTGCAGGCCTATGCCAGAGCCACGGCAATGCCAGATCCCAGCCACGTCTGCGACCTACACCACAGCTCAAGGCAACGCCAGATTCCCAACCTGCTGAGCGAGGCCAGGGATCCAAGCCACAACCTCAAGGTTCCTAGTTGGTGGAGTTCCCGTCATGGCTCAGTGGTTAACAAATCTGACTAGGAACCATGAGGTTGCGGGTTTGATCCCTGGCCTCGCTCAGTGGGTTAAGGATCCAGCGTTGCCGTGAGCTGTGGTGTAGGTCACAGATTCGACTTGGATCACGAGTTGCTGTGACTGTTGCGTAGGCCGGGGGCTACAGCTCTGATTAGACCCCTAGCCTGGGAACCTCCATATGCCTCGGGGCGGCCTTAGAAAAGACAAAAGAAAAAAAAAGATGAATCCTAGTTGGATTCATCTCCACTGTGCCATGACAGGAACTCCTACATATAGTAGTTTGTATCAGTTAATTCCATACTCCTAATTATCCCTTCCCCACCATCACCTTTGGTACCATAAGTTTATTTTCTACGTCTGTGAATCTGTTTCTGTTTTATATATAGATTTATTTGTATTATTTTTTAGATTCCACATGTAAGTGATATTAAATAATACTTACCTTTGTCTGACTTGTTTCACTTAGTATAATATTCTCTAAGTCCATCCATGTTTCTGCAAATGGCAATATTTCATTCTTTTTTATGGCTAATATTCCATTGTATATATTTATCACACCTTCTCTATCCTTTTCTGCTGATGAACACTTAATTGCTTCCATATCTTGGCTGTTGTAAATTATGCTACAGTGAACATTGGACTGCTTATATCTTTTCAAATTAGGGTTTTCATTTTTTCCAGATATATCCAGGAATGGGGTTTCTATATCATACATGATAGTTCTATTTTTAACATAACTAGGTTTTTTTTGTTTGTTTGTTTTTTGTCTTTTTAGGGCTGCTCCCGCAGCATATGGAGATTCCCAGGCTAGGGGTTTAATTGGAGCTGTAGCCACTGGCCTTCTCCAGAGCCACAGCAACGCAGGATCTGAGCTGCGTCTGCAACCTACATCACAGCTTACGGCAACACCGGATCCTTAACCCACTGAACAAGGCCAGGGATCGAACCTGCAACCTTATGGTTCCTAGTCGGATTCATTAACCACTGAGCCACAACGGGAACTCCCATAACTAGGTTTTGAACTCAGGTCTGTCATTGCTTTTTTCCAGTAGTAATTTTTGCCTTTGTAAATGGTGCCAGAAAGCAATCTCTCTCAATATAGATATAGATACAAATAGATGTTTATAAAGAGTCTGAAAGTTGGAGAAATCCACCTGGTTTTACACAGTTTCATATTCTGTTAGTTTAAGGCTTCTAGAACTATTGTGTGCACTTATAGCACACAGTAGTTCTGAATTCTTACAGGATGCTTGTTCTTCTGCACAATGAAAAAGGATGTTCTAATTATCTGATACAAAAAGGGTCATGATGAGTTCTCATAAACTTATGTGTTTAGTGAGTCCTTACTTGGATTTAAGTCTGTGGGGTTTTTTAGGCTGCACCCTTAACCTGCTGCATCACAAGGGAACTTCCTTACTTAGATTTGTTAGTTACGCCTTTTAAAAAATTTTTTTATTAAAGTATAGTTAATTTACAATGTTGTGCAATGTTAGTTACATCTTATTACCTGTTTTTAATTCATACCATATGTAAATACACTTAAACCTTATAGCAAAATATCTTTTTACATGCTTGGAGGGGTTTCTTTTTGTTTTCTGTTTTTTTGCTTTTTAGAGCTGCACCTGTGGCATATGGAGTTTCCCAGACTAGGGGTCGAATTGGAGCTACAGCCGTTGGCCTACACCATAGCCATGGCAATTTGGGATCCGAGCTGCATCTTCGACCTACACCACAGCTCATGGCAATGCTGGATCCTTAACCTACTGAGCAAGGCCAGGGATCAAACCCAAAACCTCGTGGTTACAAGTCAGAATCGTTTCCACTGAGCCACAACGGGAACTCCGACTTTTTTTTTTTTTGTCTTTTGTTGTTGCTATTTCTTGGGCCGCTCCCGAGGCATATGGAGGTTCCCAGGCTAGGGGTCGAATCGGACCTGTAGCCACCGGCCTACGCCAGAGCCACAGCAACGCGGGATCCGAGCCGCATCTGCAACCTACACCACAGCTCACGGCAACGCCGGATCGTTAACCCACTGAGCAAGGGCAGGGACCAAACCCGCAACCTCATGGTTCCTAGTCGGATTCGTTAACCACTGCGCCACGACGGGAACTCCCGACTTATTTTTATTTTAATTTTGTTTATTTATTAATTTTGGCCTCCCTGTAGCATATGGAGTTCTTGGGCCAGGGATCAGATCCAAGCTGCAGTTGTGACCTACACCAGATCCTTTAACCCACTGCGTTGGGCCTAGAGAGGACTATTTTAGACAGGGTGTCAAGGAAGCCCTCTCTAAGGAGATGGCATTTGAGAAGAGACCTGAACTGAAGGAGCTAGCCATGTGACAAGCTGGAAGAAGGAACATTCCAGTTAGAGGGAAAGAAGATTTTGAGGTGGCAATGAGCCTGGTGGGTTAAAATGATTACAGAAGCGCTGATGTGGCTGCAGTGGAGTAGAATGGAGAGAATGATAGGTGATGAGGTTGGGAAGGAACAGAGGGGACAGTTTAGAGAAGCTTTGGTCAGAACTTTGAGGGTTTTTTTTTTTTTTTTTTGTCTTTTTGCTATTTCTTTGGGCCGCTCCCTCGGCATATGGAGGTTCCCAGGCTAGGGGTCGAATCGGACCTGTAGCCACCGGCCTACGCCAGAGCCACAGCAACGCGGGATCTGAGCCGCGTCTGCAACCTACACCACAGCTCACGGCAACGCCGAATCATTAACCCACTGAGCAAGGGCAGGGACCGAACCCGCAACCTCATGATTCCTAGTCGGATTCGTTAACCACTGCGCCACGACGGGAACTCCCGACTTATTTTTATTTTAATTTTGTTTATTTATTAATTTTGGCCTCCCTGTAGCATATGGAGTTCTTGGGCCAGGGATCAGATCCAAGCTGCAGTTGTGACCTACACCAGATCCTTTAACCCACTGCGTTGGGCCTAGAGAGGACTATTTTAGACAGGGTGTCAAGGAAGCCCTCTCTAAGGAGATGGCATTTGAGAAGAGACCTGAACTGAAGGAGCTAGCCATGTGACAAGCTGGAAGAAGGAACATTCCAGTTAGAGGGAAAGAAGATTTTGAGGTGGCAATGAGCCTGGTGGGTTAAAATGATTACAGAAGCGCTGATGTGGCTGCAGTGGAGTAGAATGGAGAGAATGATAGGTGATGAGGTTGGGAAGGAACAGAGGGGACAGTTTAGAGAAGCTTTGGTCAGAACTTTGAGGGTTTTTTGTTTTTTTTTTGTCTTTTTGCTATTTCTTTGGGCCGCTCCCTCGGCATATGGAGGTTCCCAGGCTAGGGGTCGAATCGGACCTGTAGCCACCGGCCTACGCCAGAGCCACAGCAACGCGGGATCTGAGCCGCGTCTGCAACCTACACCACAGCTCACGGCAACGCCGAATCATTAACCCACTGAGCAAGGGCAGGGACCGAACCCGCAACCTCATGATTCCTAGTCGGATTCGTTAACCACTGCGCCACGACGGGAACTCCAGAACTTTGAGTTTTAAGATGGTGGTAAGCCATCATAGTGATTTTGAGGAAAGTGAAGTGATCAGATTTGTTTATAATTTTATTTTTTTAATTTTTATTTTATTTTTAAATTTTTATTTATTTATTTATATTTTTTGTCTTTTTGCCTTTTATAGGTCCACTCCCACGGCATATGGAGGTTTCCAGGGTAGGGGTCCAATCGGAGCTGTAGCCGCTGGCCTATGCCACAGTGATAGCAATGCCAGATCCGAGACACATGTTCGACCTACACCGCAGCTCACGGCAATACCAGATCCTTAACCCACTAAGCAAGGCCAGGGATGGAACCTGCAACCTCATCATTCCTAGTTGGATTCCTTGACTGCTGAGCCATGATGGGAACTCCCAGATTTATTTATAATTTTATTTATAATTTTAAAAGATCACTGTGGGAGTTCCCATTGTGGCTCAGTGGGTTAAGAACCCGACTAGTACCCATGAGGATGTGGGTTTGATCCCTGGCCTCCTTTGGTGAGTTTACAATCCTGTATTGCCACAAGCTGCAGCATAGCTCATAGATGCTGCTCGGATCCAGAGTGGCTGTGGTATAGGCTGGCAGCTGCAGCTCCAATTCAATCCCTAGCTTAGGAACTTCCATATGTCTCAGGTGTAGCCCTAACAAAAAAGACAACAACAACAAAAAGATCACTTTGGTTGCTGTGGGGAGAATAGATTATATGGGGCAAGAGTAGAAACAAGAAGACCATTTAGGCAGTTCCTTGGTGGCCTTGCAGTTTAAGGATCCAGTGTTGTCACTGCCGTGGTCTGGGTTCAATCCCTGGCCTGGGCACTTCTACATGCCATGGACAAAAAAAAGAAGACCGGTTGGGAGGCTTGAAGGAATTAGTCCAGGCAAGAGATGATGGTAGTGTGGATTAGAATGGGTAGTGGTAGACCTAGGAAGAGGTGATCATGTTGGGGATATATTTTCAATGTGGAATGGACAAGTCTTGTTGAAGAATTGGATGTAGGGTGAAAAGAAGGAAATCCAGCATAACTCATATGTTTTTGGTCTGACCTTTGAGTGGTCATACCATTTCCTGAGATGAAGACCACTGGAAGAGGAAATCAGAATTGATTTTTGACTTATTAAGATGCTTATGAGGCCTTCACTCAGCGCAACAGAAGTATGAATCTGTAATGCAAGAAGGAGGTCAGGGCTGGAGGTGTGCATGTGGGAGTTCTTAGCATGTCCATGATACATAAAACCATGGAACTGGAGTTCCTGCTGTGACTCAGAGAGTTAAGAACCCCACATATTGTCCATGAGAATGTGGGTTTAGTCATTGGCCTTGCTCAGTGGGTTAAGGATCCAGCGTTGCCTTGAGCTGTTGTATAGGTCACAGACCTGGCTCGGATCCTACATTGCTGTGGCTGTGGCTTAGGCCGGAAGCTGTAACTCCGATTAGACCCCTAGCATAGGAACCTCCATATGCCTTGGGTGTGGCCCTAAAAAGCAAAAAAAAAAAAAAGAAAAAAAAATTTGTGTAAAAATTTTTGTTTTGGAAAACAAAGATAATACTATTAATAATAATATTCCCCGTCAGTTCCCATGTTTGGTACTTAAAATATGGTATTTCTAATCTTTATATCTGTTTTACGGAATAAGTATTATTAGTCCCAGCTGTTTCAAATGAGAAAAACAGGGGTGAAATGATTTACCCCAGCTCACACAGATAGGAAACATCAAAACTGAGCTTCGAGGAGTTCCCTTCGTGGCACAGCAGAAACAAATCCCACTAGTATCCTTTAGGTTGTGAGTTCAATCCCTGGCCTTGCTCAGTGAGTAGGGGATTCGGCGTTGCCATGAGCTGTGATGTAGGTCACAGACACAGCTCGGATCCTGCATTGATATGGCTGTGGTGTAGGCTCGCAGCTGTAGCTCCGATTGGACCCGTGGCCTGGGAACTTCCATATGCCATGGGTTCGGCCCTAAAAAGCAAAAACAAAAAACAAAAAAAACCTGAGGTTCAAACTAGTACATGATCATGTTTCCTAAACCAAGTCAGAACCTATAACCAGATGCAAGATTTTTTCCTTTAAAACAATTTTTAGGAGTTCCCGTCATGGCGCAGTGGTTAACGAATCCGACTGGGAACCATGAGGTTGCAGATTTGATCCCTGCCCTTGCTCAGTGGGTTAATGATCCAGCGTTGCCATGAGCTGTGGTGTAGGTCGCAGATGTGGCTCGGATCCCGCGTTGCTGTGGCTCTGGTGTAGGCTGGCAGCTACAGCTCCAATTGGACCCCTAGCCTGGGAACCTCCAAGTACCACAGGAGTGGCCCAAGAAATGGCAAAAATACCAAAAAAAAAAATTTTTTTTTTAAATTTTATATTGGAGTATACTTTTACAGTTTATGTTAGTTTGAGGTGTACCATAAACTGATTCAGGTATACATATACATATACCTTTTCTTTTTCAGATTCTTTTCCACATAGGTTGTTATAGAACACTAAGCAGAGTTCCCTATGCTATACAGTAGGTCCTTGGTGATTATATGTAGTACTTTGTATATGTTAATCCCAAACTCCTAATTTTTTCCCCCACATTTTTCTTTTGTTTCTTTTAGTTCCTCCTCACACACACCCCCACAGCATATGGAGTTCCCCGGCCACAGATGAAATCTGAGCCACAGTTGCAACCCAAGCCCCAGCCATGGCAATACCAGATCCCCAACCCACTGTTCTGGGCTGAAGATCAAACTTGCATTCCAGCACTCCCAGGACACCATTGTGCCACAGTGGGAACTCCTTTTGTGTTTATTTATGTGGAAAGATATCTAAAGACGTAACAATTAAATAAAAATAAGTTACATATGGAGTTCCCATCCTGGTGCAGTGGAAACGAATCCAACTGGGAACCATGAGGTTGCGGGTTTGATCCCTGGCCTCGGCCAGTTGGTTAAGGATATGGTTTTGCCATGAGCTGTGGTGTAGGTCAAAGACGCGCCTCGGATCCTGCATTGCTGGGCTATGGTGTAGGCCCGTAGCTACAGCACTGATTAGACCCCTAGCCTGGGAACCTCCATGTGCTGTGGGTCCGGCCCTCAAAAGACAAAAAAAAAGTTACATATGTGATGAATCTTAAAATTTTTTGAAAATTCAATTAGTGTCTAATTTCTGGATTTTTAAATATATATAAACGGCACAATAGAAAGTTGGTGGAACATTTCTGTTTTAACTTGACAGACTTGTCTTTTGTTTTAAATAGATGCTGCTGTTCTCAACAATGTAGCACATACATTTGGCCTAATGGACACGGTCAAGAAGGTTTTAGACAACAGAAGGAACCAAGTAGAGCAGGGAGAAGAGCAGTTTCTCTATACTCTGACAGGTATGTGTAACTTCTCTCTGGCCTTAGGTAATATTATACTAACATCCTTGAGACTTGGCATTTCCTTTTCTTTTTCTTTTCTTTTTTGTAGGGCCATACCCACGGCATATGGAAGTTCCCAGACTAGGAGTCATATTGGATCTGTAGCTGCCAGCCTACACTACAGCCACAGCAACGCAGGATTCAAGCTACGTTCCTGGATAAGCACATGGATAATTTTTCTTTCTGGCCACACCCATGGCATGCAGAAGTTCCAGGTCTAAGGGTGGAACCTGTGCTATAGCTGTAACCAGAGCCACAGTGGTGACAAAACCAGATCCTTAACCCACTGAGCCACAGGGGAACTCCACACAAGGATAATTTAACTGTTTTTTTTGTCTTCTTTTTTTCTCTTTTTTCTAGGGCCACACCGGCAGCATATGGAGGTTCCCAGGCTAGGGGTCTAGACACAGCTGTAGCCACTGGCCTACGCCAGAGCCACATCTGCTACCTATACCACAGCTGATGGCAACACCGGATCCTTAACCCACAAGTGAGGCCCAGGATCAAACCCTCAACCTCATGGTTCCTAGTCGGATTCGTTAACCACTGAGCCATGACTGGAACTCCAACTCTTTATTTATTTATTTGTTTATTTAAAATTTGTCCTTGATTTGTAGCAGTTTGATGTGGGATCTCAGTTCCCAGACCAGGGATTGACCTGGGCCTGTAGTAGTGAAACTGCTTTGTCATAACCACTAGACCACCAGGGAACTGCCTAATTTAACTCTTTTTTTTTTTTTTGTCTTTTTGCTATTTCTTTGGGCCGCTCCCTCGGCATATGGAGGTTCCCAGGCTAGGGGTCGAATCGGACCTGTAGCCACCGGCCTACGCCAGAGCCACAGCAACGCAGGATCCGAGCCGCGTCTGTGACCTACACCACAGCTCACGGCAATGCCGGATCCTTAACCCACTGAGCAAGGGCAGGGACCGAACCCGCAACCTCATGGTTCCTAGTTGGATTTGTTAACCACTGCGCCACGATGGGAACTCCTAATTTAACTCTTTTTAATAAGTGCTAACTTTGTGCAGGTCTCCAAGCTAGGTTTTGTTTGTTTGTTTGTTTAGGGCCGCACCCACAGCACATGGAAGTTCCCAGGCTAGGGGTCAAATTGGATCTGCAACTGCCGGCTTACACCATAGCTCATGGCAACACCAGATCCTTAACCCACTGAGCAAGGCCAGGGATCAAACCCACAATCTCATGGTTCCTAGTCAGATTCGTTAACCACTGAGCCATGACGGGAACTCCTAAACTTATTTTTATATCCAGTTTGTATTTTATTTTTATTTTTTATTTTTTTATTTTTTGTCTTTTGTCTTTTTTGTTGTTGTTGTTGTTGTTGCTATTTCTTGGGCCGCTCCCGCGGCATATGGAGGTTCCCAGGCTAGGGGTCCAATCGGAGCTGTAGCCACTGGCCTACGCCAGAGCCACCGCAACGCAGGATCCGAGCCGCGTCTGCAACCTACACCACAGCTCACGGCAACGCCGGATCGTTAACCCACTGAGCAAGGGCAGGGACCGAACCCGCAACCTCATGGTTCCTAGTCAGATTCGTTAACCACTACACCACGGGAACTCCCAGTTTGTATTTTAAATTCAGCTTACCAAGTATTCTTATGGATGCCCTTTTACTTTTCTTTTTTTTTGGTCTTTTTAGGGCTGCACCCACGGCATATGGATGTTCCTAAGCTACGGGTCGAATTGAAGCTGTAGCTGCTGGCCTACACCACAGCTACAGCAACGTGGGATCCTACCCACGTCTATGACCTACACCACAGCTCATGGCAATGCTGGATTGTTAACCCACTGATCAAGACCAGGGATGGAATCTTCATCCTCGTGGATACTACTCAGATTTGATTCTGCTGAGCCACGACCAGAGCTTCAGGGATGCCCTTTATAATTTGATCCTTCTAGGCACATAATAGACTGTTATCCATATTTTACAGATAAACCAGTAGAGGCACAGAGAGGGTAAATGATTTGCCTGGTTCCCCATTATTCCTTGACAGTGAAGCCCAGAATAAAACCCTGACTTCTTTTTTTTTTAGTCTTTTGTCTTTTCAGAGCTGCACCCTCGGCATGTGGAAGTTACCAGGCTAGGGGTTGAATCAGAGCCGTAGCCACTGGCCCATGCCACAGCCACAGCAACACGGGATCCAAGCTGAGTCTGCGACCTACACCACAGCTCACAGTAACACCAGGTCCTTAACTCACTGAGCAAGACCAGGGATGTAACCTGCATCCTCATGGATGCTAGTCAGATTTGTTTCCGATGAGCCATGATGGGAACTCCAAAATCCTGACTTTTTATTCACAGTTTAGTGCTATCTTCCACCTTGAAACTTTATACCATCCGAAAGATAGTTTTTGTTAGAAATGTAGGCTTCTGGTTCCTTGCCATATTATTTTAGCTATAACCATAGTACAGATAAAGTTGGTTTTCTGCTTTTTTCACTATGATATAATATTTTTCCAAGTTGCTACACAATACTTTCTTTACCTAGACATTCTTCCAGGGTTGAATTTAAATTTTCAAATTTTTCTTCAGTAGCTTATTTTGTTGCAGTGATCTTGTATGAATATAATTTTCTTATGTCCTTTTTTTCCTCCTTTTTTTTCTTTTTTTTTTGGCCATGTCCACAGCATGTGGAAGTTCTGAGGCCGGAAACTGAACCTGTGCCACAGCAGCAATCTGAGCTGCTGTAGTGACAACACCAGATGCCTTAACCCACTGTGCCGCAAGGGAACTCCCTTATGTTTTTTAAACTACCTCATAGGACTAAGCTTGAGGTTAAATGGTGTTGATAATTTGTTTATGGATTTTTGTGATCTATATCAAATTTCCGAGAGGATCCTACCAATTTATGTCACAAGTTTGAGCTCTCTAGCAATGGGTGTTATTTTTTATAATACACCCTGATTTAACTTTTAAAAAATTACATATTTAATTGGTATATTGTTTAGGTTCACATTTCTTTAATTACTACATTTCTTTAATTTCTACCAAAGATGGAAAAAATAGTATTTGAACCTGCAAAGTCATGGTTCCTAGTCAGATTCGTTAACTACTGCACCAGGATGGGAACTCCTTAACTTTAAAAGGCAGTTTTTTTTTGTCTTTTGTCTTTTGTCTTTTTTGTTGTTGTTGTTGTTGTTGCTATTTCTTGGGCTGCTCCCGCGGCATATGGAGGTTCCCAGGCCAGGGGTTGAATCGGAGCTGTAGCCACCGGCCTATGCCAGAGCCACAGCAACTCGGGATCCGAGCCGCGTCTGCAACCCACACCACAGCTCAAGGCAACGCAAGATCGTTAACCCACTGAGCAAGGGCAGGGACCGAACCCGCAACCTCATGGTTCCTAGTCGGATTCGTTAACCACTGCACCACGACGGGAACTCCTAAAAGGCAGTTTTTAAAAAATTTTTGAAATTGTTTTTTATCCCTACCTACTCCTTTTTTTCCAAGCAAGGAGTAGACTTGCTCTTGGTGTTCCATAGGGAGAAAAGTGCTTTACAGGTGTAACCACTTATTTATTGGATGTTTATCAGTCATTAAGCAATTGAGAAGTTCTGTTGTAGAACCAGACTCAGCAGCAGCAGTCATCAAGATTGCTTTGGACTCTTGGGAGAGTGATAGTGATAGGTGTATTGGGTGCAGAAGCAAATAAGTCGGCCATCAGAAGACATTCGTTTTGGCCTATGTTTTGTAACCTCAAGTAAGTCACTTTACCTCTCTGGATCTCTGTTAAAATGAATGTGTTAGAAATGTAAGACTTGCTTCATGTCTATAATTCTTATGGACTTCCTCTGTAACTTTCCTTAGACTTCCATGGGGGCTAATGGTAGGCTAAAGCCATCTGGGTGACCAGCAAGTGATTCTACCTTGCAGAACAGTTTGGGAATCACTGTTTTTCAGAGTGGCCATTGTAGATCCATGGCAATTGCAAAGGAATTGGTGCAGGTATTATTTTCATATGTGGACCCAGGCACGGCATACGTTGGTTTGCATTTTGGTGACAGGTCACAAAATGCCACAGGAACTCCTAGAGTTGAGATATAGTAGGATCATAGCGTGAAAGGATTCTGAATTGTTGCCCTCCCTATAATCACATGATGAAATATAATTATTGGAAGGATTTTAAAGATCATCCAGTCTAAGGAGTTCCTTTTGCGGCTCAGCAACTAGTATCCATGAGGATGCAGGTTCGATCCCTGCCCTTGCTCAGTGGGTTAAGGATCTGGCATTGCTGTGAGCTGTTGTACAGCCTGCAGATGCAGCTTGGATCCCACGTTGCTGTGGCTTTGGCTGTGCCCAGCAGTTGCAGCTCCGATTTGACCCCTGCCTTGGGAACTTCCATATGCTGCAGGTGCAGTCCTAAAAAGAAAAAAAAAAAAATCATCCAGTCTAGTTTCTTCTTGAATACAATGAAGTTACTTGCCTGAGGCTACATAGTAGCAAAACCAGGTCAACACCCCAGATCTCCTCACTCCCAATTTAGTGTTCCCAAGTTTATACTTCTCTCTACACAGAGTCTGTCTTTTTTTCCATAGACTTGGAACGCCAGTTGGAAGAGCAGAAGAAGCAAGCTCAGGATCACAGGCTGAAATCCCAGACAGTTCAAAATGTGGTACTGATGCCTGTGAGCACTCCTAAGCCTCCAAAAAGGCCCCGGCTCCAGCGGCCAGCCTCCACCACCGTCCTGAGCCCTTCTCCTCCTGTGCAGCAGCCTCAATTCACAGTCATCTCACCCATTACCATTACCCCAGTGGGTCAGTCATTTTCCATGAGCAATATTCCAGTGGCCACCCTCAGCCAGGGCTCTAGTCCTGTGACTGTCCACACACTGCCTTCTGGTCCTCAGCTCTTCCGTTATGCCACAGTGGTCTCCTCTGCCAAGAGCAGCTCACCAGACACAGTGACCATCCACCCTTCATCTAGCTTGGCACTGCTGAGCTCCACCGCCATGCAGGATGGGAGTACCCTGGGCAACATGACCACCATGGTGAGCCCTGTGGAGCTGGTGGCCATGGAGTCAGGCCTGACGTCGGCAATCCAGGCTGTTGAAAGCACCTCAGAGGATGGGCAGACCATCATTGAGATTGATCCAGCCCCAGACCCAGAGGCTGAGGACACTGAGGGCAAAGCAGTCATTTTGGAGACAGAGTTGAGGACTGAGGAGAAAGTTGTGGCTGAGATGGAAGAACACCAGCATCAAGTCCACAATGTGGAGATTGTGGTCTTAGAGGATTAACTGGGGATTTTGGGGCCAGGAGATATTTTGGTTTGGAATTTTAATTATTTGTTTATTTTTATCATTGTCCCACTCATTTCCACGTAGGATCCTTTTTTAAAAAACAAAATCTTGTTGTTTAACTAAACATGTTGGGTCCCTTCCACCTCCTCATCGAGAATGGACAAAAATAAGCTGCCCTTCTGGAAGTTGAGAGTAGGTCACTCAGTGTCCCAATCCTCTTATACCAAGAGAGTGATTTCTTTCAGGAGAGGCAGTAAGATAACTAGTAATCCCATCCAGAAAGCCTTCCCAGGCTAGTCTGTCTGTGTATGCATGTGGTTTTATTCTCATAAAGATGCATTAACCAAACTCTGGAATACAGATCTGACACTGAAAGGCAACCCACTTACATGTGGATGCAGAAGGATACTTTATTTTGTATCCTGGAAAGGGCCCTCAAAGGCCAAAGCAAAACTCTGAAACAAAAGTAAGTTGAATTCTGCTTGCTGGGGAAGGTAGCATACCAGCAGCAGCTTGAAAAGGGAATTACTTTGGCCAGGATGGGACAAGGAAATTATCTTATTTCCAGAAGTGTAACTCATGTCTCTTGAGAACTCTGAGGGTTACCACAATGGGGCCATTTTGAGGCAAGTCCAAAGATAAGCGGAAGGGTACATTGCCATGGAGCAAGTGGCATCAGGGCCCTGTGGCTTGGCAGAAATAGAAATCCAGAGATGTCACAGCTCTGCTTTTGGATTCAGGCTCACCTTGCCCCCAACTTTGTCAAAGCACTTAGCCTCCTAAACTAGGATCAGTCCATTCATTTGCAAACTGTGTAATGTGGTATAAACTGCTCTAGCTCTTGGACTGTGACTATCCTGGGGTGGGGCTCCAAGGCCATCATTTTTATTGCATGACTTCAGGAGCAGAGGAGTTCTTTATCCAGACCAGCTGCCCTTTTTGGTGGGGCCCTTTTTTGGCTTTGGAACTAAAATCAGCCACTCATTTGGTGCTTCCTCTTGTTCTTCCCTCCATCCCTCAATGGTTAATGGCATCTGTCTCCTGGATCCTATGCTCTTCAGCTTTTTGGCTGTTTCAGAGAATGGTGACAGTTGCCTGCCTGCCTTCATCCCCTTTTAGATTCATTTATATCATTTATACCACAGATGTTTCTGTGAGATATGAGCTCATTAAAAACCCTTAGGTTTGGCAGGGAAGACTCAACATCCCAGCCTATCCTGAGGTACCAAGTAGATGTCTCCTCCTGAGTGAGCTGGACTCCCTGGGAAAGAAGCGTTGTCTGAAACATTATATTATAGGAAATGTACCAGGAAAGTCAATAATAATGTCTTTAGGGGTGGGGTTACTTTATTTTCTTCCTCGTCTTCTTCTTCTTTTTTTTTTTTAATGTTTTTGTATATTTAGAGCTGGGCCCATTTTCTGTGCTGTGATTCCTTCTCTTTGACCATCTTCAGTGTTTGGGGCAAAAATGGACCCTGGTTTTTATTTCTTTGATTGCATTGTTTATTGCACTAGGAAAAATATAGAGAAACTACAAACAATTCAAAAGAGAAATAGGTCATAAAAAGAAAGCACACACCTTAGGAGTGGGAGGGTTGTTTTTTTTTTAATTAAAAACAAAACTTTGACCTGTAGTTTCCTTTTTTTTTTTTTTTTTTTTTAAAGAAAGGCACCCTCCTAAAGCCATGTTTCTTCCAACAAATGTTGGGAATGTGTTAAGCAAGTGAAAACTGCTTATAGCTAGAGGAGCCCTCTAACTTGGGAGGGTCAATTTTAAAAGCCTTAAGGGTGAGATTTCTGAACCCCATTTAGTTGTGGTTTTCAGCTTTAAAATTGTCTGGGGTTTTATTTTTCTTTTCAAAATATTTAATAGACATAGCAGTCAGCCTAGAACAAACCTTTGGCCCATTATATAGCTTTAGTGAGGGAAGTGGCTTTTATTTCTTGCTTCTTTAGGTTTTTGTTGGTACATAAGCAAAAACAAAATTTCTGCCTAGGGCTAAAAGTGCTACTTGAACCTAGAAAGGCACGTCATCCCTATTGTGGTTTTTAGGGACACTTATCTTTCCCAGAGACAAGAGGCTCAATTCAGGACAGAGGAGGAGCTCTGCAGAAAACCTACACACACTTGATCAGGTTCCTTCCTTTCTTCCATCAGAGATGTTAGTATTTTAAAGCAGTGTGAGCATCATGCTTCCAAAGTCAAGAGGTCGTCTCCTAAAGAAAGAGCCTGTTTACTTTCACTATCTGAATATTCCAGCTGGTGGAAATACATGAGCTTTGTTGTGTTCCTGGTCTTCCAATAGCCTGTCATTATTGTTAGCTGTTATGCACCCGTTGTTGAGTGTGGGTTCCCTTATAGCCCTAATCTAGATGATCTCAGACAGGGTGAGACACATGCAAGCCGCTGGTATGTGCACAAGCAGTTGCAATGAATCATTCCTCAGGCTGAGATGGCAGTGGCCATCTATCTTTCTGTTCATTCATTAAATAAACATTTATAAGTACCATCTATGTGCCAGGCTTTGTGCTAGGCACTGGCAGCATAGAGATGAAGACTCTGTCCATGCACTCAAGGAATTCATTCTCCAGAGGGTGTCTGGGGTTAGGAACTGTATTTCAATATAATCAATTTCCTTTGTAATCCTATGTATTTTATTTCATGAATTGAAAAACATCGTTCTGGAGTTCCCGTCGTGGCGCAGTGGTTAACGAATCCGACTAGGAACCATGAGGTTGCGGGTTCGGTCCCTGCCCTTGCTCAGTGGGTTAACGATCCGGCGTTGCCGTGAGCTGTGGTGTAGGTTGCAGACATGGCTCAGATCCCTCGTTGCTGTGGCTCTGGCGTAGGCCGGTGGCTACAGCTCCGATTCAACCCCTAGCCTGGGAATCTCCATATGCCACGGGATCGGCCCAAGAAATAACAACAACAAAAGACAAAAAAAAAAAAAGAAAAGAAAAACATCGTTCTGAGAATTGGTCCACAGGTTTCAGCAGACTACTAAAGGTACAAAAAGGTTAAGCCTTTCTCTAATGGGATACTGAGACAAATCATCATGTTGGGGTAAGTGCAATAATAGAGCTATTGGCTGGGAGAAGAGAGAACAAAGGATCAAGCACCAAACCCAGCTTGGAGGCAGAAGTCAAAATATGGGAGTACTTACTGGAGAATTGTACACTTAAGCTGACTCCAGAGAGACCATTTTTGGCTTTTTTTTTTTTTTTTTGGCACTCCATTTTCATATAGTTGGGAAAAAAAAAAATCTTTAGTCTCTTGTTGCATCTGCCTCCAGAACCAGTCAGAGTCATCAGCATGGGCAGTCTCTCCCAAGAGCACCCTACTGGAAAAAGCTGAGTCTTGCCTCAGCTTCTGTTTCTATCAGATGCATCCAGTGCAGGACTTGAGTTTAACTGGTCGAAGGTAAATGCCTCAAACCTTCCTGCCATGTGGTTTCCATAAAGGTCTCAGAGTCAACTGTTCAGCTGTCTCGAGCTGGCCTTGTCCCTGTCTAACCTCAGTCTTGTTCTCATCCTCTTTGCAATTTGTCATCCCTAAACAAAAAACAAAAAACATCTCCCCATCATTCCAAAGTTAAAAATAAAAAAAATTTTAAAAAGGGACAGTAGACTTGAATAGTCAAGATTTAAAACTACTTTATGTGAAGTTGCTTTGACTCTTCTGTCCATATTAGGGAAGGAGGATCAGAGTTAATCCATCTTGGAAATTAATATACAGTTCGCGTGTTCTGACAGAAACCTTCTAGTGGTGGCATTTTATCCCATTTCATGAAAGACATTAAAGATAAGTCTATGGTAGAAAATAATGGTAACATTTGATGATAAAGACAGTAAAATCGAGCCTGAAATATGGAACTACTAGTTCATTTAGTTGTAGCTGGCCCACCATTACCAAGGAGGGAGAAAGGACAAAAAGGCTGAATTCTCAAAATAGGCGTGAGGTTGTGTTTTACTTTGAACAATGGTCCCCAGACAAAAGGTCATAGCCAGCCTAGCCCCTGCGTTTTCAGACAACTTACCTAATACAATTGATCACAGATCCCTCACACCTTGGATACCTCCTCCCTGGGAAATTCCTGTGTTGTCTATAATATACTACAATAACAACCAAGGTGGTTGCACTAAACAAGGGATCCCAAAGCATCAATTCTGCTAGATTGGGACTCTGCCTGGAATTTCTCTTCTTAGATTGCCTTGAGTCATTTCTAGATTTCCTTTCCAATCCTGGAATGCCTTTCTTACTCTTGAGCTATGCAATTTGATTTCCTCTAGAAGGTTCTGTATTCCTTGAACATCCTTAACCATATTCCTACTTCTCTAGCCCTTGCTGTGGGGAACTAAATGTGACTTAGTTCCCAAATTCTGCCATGTTAGTAACTACCTTTCTGCTATGTCAGTACATCAATTCTTGGAACAATCATTTCTTCTCAAGGAACCCCCAAGACCCAAACCTCAGCATATATCCATAGACTGCAGTCTTCACTACCTAGAACAGCCTTCTTATCTCCATCCATTACCTGAATTGAAGCATTTCCGGGTTTGTGTGTGTTATGTGTGTGTGTGTTTGTTTTTGTTTTTGCCTTTTAGGACTGCACCTGTGGCATATGGAGGTTAGGCTAGGGGTCCAATTGGAGCTACAGCTACCAGCCTACACCACAGCCACAGCAACTCAGAATCCAAGCCGCATCTACAAACTACACCACAGCTCATGGCAACGCCAGATCGCTGACCCACTGAGCAAGGCCAGGGATTGAACTCATATCCTCATGGGTACTAGTCAAATTCCTTTCCTCTGTGCCATGATGGGAACTCCTAGAATACCCAGATTCTAAAACTTACCTTTTACACCCGGTTGATTCTCTACTTATATGGTCCATGACCAGGCTAAGACATGCCTGTTTCCTGGATGAATTATTTCAACCCAGTATGATTCCTACCACCTCTTCACAATTACCTGAAATTTCTGTTATATCTTATGAGCCTCTCAAGCTAAAGTAGGCCATGCTCTACTTTGAAATTGCCTCTGAGTTCCCCTCCTGCATCTATGGTTTCCATTTCTGTACCTTTACTGGTGGTTATGGCTTATGATATGGTATATATGGGTTGATTTTTCTAGTTTGAGAACAAGAGTGGATATTAGTATTGCATTACATATAAAGGTAAATTCAAAGCTGAGTAATGACTGAAGGAGAATATATGTTCCTCATTGGGTTTTGTAGGAGATTCTGTAAGGAAAGCACACACCAAGGTGAGGGGGTGGGTGAAGGTGTGGAGGGTGTTACCTGCATTTCAAAGTATAAGGGTTTTTTTTAAAACTTCTCTGCTGTTTTCTCTAAAGAAACCTATGTATTATAGAGCAAACTGGAAACCCACACAGCTCTGATTCAGCCTTAAGATTCAGCCCACATTTTTGTTTTATTTTGTTATAACTTATTGAAGTATAAATGCATACGGGAAAGTGCACAAATCACTGTACAATTTGATAAACTGAACACACCCATGAAATCTGCTTTCAGATCAAGAAAAAACAAACCAAAAAACCTACCAGCACCTCACCCTGCCAGGGTAACCCCTATCTGGCTCTCTATCACCATATCTTAAGTTCTACCTATTTTCAAACTCTTTTGGGACTGTTTTTTTTCTCTCAACATTATGCTGTGAGATTTGCCCATAATGTGGTGAGACTTCTAGTTGATTGCTTCGCATTGCTGTGGAGACTAATGGTGCTTAAGCCGATCCATTCTAATGATGGGCACTTGAGTAGCTTCCAGTTTGAGGCTATTATAAATAATGTCTCAAACATTCTTATTTTTTAAATTTACTTTTTGGTTGCAACTGCAACATGTGAAGTTCTTGGGCCAGGGATCAAACCTGCATCACAGCAGCAACCTGAGCTGCTGCAGGGAACTCCTGCTGAACATTCTTGTACATGTCTTTTGATGAGCATATATATGCATTTATGCCTACACGGAGCTTCGAACATTTGGATAGTTCACAAGAAAAATTCAAGATACAGTTTTTCTTAAACAAAAAACAAAACCCACATACAGGAGTTCCCGTCGTGGCGCAGTGGTTAACGAACCCGACTAGGAACCATGAGGTTGCGGGTTCGGTCCCTGCCCTTGCTCAGTGGGTTAATGATCCGGCGTTGCCGTGAGCTGTGGTGTAGGTTGCAGACACGGCTCGGATCCCGCGTTGCTGTGGCTCTGGCGTAGGCTGGTGGCTACAGCTCCGATTTGACCCCTAGCCTGGGAACCTCCATGTGCCGCGGGAGCGGCCCAAGAAATAGCAACAACAACAAAAGACAAAAGACAAAAAAAAAAAAAACCACATACACAAAAAAAACATGAGGTTGTGGGTTTGATCACTGGCCTCGATCAGTGGGTTAAGGATCTGGCGTTGCTCTGAGCTGTGGTGTAGGTTGCAGATGCAGCTCGGATCCTGTGTGGCTGTGGCTGTGACATAGGCCACCAGCTGTAGCCCCAACTTGACCCCTAGCCAAGCAAAAAAAAACAAAAACAAAAACAAAAA
Source organism: Phacochoerus africanus (assembly GCF_016906955.1). Taxonomy (NCBI): domain Eukaryota; kingdom Metazoa; phylum Chordata; class Mammalia; order Artiodactyla; family Suidae; genus Phacochoerus; species Phacochoerus africanus. Next base: position 85,280,078 of record NC_062551.1, read on the forward strand.
AAAACCAGAAGGGAGTTCTCTTGTGGCTCAGCAAGTAAAGGATCCAGTATTGTCACAGCTGTGGCTCTGGTTACAGCTGTGGTGTGTGTTTGATTCCTGGCCTGGGGTCTTCCACAAGCCAAAAAAATAAGTGTAAAAATAGAAAATAAAATTTAAAAAAAATCAAAACCCAGAACAGATAACAACACAAGGTCCACATTTCCTCACAGCAACACTTGATTGTAACTGTTCTCTGTCTTAGGTGGGCCATGGCTATAGCTTCTAACAGATTCTTTCATTCCTTATTACAAACCCAGACCTACTTATATTTGGTTGCTTATTTTTTTTGCATCAGTAGTCTCAAGGACATTCTTCCTCCCCAGATAACTGCAAAGCTTATTACCTCACATCCTTCAGTTTTCTGTTCATGTTACCTTATCAGAGAGGACTTCCCTGACCACCCACCCTATAAAAAGCGGTAACTTCCTCTTGCACTAAGCTTCCTAGTTTCCTTTACCTTATTTTTCTTTGTTTTACTTAACACCTGACATACACTTATTTTTTTCTCCCCCAACTAGAATGGAAGCTCTGTGAGAGTAGGGACCTTTTTTTTTGGTCTTTTTCTAGGGCCGCACCCACGGCATATGGAGGTTCCCAGGCTAGGAGTCTAATCAGAGCTGTAGCCACTGGCCTACACCGGAGCCACAGCAACTCGGGATCCGAGCCGCGTCTGCGACCTACACCACAGCTCACAGCAACGCCGGATCCTTAACCCGCTGAGTGAGGCAAGGGATGGAACCTGCAACCTCATGGTTCCTAGTCTGATTCGTTAACCACTGAGCCACAACGGGAACTCCAAGCAGGGACCTTTACTGTCTCTTAGTCACTGCTATTTCTACAGTCCCTGGAATGGTGCCTGGGGTAGAAGCTGGGTAGATATTTGATCCATGAATAATAATAATAACAATAATAGCTGGAGTTGCCGTTGTGGCTCAGCTGTTTAGGAACCTTACGTAGTCTCCATGAAGATTCGGGTTTGATCCCTGGCCTTGCTCAGTGGGCTAAGGATCAGCATTGCCATAAGCTGTGGTGTAGGTCACAGGCACAACAGGATCCCATAATGCTGTGGCTGCAGTATAGGCCAGCAGCTGTCACTTCATTTGACCCCTAGCCCAGGAAATTCCATATCCCGAAGATGCGACTTTAAAAAGAAAAAAAGGAAAGAAAAAAAAATCCTAAAAGCAATAATAGCCAATACTTATTGAAGGATAACTATGTACCAAACATTGTTCTAAGCAATTTACATACGTTTTTTGGCTGTACCTGCAGCATGTGGAAGTTCCTGGGCCAGGGATTGAAACCAAGCTGAAGTCGTGATCTGCCCACAGCTGGATTCTCAACCCGCTGCACCACAGGGAACTTTCCAGCAGTTTACATAAGTTAATCTATTTGATCCTCACGGACCATCCTATGTGATGGATAGCATTATTTATTTTACAATGAGGAAACTAACATTTATATTCTAGTGTAAACAATGGACACATTTGAAGCACTGTACAGATCACATTTATTAAGCAGAGTATTTGAACGTACTAGAGAATCTTAATACCTAAAAGAAACTTCCAAGGAACCGTTTTATGATGACGATGTTTTATTGATAACATGCTCATCAGTTATGTTAACAACTTGCTCCTTCAGTTGTTTCGTTTACATTCACTTTTCAAAATTGTTTAATGATTTTTGTTTCCATTATAGCTGGTTTACAGTGTTCTGTCCATTTTCTACTGTACAGCAAGGCGACCCAGTCACACATACATATATACATTCTTTTTCCTCATATTATCATGCTCCATCATAAGTGACTAGATATAGTTCCCAGTGCTATACAACAGGATCTCATTGCTTATCCATTCCAAAGGCAATAGTTTGCATCTTTTAACCCCAAATTCCCAGTCCCTCCCACTCCCTCCCTCTCCCCTTGGCAATTACAAGTCTGTTCTTCATGTCCATGATTTTCTTTTCTGTGGAAAGGTTCATTTGTGCCATATATTAGATTCCAGATATGTGATATCATATGGTATTTGTCTTTTTTTTTTTTTTTTTATCTTTTCTAGGGCCACTCCCGCAGCATATGGAGGTTCCCAGGCTAGGGGTCTAATCAGAGCTGTAGCTGCCAGCCTACGCCACAGCCACAGCAACGCAGGATCCGAGCCGTGTCTGCAACCTACACCACAGCTCACGGCAACACCGGATCCCCAACCCAATGAGCAAGGGCAGGGACCGAACCCAAAACCTCAAGGTTCCTAGTCGGATTCGTTAACCAATGAGCCACAACAGGAACTTCCTACATTCACTTTTTTTTTTTTTTGGTCTTTTTGCCATTTCTTGAGCTGACCCCATGGCATATGGAGGTTCCCAGGCTAGGGGCTGAATCAGAGCTGTAGCTGCCAGCCTACGCCAGAGCCACAGCAACGCCAGATCGTTAACCCACTGAGCAGGGGCAGGGACCGAACCTGCAACCTCATCGTTCCTAGTTGGATTCGTTAACCACTGTGCCACAACAGGAACTCCCCCACTTTCAATATATTAAAATTTTTTAGTCGTAGGACTGGGCCTAGGTCAAGATGCAACTCAGCTGGGATTTCAGAGATCTGGAGCAGTGGTAGCTGAGCAGATTTTGCAGTTTATGATGGGCAGCAAGTCCCGCTGACCATCTCACAAGAGTACTAGAGAGGGAGTGTTAGAGGAAGGGAACTTCCACTGATTTGAGAAAGGACTTTATTTCATTTTTTGTCTTTTTAGGGCTGCACCTGCAGCATATGGAAGTTCCTAGGCTAGGAGTCGAATCAGAGCTGCAGCTGCCAGCCTATGCCTATGCCACGGCCACAGCAACACCAGATCCAAGCTGTGTCTGTGATCTACACCATTGCTCACAGCAATGCTGGATCCTTAACCCACTGAGCAAGAACAGGGATTAAACCCATGTCCTCATGGATACTACATGGGTTCGTTACCACTGAGCCACGATGGGAACTCCCTGAGAAAGGATTTTAGAACTCAGATCATGTGTCATCAGCGACAGGAAGTACTGATTTATCACTTTGTTAATGGTCCTGTTTGAGACGATGCTGATGCCAGGGTCTCTGGTTAGAACTCCTTCATTTGTTTGCTAAGCTCCAGCTGTGTAGAGCCCCACCCTATGTGCCTTGTTACACGGGGAACCTACTCCATAGAATATTGATAATATTGTAAAACCTTTGCCAACTAAGCAAAGATATTCCCCTGCTCCGGAAACAAAAACAGAACCGCTATGCCTCAGAAATGCTCTTAACATTTCCATTGACAGAGACATTCTGGTTAGGTTTTCTGAGAAAATTAGGGCTGCTCATATTCTGCACTGCCAGCCAAGGACCAAAAGGGAAGAATTTATTTGTAAAACATTGTCACAAGTAGTTTAGAATGCACATTTCATTGGATTAACTATTTTTTCTTGGCACAGATTTAAAATGGAACCAGTCCTTCTCAGGGCTCCCTGACTTCCTTTCCCCTTGGCACTATGTCTAGAAATCTTGTTTACACTCCATTTTTCTCTCTGGCCTATTGTCTTAGATTGAGACTGTAATCTGTTCTCTAGCACAGTCCTACTCAGGCTTTTTAGATTCCATGGATCAGTAAAAGAGAGGAGTTCCCTGGTGGCTCAGTGGGTTAAGGATCCAGTGTTGTCACTACTGTGGCTTGGGTCGCTGCTGTGGCACAGATCTGATCCATGTACCTCTCAGGTGCAGCAAAAAAAAAAAAAAAAAAGTCTTGGGAACCAACATAGGATTTTCAACATTGTATTTTACAAATAAGAATTTTTTTTTTAAGGGCTGCACTTGCAGCATATAGAAGTTCCCAGGGGAGGGGTCAAAGTGCCTAGGCCACAGCCAAAACAATGCAGGATCTGGTCTGCATCTGCAATCTATACCTGCACTACAGTTTGTGGCAATGTCAGATCCTTAACCCACTGAGCGAAGCCAGGAATAAAACCTGAGTCCTCATGGATACTAGTCAGGTTCTTAACATCCTGAGCCACAACAGGAATGCCCCAAATAAGGATATTTTTAAAAATGGCTAATTCTTACTGTCATCATTTGAGAAGAAAGGGCATTTTCCACATCCAAAAGGTAGGAGGGGAATAATTTCAAAATAAAGAACAGTCCTCTACATTGAATAAGTTTAGCTTTGTGAACAGCTCCTTACATTATCATTACCTTTCTTATTTCTTAGAGGACTGGTGAAAATTTCTGCTTTCATCTTTATTTATTTATGTATTTGCTTTTTGGCGCTGCACCTGAGGCATATGGAAGTTCCCGGGCTAGGGGTCAAATTAGAGCTACAGCTGCTGGCTTATGCCACAGCAACACAGGATCCAAGTCTTGTCTGAGACCCACACCACATCTCACAGCAATGCCGGACCCCCAACCCACTGAGCGAGGCCAGGGATCGAACCCTCAACCTCATGGTTCCTAGTCAGATTCGTTTCTGCTATGCCAGGATGGGAACTCCTTTTTCATCTCTAGACTCTAAGTTGAATCTTCAAGATTTCTTTCCTGCTGGCCCTCACTTGGTTCTTTCCTGTTCTTTATGCCCATGGTGAAGTCTCCTACAGCTTCCCTTGTATATACTCAGATGCGAATTCCTAGCGTCCTTAGGGCACCCAGGCCATGGCAGGTCTTTTCTTCCTTTAGCCCTGTTCTCAGGTTGCTCTTTTCAAAACTTCATTTGAAAAGGAGTCATAAAAACCAACCATTAATTTATCTTGAGATTTCCACAGTGCCTTTCCTTTAACATTCAATTTAGCTAGCTAGATTTGCACATTTAACATTTTAACAAAAATGTCGGCCCCACCAAGTTTTCATTGATAAATTGGCATTATTAGGAGGAATTTTGAAAATATGATAAATTAATTCAAGAAATATTTATTTAGCATTGGATTATAAAGATTAATAATAGGAGTTCCCATCGTGGCTCAGTAGAAACAAATCTGACTAGTACCTATTAGGACACAGGATTGATCCCTGGCCTTGTTCAGTGGGTTAAGGATCTGAAGTTTCCATGAGTTGTGGTGTAGGTCGAAGATGGGGCTCAGATCTGGCATTGCTGTGGCTGTGAGGCAGGCCAGCAGCTGTAGCTCCGATTCACCCCCTAGCCTAGGAACTTCCATATGCTGTGGGTGCAGCCCTAAAAAACCAAAAAGAAAGATTAATAATAAAAATGTTTTTTGTCCTCTAAGCTGTCATAGATTTATTGGTGAGGAAACATGTAAGCTGAGGATGGGTTCTCTAACCTGGGGTCCATGAGATGGATGGACTTGGGGAAGGGAGTCCTTAATGAGATTATAGGCAAAAATCTGTGTATATGCGCATTTTTCTGAGAATTTTCATTACTCTCATTAGATTCCAAAAAAATCGATGTAAATAGATAGTCTTAATACACTAAAATAAATTATCATAATGAAATGTTACCAGTATTACGGGTGAAGAAAGAATAGAGAAACTTCTTTTACTTAGGGGGAGAAAATATGGCTTCTTTGATCAGGGTCTTGAAGGACAGATAGGAATTGGAGAGGGGAGGTGGCAAAGACATTTGAGGCAGAAAGAACTACATGTGCAAAATCATGTGTTCTAGAAAAAAATGTTATTTGGGAAAAATTCAGTGTGGCTGGAGCATAGGATACATGGTGAGAAATATAAAATATATAATTATAATTGTAAATATAAAATATAAAAGGCTAGAGAGTGACAACCTTTGTACAGTGTGGACTAGAGAGACCCAGCAGAAATCTTCAACAGCAGCTTTTTACACTGTTAGTTGTGTGAAGTATATAAACATTTCTCAAAGGAGGCCTCTTCTATTCCTGCCTTACTATGGGGGTGACTTGGGCAATGAGGTCTGTTGTTTCTTTTCTTTTTTTTGTCTTTTTTTTTTCAGGGCTACACTTGTGGCATATGGAAGTTCCCAGGCTAGCGGTCAAATCAGAGCTAGAGCTGCCAGCCTACACCACAGCCACAGCAGTGCAAGATCTGAGCCGAGTCTGTGACCTAAACCACAGCTCATAGCAATGCTGGATTTGGACCCTTAACCCACTGAGCAAGGCCAGGAATCAAATCTGCATCCTCATGGATACTAACCGGGTTCATTACCACTGAGTCACGATGGGAACGCCAGAAGTCTGTTGTTTCCGAAGTCTGGAAGTTTGAGAACCAGGACTTGAACTCGAATCTTCATGGATACTAGATGAGTTCTTAACCTGCTAAACCGCAGTGGGAACTCCCAAAGATAAATTTATGATCTTGCTCCATCCCCACAAATTTCTCTAGTATTATCCACACTAGAAAAATGGCACTTCTTGGAGTTCCTGCTGTTGCACAGCTCAGGTTGCTGCAGAGACATACGTTTGATCCCTGGCCTGGTGCAGTGGGTTAAAGATCTGGTGTTGCTGCAGCTGTGGTGTAGGTTGCAGCTGCTATGATTCAGTCTTTAGCCTGGGAACTTCCATATGCCGTGGGTGCAGCCATTTAAAAAAAAGAAAAGAAAATGACACCTCAGGGGTGGGGGTGGGGAGAAAAAGGCATCTGGTTCACACAATTGCTCAAGTCAGACCAGACAGTATGTTGAGATCTCCTGCTTTAAAGACCTCCCCACAATCCAATCAATCTCCAAGACCTCTCATTTTAAGTTCTTCTTTTTTTGGTCTTTAAGGCTGCATCTGTGAATACGGAGGTTCCCAGGCTAGGGGTCAAATCAGAGTTGTAACTGCTGGCCTACCCCAGAGCCACAGCCACACCAGATGCAAGCGGTGTCTGCACTTACACCACAACTCAGGACAATGCCAGATCACTGAATGAGGCCAGGGATCAAAACTGCGTCCTCATGGATGCTAATCAGATTTGTTTCTGCTGAGTTACGATGGGAACTCCCCATTTAACCTTCTAAGACGTCCTTTTTTTTTTTCCGTCTTTTTGCATTTTCTTGAGCTACTCCCACGGCACATGGAGGTTCCCAGGCTAGGGGTCCAATCGGAGCTGCAGCCACGGGCCTACGCCAGAGCCACAGCAGCTCGGGATCTGAGCTGCATCTGCGACCCACACCACAGCTCACAGCAACGCCAGATCCTTAACCCACTGAGGAGACAAGGGATCGAACCCGCAACCTCATGGTTCCTTGTCGGATTCGTTAACCTCCGCACCACAATGGGAACTCCCATTTTGTCCATTTCTCATTGGCTTCATTGTCATTATATTAGACCATCATCTTTTGCAATATTCTAATACTTAACCTACTATTCCTGAATCTATTTCCCACACTGCAACCAGAGTGAACTTCCTAAAACATAAACCTGAGAATGCTAGGCTCCTATTATTCCTTAACTAGTTCATCATTGTTTATAACTAACAACTAAAGTCCCTATTTTTCTCCTTTCTGCCCAATTCTTGAGTCTCATCTGGTGTCACCCTCTCTCTTTCATAATGTGTCAGTCACACTGGCCTTTTTAAAATTCCTTACCACTTTCAAGCTCCTTCCCTGCTGGAGGCCTTTGTGCATATTGACTCCTTCCGTCCGTCCTTGTCTGGTCATCTTTCAGGTTTTAGCTGAAGTTTAGGACTTCAGGGAAAGCTTCTTGGTCCCCTGACTAAGCAAGGTCCATCTGTGTTTTCTCATTGCACTCTATACGACAGTGATTGAAAAGCTATTTGAATAGCTCTTTGCTTACTGTTTCCCTGACTGTAGGCTTCAGTGAGAAGTGAGCTCTTAAGACTTTCTTCCCAGGAGTTCCCTATGTGGCGCAACAGGATTGGCGGTGTCTTGGGGGCTGCTGGGATACAGGTTCAACCCCCTGCCTGTCACAGTGGGTGTAGGATCCAGCATTGCCACAGCTGTGGTTTAGGTCAAACCCGCAGCCTGACCCAGGAACTCCATATGCCATGGGGGAGCCAAAAAAAGAAGAAATAAATACAAGGACGAATTTAAAAAAAAAAAAAAAAAAAAAAAGGACTTTCTTCCCAGCACACTGCCTGGCTTTCAATAAATACTTGTTAGAAGATGGACTGAGGAGTTTCCACTGTGGCTCAATGGGTTATCTATGAGGACCGGGTTGGATCCTTGGCCTCACTCATAGGGTTAAGGATCCAGCACCGCCACAAGCTGTGCATAGGTCCCAGAGGCGGCTCAGATCCCTAGTTGATGTGGCTGTGGTGTAGGCTGGCAGCTACGGCTCTGATATGACTCCTAGCCTGGGAACTTCCATATGCCACTCATGTGACCCTAGACAAAAGGAAAAAAAAACACCTTAAATATATATGTCTTGTGTATTCTGTTCAGGGACCAGTTAAAGCTAGCCCAGGTTTAGAGACTACCCTTCCCACAGGATATATGCATTTTAACTGGGAACTCCAGTAGTACAGAAAGTAATCCCAAAGAAACTAACCAAAATTTCAGGCACTACAGAAAATATTATTAAATGGAGGGAATTTCCTTTTTCTTCCGTTTTTTTGTTTGTTTGTTTGTCTTTTGTCTTTTTAGGGCCATACCCGAAGCATATGGAGGGTCCCAGGCTAGGAGTCAAATTGGAGCAGTAGCTGCCAGTCTACACCAGAGCCACAGCCACACCAGATCTGAGCCAAGTTGCGACCTACACCACAGCTCACGGCAACGCCAGATCCTTAACCCACTGAGCGAAGCCAGGTATTGAACCCTCAACCTCAATGTTCCTAGTTGGATTTGTTCCTGCCATGCCACGACAGTAACTCCAGGAGGGAATTTTCACTATCATCCCTTAATGGGATCACAGGAAAGGAATTTACAATGTACCAGATTTGCTTTAATGTTTGTGTTTGTTGTTTTTAAAGATCTTTTTTGAAATTTATCTTTGCAACAAACCTGTTAGGTGGATATTATTATCCCCTTTATCAAATAAGGGAATCTCTGAAAGGTTTGGTAAATTTTTTTTTTTTGGCCACTGTTCACAGTCCCAGCTGCAGTTGCAGCCTATGCCACAGCTACAAGCAACACTGGATCTTTAACTCCCTGTGCCAGGCGGGGCATGGAACCAACATCCCAGTGCTCCTGAGAGGCCATCCATTGTGCTGTGACACAGTAGGAACTTGAAAGTTTTAGTAGTTTACCCAATTTTGCAAATCTGTTGGGGAGGCCAGTATTTGGTCTCTCTCCCTCCGAGGTTATGACTTTTGGTCTAATGCTCTTTTTACCATACCACTGCAAGAGTAAGTGTAGGTAACTGCTTAGGGTTTACCCAAAAATCTGGGCAATGGGGTTAACTGGCTAAGTATCTTTTTTTTTTTTTTAACTTATTTTTAAAAACATCTGTTATAGCTGATTTGTTAAGTATCTTAAAAAAAAAAAAAAAGAAAAAGACTTACTAGGTTTCTTTTATTCCCTTGGTGGGCTCCATGCTCTGAGAGTGGACTCAGCTGAAGTCTAGTGCATTTGGTACCTGACCTTATTCATTTTAACTACATGATCATGGGCAGAAAAAAATGCTTTGAGCACTCAAGCAAAAGAATGATGCAAAATCCAAGATGCTGTGTTATTACTTATTTTACTGGTGAGTCTACCAATGACTCTTGTATCCATGGAGTGGATGGTATCAGGTTGACACTTATTAGAGCATTATTTGTTTACTAGTATTTGAAATTACAAAAGCTACTAGGAGTTGGCCTGCCAGGATCAAATATCCCTGCAGAAGTTAGGTTTGCCTCTGATTAAAAATGCTTTTTCCCACCCTTTTAATCTCCTCTCGATTCTGGTTCCTGAATACAGGATTTCTCTTGAGGGCAGAGGGACACTATTCTTCTCAATGTCATATAAACCTATTTAAAAGCTGTGTGACTTTGGGCACATGACTTAACTTCTGTTTCTTTAGCTGTAAAACGAATAGACTGATAGCAATTTTGAAGATGCTTAAAGACTTTAATATGTTTAAAGCATTTAACAACAAAGCCTAGATTATAGCAGGTATTCAGATAGCATTAATGTCTTTCCTTCTGCAGATTTTCTGAACTCGTTGAAAGAACATGTAAGATTTTGTGTAGATTAATGAGGTGACTTTTCTTGGAAATAAAGTCCATAGTTTAACAGAGTATCATGGGGGTCAGCGACATCCCTAAAAAAAGAACTGTAGGTTCTAGATTCTCCTCCCTGCAATGCCAAAGGGTGAATCCCTTTCTCAGGGGATCAGATTTTTTGCGGTTATTTTTGTTCTCCGGGCACTCTTTTTGTAGTGTGCCAACAGAAGAGGATAACCAGGTGGGAGGGTGTCTTTCTCAGGGCAGGGCTCCCTTGAAGTTTCCCTAAGGGCTCTGTGACCCCAGTTCTTGTTCCCTCCCACATGGGGTAGGGTGCCATCTGCAACTGGGGAAACAGGTTTATTTTAAGGTCTCAGCCTTCGGGGGGTCGCTTCCTCACCGAAAAACCGGCGTTTATGTGTTTGCACAAGCTAAAGCTGCTCCCTTCCCTCCAGCTGTTAGTCAAAGCCTCTTGGTGCGACCCTAGCCGCCCCCACCCTCCTAGGCCCCAATACCGAGGCGGTGGGGGCGGGGAGGCAGCGCACGCCGCTTCCGCTCCTCCAGCCCACCAGAGGGCGCTGCGGCCCCGCCTCTTCCTTCCCGGGGTGCTTCGCGCCCGGCCCCTTCCGCGTGGGTGAGTGAATGTGAGAGTCAGCGTCGCGCCGCGCGCGCCGTCCGCTTTCGCCGCTCGGCGCCCTTATTTCGGCTGCGAGGGGCGGGTGCGCGCGTCAAGGCATAGAGACGGGCGTTGAGTTCTCGGGCTAGAGCGTCGCTGAGTCGGAGCCGGAGCCCGATCCGCGCGCGGTGTCTCCGCTGCGTCCGCCGAGGCCCCCGAGTGTCAGGGACAAAAGCCGCCGCCGCGCCGCCTGCTCCCGCCGCCAGGGCTCATCCGCCGCCGCCGCCCTGAGGAGAGTCCGCCGCCGTCGCCCCCCCGGAGGATCCGAGAGCCATGTCGGCCAGCAGCCTCTTGGAGCAGGTACAGGCCCGGCCCGCATGCCTCGGCCATTGTGTGAGGCGAGAGGGAGCCCGACTAGGCCCGGGCCCGCCGCCCCCGGTCGGGCCGAGCCGAGGCGGCGCCTTTCGCGGGCCGGGTTTCGAGGCTCTCCGGCCGGCCGCGCCCAGCGCCTCGCCCTCACCCGCACTCCCCGCTCCTCCCCGGGTCTCGGAGCCCGCCGGACGCGCCGTGTTTCCTCCTCTCGGCGGGCCTCGTTTTTCCTCTTGTTTCCTTCTCCTTCTGTGAAGCCCTGGTTTCCTCGCGTTGTTCGTGGCGCGGCCCCCGCTTCTCTCCGCGGGCCCCGCTGGCCTCGCGCTTTCCCCCGCCTCCCATCCCCAGTCTCCCCCTCACCCCCGTTCCCCGACGCCTCTCCTCAGGCCTGCGCCTTTATTCCCTTCTCCGGCCCGGCTTTAATTGGTGTTTCCTTTTCCATTTCTTCCTCGGACGACCCGCTGCTCGGCGACGTTTTCTTCGCCCGCAGAGACCAAAAGGTCAAGGAAACAAAGGTGAGCCCAGCTCCGCCGGTGGCCCCGGGCCGGGAAGGGGGCCCCGAGTGGTGGGGGCGGGGTCTCCGGGAAGCGCCCCGGGGAGAGGACCTTTCGGAAGCCGCTTAGTTTGCAGGTGCCTCACACTTAAGTATCTGACCCTTTCCGTGTGTTCCTGCAGCTGGCGAACAGCTTTTTGGTGAACAAGGAGTAATTCATTAGAGGTGGGGGTGGATTCGGTTTTGAAATGTCCCAGGTCCTTAGTTTCCTGTAGGTCTTAGAAGGCCTTTGTTTTTCATCCTCGTGGATCACACTCTGGAAGTACTCACATGTGATGGGGGAGGGGAAGCGGGAGGGAATTGAAATCTAGAGGAGCCAATAAAATGACCTTTTAAGATCAACTTGCTCTGGGTGGAGGGAGACATTTTCACTGACGAATATTGCTTTATCCTTTTGAAATCCAAACATATTTGCTCTGTTTGGTAAGGTTTTTCTCTGGTTGGAAGGCTTTTAATTAATTTGTGAAGTAGAGTGCGTGTTTGAGACACCCCTAACACGAACTTTTTTTTCTTTAGTGCAAAATGGATCTGTACATCAAAAGGATGGATTAAATGATGATGATTTTGAACCTTACTTGAGTCCACAGGCAAGGCCCGTGAGTAGTTAACCATTTACATGCTTGATCAAAGGATGTAGTATACCATTATTCTTTGTCTGATCTGTCAGTAAATCTCATTTTTAGGGAATGATTTTCTTAATACCAATCAGTATGGTATAAAAACAGTTACAAATGTTAAGATCCTCATCTGCTTTGTCAGCAAACACAGTTTTCTGAGAGAGACTAGTACTGATAACATTTTACAGTATACTAACAGTATCACTTGTTTGAGTAGTTTTTCCTCCTTCCAAATAATATATCAGTGCAGAATTTAAGGATCCTTTCCATTGTTGAAGATTTTGAATTTTCATCCCCAAAGCATTTTTCTTTTAGGAAAATTGGATTTGTACGTGATGGGAGAAACTAACAAAATCACCTGAATTTTATTCATTGCTGTGGAACTGGTTATCTTCCTTTTGTCTGGTCACTAGTTACTGGGTTCTTAGAACGATTTTGAAGTTGAGCCATGTCTACATTTATAAAGACCAATTTTGGACGTATCGGCTTCTTATTTAGGGGAGCTAGAGGATTTACAAAATAGTGTTAAGATACAGTGCTGTTTAGCGCAAAGACGGAGAATGGTTGGGACTCAGGCACTTTCACCACAGTGGCCTGGGTTCAGTCCCTAGTCTGGGAACAGATCCCACATCAAGCCACTGTGTAGTGGCCAAAAAAAAAAAATAATAAATAAATAAAGGAGTTCTTGTTTTTGCAGTGTAATCTTCTAACAGGAAGATTAGTTGCATATAGGTTCACATATATGAACATGGCCTGTGCATGCAGAAACTTGATTTTGTAGTTTTTGTGTATTGATATCTCTTGGATCCCAAAGACATAGTCACAAAAGTTTTAGCCAATGAATATAACTTCCCAGTCAAAAGAAAACTGACTATGACTCATGCAAAATATCATAAAAGATGAAGAAACTTAGGGTACATTTATATAAATTCTAAATAGATGTTGTATGATATGTACAGTTGTTGAATAAATTTACATATTAGTGCATGCCCATGTTTGGGCCTAATTTTTACATAAAACTTTTTGATTCTTTATGTAAAATTTTCTGCGTTGAAAGTTTAGAAACCACTTATGTGATTTGAAAAAAGTTTTTGCAGAAGACACCCAACTAATGAGGAAAAGTAGGGAAGGAAGTAGAGGAATGAACTATTGGGTTCCTGCTCTTGAAGTAATTTGCTTACGTAATCATTATAACAGGGAGAGTGGGAGCATTTGGAAACATAATTCTAGGTAGTTGTGAAACATTGTGTAATTCAGATTTTTGAGCTCAGGGGCATGTGGGAACCTGCCAGTTCAGGTGTAGGCATTCTGCTGTATAATGGCATAATCGGTGATACTAAGTGCATTTGTTTTTTTGTTAAGTAAGCTAAAGCATAATGTCTTTAAAAAATTTGGCCTTTGTAGTTTATGTCAAGAGTATTTCATCCACTTTTTTTTTTAAAGGACCTCATCCGTGGCATATGGAGGTTCCCAGGCTAGGGGTCATATCAGAGCCGTAGCTGGTGACCTACACCACAGCTCATGGCAACGCTGGATTCTTAACCCACTGAGTGAGGCCTGGGATCGAACCCAAAACCTCATGGTTCCTAGTCGGATTCCTTTCCTCTGCTCCACAACAGGAACTCCCCCTCAACCACTTTTTAACCAGTTTTTCGCCACCTTATGTTGGATTAATTCCTCCAGCTTGACCTATTGAGTATTGACTGAGTTTCTTGTAAACAGTGGATGTGGGACTATTAAAAGTATAACATTTATCTTCGAGAAATAGATTTGCCTTAAACTTGAGGGTGTATGTTAAAGACTTTTTTAAAGGAAAATTTTAAATTGGCAGAGGAAATTTTATCAGGCCACATTAGCTGAAACATTTAATCTTCAAGAGATGTGTTTTAGTGGCTAGGGAGAAGACCTTTGGGCTTTAGTACTATGAACTTAAAGACTAACATATTCATGGTCTTCCAAGTCTCTTAAGAACAAGACAAAAAAAAAAGAACAAAACAACAAGAATGGAATCCACAGGGAACTATTTCCAGTCTCCTGGGGTAGACAGTGATGGAAAAGAATTTTTAAAAGAACATATATATATGTATAACTGAATCACTTCGTTGTACAGCAGAAATTGGCACAACATTGTAAATCAACCATATTTTAATAAAAAGACAAAACAGGAGTTCCCGTCGTGGCGCAGTGGTTAACGAATCCGACTAGGAACCATGAGGTTGCAGGTTCGGTCCCTGCCCTTGCTCAGTGGGTTAACGATCCGGCGTTGCAGTGAGCTGTGGTGTAGGTTGCAGATGCGGCTCGGATCCCACGTTGCTGTGGCCCTGGTGTAGGCCGGTGGCTACAGCTTTGATTACACCCCTAGCCTGGGAACCTCCATATGCCGTAGGAGCGGCCCAAGAAATAGCAACAACAACAACAAAAAGACAAAAAGACAAAAAAAAAAGACAAAACACCGTGTTGGCTAGTTGATAGATTCTTAGATACCAGAGCTTTTTTGAAGTTATGGTAAAGTACTCTATTTTTGAATTGAGCTGTATAGAAACCAATTCTATGTATCTCTGGCTTCTCATTTAAGCGGCTACTCTGGACTATAGGATTTATAAAAAGTTAAAATATTGTCAGCACAAATAAAAGAATGTTTTTGCAATGCAATTTATCTTCTAATGTGAAGACATTGTATATTTTTCTGATTATTCTAAAGGGTGATTCCTTTTTAAAGATATGGACTTTACTGTGTCTTTAGGATTATACTCATGTTTTTAATGGAAAAGTTCGGTGTGCATTTCAGTTTACAGCCTTTGCTCTCATGGATTAAGCAGAACAAATAGCAAGTTTTTTTAGTTTTGAATCCTCTAGAAGCCACTGTGCTTTCCTTTCCAGTTTATAATTAAATATTGGCATATGTTGATGGTCCCAGATGGTTTGCCAGGAGGCTATACTTTAAAGTAGATTCATTGAACCTTGCTTTTTTGGTTTATGGTTGAGGAATGGTTGCACAGATTTTGGGGATAGAAGGTGAAGTTTCCAGTTCTTTTTGTTAATGTATCTGTTATATAGTACAGATTTTTTGGTTTGTTTTGTGTTTTTGGGTTTCTGGGGTTTTTTTTGGCTGCCCTGTGGCGTGTGGAAGTCCTAGTACAGTTTTAACAGGAAACTCTTGAATATTCCTCTGTTCTGCCATTATTCCCAGCTTTCAGTCCAGAAATTGTGGTTTTAACAAACGTATCCTCTTAACACTTCTGTATAGCAAGACATAAACTTGGTGAGATGCTGGGTTTTCCCTTTTCTGAATTTTAGCACTTAAAAATCCATCTGTATTTGCTGTATGTTGGTTTAATTTCAAATGTTTAAACAGTTCAGTTATTAAGCTAAAATATCTTTTTTTTTTTTTTGGGTCTTTTTAGGGCCGCACCTGCGGCATATGGAGGTTCCCAAGCTAGGGGTCTAATTGAAGCTGTAGCCACTGGCCTGTGCCAGAGCCACAGCAATAACAGATCCCATCCGCGTCTGTGACCTACACCATAGCTCACAGCAACGCTGGATCTTTAACCCACTGAGCAAGGCCAGGGATCCAACCCGCAACCTCATGGTTCCTAGACGGATTTGTTTCTGCTGCGCCACGATGGGAACTCCCTTAAACAAAAATATCTTAGCCTACAAAAACACCTGCAGGTTTTTGGAAAGAGACTATCTGAAAAATCGCTCCTTTTTTTATAGTAATGGCTGGAATATTTGAATTATGTGAATAATTAAGAGAGGAAATGTCCTGGTGGTTTTATTTTTGTGTTTAGTTTTAATTTGCTTTTTTTTTTCTTCCACAGAATAATGCATATACTGCCATGTCAGATTCCTACTTACCCAGTTACTACAGTCCCTCCATTGGCTTCTCCTATTCTTTGGGTGAAGCTGCTTGGTCTACTGGGGGTGATACAGCCATGCCCTATCTAACTTCTTATGGACAACTGAGCAACGGAGAGCCTCACTTCCTACCAGATGCAATGTTTGGACAACCAGGAGCCCTAGGTAGCACTCCATTTCTTGGTCAGCATGGTTTTAATTTCTTTCCCAGCGGGATTGACTTCTCAGCTTGGGGGAATAATAGTTCTCAGGGACAGTCTACTCAGAGCTCTGGATATAGTAGTAATTATGCTTATGCACCTAGCTCCTTAGGTGGAGCCATGATTGATGGACAGTCAGCTTTTGCCAGTGAGACCCTCAATAAGGCTCCTGGCATGAATACTATAGACCAAGGGATGGCAGCACTAAAGTTGGGTAGCACAGAAGTTGCAAGCAATGTTCCAAAAGTTGTAGGCTCTGCTGTTGGTAGTGGGTCCATTACTAGTAACATTGTGGCTTCCAGTAGTTTGCCTCCAGCTACGATTGCTCCTCCAAAACCAGCATCTTGGGCTGATATTGCTAGCAAGCCTGCAAAACAACAACCCAAGTTGAAGACCAAGAATGGCATTGCAGGGTCAAGTCTTCCACCACCCCCAATAAAGCATAACATGGATATTGGAACTTGGGATAACAAGGGTCCTGTGGCAAAAGCCCCCTCGCAGGCTTTGGTTCAGAATATAGGTCAGCAGCCAACCCAGGGGTCTCCCCAGCCTGTAGGTCAGCAGGCTACCAGTAGCCCACCAGTGGCTCAGGCATCAGTAGGGCAACAGACACAGCCATTGCCCCCACCTCCACCACAGCCTACTCAGCTCTCAGTGCAGCAACAGGCAGCTCAGCCAACCCGCTGGGTAGCACCTCGGAACCGTGGCAGTGGGTTCGGTCATAATGGGGTGGATGGTAATGGAGTAGGACAGTCTCAGGCTGGATCTGGATCTACTCCTTCAGAACCTCACCCAGTTTTGGAGAAGCTTCGGTCCATTAATAACTACAACCCCAAGGATTTTGACTGGAATCTGAAACATGGCCGGGTTTTCATCATTAAGAGCTACTCTGAGGACGATATCCACCGTTCCATTAAGTATAACATCTGGTGCAGCACAGAGCATGGTAACAAGAGACTGGATGCTGCTTATCGCTCCATGAACGGGAAGGGCCCCGTTTACTTACTTTTCAGTGTCAACGGCAGTGGACACTTCTGTGGCGTTGCAGAGATGAAATCTGCTGTGGACTACAACACGTGTGCAGGTGTATGGTCCCAGGACAAATGGAAGGGTCGTTTTGACGTCAGGTGGATTTTTGTGAAGGACGTTCCCAATAGCCAACTGCGACACATTCGCCTGGAGAACAACGAGAATAAACCAGTGACCAACTCCAGGGACACTCAGGAAGTGCCTCTGGAAAAGGCTAAGCAGGTGTTGAAAATCATAGCCAGCTACAAGCATACCACTTCCATTTTCGATGACTTCTCACACTATGAGAAACGCCAAGAGGAAGAAGAGAGTGTTAAAAAGGTAACCGGCTTAACTCTTCTTAAGACTTTTAGGGAAGGAGAAGGAACTAGAGAGAACAGGGGAGGTATTATACTGAACTGTTAATAAAAGCTCTGTAAATAAGTATCACTTAACAGTTGAAGCCTTTATGGAAGGATAATTGGTCTTATTATTCAGACCTTAGTGTGAAGGGATGTGGGAACATTAATGGAGGACAGAAATGTGGGCTTAAAAGGAAAGCAGAGACAATAGAGAAACTGACTTTTTGTGATATAGAAAGGTGAAGAATGAGTCTGAAAAAATGCATAGGGGATAATTGAAGTTATAGAACCATGGAAATGAAATTAAAAGATTGAGGCTGTAACATGGCAGAGAAAAAGATAAAAATTATATTGGAATTAACTTTTGGCTTAACTGGGTATTGTGGTTATTTTTAAGAGTTGGTATATCATTAAGCCCTGACATTTCTGCCTGCCTTCTGACAGCTGGCAGTGTTAAGAGGATGCTTTTTCAGAACCTTCTTCCTTGCTTCTGTCCTTTGTACTGTTCTGATTACTTTTTCGAAAACCTTTTTCCCATTAGAAAACTTAATGTTTATTATATGAAACTTGGAAAACAGATAATCAGGAAAAGCTGACGTCTTGCTCTTAGCATGTTTTTGTATTCTTTTTTTTTTTTTCATATTTTTGTATTCTTAAAGATTCTGTGTAACAAGTAGGGATCTTGAGTAGATTGATGGAGAATAGTTTCGGACTAAAGAGTTGGATTTATCTTAAAGAGGTGGTAGTGCTTGGTCCTGTGTATTGAGTGAAAACTCTAGGACCCTAAGAGAATGATAAAATACTGGTTGGGGTAGATCATATATTATCTAGAACTTAGACTTATGTAAAAATAGGAAGTAAGTGAAAAGATAATGGCAAGGAGAAAATATTTTAAAAACATATATATTAATGATAGAATCTTGAGTGGTTAGCTTCAAATGTAAAATAGGAAACAAAACCCAACAGGCTTAGGTAAATAAATTTTCCTTCAATTTGTTGTTAGTTCTTCGGGATCTTATATAGTTCATCTAGGACCTGACACTTGTTACGCCTCTATAAAACCTTAACTCCCTTGAGCAGTGGGAAGAGAGGATTCTCTACCTCCGTAACAGAATCAAAGGCCCATAGTTGTCTAACACTGGATCTTTGACTCATCTTCCAGTGTGTACAAATAAAAAATGGAGATATGCTTGTCAGTGATGCTGAAAGTATTGGGGAGATAGAGTCATATTATTGGAAAGTTGGCTGTTAGAAAAAAAAACTTAGTCCTTTTTGGTCCTTTAAACTTTTCCCTTTCCTGTAGTTTAACAGTTTAACTTAAAATCTTCCATAATCTTGTAGAAAAAAATAGTTGATTGATTATTTTTGCCCAGCATCTGGAAGACTTTAAAGATATCTTCATAGGCTTCTGTTTCTAGAGAAAGAAGAAGCTGTGACCTTTCAGGAATCATGTAGTGGCATAGCAGATTACTAATGTGTGTGAGGGGCATCAGGGTGCTTGGTTTAACCACTTGACACATGCATAATATCTGTCACTTACTATGAATCTGTTTGCTTTCATCTGCAAAGTTTTGCCCTACATCTTGTGATTTAAAAGCAGGAAGGCAAAGACAGGAGTATTTTTTGGGATGTACAGTATAGCTAAGATAAATTTGTGTTTGTTAGAACTAGTAGGGAAGCTTGCATTTAAAAATCAAGTAGCAAGTTTGAGGACTGTTAATTTATGTGGACTTTTTTTTTAATTTTAAAAATTTTGTTGGGGTGGAGTTCCTGCTGTGGTACAGTGGGATCAGTAGTGTCTCTGCAGCGCTAGGGCACAGATTCGGGCCCTGGCCTGGGAACTCCCTATTCTGTGGAACAGCCAAAAAAAGAAAAAAATTTTATTGGGGTGTAGTTAATTTACAATGGTGTATTAGCTTCAGGTTTACAGCAAAGTGAATCAGTTACACGTGTACATATATCCATTCTTTTTTCACATACAGGTTATTACAGAACACTGAGTAGACTTCCTTGTGCCATACAGTAGGTCCCTATTAGTCATCTGCCTTATATATGGTAGTGTGCATGTGCCAACCCTGTCTTCCCAGTTTATCCTTTCCCTCAACTATGTGTACACCCGAACCCAAGGCATATCGAATGTGAGCCACATATGCGTCCTGTGCCACAGGAGGAGCACGCCAAATCCTTAATCCACTGTGCCACAGTGGGAACTTTGTCTATGTGTATTTTTATTTTTTAAGGCCTCAGGTTCAGCATCTGAAAGTTCCTGGGCTAGGGGTCAAATCAGAGCTACAGGCCTGTGCTGCAGCCACAGGCAGTGCCAGATCTGAGCCGCATCTGCGACCTACATCACAGCTCACGGCAACACTGGATCCTTAACTCACTGAACTAGGCCAGGGATTGAACCCGAATCCTCATGGACACTAGTTGGGTTTGTTTCTTCTGTGCCAAAACGGGAACTCCTATGTGTACTTTTAAACCAGGTATACATTTGTATTACTTTTACTTAAGTGGTTCAGTGAATGGTAAAATTTCATAAGTCAGTATAAGATTCATGTTGGAATTGAACAGCCTTGTGTTGTTTTTCATAGGGTGGGTGTAATATAATCAAAGTTTAGGGTTTTTGTTAACTAATGAATCTTTCTTTTTTTTTTTTTTTCCGTTTTTGCTATTTCTTGGGCCGCTCCCATGGCATATGGAGGTTCCCAGGCTAGGGGTCGAATCGGAGCTGTAGCCTCCGGCCTACTCCAGAGCCACAGCAACGCAGGATCCGAGCCGCGTCTGCAACCTACACCACAGCTCACGGCAACACTGGATCGTTAACCCACTGAGCAAGGGCAGGGACCGAACCCGCAGCCTCATGATTCCTAGTCGAATTCGTTAACCACTGTGCCACGACGGGAACTCCTAATGAATCTTTCTGATGAATGAGTATCCTAATTGTCCTCAGGCTGTTGAACAAACCACCAAAAAAAAAAAAAAAAAATATCATAGTTAATTGGACTGTGATGATCATTATGCAACTATAGATGTGATAAATTCATGTGAGTAATAATAAAAAAAAGATCATACTTGTGTCAGATTACTTATTAGTTTATTGTTTGTAAGAGGAGCTTGCTAGATTTCAGGCAGGTCCCTATGATTGCTTCTAAACCCAGTTACCCATTCAGTCAGTATTGCCTTATTATGTTGCTCACTGTTATCCTTTAACATCCTTACGTAACTGACTGTAAACTGTTCCTCCAGTCTTTATTAGGTTTCCAGGACAAAACAAGTTTTCATGAGAATGTGACTGATAGCTCATTGAAGCAGTTAACTCCCCTAAATGGGGTGTTTGTATATGTGCCTTGGTATTATTTACCAGATTACAGAAAGTTTTCATACCAAATGGTAACTCAATCAGTAGGGAAATACTAAAACTTCATCTGGAAAATGATGTCATAGCTGTTCCAAGTTCCAAGATTGGGCATGTTTCTTGGCAGAACACACTGAAGCAGAACTACGGCCATTTTCGCCTTCTTCTGTCACATTATCTAATTCAGTGTCTTAGAACTTTTGGTATCTGTCTGGCTTGAAAACTTCCAGTAGATTTTAGTGACATCTTAGATATGTGGCTGGCTTTGTTGTGTACTTCAGAAACTATTTTGTAATCTTTCTGCATTTATTTAGAACTTTTCCCTAATTGCCAACTTTATTTCTGTGACCTCACTCTTAATGGCTTTTGTAGTATTCTAACATAGATTTATTGTTGTTTACCTGTATCTGTTATTGAATGTCAGCTTCTTTATAATTTTTTTCCGAGCTAAAATAGCATCGTAGTAAACATCCAAAGATATGAATATTGATTCATACCTACCCTTAAGTGCTGGGTCAAAGGATATATTCTTTTGAAGGTCTTGGCTGTACTATGTATTGCCATACGGGCATTTTTCTTAAAAATTTTTTTCTTGAGAGAATTACTGTCAGCTATTCAGAAGACAGTTAACCTTTCCCTTTGCCTCATCTTTGGTGTAGTCTGGCATAAAGGGAGACTTACTCCCTACATTAGTGATAGGTTTTTGTGTTTTTTTTATAAACCTCATAAAATAGTTGGCTTAGTCTTTGTCTTACATTTCTAGCCTTTCACTCTAGGTAAAAATAAGATAGTCTAGAAGTTCCCTTGTGGCGCAGTGGGTTAAGGATCTGGCGTCAGGCTGCAAACTGCAGTGCAGCTTTGATCCCTGGCCTGGAACGGAACTTCCATGTGCTGGAGATGTGGCAAAAAAAGCAACAACAAAAAAACGATAGTCTAGTAGAGGAACTAAGGATTGTAATTTTCTTAAAGCCTAGCCCAACATTAGACTCAGGCACTTGGATGAATGATTTTTCTGAGTAACTTAAAATTAATGGGAGATTTGGGAGAGATCTAAAAAAGATGTGATTGTAGTGACAACAGCTTAAATATTTTTTTAAAAATTTCATTGCTATCGAGAATAGTAGGATTTCTTAAATACTTCTAGAATTCTTATTTGCAAGCAGAAGACTTAAAAATGGTGACTTGTAGTGTGTTTAGATAATACTGAAAATTTATTATGGTGTTTAAGAATGAGATGAAGCTCATTCATCTTTCTTTGAACAATTTTACTGTGTGCTAGACACTACAGAGAAACCAAGAGTGTATAGTCAGCCTTACATTAGTGACAACAATATAGAATGGAAAGTGTTTTCTCAGGGTGTGCATGAGGTGCAGTTTGCAAGCTAGAATATTGCCTAACCCAGCCTGGATTCTCTCATAGAAGAATCCTGGAAGAAGTAATCTTTTAGCTGAGCCTTGAAAAATGTAGAGAAGATAGCCAGAGGTGTTTTAAGAAGCATGAACATAGGTTCAGAACAGCCCAAATCTGTATAGATAATAACACTGTATAGATAGTAACTTGTAATAGGAAGTTACAAGAACAAGTATAGTACAATTCAAGAACAAGTCTAATTGGAGTTTTTGGAATGGGTTTCCCAAATGAGAAGTTTGGAGGTTAGATTAGGAAAAGAGAGTTGAATGGAATGTTTATGTGGTTAGTTGGATATAGAAGGAATCTGCTCGAGTTCCCTGGTGGATCAGCAGGTTATAAGGATCCAGCATTGTCATTCATGTGGCTAGGGTCACCACTGTGGTTCTGGATTGATCCCTGGCCCAGGAACTTCCACATGAGGGTGCTGCCAAAGTTCCTGGTCCAGGGATCAAACCTGTGCCATAGCAGTGACCATGCTGCTGCATTGACCATGCTGGATCTTAACCTACTGTATCATGAGAACTCCTAGTAAAATTTAATTTGAATAAGGATGTAGGAGGTCCTTGATGTAACCTTCACATGAAATGCATTGGGAAACTTGTCAAAGTAAACGTAATAATAGGTATTCTTATTGTGCCTGTATGTATATATACACACACAGTTCACTTCTTTTTGCAGTGTGCTGTATACATGTTATCTTATTTCTCATCATAGTGTTTAGCTTAGTAGAGGTGATTTAGAAGGGGAGTATGAGAGCTGTTATTAAAACTGTTTTAAGATGTTTTTATTTTATTTTATTTTATTTTATTTTATTTTTTTGTCTTTTTGCTATTTCTTTGGGCCGCTCCCACGGCATATGGAGGTTCCCAGGCTAGGGGTCGAATTGGAGCTGTAGCCACTGGCCTACGCCAGAGCCACAGCAACGCAGGATCTGAGCCGCGTCTGCAACCTACACCACAGCTCACGGCAACGCTGGATCGTTAACCCACTGAGCAAGGGCAGGGACCGAACCCGCAACCTCATGGTTCCTAGTCGGATTCGTTAACCACTGCGCCACCACGGGAACTCCTAAGATGTTTTTAAAACTGACAGCACTAGAAGCAAGGGATAGAGGTTATAGGGAGGAAAATTTTTTAAAATAAAAGAAACTTCTAGAAATGGAATCCTAGGAGAGTTCCCATTGTGGCCAGGGGAAACGAATCCTACCAGGAACCATGAAGTTGCTGGTTCCATCCCTGGCCTGGCTCAGTGGGTTAAGGATCCGGCATTGCCGTGAGCTGTGGTGCAGGTTGCAGACACAGCTCAGATCCCGCATTGCTGTGGCTGTGGTGGAGGTCAGCAGCTGTAGCTCCAATTAGACCCCTGGCCTGAGAACCTCCATATGCCATGGGTGCAGCCCTAAAAAGACAAGAGACAAAGAAAAGAAAAGAAAAAGAGTCCTAGTCACCTGAAGGTTTTAAGAAGAGAGTAAAAGAACTTTTATTAGATAAATTGTAGAGAAGATTCACATGGGATAGTTTAAATCAGAGAAAGCAGAGATTAAAGAGAGGGCTAGGTGGCCCATGATAACCTGTTTTGTGGAGAGGAATTGATGGTACCAAACAGGTCTTTTTAGGAAGACCTTGTTTTTGTTTGTGTTTTGTAGTTTCTATTTTTTTATTTTTTGAGTCTTTTTGTCTTTTTAGGGTTGCACCCTCGGCATATGGAGGTTCCTAGGCTAGGGGTCTGATCAGAGCTACAGCTGCCGGCTTATACCACAGCCACGGCAACGTATAATTTCTGAACTAAATACTTATTTACATATAAAATAAAAAATAAAAAAGGACTTGAGGCTAGAAGGACATAGATGACAAAGGATAGCTGGATTCTCAGGTATTTGGATAGTTATTTCTGGGTATTAATGAAAGAATTATTGCAACAATGAACTAAAAACTTGGTAAAGGAGTATAGAGAAATGTTTCCCTTTTTAAATCTAATTTTTCTGTAGTGCTGGCACAAGTAATATTTCTCTTTATAAGGAAGTTTTTTTTAATGATTTTTGTTTTTTTCCATTCTAGCTGGTTTCCAGTGTTCTGTCAATTTTTTACTGTACAGCAAGGTGATCCAGTCACATGTACACATATACATTCTTTTTTTCTCACTTTATCATGCTCCATAAGTGACTAGATATAGTTCCCAGTGCTATATAAGGAAGTTTTTTGTTTTATGTTTCTTACAGCCATCTTTTTCCTCCTTACCCTTTAATTTGGGCTTTTAGCCCCTTGTTTATAAATATTTGAGGTGATCAACTTGGCTCAATCAGAAAGGAAGAAAAACATCATTTTAGCCAAATATATTGTTTTCTTATTAAATCCTGAGGAAATAAATAACCATGCAGTATTGTTCAGTATTGTTTAACATTTCCCCAGTCCACTGCTGCTTTAAATTGCTTCTTCAAAAAAAAAAAATGCTTCTTCAGACTAGTGAGTAGGATCTTGTTTTTAATCAGGAGGGCAAACCTGAACTTTCTGTAAAATTTTAAGGCCACTTATGTCTTGGGATAAATTAACTTGTCTGTCTGCCAAAAGGGTTGAGGGAATTTTATTTGTATTATTCATCACCTTCTTTGTTTCGTGGATATATAAAATGCCTTTCTGTAGCCTCCTTAAAGGAGTACCAGAAGAGAATCAGTGACCTTGAGTTTGGATCTCTTTGAAGAATGCCTTTGTATCCATCTTTCTATAAATGTTTGTGTTACTTACTGGAATAGAAGACATAAACAAGGCACCATCTTTGTCTTAGGACCAGATAGTGTTATTAGGAGGATGATGCAATGGATAAAATACAAGGTAAGTGCTGTAGTAGAGAAATGAAAAATGTTTTGGTTTTCTGGAGAAGTGATAAATTTGGGGAAATTAAGGCTTCATGGAGGAAACAACATTTGATCTATGTCAAATAGATTGAGTAATGCAGTAATAAGCACTTAAGTCACAGCACAGTGCTGTGCTTGGCACATGGTGCACATAGAAGTTCAGCTGTCTCATCTGATATTTCATTTTCATATTTTAGATGAGGAAGCAGGCTCAAGAGGTGATTATTTTTTACTTTTTTTTTTTTTTGTCTTTTAGGGCCACACCTGCGGCATATGGAGGGTCCCAGCCCAGGGGTCAGCCTACACAGCCACAGCAATGCAGGATCCGAGCCGTGTCTGTCTGCAACCTACACCACAGCTCATGCCAACACTGGATCCTTAACCCACTGAGCGAGGTCAGAGATCGAACCCACATCCTCACAGATACTAGTTGGGTTTGTTAGCCACTGAGCCACTACAAGAACTCCTCAAAGAGGTTTTTTTTTTTTTTTTGTCTTTTTGTTGTTGTTGCTGTTTCTTGGGCCGCTCCCGCAGCATATGGAGGTTCCCGGGCTAGGGGTTGAAACGGAGCTGTAGCCACCGGCCTACGCCAGAGCCACAGCAACGCAAGATTCGAGCCGCGTCTGCAACCTACACCACAGCTCACGGCAACGCCGGATCGTTAACCCGCTGAGCAAGGGCAGGGACCGAACCCGCAACCTCATGGTTCCTAGTCGGATTCGTTAACCACTGCGCCACGACGGGAACTCCTCAAAGAGGTTATTTATACAAGGTCTCATAGCTAACAAGTGGCAGAGTTGGTACTTCAGCATCCAGTGATGTGCTTGAGCTGGCTAAATGTAAGGCAACTGTTTTGTTTTCAAGAATTTAGCAAGCATTGGGGGAGGAGGAGAGTGTGGGATGGACTGGGATTTTGAGGTTAGTAGATGCAAACTATTACATTTAGAATGGATAAATAGTGAGGTCCTGTAGTATAGCATAAGGAACTATATCCAATCACTTGTGATAGAACATGATAGAAGATGATATGAGAAAAATAATGTATATATATGTATTACTGGATCACTTTGCTCTACAGCAGAAATTGACAGTAAATCAGCTATAATTAAAAAAAAAATTCAGCAAGCCAGTTTTTAAACATAGCCATTATTAAGCAGTACATTGTAATAAATTGTTTTAAATGTGTTTCTATTTACATTAAATTACATTATAAACTATAGTTTGTAATATAAATTGCAGTTAAACTACATAAACTTAGGTACTATTGTTATTACCATTAAACCATTTTATGTGTGTGTGTATATGCATAATTTGCACACATATTTTGGCACACCCACAGTCATGTGGAAGTTTCTGGGCCAGGAATCAAACCTATGCCACAGGAGTGACTCTAGCTGCTGCAATGCCAACACTGGATCCTTAACCCACTGCACCACAAGGGAACTCCAAACCGTAATATATATTTATTTATTTTTAAGACCACACCTGCAGCATGGAAGTTCCTGGGGCTAGGGGTTGAACTGGAGCTGTGCTGCTAGCCTACACCACAGCCACAGCAGTGCTGGATCTGAGCCGCATCTGTGACCTACACTGCAGCTTGTGGCAATGCCAGCTTCTTTTTTTTTTTTTTTTTTTGCCTTTTTCTAGGGCCGCTCCCTCAGCATATGGAAGTTCCCAGGCTAGGGGTCTGATCAGAGCTGTAGCCTCAGCCTACACCAGAGCCACAGCAGCACAGGATCTGAGTCATGTCTGCAACCTACACCACAGCTCATGGCAACGCTGGATCCTTAACCCACTGATTGAGGCCAGGGATTGAACCCACAACCTCATGGTTCCTAGTCAGATTCGTTAACCACTGAGCCACGAACAGAAACTCCAGTGCCAGATTCTTAATTCACTGGGCAAGGCCAGCAGTTGAACCCACATCCTCATGGACATTATGTTAGTCCTTAACCTGCTGAGCCACAAGGGGAACTTCAGGCCATAATATTTAAATTCACCACTCTGGAGCTCCTGCTGTGGCATAATGGGATGGGTGGTGTCTTCAGAGCACTGGGATGCGGATTTGATCCCAAGTGGGTCAGAGATCTGACATTGCCAAAGCTGTGGCTTAGGTCGAAATTTTGGCTCTGATCTGATGCCTAGCCCAGGAGCTCCATATCTGTGGGGCAGCCAAAAATGAAAAAAAAATTTTATCACTCTGAAAGTTATATCTGTATCAATATATAATACTGTGGTATGGCGCATCTCAGCCCCATTGGTAGTTTGAAATCAGCCATGTAGTTAGCACCATGGAAATTGGCAAATGCTATATATAAAGCTGGACTTGATTTTTGTTGATTGTCTAGACTTAGAATGATGGAGAAAACATTAATGCAGATTAAATTTAAGTGTCATGTCTATATCCCTGACATTATTTTGAATAACGCAAAATTTGAAGAAATAATCTTCTAGAATTTGAGAATTATTGTCCAGTTTAGCAAGTTGCTCAAATCATTGACAAGCAAGTGAAGTTTTGACACATCTTTGTTATTTCACTTTTGTCGTGAGTAAATGATAAATGAAAATATGTTGGGATGACACTCAGAGCCAGTCTCTAGCCCCAAAGCCCATGGACCACTGTGTGATAGGTGGAAAATGTGAAATAGAAAAGTGGGTCTTGTCAGAGCTTAGGTTATGGTAATAATAAAGTTTAATGTGGAAAAGAATAAGTGACAAAACTAGAGAGGTTGGTTGGGCCCAGTATAAAGAAGGGCTTTGGATTTTTATTCTGTATTTACATTTTAGATTGTAAGGGAGGTTGGTCAATGTAGAGTGACATTTTGAAGCATGGGAAGGATTAAATACTGACTGGGCACTGACTATTAGGTACTTTCATAGTTTTACTTTAATACCTACACCAACTGTGGAAGGCAGTAACCCATGTTTATAGGTAGGGAAATGAGAAATTAGGTTAGCAACTTACCTGAACTCATCTATTAGATGAAGAGACAGGTAGATGATTCAAAGACTTCAAACGAGAGGCTTTTATAACAGGAGAAAGACAATGAGAGCCTGAATCAAGACAATGGGAATGGGGAAGTTAAGAGTGGAAAAGTGTGGTAGACATATTTCCTGATTAGTTATTTTAGAAAGCTTCAAGAATATGGGATGAACAGCAGGTTAGGGTTTGGAGATGTGTTGGCTTTGGAACAGTAAGATGATAGGATCTGAAGTTCATGAGTGACATATATCGATAGAAGTTTGGGAGTTTTCAGGCCTCGTATAGGTAAAGGCATGGATGATTTTAAGATTCTTCAGAAAGTGGTAATAAAAAACAATGGCTGGAGTTCTTTTGTGGCTCAGCTGGTTAAGGATCCAGTGTTGTCACTGGATCAGTGCTGTGGTGCAGATTGGATCCTTAGCCTGGGAACTTACATGCCGGAGGTGTGGCCCCCCCTTCCAAAAGTGAAATTATTGAAAGTCCTGGAGTGTCTTAATACATAGCAGTCCTGAATAAATTTTTATGTAAGTTTTTATTTAATTCTTTCGTGGTGAGGTAGGTGTAGCTATCTCAGTTGTACAGTTGAAGGCACTGAAGCGTAGAAAAGAGTAAATGAACACCTTTGCAGAGTTCCCCAAACTAAGCAGAACGGATGTTATACTTCTGCAGTGTGGTTCCAAAGCTAATAACACAGACCGAGGGAAGAGGGCCAAAAGAAAGAACCCCCAGAAATAACACAATTTGAAGGATGGGTGAAAAGAGGGAGCAAGTGAAAGAGACTGAGAAGGAGTAGTTTGAGCTTTAGAAAGAGAACAAGGAAAGGGCTATATCTTGAGTAGAATTTCAAGCAGTGGGATATAATCACCTTATTCAGAGACTGCAGAGAGGTAACAGATAACTGCAAATGCCAGCAACTGTCTGAATAAAAGTAACACGAGAGTGCCTTGTTAGGGGTTTGAAGGCTTTGGTCTCCGCACATCATTATTTGTTGTTTCTATATTGTTCCAACCCTTCCCCACCTGTAAATTCTTCCGAGTTGTCTGTTCCAAGCCTTAAAGAAATTTAGTGAAGACTAGCATTTATTTAATTCATATGGGCTGTTTGGTGGGTTAGACCATGTAACAGTGTCTGAAATAAGTTGAGTATTAAAATGACAATATTCTGTTCTTATTTAATATGGCTAAAGATTAATCCATAGGAGACTGCTGTTTTTCCAGACATTTGGTAGTTAGCAATTCTAGAATTACTTAGTATTTATTCTGTATAGTTCGAACCAAGAAGACTAATATGTGAACCATACTGCTTAATTGCCAGATTAGTTCTGTAACAGTTTTCATACTTTTTAGCAGTTGAATGTTCTTTCCCCTTCAAACAAAACCTTCCTCAGGCCCCATGAATGGCTAACTTCACATGCTCAGCCCCCTTTTTTCCCTGGGAGATTTTTGAAGCAGCTCCTTTGTAAACACATCAGATGAGATGAATTTCTTTCTTTTTCTTTTTTTTTTTTTTTGCTTGTTTAGGGCTGCAGCTGCAGCATATGGAGGTTCCCAGGCTAGGGGTTGAATTGGAGCCACAGCATCACAGGATCTGAGCCACACTTGTTACCTACATACACCACAGCTTACAGCAACACTAGATTGTTAACCCACTGAGAGAGGCCAGGGATCGAACCTGCATTCTCAAGGATATTAGCGGGGTTTGTGGCTACTGCTGTGCCACAGTGGGAACTCTGAAATAAATTGTTTGAAGATGAAGGAATGCTGTGTGGTGATTAGTGGAGCTGTTTTGAAATTGAAGAAATGAAAGGAATCTGCAGCTTCAGCATCTCACCCAGCTACAGCATTGACATTGACTGCCTTAGTTTAAGGAACAATATGATAAAGGACTGACACCGGCACTGTTGAGGACTTTCATATAGAGAAGGAAAAAAAGCTCTGTTCTCAATCTTTACCATTGAACCTTGCAAGTCTGCAAATGAGCAAGGACAAAGGCTCTGAGTATGGGAGGGTCGGATCATCCTGTTTCTCCACAGAAAGTAGGTAACTCAGTTTAAATTTGCATCCTGCTCCCACCTCCTCCAGACCAAATTTTTCTAGTTATAACTAGACAATGTAGACTATAATAACTAGCTCAATAAATAGTGCTCTAATGCTTTTCACCCCTTGCTGAATAAGCAGTTCCCTAATTGAACTGATTTAACTCCAGCTAGCCATGGGGAGGAGACATAAATGAAACAGTTTAGGACAGTGTACATTAAAGAGCTAACTTTTCAATATGAGACTAAATACAGAAGAAAAGAATTATAAAACCAATTAGGAATGAAGTCAGGTCATTTTCTTTTCTTTCTTTTCTGGCTGTGTCCACACCATGCTCAAGTTACCAGGCCAGGGATTGGACCCACCCACAGCTGTAACCAGAGTGAAAGCAGTGGCAGTGCTGGATCCTTAACCCATCAGGCCACCAAGGAACTCTGTTTCTTTTCTTTTTTTACCTTTTTAGGGCTGCAGACGCAGCATATGGAGGTTCCCAGGCTAGGAATCAAATTGAAGTTGTAGCCGCTGGCCTACACCATAGCTCACAGCAACGCCTCATCTTTAACCCACTGAGTGAGGCCAGGGATTGAACCTGTGTCCTCATGGATACTAGTCAGATTCATTTCTGCTGAGCCACGATGGGAACTCCCTCCCTCTTTTTTCTTTTAACTTTTATATTTTTATGATAGGCTTGATTTCAGTCAATTCTGGAAGGATGTATATACAGGGAAAGATGATGGAGAGACGAAGGAAGAAAATGGCTAAATCCACAAGTTAGAGCTGTTGGGTATTGGGGAGGGGAGGGAAGAGACAGGGAATTGCTCTTTCCAACTCATTTGCACTTAGTACTGTTGTAATATCTGGTGGTTCTTAAGAGGTAATACTCTTCTACATGTGTCAGAGCTAGGAATTTGGACATGTCACTTGTTTAATACATGAAGCCATTTAGAAAAGGTAGGCACATAAGCTTTTGACTTCATGTGGACCATTTTGGCAATCAGGGTGGGGGTAGTATATAGAGCTTTTAAACTGTTTGCATGTTGGAGTTCCCGTTGTGGCTCAGCAGTAATGAACCCGACTAGTATCCATGAGGATGTGGGTTTGGTCCCTGACCTCGCCCAGCAGGATAAGGATCCAGCATTGCTCAGAACTACAGTGTAGGTCGAAGACATGGCTTGGATCCCACATTGCTGTGGCTGTGGTGTAGGCCAGCAGCTGCAGCTCCGATTTGACCCCTAGCCTGGAAACTTCATATGCCTTGGGTGCGGCCCTAGAAAGACACAAAAAAAACTGTTTGCATGTTAACAAAATTTGCAATGTGTAAATTTTATATTAACATTTGTAAATGTCTCCTTTGCATTTGTTTTTCATAACCAAATTATAAAAAGTGTAGAAAATGAGAGAAAACTCACCCATAATTCCTGTACTCTTGACAAAGCCACCCATCATTTTGGCATATTTTTCTTTTCTTTAGCTACACAAGTGGCTTATAATAGCATTCTGTATAGCATTTATTTTATTCTGCTTTTCTTCCTTAATTCTTAAAGTATTTACCCATATTTATCCACTTTTTGGACATCTGTATAAGGCACTTTTCATATCACCCTTGCAAAAATACTATAGAATAGTTAAGATTATTTTCATTTTACAGGTAGGGAGCTGAGATTCAAAAAGGAATAACTTTCTTAAGAACACTAAGTTGTTGAAGAGCTGGAATTTGTTTTACCCCAAATTTTGTTCTTTTTGTTCTTCGGCCTTGCTGCATCTTCACGTTTATCATTTAAAATAGCTATCTCGGAGTTCCTGTCGTGGCGCAGTGGTTAACGAATCCGACTAGGAACCATGAGGTTGTGGGTTCAATCCCTGGCCTTGCTCAGTGGGTTAACGATCCGGCGTTGCCGTGAGCTGTGGTGTAGGTTGCAGACGTGGCTCGGATCTTGCGTTGCTGTGGCTCTGGTGTAGGCCAGTGGCTACAGCTCCGATTGGACCCCTAGCCTGGGAACCTCCATATGCT
Organism: Phacochoerus africanus; assembly: GCF_016906955.1. Taxonomy (NCBI): domain Eukaryota; kingdom Metazoa; phylum Chordata; class Mammalia; order Artiodactyla; family Suidae; genus Phacochoerus; species Phacochoerus africanus. Next base: position 85,312,354 of record NC_062551.1, read on the forward strand.
GCGAGAGCGGCCCAAGAAATAGCAAAAAGACCAAAAAAAAAAAAAAAAAAAAAGCTATCTCCTGGAATTCTCATTGGTGCAGTGGGATCAGCAGTGTCTTGGGAGCACTGGGATGCAGGTTCAATTGCCTAACTGCAGCTTAGGTTGGAACTCTATCCCGCTAGGCTTCCAAAAAAGAACCCCCCCCAAAAAAAAAACTATTTACTAATGTTTGTAACCAGCTATCTCTTTGTTGTCTAGCGAGGAGCACATAATGAATTAAAACTCAAACCTTTATTTTAAGCACTTAGGTTTAGAACTTCCTCATCACAAGCAAATTGGATCAACTCTACCTAAACTTGTGAGAGTTGCTGCGATGACAAATGATTCTGAATTGTCATTGGAGTCAGAATTACAGCTCCAAAAGGTTGTGAAGTTGAGTAGGAAGGTTTTAGGCTGTCTAACTCTTCTTTTTATTACCTGATTTTAATGGTAGAACTAGAGCCCTAGACAAGTTCTTGGGTAATTCAAAGTCCTTTATGACAACTGTTACCCTGCTTGGAGTCTATAAACCTGCAAAGGAGTGGGGAGGGGAGCAGGGTGGACCCGGTATGAGAGATTTTTAGAGTATAAATTCCAAAAAAAAGGTAACAACAGTTTAAAACAAATTTTGAGTCATCTGGAAAATATTTACCAAAAACTGATAACAAACTGAACTTATATTTAGTAAGCTCCCTAAGTATTTCTTAAAAGGATTAGAAGCAACTGAAGAGAAGTTACTCGGTTTGTGTAAGTTACCATCTGAGTACTTATACTGCAGATTCTTTTTTTTTTTTTTTTGTCTTTTTGCTATTTCTTGGGCCGCTCCCACAGCATATGGATGTTCCCAGGCTAGGGGTCGAATTGGAGCTGTAGCCACCGGCCTACGCCAGGGCCGCAGCAACGTGGGATCTGAGCCGCGTCTGCAACCTACACCACAGCTCATGGCAATGCTGGAGCGTTAACCCACTGAGCAAGGGCAGGGACCGAACCCGCAACCTCATGGTTCCTAGTCGGATTCGTTAACCACTGCGCCATGATGGGAACTCCTTATACTGCAGATTCTTGTCCTTCTTCACCTACTGAGTGAACATCTTTGGAGGTTAGGCCTTAGAATCTGGATTTTATCAGCTGTATAGGTGATTTTCTTGTATTTTAATTACGGATGTCAGGCATTCCATCGTAGTTCAATGGTAACAAACCTGACTAGTATCGATGAGCATGGCGGTTCGATCCCTGGCCTTGCTCAGTAGACTAAGGATCCAACATTGCTGAGAGCTTTGATATAGGTCTCAGACAGCTGCAACAATGCCAGATCTGCTCTGGCTCGGATTTGATCCCTAGCCTGGGAACTTAAAAATTCCACGGGGGGTGGCCGAAAAAGGGGTGGGGGGTGAGGCAGTAATGTCTTTGGCTTAATATCCTGCACATATAACTCCATTTTATAATCTATTCCTCAGAGACATTATGGCTACTTTTAAGAGGCTTTAATACTTTAGGTTTTACTTTTTTTTTGTATCTTCCTTTTTTCGTGAGCACATTAATTTTTTAGAGAGTTGTTAGATAATTTTATGCAATAAGATTTAGTAGCCACTAGCCATCCTGAAGTGGCTCAAAGGTGTTGATTGATTTTTAAGAGCATGTAGTGGAGTTCCTGTCATGGCTCAGTGGTTAACAAATCCGACTAGGAACCATGAGGTTGCGGGTTTGATCCTTGGCCTCGCTCAGTGGGTTAAGGATCCGGCGTTGCTGTGAGCTGTGGTGTAGGTTGAAGATGAGGCTTGGATCTGGCATTGCTGTGGCTATGGCCTAGGCCAGCAGCTGTAGCTCTGATCAGACCCCTAGTCTGGGAACCTCCATGGGCAACAGGAGTGGCCCTAGAAAAGGCAGAAAGACGGGAAAAAAAAAAAAAAGAGTACTTAGTTTTTTAGGATACCTTAAAATTTTAGGACCTTAAAATTTTAGGTTTGTATGTACATTAGGTTGATATCAATAGAGCATGAAATCCTAGATTCTGTGGTCTCGCTAACATAGTAGTGGAAAGGCTAGGAGTTCTCTAAGAACGCCTGGTGTCATATCTGCCTGCTACTGTCACTGATTTGAGCAAGTAAACTTCTCAGCCTTACTGTCTTATGAAAATAGGGAAAAAAACTTTTTGGGTTGTTAGGATTAAATGTATACAAGTGAAATGTTTGAATACAAGCCTTTTATGAATGATGATTGTGATCCATAATCTCAGGCATGTAAATGTTTATGTACACAAAAATATACCCACATACGCCTTTGTTTAGTTTGGGTCAATCATCAAATTCTTCAGTAACATTTGGAATGGTACTTAACAGTACTACTGGGTATCCATTTTGGGGCCCCACACATGGAATTAGATTGAAGAGGGCGCAAGACTGAAAGATCAGTTGAAAGGAGTTTGGCAAAGTCCTATTGAGGTAATATAGTAGCTTGGACTAGAGAGCTATTAGTGTTGAGAATGGTTGACTGGTATTTTTGAAGGTGGAACTGAAGGCTGTGATATCATTCATCAGATAGCTGGAAAGCATATTCTAATGATTGCTTCATTCTTTTTGAACTGTCAGGTGCTGGGGTTGGGGGGGATTTGACTGGCAAGCTATTATAAACCTTATTTACTTGTATCCTGGAGTGTTTTCAAAAATTTGTTCAAATATAGTTCTTACTAGAGAGCAAAGGAGTGAGTCAAAGAATAGCTGAAAAAAAATATTAATGTATCTATCTTAACATTCTGTTACTTTGTTAGACATTATTAAGGGGCTGAAAATAGATTTTCCAGGCTTTTGCTTCTGACCCTTTTGGTGAAATTTATATAGGAGTTCAGCTCTTCATTAACAGTCTTAAGATTTTTTGTGTTAGGAAAGATTTTTAGTTAAATGCATTTACTTCATCTGGTTGCTCATATGTCAGGTCCCCAAAATTTATTCCAACTAAGTGCCCCACTTCTGCACCTAGAAAATCTTAAAAGGGAGTGAAAAGATCGAAGGTACATAATTTTTTGTAAATTTTTTTTTTGTCTTTTGTCCTTTCAGGGCCACACCTGCAGCACCTGGAAGTTCCCACGCTAGGGGTAGAATCAGAGCTACAGCTGCTGGCCTACACCACAGCCACAGCAATGCCACATCTGAGCCATGTCTGCAGCCTACACCACAGCTCATGGCAATGCTGGATCCTTAACCCACTGAGCGAGGCCAGGAATCGAACCCTCTTCCTCATGGATACTAGTTGGGTTCGTTACCACTGAGCCACGATGGGAAATCCCAATAGAAGATAATTAAATAAAATATTATATAGCCCTGCTTTAAATTGGAGGACTGAAAATATTTTTGTTGCCTCACATATGGAAGAGAGAATATTAATTATGTGTAACTTGGTCTTTCTGCCATTAGACTCATAACTCATATATTCACAGCATCAGTCTATTAAGATTTATTTCATAAACCATGTTAAGCACTGAAAGTGATTTTCGTATAATCCTATTTTTTCATGTTAGCCTGTCTTAGCATTTTCTTATTTTTAGCCTAGGCACTGAAATTTGTGTTCTTTTCTATCAAGGACCATGGGACAGGAGTTCCCGTCATGGTGCAGTGGTTAATGAATCTGACTAGGAACCATGAGGTTGTGGGTTCAATCCCTGGCCTTGTTCAGTGGGTTAAGGATCTGGCGTTGCCGTGAGCTGTGGTGTGGGTCGTAGACAAGGCTCAGATCCCAAGTTGCTGTGGCTCTGGCGTAGGCTGGTGCCTACAGCTCCAATTAGACCCCTAGCCTGGGAACCTCCATATGCTGTGGGAGCAGCTAAAGAAAAGGCAAAAAGACAAAAAAAAAAAAAAGAAAAAGACCATGGGACATAAATAAAAATATTAGTTGAGGGCTATTAAAAGTAAATTTTATTTGGGAGATAGACATCAGATTTTAAAGTTAATAAATGTATCTGACAAATAAGAATGTGCCTCAGTTGTGTTTTATTGGCCCTCTTAAAAGTAGGGAGGGGCAGTAGAAGAAATAGGAAAGGATATTAAACTAGAGGAAAAATAAATAAGCACATTTACAGTATTGTAGGAAGAGATTGCAAATGTGTAGGTTTTAAGAAACATTATCACTTTGTGGCTTTTAGAATTTTCCTCTAGAGATGAACTTCATATGTTACAGTCATAGATGTGAGGAGGGGCTAATAAGATGGGATGGGTGGATTGATTGTATGAGTGTTGCTTCTGATTGTTTAAGTGGCAGATCAGATAGTGAGGACTAGAAATTTCTTCTCCAGGTTTATATGTTCTTGGTTAACATCTTTAAATTTATCTTAAGAAATAGATGTTTTTCTTTTTCTTTTTTTTGGCTGTGGCATGTGGAAGTTCCTGGGCCAGGGATCAAACATATGCCACAATAGCAACCCAAGCCACTGCAGTGACAGTGCTGGATCCTTAATCCACTGTGCTGCAAGAGAACGCCTTGATTTTTTCTTTAGGGAGTTCCCATTGTGGCTCAGAGGTAACGAACCTGACTAGTATCCATGAGGAACCTGACTAGTATCCATGAGGACGCAGGTTCCATCCCTGGCCTTGCTTAGTGGGTTACGGATCCAGAATTACACTGATCTGCTGTGTATGTTGAAGACACAACCTGGATCTGGTGTTGCTGTGGCTGTGGCATAGGCCGGCAGGTGTAGCTCCGATTCAACCCCTAGCTTGGGAACTGCTTGGGTGCAGCCCTAAAAAGACCAAAAAAAATTTTTTTTTTCTTTAGTCTCCTCATTGAACAATGAACAGTGAGATTGTGGAATTTTGGGATGAGGTGTGAATTCATTAAAATCTTGCTCTGCTATTTTCCTTTATTTATTACCATCACAGTATCCTCAAGTTTTAGGAATGCATCTTCCTTCCTTTTAACATTTGGCTATCTTCTGATTAACTAGAGTTTTATGATTAATTTTGTGTTTGTGCTTGAGGATCTTAGGCAGGAGCTTAATTTAGACTGGCCACTCCAGCCTGTTCCTACCACACATCTCAGTATAGCTGCCTCACAGATGGCAGTAGGTTAAAAAAGGTGGTAGGTGGGTCAGTAGCATCTTCATGTGTAAAAGCTGGAGTGTCCAACACAATACAGTGTGTGTTGTGCTTATGGTAGTTCCAGCTGGGACTTGGACACATTGAAGGTCTCAGCTTGCTTTTATGGGTTCTACTGCTCTTTTATTGTGTATCTATCATCATTCTCTGTCATTTCCCACTCCCCCCCCAGGCATTTTCTTTCTTTTTTTTTTTTTTCTTTTTGGTTTTAAGGCCACACTCAAGGCATATGGAGGTTCCCAGGCTAGGGGTCGAATTGGAGCTGTAGCCACTGGCCTACGCCAGAGCCACAGCAACGCGGGATCCGAGCCGCGTCTGCAACCTACACCACAGCTCACGGCAACGCTGGATCGTTAACCCACTGAGCAAGGGCAGGGACTGAACCCGCAACCTCATGGTTCCTGGTCGAATTCGTTAACCACTGTGCCACGATGGGAACTCCCTATTTCGTTGCTTTTAATGAAGGCCTTATGACTTTTAAATGATTGGCTAAGGCCCACCCATATTATTGAGAGTAATCTCCTTAAAGTCAACTGATGGTAGATGTTAATCACATCTACAAAATACCTTCATCTAGACTGGCGTTTGACCAAACAGCTGGACACCATAAACCAACCAAGTTGATCCATAAAATGTAATCATTGCACTGTTAATATTAGTGATCAAGTACAAGTTAAAATATACTGTGTTTCTGTTAAAAACTCTTAGAGTGTTCACATCCATTGAATGAATGATTTTACCTGAAAGATTTTACCCCAAAATGGTATCAGTAAAGATAAATATCTAATAATAGAGGATTTGTAAAACAAATAATGGTAAGGTTTTTCTCATGACTTTGTTTTATTAAATATGTCATTTTCTTTTCTTTTTTTTTTTTTGTCTTTTTTCTATTTCTTTGGGCCGCTCCCGCGGCATATGGAGGTTCCCAGGCTAGGGGTTGAATCGGATCTGTAGCCGCCGGCCTACACCAGAGCCACAGCAACTCGGGATCCGAGCCGCGTCTGCAACCTACACCACAGCTCACGGCAACGCCGGATCCTTAACCCACTGAGCAAGGGCAGGGACCGAACCCGCAACCTCATGGTTCCTAGTCGGATTCGTTAACCACTGCGCCACGACGGGAACTCCTGACGTTTTCTTTATTAAATATTACCAAGGTAAGACTGGGTGATCAGAAAGAAATGTTAATAAATACAGCTGACAAGTGAAGTCTTTCGGATGTAAGTGGTCAGGTATCAATAGGAAATAGTCACAAAAGTGAAAGAAAAGATTTTCTGTAAGAGAAGTTTTTTATAGAAACCGAAAAGGTTTTAATGTCCAGAATAGTCCTTGTGTTAGAACCTTCGCTGTTGTATCATCTTTTCTCACTTTAAAAGACTTATAAAAAACTGCTAGGCAGATTTTTTTTGTTTCCTTTTTTCTTTTGTTAAAATACCCTTAAGTACAGTGACTTTCACATAGGTATAAGGAAATAAACACATTTCAAACTTTTATGAGTTGTTAAACATTATTTTTTTTGTCTTTTTAGGGCCACATCCTGTGCCATATGGAGGTTTCCAGGCTAGGGAAATCAGAGCTATAGCCGCTGGCCTAAGCCACAGCAGTGCAGGACCCTTAACCCACTGAGCGGGACCAGGGATGGAACCTGCATCCTCATGGATGCTAGTCAGATTCATTAACTGCTGAGCCATGACGGGAGCTCCCAAACATAACTTTAATGCAGCCAATTTTTGCAGAAGAATTAGATGAATTTTCTCCCATTTTATTAATTCTTTTTGACTGTACCTGCATTGAACCCGCTGCACAGTTGCACCCTGTGCCACAGCTAGGGCAGCGCCAGATCTTTATTTATTTTTTTATTTTTTGTTATTTCTTGGGCAGCTCCTGTGGCATATGGAGGTTCCCAGGTTAGGGGTTGAATCGGAGTTGCAGCCACCAGTCTACGCTGGATCCGAGCCGCGTCTGCAACCTACACCACAGCTCACGGCAATGCCGGATCGTTAACCCACTGAGCAAGGGCAGGGACCGAACCCGCAACCTCATGGTTCCTAGTCGGATTCATTAACCACTGTGCCACGATGGGAACTCCCAGTGCCAGATCTTTTACCTGCTACACCGCAGGGGAACTTCCTCTCCTATTGTGTTAACTTTTTATTTTGAAATAATTTCAGACTTGAAATTTAAAAGACTATGCAGAGAACTCCCATGCACTTTTCACCTATATTTACCAATGTAATATTTTGCTACATTTGTTTATCATTGTCTTTGGAGATGTGTGTGTAATTTTTTCCTGAACCACATGAGAGTAAGTTCCAGACTTCATGTCCTTTTCTCCTGAATATTTTGCTGTTCAGTTTCTAAGAACAAGAATGCATTTTTTTCTTATATTGGCTGTCCTACAAGCGTATGGAGTTCCTGGGCCAGGGATCAGATCTGAGCCACAGTTTTAACTGGATCCTTAAGCCACTGTGTCTGAATCCCAGTGCTGCAGATGCCACCGATCCCATCACACCACAGTGGGAACTCCTAGGCTTATTTTTTGTGTATACATCACAATTGTATTTGGAAATTTATAGAGCATCTCAGTCAGCTTGCTGTATTGTATCAGTGATATTTTCTTAATATCGATCAAGAGATTAAGGCAGCTAATGTCATTTGTTGTTTGTGTGTAATTTCCATAATTTAAAGTAGACTGTCTCTCATACAGGTTTACCTTAGGCCACAGATGGTACTTGCCCTCTTAGTATAGTAATTGTAATTTCACAGTGCTGTTTTCAATTCCTTTTGAAATTTGAAAAAAAAAATTCTTGTTTTTTTTCTTTCTTTTTTTGCTTTTTAGGGCCACACCTGCAGCATATATATGGAAGTTCCTAGGCTGGGGTCGAATTGGGGCTGCATCCGCAGGCCTACACCACAGCCACAGCAATGCCAGATCTGACCCGAGTTTGTAACCTACACTACAGCTCATGGCAGTGATGGATCCTTAACCCACTGAACAAGGCCAGGGATTGAACCCACGTCCTCATGGATACTCGTCAGATTCGTTTCTGCTGTGCCACAGTGGGAACTCCAGGAACATCAGAACTTTTGATATCCTTTTTTTGTTGGAATGACCTTTTGTTTTTGGCCTCACCGATGACATGTGGAAGTTCCTGGGCCAGGGGTTATACCCCAGCCCCAGCAACCACAATGCCAAGTCATTAACCACTAGGCTACCAGGGAACTCCTGAATGGATTTCTTTTTTTTTTCTTTCTTCTTCTTGAGTTTGATTTCCAGAAATGGTATATGGGTGAATTATTAAATTTTATTTAATTCGAAAATTCAAAATGGCTTTTTTAAAACAAACAAAACTTTTTAAGCTGCACCCATGGCAAATGGAAGCTCACAGGCCAGGGATCAAATCCGAGCCACAGCTGTGGCAACACTGGATCCTTAAAAGCTCACTGTGCCAGGCTGAGGATCAAATCTGTGCCGCCACAGAGAGAATGCTGGATCATCAATGTGCTGCTCCACAGGGTGATCTCCCAGAATGACTTATTTTTAAAATAAAACCCTGGAGGTCCCATTGTGGTGCAGCAGAAAGGAATCTGACTAGTATCCATGAGGATGTGGGTTTGATTCCTGGCCTTGCTTAGTGGGTTGGGGATCTGGTGTTGCTGTGAGCTGTGGTTGTAGGTCACAGACATGGCTCAGATGCTATGTTGCTGTGGCTGTGGTGTTTGCCAGCAGCTGTAGCTCCGATTTGACCCCTAGCCGAGAACTTCCATATGCTGAGGGTGCAGCCCTAAACATTAGCAAAAAAAAAACCAAACAAACCAAAAAAACCCACAAAACCAAAAAACAAAGCAAAAAAAACCCAGAAAACCCAAGTCTTTGTATGTTGGTGAGCTTATTTCAGATATGTGAAGTGGGACATCACAAAAAGGTAGCCAGGGGAGTTCGTGTCGTGGCGCAGTGATTAAGCAATCCGACTAGGAACCATGAGGTTGCGGGTTCGATCCCTGCCCTTGCTCAGTGGGTGAAGGATCCGGCATTGCTGTGAGCTGTGGTTTAGGTCGCAGACGCAGCTCGGATCCCGCGTTGCTGTGGCTCTGGCGTAGGCTGGCAGCTACAGCTCCGATTAGACCCCTAGCCTGGGAACCTCCATATGCCGTGGTAGCGGCCCAAGAAATGGCAAAAAAGACAAAAAAAAAATAACTGTTCTTTTTGAATAATTTATTGTTTTTAGGTCCATGGAGTAATTAATTTAGTAATAAGGGTAGTCAGTTTACTACAAAGCCTTACTTAGCTTTGTTGACTTTTATATAAATACTTGTAATGATGTGGTATAGGAAAAGAGCCTTCATAGCCCTAAGTTTGAATCTTGGTCAAGTAACTTTTTTGAACTTTAGTTTTCTTATCTCTAAAGCGGGAATAGTACAATCCTTGCAGGGTGGTTATGAAGATCATTTTTATGTACAGTGCCTGGAACATAGAAGCTTGTAAGTGGTAGTTGCTGTTCTTTTGTAGTGGGAATTATATTTAACTTCAGGAATTTCCGTTGAGGCTCAGCACTAACGAACCTGATTAGTGTCCATGAGGACATGGGTTCCATCCCTGGCCCCATTCAGTGGGTTAAGGATCCAGTGTTGCTGTGGCTGTGGCTTAGGCTGGCAGCTGCAGCTCAGATTCGACCCCTAACGTGGAAACTTCCATATGTCTCCAGTTCAGCCCTAAAAAAAAAAAATTTAACAGGTTGAGTGGATTTTAAACTCTCCCTAAGGGAAGAACATGATTTTTTTCTTGCCAGCTGTGGACTAAGCATTTCTTTATGTCAGCTCATTAGTTCTCCCACAGCTCAGATACACATATCCTAACTTTACAAAAAAAAAAAAAGGAAATTGAGGCCTATGAATATGTCTAAGGCCTTGGGACTAATGTGAATGATTAGTACTATTAGAGTGTGTGTATTCTGTATATGCTGCTTCCCTTCTATGGGCCATTGACATGTGTTTATGTTACTTAGGCCTATATTTTGGGGAACTGACATGTATTATCCTAAACCAACTATGATAGGAAAATCTGTTTAGTCAATTAAGAATTTTAAAGTCAAAGAAAAAAATTTGTATCAATTTGAGTATTAGAACTTTGGTTTAAAATATAAGTAAAAGTCAGTTTTTATTTGTGGGGAATGTTCTGTTTAGCAAAAAAAATTCTATTGTGTTATTCTACAAAGTTTTAATTCTTAAACATGTTCAGATTAAGTTTTAACTAACAATTTCATTTTTTTTTTTTTTTAACTTCTGTAGGAACGTCAAGGTCGTGGGAAATAAAAGGCAGTTCTGCACAGACTGCAGCAACGGTTGCATCTGCATATCCTAAGAGGAAAAAAATGACCTTCAAGAGAATTAGGACTTTTTTCTTAATTTCATTGACTTCAGAGACGATTGCAGACTTGCAGTTTAAGTATTGGAATTTCACAAAAGACATAGGACTAAACTGGAAAACGAAAAAAAAAAAAAAGAAAAAGAAAAAACTAAACAAAAATTCCCTCTAGGTAGTTTAGGTGAAAAATGTCCCTTTTATTTTGGCTTTGGTTGTGATTTCAGAGCATAATGCTTTGGTTTTTTGTCTTTTTACTATGTTTTTCGGATTTTAAAGTCCGTTAAGTGCATACAATTTTCTCTAATTTTTAAACCCTTTCCTCCCCCCATTTTGACATTTGCACTTGGAGAACACTTGAGTTTCGAAGGTTTTGGGCCTCCACCCCAGAAAGTGGGAATTTGGTTTTTCCCTTCCAAACTGGAAGAACATTTTTATGAAGAATTTTTGTCTTGGAGAATTTAACAGTGTTACCCAAGGTTGTGTCTTTAAGGGTGGTTCATTTTCTCTGACCCTTTGTTACTCAAAGTAAAGTACTAGGAGTCCTAAGAAATGTTCTGTTCTTGTACATTATACTGATTAAGTCAGGATTAATTTGATTTCAAAGCTAAGAACAGTGGTAAAAACTTGTTTACAGAAATGCATTTTGGAAGAGAAAAATATTGTAAAACGTGTAGTGAATGTTTCTTCAGTTTCTTGTTCAGCCAATGAGGAAAGGGCATTGCCTTTCTTTTTACCATTAATCACTTCTCAATAAACGTGAGATCCTGTTGAGCATCACTTCTAGTACCATTTATTAGTATTATTTGAATCTGCTATATTTTATGAAAGCTTTGGAGTATAAGGAGTTTTAAGAGGTGAGAGAGCAACTATTTTTAGAAAATTCACTGAGATGAAATAGTTCAGGCTTGCTTTTGTACTCAGGGTTGGATAACCATGACCTCTGCAAAGCAAGGTGGGCCAGTCAGTATTCATAATGTTTTATTTCTGTCTACTTCTCTGAGAAAGTAGATCCACTGTTAAATCATTCAGCAAATATTTGATTGTGAGTGCTTTTTGGGTGCCAGGCACTGTGCTAATAATCCTGAAGAAGCCTGGCCACATATCTTATGTGCAAAGTAGATAGAGCCCAATATCAAGGATATGAATGTTTAATCTGAAATACGATTTATTTAGACAGGATTCCATATAGATGCAGGTCCAAGAATAAGAAATTCCAGTGGGCTTGGGTCTTTGTAAACCGTATAACCATAGTGCTATTTGATTCACCCTTGTTTATTTCCTAAGGTTTGGAGCTTCTCTACTTTAAAAGATTTTTAGCCCTTAGGATGTCCCAGTTTGGGAGAGTTAAATGTGTGAAAACTTATGTAATAAGAAAGGGTTCTGAAAATGGGTTTTAATATTGTTGGATAGTCTTTTACCCTCAGATGACTTATTCATTCTGTTCTTCATAGCCCAGGCTACCAAATCAAGGGTGTGATAAAATGAATAAATACTGATTTGTAATTAGTGTCATAGTTGACACTTTGCCTGTTTGAGGCACAGCACAGTATACCTAGATAATTGCTATTTGCTAAATAAGCTTTTTGAGATACTTATTCCCCTCAAATTTGGGAGTCCTTTGTGCTTTCATCAATTTGAAGATGTTCTGTTTCAAGCTAGAAATGTAACCTTCATTTTCCATTTTAGCTGAAACTTCTCTAACTTCTGGAGAACTCCTGTGAGCTTAATGATTTAGTATTTTCACTTTCAAAAGGGAAAATAACCCTGAGCAAAGTAAATTCAAAAGCAGTCTTACCTAGATTTTCCTACCTTGTATTCATGTTGGATATGAGGTTATTCAAGATAGTTTTTTGCAGTTTTAAATGTTAGTGCCTCTATTTATTTAAGCCAGTGTTTCTCAGTCTTTTATTTGCATATCACATAGAAATGGTATGGCCTTGAGGACAAACAAAGGAATTTGGAGCCCTTAACAAGGTTGCTCACCTGGCTGTCCCTGAGTGAGTATTGAGGGAGTCAGGTTGTTGGATTTGTGTGTTTTTCTAAAAAAACCACATAGGCCTTTTAATGTAGTATAAAATTAGATTATATTCACTCTTAAGAGTTTGGTCCATAAGTTAGTTGGGTGAAGATCCCAAAAGGCAACTAAACTAGTTCTCTTAATGCTTATGACAGCTTTGCCATGGAAATTGTTGACTTTTGACTACTTGCCCTTAATGCTTTGTTCTGTTCTGTCATTTGTGATGTAAGACTTTGAATAGCCATGTTTGTTTACTTTTCTCATTTGTTGAATATGGGAAATGAGCAGTCTCACCACATGCCGTCAGTGTTACTTCAAAGCATTTTAAACATTTATGAACAAAATTTATAAATCTCATATTCACTCAATTTAATCTTAATTATATTTGATTGGCTCTTCATTCCCCAACATGTTCCATTTTGAAAAAAACTTACTTTGCAAAAATGTATGGGGAGTTCTCACATACCCTACTCTCAGCTTCCCCCAAATGTTTACATTTTACATAACCATGTAACAATTATCAAAAGCAGTAAATATTGGCGTTCCGGTCGTCGCTCAGTGGTTAGCGAATCCAGCTAGGAACCATGAGATTGCGGGTTCCTTCCCTGGCCTTGCTCAGTGGGTTAAGGATCTGGCGTTACTGTGAGCTGTGGTGTAGGTTGCAGACATGGCTTGGATCCCACGTTGCTGTGTCTCTGGCGTAGGCCGGCGGCTGCAGCTCCAGTTAGACCTCTAGCCTGGGAATCTCCATATGCCATGGGAGCAGCCCTAGAAAAGACAACAAAACAAAACAGTAAATATTGATGCAGTGCTACTTAAACTAATCTACAGACTTTATGTGGATTGTGCCAGCTGGTCAAGGAATGTCTTTTTTTCTGGCTCAGCCATCCAGTCTAGGATCCCTCGATGCATTTTGTTGTCACAGGCTGTAGACTGTGAGTTCTTCAATCTTTATTTCTTGTAGTTTTGACACTTTTGGAGAGTACCAACTGCCCAGTTATTTTTTTAAAGTGCCCCTCAAATTGAATTTGTTTAATATTTTCTATTAGATTGAAATTATTTTTTGGTAAGAATACTGCAGAAATCATCTGCCCTTCTCAGTGCATTATCAGGGTACATGATGTCCATATATATTATCACTGGTAACCTTCACTTTGATCACTTTGGTGATCTGTAGTGTTTGCCAGATTTCTCCGCTGTAAAGTTATTGTTTCCCTTTGTAAAACTATTGGGTTTTGGTTCACTGATTTTTACATTGGATTGTTATTCTCTGGAACAAGTTATTAACTGTGGCGTTGGCCAAATGTTAATTCACTCTATTATTTCTTCTACATTTATTCTAATTAGAATTCTACTGTAAGGAGGAGCTATCCCTTTTCTCCATTTTATTTATTCACAATCAGTATGGACTTAGAGGTATTTTATTCCATGGGTTAATGCTATCATTTATTTTGTGGCTCATATTGGTCCAGCTTTGGCTCTTTGGACCTCCTTCAAGTTGGCTCCTTTGTCTTTTTGACATGCCCCCAGTGTATTTTGGAGCCCTTCCTTAACATTAGAGTACTGTAAGATGCTCCTGAATAGTCTTATTTTCAGTGCCCCAGGAACCTTCAATAAAAGGTTTCTTTTATTGAAGAATAATTAGAAACCATCCCTTGAGTGTTTTTAAAAAATCCTTTAAATTTCAACAGGTTATTAAAGTGGGGCTTTTTACTACTCATGTAGGTGAAGATTTATTTGGCCCAATCAAAACACCGAACCACTTTCATAGAGCTGTATGTATCTCAGTCTTCTGGAGTTGTGGAGAGGTTTTTCACTTGGCATATTACATCACTTAGAGTGAGGCCCAATGAATGTGGGTTGGTTTGCACCCTTCCATGGTTGCTATCTTTAGTCTTGTAACTACAGACCCAAAATGTTGGAACTCCTGATTTCCACCCCACCTAAACTATTTTAGGGGTTCAGAGCTTTTTCTACCTATGAGAAAATAAATTGTCATACACTAAAGTTTTCTGTTTTTCATTATGGAGCTGATAGCACTTATTTTGACCTTTATTTGAAATGTAACCTTGTGTCATGAATGTAGGACCCTTGGTTTTGAAGATGGGAGTGAGTAAAAAGTATCCCTAGGATTCAGTAAGTTTACAATCATTGTTTTTGCCTTGGGTAGTACTTAGAACTGTATCACTCACTGCTAGTGTATTCTGGGTAGCCAGTGCAACTCCTTACCCCTGAGAAACCTTTCTTTGAAACTAATACTTATTACAGCTGCTGGGTTTACTCATGGAAAGCTGACATGGCTTGTAGGGTAAGACATCCATACAGAGACAAAGTGTAAAGTCACGAACTTGCAGGCTCTGCTTCCAGATTTCCTGGATTGGCTCTGTAGCCCCACCTGCTGGGGAGTTTAGGGCAGCACCCCCTGCCCTGCTCCCGCCCAGCTGCTGGGCTTGGTGATTGGAACAGCACGGGCACTTCACTGGCTGCACATGGTGGCCATGGCTCTGTGACCTGCAGGAAGCAAGCCTCTGTCCTGCTAGCCAGATTCTCACTCTACTCCTGCGACCCATGCACTTGAGGCCTGCTTGGCATACCCATTCATTTTTGTCTGCTCTTCCCCTTCCCTGACCAAGCAACTATTTTACATTGAGAAGTGTGGATTCCAGATGTTGTTGTTATTGCTTTTGCACCTGCGCAAAAGCCTCTCCCAGTGCCAAACCCCTTACCTTCACAGGTGAGCAAGCTAGGTCGCCTAAGTCACGGGGAACTAGTGTTTCTCACTATTGTAATAGAGGGCAAAGGACATTAGTGCTGTGCATGGCTTGTTGCTTTCTTCTACCTTTTAAAATAATGCTCAATTTGGCTGGCTAAAGTTGTAAAACTTACTGTAGCCCCATCTGCTGGCCATAAGCAATGTTAATGTACTCAAAAAAAAAAAAAAAAGTTATACTCTAGAGTTGCCCTTTAGGGGGAAGCTCTCTGAAGGAACTCCCAATTTTGCTGCTTTGTCCAGTTTTTCATGAGAGTTTTTGTCTGCTTTTCCATCTACTCAGAGTCATTCAGCCTTATTTTGTGAACCCCTGTTGGTACTGTTGGGCATTGGAGGAAAGGGAAGTAAATAAGATCCTTGTCTTCTTAGAATTTAGTTTAAGGATTACTGTAATACGGTTTGGGGTTGTGGGAGATAACACACAGTGTTGGAAAAGCAGAAGGGTTTCTGCCCAGAAGATTGCCCTTGCAGTACTGGATTTTTCCTCCCTAGCTCAGTGGAAACCTCATGAGCGCCTTGCCTCTTTTTCTTCCTTCACAGTTTCAGCTCTCACGCCTAGGTTCTCTGCTCCATCATTAATGAGACGTCTGATGTTGGGCAAGTCAGGGAATTGCTTTGTGCACGTTTCCTCCATGGAAAGAGGAAAAGACCTCTGAAGCCACTTGATGTATGATTTTTGCAGGGATTTAAATTAATTTTAATTACTAGTGCTTTTCTAATTAAAACCAAAACCAGTCCAGTTACATATATAGAATTAAAAAATGTATATCTTGACATAAGCTTGCTTCTAAACCTTTTAAAAAATTGCTTTATGATACATTTGAATTCAGTATATAGTATAGAGCATGTGTGTATTCCTTAGTATATAATTACATAATTTTAAGTTATTTTACAAAAATGGTATACTACTAAACCATATACAGGGTGTCTGTGTCTGTCTCTCCTCTGTCACGATCCATGAATCTTCTGTTTTGGTCTGCTTGAGAAGGACCCAGATCTTCTGTAACAACTTAATATGGTTGGCCTTCTAGGATCCTGGAGTGAGCAATGGTCCGAGGGCCTAGGTCTCATCAAAAGCAATCTGGCAGAACCCTGACCTTGTAATCTTGTTCCTCTTAAGTATTGGAACCCAAACTTTTCTAGATTTCTGCTTCCCCAAAGCTTTCCAACTTAAAGAGTTAGGCACTCTGTTTTTAGGTGAATGTCATTCCAAATCAAGGTCCTTTATGTATAGAACATGCCCTGGGCAAGTGGTGGAAGAGTAAGCTGGCCAGGTTTGGATAGGGAGGATGGTGTCGGGAAGGGCTGTTAACTACCAGCAAAATTCTAGGCACTGGGGCAACAGCAGAGAACTTAAAATTCCTGCCTTCAATGGGACTTCATTTCTGGTGGAGAGACAAGCAGATTAATCAGGTGTGATGAGTACTATAGAGAAAAGTAACACAAGCTAAATGTATGAGGCTGGAAGAGTCATACTAACAAATTCAGAGGTGAGAGATGAAGACAAGTTGGGTAAGGCTTTGAGAAGAAAGCACTCACTTCCAAGAAAAGTATATTATCACCTTTTCATTTTACCTCATACTTCACCTCTTTTCTTTCCCAGATTAAATTCTATGGTCCATCATGATCCCACTCCCCACCTGTATTCACCATCAACTCCCTTGCCACTTTCCCTTGCTTCATCTATTTTAATGGACAAACCACAATCTTGGTTATGCCTAGCCATACCTGTGCAGTTTAGAGTGAGTGGAGAAAAACATTCAACCAGTGTCTCATCTTAAATTCATGATCATCAGCCTCAGGAGGGGAATCATTCTCCCTATCTATTCACTTTCCTACTCAAAAGAACCATTTCATACCTTCTCGCTTTCCCCAAACCAATCTTACCTTTATTCTCAATGACTCTACTTGACTGAGAAAATTGAAGCAGCCAGAACAAAACATCACCGGCCCCCTACATCTACTTACTTCACATAATTGTAGATGAATGTTTCTAAAAATCTGGTCTCTGGGCCAGTGGTATCAGCACCACCAAGGAACTTACCAGAAATGCAAATTATTGAGTCCCACCTCACACCTACTGAATCAAATTCTGGGCTTGGGGCCCAGCAATCTGTGCTTTAGTAAGTGTTCCAGGTGATTCTGATGAAGCTTAAGAGTTTGAGAACCAGTCCCCCTCTGCATGTTTCTGTCTAGAAAGAATCTATTTGTGCACCAGACCTCAGTCTCTCATCAACTAAGGTACATGGCTCCATCAAATCTCCCTCTTCTGCATCCCAGTTTTACTTCTATTGGATCATTCTTGTCAGCATAAAAACATGCTGCTGTTTCTCCCATTTCTTCATCAGTTACCACCCATTTCTCTATTTCTCTTTGCAGCAAGACCCCAAAGAGGAAGCTGTTATTGATTCCATTTCTCCATTTTTTTCTAACCCAGTCCAATCAAGCTTTCATCCTCTTCATTCCAGTGGAAATAGTCTTGTCAAGACCACACATTTTTGATTCTCAGTCCTCATCGCTCTCTTTTTTTTTTGCAGTTGAGAATAAATGTCCATTTTATTTAAGCATTAGTAGATAAGCAAGGAAAGGAGATTTTTTTTGTATCATTTAAAAAAGTTACTCAATGAATTTTATTACATTTATAGTTGTACAACGATCATCACAACCCAATTTTATAGCATTTCCATCCCAAACCCCCAGCCCATCACCCCACCCCTCAACCTGTCTCCTTTGGAAACCATAAGTTTTTCAAAGTCTGTGAGTCAGTATCTGTTCTGCAAAGAAGTTCATTGTGTCCTTTTTTTAGATTCCACATGTAAGTGAATAGCATTTGATGTTGGTGATGTCTGATTAATTTCACTTAGCATGATGATTTCTAGGTCCATCGATGTTGCTGCAAATGCCGTTATTTCTTTCCTTTTAATGGCTGAGTAATATTCAATTGTGCAAATGTACCACATCTTTATCCACTCCTCTGTCAATGGACATTTAGGTTGTTTCCATGTCTTGGCTGTTGTATATAGTGCTGCAATGAACATTGGAGTACATGTATCTTTTCAAGTCATGGTTTTCTCTCAGCCCTCATCTTATTTGACCTATAGATGGTACACGATCCCCTTGATACACTTTCTTCACTTGGATTCTAGCACAGAATACCTCCTGATTTTCCTCCTATTTTACCCGTTGTTCCTTCTTAGTCTCCTTGGCTGGTTCCTCCTCTTCTTTTTATCCTCTTGATGCCACAGTGACCCAAAGCTCAGTCCTTGACCCTCTACACTCACTAGATTACATCCAGTCCTATGGCTTTAAACACCATCCTTGTGCCAACAACTCCCAAATGTAGAATCAGTCCAGGTCTATCTCCTGATCTCTGGTATGTTCAGTCGCTAGCTCAACCTCTCTACCGATATCTCGCCAACATCACAAACCCAACACTTGCAAACCTAAACCTCTTCCTCATCTGCCCCATCACTTATAATAAATTCATCTCTCCCACTTCTCAGGCCAAATCCTGAGAGTAATATTTCTCACATCCTATATCGTATTTACTGGTTGACCAGTTCTTGCCATATCTATGGCCAAGTCACCAACTCTCACCTGGATGATGGCACAATCTCTTAGCTGGTTTCTACTTGCACTTCTACAGTCTGTCCTCCACACAGTAACAGAGGGATCCTGTGAAAATGTACATCAGATCCTGTCATTTCTCAGACTTTCTCCTGGCTCCCATCTGAGAGTAAAAGCCAAAGACTTTGATGGCTCACAAATTCTTGTCTTCTGATCTCCCATTTCCACTGTCACCTCACTGTTTTCCCTGCTTACATCTCCACTGTTCTTATCTACTCCACCCACCTTGTCCTCCCTTCTACCCTTCAAAATGCCAGGTTCCTCTCAGAGGGTCTTCACACTAGCTGGGTCTTCCACCTGGAGTACACTTCCCTCATATCTACAAGGCCCAGTTACCTTTTCCAGCAGGTATCACCTTATCAGTGAGGTCTCCCCTGACTCTTATTTGCACTCGCTATCCCACCTCCCACACCACCTGTCTCCCTTGCTCTGGGCTTCCCGTAGGCAGAGGTGGACCTGAGATTCCACTCCCAAAGATCTGTCTCTTTCTACTTTGAAGTGGGGAGTCAAGAAAGCTGATAAAAAGCCATTACACAACTTTTAAGAATCAAATGGATCAGTAATTACTGGTTAGCAGAATTTTAAAATACAGTTTGTATTCTCCATTTCCAACTCCTGCTTTCCTAAAGTGATAGAACACTGACCTGGGAGTTGGAAACCTTGGATTCTAGGCCTCGATCTATTACTCAGGAGCTCTGTGACCTGTCGCAAGCAAGTCCTCAGTCTTGGTCAGCCTGGGAAGTGAGGGAACTGGGACTAAATGATCCATGAGGTTAACACTCCAATCCTGTCAACTCTGCTTCCAAAATAAATCCCAATGCTGTCAATGTTTCTCATCCCTGCTGCGCTACCTCCTCTCCGTGCTCTATTCACTTCCTGCCAGGCCATTGCATCAGCCTCCTTACCTCCTTTCACTTTTGTCTTTAATCCAACTTCCACATAGCTGTCTAAGTGAATTTACAGGTGTAACTCAGAGCATGCCTGTTTCTCTCTGAAACCCTCCAGCAGCTTCCCACTGTGCTGAGAATCACCCCTGTGCTCCCCACCCTGGCCTGCAGGGCCTCTCGCCATCTGGCTCTGGGCTCCCTCCCTCATCTGGTTCCAGCCACAGTGGTGTCCAGCCCCTCAGATTTGCCAAGCTCATTCCTGCCTAAGCAATCCTTTCTTTGTTATGCTTACATGTTCTTCCTCCTTGTGTCCTCCTGGTGGATTCCCTCTCATTTTTTAGGACTCAGCTTCAAGGTCTTTTCCTGAGTGTAAGCTCCCTTTCCTGATCACTTTTTCTAAAGCCAGTTCTTCCTCATTAGTTTAAAATTCAGCTCCCTACTTATTTTTCTGTTCCCATAGACATTTATCACAATGTAACATTAAGTCATGCAATAGTCACAAAATGGAATACCATACAACTGTAAAAAGAAATCTATGTATTGATATAGAACAATTTAAGATATTGTTCAGTGAAAAAAAATCCCAAGGTGAAGTCCAGAGTGTATAGAATACCACCATTTGTATAATAGAGGGGGAAGATATATTTGCTTGTATATGCATATGTTATCTCTGGATGGGCATAGAAGAAACTGATAACATTGCTGGCCTTTATGAGGAGGACTAGGTGGCTAGGGGCAGGAGTGGGGGGCTTTTCACTGTGCACCTTTTTGTATTTTGAATCATATAGTGTACCACCTATGAAAAATAAATAAGTAAATATTTAAAAATTGTGTAACTTGCTTTGTTTTCCTACCTCCCCAAAGAGAACATAAACATTCTGACAGTGTGTACTATGTCTTTTTTGTCTTTTTTTTTTGTTGTTGTTGTTGTTGCTATTTCTTGGGCCGCTCCCGCGGCATATGGAGGTTCCCAGGCTAGGGGTTGAATCGGAGCTGTAGCCACCGGCCTACGCCAGAGCCACAGCAACGCGGGATCCGAGCCGCGTCTGCAACCTACACCACAGCTCACGGCAACGCCGGATCGTTAACCCACTGAGCAAGGGCAGGGACCGAACCCGCAACCTCATGGTTCCTAGTCGGATTCGTTAACCACTGCGCCACGACGGGAACTCCTCTTTTTTCATTCCGTATTATGTCCTCAGCACTTAACACAATACCTGGCACTTAATAGGGCTCAGTAAGTAATTACAGGATGAATGGATGAAAGAATGAAGGTCTCTTCCTGTTCTAACACTGGATTCTAATCTTAGGCCTTCAAAGAATAAAAGAAACACAGGTTCTAAAACCAGCCATTTAGAGGGAACCAAAGAGACACCGAATTGTTTTGCAGTGTGGTGGACGCTTTTCCTTTGTGGTTATCAATAAGCTTAAAAAAAATGTGACGGGGAGAGTATGGCAGGTGAAATGTGACTGATTTGCCTGGCACAGATGCACTTATCAAGTGAGAGCCCAAGAGGACACAAGAGGACAATGTCCTACTTGGACCATGCCCCAGTCACAGCCTCTGCAGATGGCAGCCTGAGGGACAAGCAAAGCAGCCCCCTTTCCTGAGGCTTCAGAACATTCGGGATCACAAAACCTACCACACTCCAGTTCTGAGATTGTCTTCCTTGGATTCTAAATTTTTTGAGGTCAGGAACTGTCTTGCTCACCAGTATACTTACATCCTGGGATAGAAGAGACAAGGAGTTAAGTGAAAGAATAAAATTTGAGGAGTTTCTGTCATGGTTCAGCGGAAACAAATCTGACCAGTATCCATAAGGATGTGGGTTCAATCCCTGGCCTTGCTCAGTGGGTTAAGGATTGAGCTGTGGTATGGTATGTGGTATGTGGTGTGGTGTGGTAGAAGCGGCTCGGATCTGGTGTTGCTGTGGTTGTGGTGGCGGCTACAGCTCTGGTTGGACCCCTAGCCTGGGAACCTCCATATGCCATGGGTACGGCCCTTTAAAAAAAAAAAAAAAAAAAGAATAAAATTTGAGTTGAACATCTGGAAGAGGGAGCTGTAATACCACATATAACCAGAAGGTGGCACTAGAGGATCATTTTCTGAGATGTCAGTTCAGCCCAAGACTTAACAGTCTGGGGTGCAGAGTGTTATTTTGACCAAGGCAAAGTGTAGCTGATTTTTGACAAGTTTACTGAGCAGCTCTACAAGTCACTAGGGTTTATAAGAAGAGACACAGCTGGGCCAGGGAGACAGAAGCCTACAGCAGAAATCAACACTGTATAAGAAGACAAGTGCTATTCTGGCCTTCAGGAATCCGGAGAAGGAAAGATTAAGTCTGGTTGAAGCATTTGGGGAAAGTTCACAGAGGAAGTGACATCTCCTCTGGGCCTTGAAAGTGGGGAGGATTTATGCAGTTGGAAGACATTCTAGGTAGAGGGGATGGATTCATGAGAAATTGGAGACTGGTGAATTACCAAGAATGGCTGCATTGTCCAAGATTTTGGGGAGATAAAGGGGTAAAGAAAACATTCTGCTCTGAGAGTTTACATTTTTGATGAAAGGACAAAAGGCTTATGGAGTTAATGCAACACCTACAGTAGCAGCTCAAGAAATAGTCAAAGGATTGAGATTTATGTGTCAGGTAAATATTAAACATTAATAAATGCATTACTGAATGAATGACTCCTGGGACTCTGGTAGTTTCTTTGCTAAATCACATATACTTGCTGATACTTTAAGAATGTGTTTTCCAGAGTTCCCATTGTGGCTCAGTGGTTAACGAATCTGACTAGGAGTCATGAGGTGGCCGGTTCGGTCCCTGGCCTTGCTTAGTGGGTTAAGGATCCAGCGTTGCCATGAGCTGTGGTGTAGGTTCCAGATGCGTCTTGGATCCTACGTTGCTATGGCTCTGGTGTAGGCCGGTGGCTGCAGCTCCCGATTGGACCCCTAGCCTGGGAACCTCCATATGCTGCGAGAGTGGCCCTAGAAAAGGCAAAAAGACAAAACAAAACAAACAAACAAACAAAAAAACCCAAAAAAACCAGAATGTGTTTTCCAAGATTCTTTCTTCCTGTGTCTGAAGCTCTTTACAGACAGCTTTTCCTTCCTCCAAAGATAAGAAATCCTGACCCAAAAAGGAAAGGATTGCAATAGCCTCTGAGGTCCCTGTTACCTAGAGCTTTCCTTCTGAGAGGATTCCCAAGCCCTGTCCCTAGAACATAGCCTCCTTCCTTAGAGCTGAGATGATAGTAACCATCACTTCCATGTTTATAGCAGTGATGTCATCCATCACTTCCATATTGATAAATCTACTGGAAACATTTCAAGGCTCATTTTTAATTCAGAAGGCTTCTTCTTTATCGAAACATTTTCCATCTTACTTGTGTGACCCTGGGCTCTCCAGTTTACTGCTAGCCCCTCTCCTCTTCTTGGCTTCATCAGCTGCTTTCTTCCATTCCTCTCTGTAGCTGTTTAAGGTTGAGTTCTAGGCCCTAGCCTCTTCTTACTTTATCCTCTTCCTGTGTGATCTCATTCCCCCTCCGTTTTTTTTTGTCTTTTTAGGGCTGCACCCATGGCACATGGAGGTACCCAGGCTAGGGGTCTAATTGGAGCTACAGCTGCTAGCCTATGCCATAGCCACAGCTACGCCAGATCTGAGTCACATCTGCGACCTACACCACAGCTCGTGGCAACACCGGATCCTTAACCTACTGAATGAGGCCAGGGATCAAACCTGCATCCTCATGGATACTAGTCAGATTCATTTCTGCTGAGCCATGACCGGAACTCTGGGGATCTCATTTTTCCTTGTGGTTTCAACTACCACCTAGATGTCAAACGTCCTTGGAGTTTCCTCGGTGGCTCTCCTCTGCACTCCAGCCCACACACCCAACAGCCTACTTGACTTTTTCACTTGGATGTTTTGTGGACATCTTAATCTCAACATGTATAAAAACTCCCCATCTTCCCCACCTATTCCCCTATCCTGGTGAATGCCCGCATCACCCAGTCTGTTGCTTCAGCCAGCAGCCTGTGTGTGTGACTCATCCTTGACTCAGGTCCTGATCATTCCACCCCCTCACTGTCTCCCGAATCTTTCCACTGCCCTCCATTCTCAACACTACCATTATCTCGAGCTGCCCCTTCTGCAGGCCATTCTCTCCTCAGTTGCCAAAGTGACCTTTTAAAAAGGCAAATAAGATCATGCCAGGACTCAACATTCTTCAAATACCATCCCATTTCCCTTATATAAAATTGCAGCCCTTTAACCGTGACCTTCAAGACTTTGTATGATCTGGCTGGTACCTACTTCTCAGGCTCTGTCTCGTGCTGGTTTTTTCCCCACTCTACTTCAGCCAGTAGGAATTTCATTTATTTAAGCAACCAGGCATTTATAGAGTGCCTCCATTGTGCCACGCGTGGTACAAGGTGCTTGAGTGTAAACAAGGTGTCTCTGCCCTCATACCCTTCCTGAGCTCTCTCTTCCCGCATCAGGCTGATTTCGCATGATGCTCCCGCTGCCGGAACTCCCTCCTCCAATGCATACACTCTACTCCCCTCCACTGCTAACTCCAGTACACCATTCAGGTCAAAATTAAATGTCATTTCCTCTCTGAAGCTCTCCAGGGGCAGTTAGGACTCCTGTTATAAATCCCAGGATCCTGACTTGCCTTCATTACTCACATCTGTTTCCCTTGCTGGACCAGAGGCTCCATGAGCCTAAAAACCAGGTCTGCTGTGTTCGCCAGTGCTTGGCACTATGCCTGGCTCATGTCATGATCTCAATATATTAGAACGAAAGGACCCAGGCTTTTCATTTGGATTTGCTCTTTTAGAATATTTGAGGATGATTTTTTTTTTTTTTTGCCTCATTGGCAGCATACTAAAGTTCCCAGGCCAGGGATCAAACCCTCACCATAGCAGTGACCTGAGCCTCTGCAGTGACAATGCTGGATCCTTAACCAGCTGAGCCACACAAAACGCCAGAGGATGGCATCTTAAATGCTCCTAGACAGGGCCACCCTAGTCATAGTCTTGCACAATCCAGTCTCCCAGGCTCCAATGCTGTGTTTTTAAGGAGGTCATTGACCTTAATATCACCTGGGTTTAAGAAAGCAAGCACCCAGCCCACACAGAGATCCGGGGCTAAAGCCTTTCGTACAGTCAGCTCATCCTACGGCAAGGTGGCTCAGGGGTGTCAAACAAAGAACAGGGGCTTTCCAGTGAGAAGGATTCTGGCTTCAGGCCTTGGCCACTTGCTGGTGGGGTGAACAGGTCATTTGATGTTTCCGTCTCTCAACTTTCCTACCTGTGGGGAAGACAGGCATAGTCAGATGTGTATTGCTGGGCTGATGGGAGGCATTCATGAGTTCACAGAGGACCTGTTAATCCCATTAATGTCAGCTTCTTTCCTAACCGTGAGGCAGTGCAGGTGAGTGGTTAGCAGTCTGGGATCTGGGTTAGACAGACCAGGGTCTGAGTCCTGGCTTCATCACTTCTTAGTTAGCTGAACTTCGGGAGGTCAGGTAACATCTGTGAGTCTCAGTATATGTTCATGAGGAAAATGGGGGCCAAGCTGTACCTGCATCCAGGGTTGTTGTGAGCATTTATGCGAAGCTCATGTACCCAGAGCCTGATACCTGGTTGGTGCTCAGTAGGTGCGCACAGCATCATGTCGGAGGTGGCCAGGGGGACAGAGAAAGTGGGTCAGCAGTTCTGATTCTCACTGGTGGGTTCATTTGGGAGCTGTTTATCAAGGATCCAATTTGCAGAGCGTCCCGTAGGGGGTGCCATTCAACATGAACCCCCCTTCTCTCAAGTCTAGTACAGAAGACATGTACATAAGTAAGGAAACTTTTCATGTGCAAAGTGACAAACGTTATTTAAAAAAAAAAAGAGAGAGAGACTCAAAAACTTGTCGAATGAAAGAAGCTAGAAGCAAAAGAGCCCATGCCACATGATTCCATTTTTATGACACTCTAGAATTGCTGATAGAGATCAGAGGAGTAGTTCCTGCTGAGGTTTTGGTTGGGAAAGGCATGAGGGAACTTTCTGGAAATGTTGTGTCTTTATCTGGGTAGTGGACCCCTGGGCATATGCCAAATATGTAAAAATTCACCCAGTGGTACACTTAAGATTTGTGGAAATCTTACATACAGTAAACTGTATGTAAATAAAATATATATATTTTAGGGCTGCACTCATGGCATATGGAGGTTCCCAGGCTAGGGGTTGAATCAGAGCTTCAGCTGCTGGCCTACGCCACAGCTCACGTCCACACTGGATCCCTAACCCACTGAGTGAGGCCAAGTATCAAACCCACATCCTCATGGATACTAGTCAGGTTTGTAACCCACTGAGCCACAACGGGAACTTCCTGTAAATTATATTTTAAACAATCCGCACAGAGGAGTTTAGAGAAGGGAGGGGTCAGGACAGGCTGCCCAGCGGGGAGGGAACTGCAGTGGGGAAAGAGCCACTTTCTCTCTCTTGGTGGCTCAGTAACAGGGCATCTAAACAAAGCACTTGATCTTAAATGGAGTCGGGAATCATCTGTAAGTGGTTTTGGAGATTATTTGCTCTCTGTTTACATTGGGAAAAAAAAGTTCGGGATTATATAATTGCAAAAGTCATAGTCAGGGAGGTAATTATCAAGGGTAACATGAGGGCTCTATTTTTGGCCTCCTTGCCGGCTCTTCTGGCCTTTCCTTCCCTTCGGCTAATGTGATTGCCCCTTGTTTTTGCTGGTTCTTTTCTGTCTGGAGGCCACGGCTGGGGGAACACAGAGCCGGACGGTAAATCGCATCTCTGCTGGGCTTCATGGCCCAAAGCACCTGTGTGCACGGGCGTCTCGTGTGATGATAGTGATCTGGGGGGAGGCGGGGCTCTCAGTCACGGTTATTGATTGCAGGCAGGAGAAACAAGTTCTGGGTAGCTTGAGCAGAGAAGGGGTGGGTGGGATGTTAGCAAAGAGCTCACGGGATCAAAGGAAAACTGGAGAACGAGGGTCAGAAAACAGGCGGGAATCAAAGAAGGCTTATTTAAGCCTGTGTGTCTGAGGGTGCCTTTGTTTCCGAAGCTTAACCATCACAGTTGCATTTGGGAATGATCGAGACTGATCTTCAAGGAAGCAGTAGCGTGGACGTGGATGATGGGAAGTAATTGGACCAGCAGAGAAGGGAGGTTCCAGGAGGGACCCGCTGGACAAGCAAAGGCAGGGAGGTAGGAAAGAATGGTGACGGTATGTTTGCGGGCACAGTTTGTTGCCAGGGAGCAGTGAGATAAAGCTGGGAAAGCAGTGAGGTAAAGATTGAGGCTGCACTGTGGACAGCCTTGCACATCTGGGTGCAGAGTTGGTGATTTTGAACCAGCTGGCAGTAAGGATCCTTGGAGGTTTGTTTATTGCTGTGTTTTGGGCTGAGCCCATGGCATTTGGGGTTTCTGGGGCCGGGGATTGAACCCTCACCAAAATAGTAATGATGCTGGATCCTTAACCCAATGAGCCACCAGGGAACTCTAGTCCTGGAGGTTTTTTTTTTTTTTTTTAAATTAATTGATTAATTAATTTATTTTTTAAGCAAGAGTGAGATTTTCCATTTGCATGTTAAGAAGAATAGCTTGGTACCCATAAGAGGACAATGTGAAGCAGGAAGGGTCTGGCTCTAGGCCAACAACATAGTGAAGGACACTGTTCCCGAGAGACTGAGGATGAGGACACAGAGAAGGCTTTGGTGCCGGGATCACTGGGGACCACAGAGAAAGCAGTTTCAGGAGGGTACCAAGGCCAGGGTTCAGTGTTCAGGACCCAGTGAGGACCCTATGTTTCTAGGCGGGTGAGAACACAGGCCCTGAGGACTTCCTGTCATAGCTCAGCGGTTAATGAATCTGACTAGGATCCCTGAGGACACAGGTTCGATCCCTGGCCTCGCTCAGTGGGTTAAGGATCCAGTATTGCCGTGAACTGTGGTGTAGGTTGCAGACACAGCTCGGATCTGGTGTGGCTGTGGCTGTGGTGTAGGCCAGTGACTACAGCTCCAATTTAGCCCCTAGCCTGGGAGCCTCTCTATGCTGTGGGTGCAGTCCTGAAAAAAAAAAAAAAGAAAAAAGAATACAGGCCCCAAGGCCAAGTTCTCCACCGTCTGCCCCAGCCGACCCCTCCCCTGGCTCCTTTTGGGCTTCCCTCCCCTTCCAAACTCTCCGACTGGGAGCTGAGTCCCCCTGGATTTCACTCTTCCCTCTGTTCCCCCAGCTTGACACAGAACCTTAGCATCTGAAGAGACTTTATTTTTATTTATTTATTTATTTATTTATTTTCCATGGGTGATTTTAAACTCCTCATTTGGTGTGTCTTCCAATGAGCCCCAACAGAGGCCTATTTCCTCGTCCTTGGCATCACCTCCAGCATGAGTCCAGGGCTCGTCATGAGGATTGAGGCCAGCTCTGCCTCTCAACCTGGGGTGATGTCTGAACACAGACCCTGGGGCCTTCACTCTGATGCCAAAAGGCAGTGCCCAGCATGAGATCACTAAAACCAGGGAGAAGAGTTCCCTGGTGGCCTAGTGGGTTAAGGATCTGGCATTGTCACTGCTCTGGTTCAGGTCACTGCTATGGCTTAGGAACTTCCATATGCTTTGGGCTTGGCCAAAACAAACAAACAAACAAAAAAACACAACAACAACAACAACAAAAACAACTAGGAAGAGCCCAGATGGAAGGGCTGAGCCAGGCTTCTGCTCCTTTGAAGTCCCTCTAGAGAGTCCCTTCGCCTTCCAGGGGAAGTCTAGCACCGTCCCCAGGGATGAAGGTGTGTCTCTCCAGAGCATTCTTAGGGGTCCAGGACACATTTTATGTTAATTCTTCAGCTTGTGATTCCAAGACTACGGGAGTAGTGTCAGTCAAACTAGAAGCCTGAGCTTGGGTTGTAAATTCCCGGGAAATACCCACCCTCCCATCCTAACTCAGGGGGAGATATACCCATTTCCTTGTTTCCCTGTGCCAGAGGAGACACGTCTCTTATCTCCTCTTCCACCAAGAGCATGGTCCTTGGAGGGCCCTGCTTTATACGAGGGTCTCAGTTCGGTCTCCTTACCCCATATCACTAGAACCTGGACCCCTTGCCATCTCTTAACTCATCTCCACATCCTGGGAATCTTACCCTGCTATTCTTCAACTTCACCCTGGATGAATCTTAGCAAGGTGGCTCAGATCATGCTCAACAGCCTTCAATGGTTCCCCATGGGTTAGAAATGTAGCACGTCATTAACGAAGTAGCATTTCACACAGCAGGGCCTCAACCCACGTTGGCTGTCTTATCACCGGTGCTTCCAGCAGAGAGGTCACCAGGCAGGCAGAGCAGTAACTTGGGGGGCACCAGAGAGAACTGCCTGCTATCTGCAGGGCACTTGGGGCCACTTGCCTGGCAGAATGACTCCTCTTTCCAATCCTCTGTCACTCACATTCTCCTCCCACTTCATTTGCCCATTTTATTCATAACATAGCAGGGATGGAAAAAAATGCTATTTTAAAAAGCTGCTTGAGGAGTCCCATCGTGGCTCAGTGGTTAGTGAACCCGACTGGCACCCACGAAGTTGCAAGTTTGATCCCTGGCCTTGCTCAGTGGGTTAAGGATCTGGTGTTGCCGTGAGCTGTGGTATAGGTCACAGATGCGGCTTGGATCCCAAGTTGCTGTGGCTGTGGTGTAGGCCGGCGGCTACAGCTCCAATTAGACCCCTAGCCTTGGAACCTCCATATGCTGAGGGTGTGGCCCTGGAAAAGACAGAAAGAGAAAAAAAAAAAAATAATAAAATAAAATAAAATAGAAAGCTGCCTGCTGTGGCTCAGCGGTAATGAACCTGACTAGTATCCCTGAGGATGCCGGTTTGATCCCTGGCCTTGCTCAGTGGGTTAAGGATTTGGTGTTGCTGTGAGCCTTAAGTTCCCCAGTCTGGGAACTTCCACATGCTGCAGATGTGGCCCTAAAAAGCAAAACAAAACAAAACAACACAAGCTGCCCAAAATGGTAAATTTTATGATATGTATAATTAACAAGAAAAAAAAAATCTGCCAGAATTCATTTCATCCTGGTGGAAGACTGCTTTTTTTTTTGGTCACAGTCACAGCCACAGCCACATGGGATCTGAGCCGTATCTGCAACCTACACCACAGCTCATGGCAATGCTGGATCCTTAACCCACTGAGCGAGGCCTTGGACTGAACCAGCATCCTCATGAATCCTAGTTGGGTTCATTAACTGCTGAGCCACAAAGGGAACTCCAAGTCTGCTTTTTTTATTCGTTATTTTCTTTTTAACATTTTAGTCACATTTGCTTTTGGCTTTTAGTGTGCTCACAGAAAATTAAAACACCTTAAGCAGGAGTCTAAGGGCAATTTTTGTAAGCCGTTACATTCCATCTCTAAGTCAAATTGGTCAAAGCTTCTGCAGTCTTTACAGCAATGACAGACGAGATGCCAACAAAAACATTGCCTCTGAAGATCTTTTCCTCTCTTCTCAAAGATCCCTGGAGAAGAAAGCGTTGTCTGATGAAGACTGCCTTTTCTAGAACAACATACCTACTTGGCCTCTGTGATGCCAAGCAAGTCTCATGAATGAGGGTGGAGGGAGCTGCTGAGACCAAAAGGGCTGGACTCTTTGCTCCAGGACATGAAGGGTGAGTCTTCTGGGTGGAGAGTTGTTAGCTGGTTGTTTTTGTGGTTGCTGTTCTTTGGCTGCAGATGCTGTTCTGGTTCTCTTTCTCAGGAGGACCCAAGAAATGGATGTAGGGCACAGTTTGGTCACAGAAAAGGTAGGGGAATTGCTGCCATGGCACAGCGGAAATGAATCCAACTAGGAACCATGAGGTTATGGGTTTGATCCCTGGCCTTATTCAGCGGGTTAAGGATCCAGCATTGCTGAGCTGTGGTGTAGGTCTCAGATGTGGCTTAGATCCAGCCTTGCTGTGGCTGTGGCATAGGCCATAGCTATAGCTCCAATTAGACCCATCGCCTGGGAACTTCCATATGCTGCTGGTGCAGCCCTAAAGAGCCAAAAAAAAAGGTAGGGCAGGGACAGAAGGCCTTGATTTGAGCAGGGAAGGCCCTGCTAATGTGGCAGGGGGTAGGGCATGGCTGAGGGCCCTGAAGTCACCCATATTTGAGTTTCCTGGTTGAACATCAATTTCAGGTTTTCATTTGCTGAAGAGCAGTTTCCTCAGGACTTACCCAAGCTGTCGGCAAGGCTTGTGGTGCTACAACTAGCCTGAGCCCAGTGCTGCCTTGGGAAGGGAAGGGAAGAACAGATGCTGTCTCTTCAGGTGAGTCTGATTCGTGGAGGGGATTGGGAAGGTGGTGGCAGCATCCTGAAAAAGTGATTGCAACACAGCCTGCAATGATTGGGAAGAAACCAGAGCAGCTGTGCCGATTCCATGGACAGATGTGTGACTATGGTTAAGCTATGAGTTTTGGATTCAGACAGTCTGGTTTTGACTCCTGGTTGTACCTTACAAGCTGTGCAGCCTCCCAGAGCCTCAGTTTTACTCTCTATTAAGTGAGAAAGTATACTAGGCCCTACCTCACAGGGCTGTCTCAGGGATTAAATGAGATACAGGGGTACCCCCCTCATCTGTGGTTTCCTTTTCTGAGGTTGCAGTTACCCACGGCCAACCATGGCCTGAAAGTATTAAATGGAAAATTCCAGAAATAAACAATTCACGAGTTTTAAATTGTGCACTATCCTGAGTTGCAGATAAAATATCGTGCGGTCCAGCTCCATCCCACCCTGGGCTGTGAATCATCCCTTGTCCAGTGCATCCCGCCTGTTATTCAGTAGTCACCTTCGTTATTAGAGTGTCTGTTGAGGATTTCCCGTCATGGCTCAGTGGTTAATGAACCTAACTAGGAACCATGAGGTTGCAGGTTCAATCCCTGGCCCCGCTCAGTGGGTCTGGTGTTGCTGTGAGCTGTGGTATAGGCCAGCAGCTGTAGCTCCAATTAGACCCCTAGCCTGAGAACCTCCATATGCCATGACTATGACCTTTATTTTACTTAATAATGACTCCAAAGCACAAGAGTAGTGATGCTGGCAATTCAGATATGCCGATGAGAAGCTATAAAGTGGTTCTTTGAAGTGAAAGTTGAAAGTTCTAAACTTAATAAGAAAAGAAAAAAATCATATGCTGAGATTGCTAAGATCTGCAATAAGAATGAATCTTCTATCTATGAAATTGTGAAGAAGGAAAAAGAAAAGCTACCTTTGCTGTTGCACCTCAAATTACAAAAGTTATAGACACAATGTATGATAAGTGCTTAGTTAAGATGAAAAAAGCATTAGATTTCTACAAGATATTTTGAGAGAGATAATCTATGTTGACATAACTTTTACTACAGTATGTCATTGTAATTATCCTATTTCTTTTTTTTTTTTTTTTTTGCTTTTTAGGGCTGCACCTGCAGCATATTGAAGTTCCCAGACTAAGGGTCAAATCGGAGCTACAGCTGCTGGCCTATGCCAGAGCCACAGGAACGCCAGATCCAAGCCATGTCTGTGACCTATGCCACAGCTCACGGCAATGCTGGATCCCCGACCCACTGAGCAAGGCCAGGGATTGAACCGTCACCCTCATGGATACTAGCCAGATTCGTTTCCTCTGTGCCATGATGGGAACTCCCCCTATTTAATTATTGATTATTATTGTTAATTTCCTTCTTTTTTTTTGGCCATGCCTATGGCACGTGGAAGCTCCCCGGCCAGAGATTGAACCTTCACCACAGCAATGACAACACTGGATCCTTAACCCACTGTGCCACAAGAGAACTCCAAACTCTGGGTTTTTCTAACCTGTATTTCTCTCTCAGACCCCTCCCTCCTCTGCAGATTTTCCTTGGGCCATGATTTGAGGAGGCTGGTTCTGTGGAAGCAGGTGAGGAGGAGTCTTAATGAAACCTGAGGTGCGGAGAGAAACTAGGGTTGGGGTCCTGGTGGGGTCTCCAGGAGGGAGGTGGGGAGGGGGGCTGGCTTTCTTAGGGTGCAGCTCTGACGGCAGGGCCTGCTGGCAGGAAAGGCTGGGGGCTTCATGAGGGCGCTGGAAGCTGCAGAGAGAGTGGTCTTCTCTGGAATGCAGGCCTGGGTATGGCGCTGGGAGGGAAAAGAAAGCGAAATGAACACCGCCCCCCTTGTTGCTTTTCTAGGCCTTGCAAGGTGAGCGGGAGACAGCTCTGGGGCCCAGCAGCAGGCAAAGGGCTGGGAGCTGGGTCTCTGGAGAGAGAGCAGGACCATCAGGTTCCTCTCGCTCTCACTGTGGAAGGAGAGAAGCAAATGCGTGATTTGTGAGTCTCCTTGGCAGCTCTGTGTTCATTTTCATAGAAGCTTGAAGAGCAAGATGAGTCATGTTTCCAAATACAGAGGAGGAAGGAGACCCAGCCTCTGTCTTCCCGGGCCCTCTGCATGTCCCCTCCTGGTGTCTCAGCCACTTCAGCAGGATTGGCTGCAGGAGGGGAGGTTTACTGATTTCTAAGACAATGAAAATAGCTTTGTTGGATTATTTCTGCTTATTATGAGATTTAGACAGTTGCATAATGATATTTTTCTATCTATAAAGTAAACAAATACATCGTCATTCCATCATCCAGATATGGCCCCAGGTGTAGCTTGGGGTGGCGAGCTTTCCACATTTTGTTTCCTTTTTTTTTTGTCTTTTTGCCATTTCTTGGGCTGCTCCCTTGGCACATGGAGGTTCCCAGGCTAGGGGTCTAATCAGAGCTGCAGCCACCAGCCCACGCCAGAGCCACAGCAACGCAGGATCCGAGCTGCATCTGCAACCTACACCACAGCTCACAGCAACGCCGGATCGTCAACCCACTGAGCAAGGGCAGGGACCGAACCCGCAACCTCATGGTTCCTAGTCGGATTCGTTAACCACTGCACCATGACGGGAACTCCCCTTTTATTTTATTTTTTTTTAGGGCTGCACCTCGGCTCATGGAGGTTCCCCCAGGCTAGGGGTTGAATTGGAGCTCTAGCTGCCAGCCTACCCCACAGTCACAGCAATGCCAGCAGAATCTGTGACCTACACCACAGCTCGCAGCAATGCTGGATACCTAACCCACTGAGTGAAGCCAGGGATCAAACCTGCATCCTCATGAATACTAGTTGGGTTCTTAACCCACTGAGCCACAACAGGATCTCCTACATTTTGTGTTCTTACACATTCACATTCAGGTCACCTGGAAGTCACCTGGGGTCATAAGATGAAGCTAAGATGATCCTGAACTCTTCATCCTATGCTCATTGGAAAATCTAGTTCCCTCCTCAAAACTAAGTTTCTCTGGGGGCCCACGTGAGCCCAGTCACCTCTGGCCCCTACCTCCCCAACTCACCAAAATTCTTAGTCTCTGTTCTGGGTCCTTTTGACTGTTCTTGTGTCTAACTCTTTGGGCAACACAACCAGCTAGTAACTGGGACCTGGAATTTAGCTTCTTTCCTCTATTTCCCTTCACAAGAAGCCATGTGTAGACCTACTGCAAACACTGCTAAGGTAGGAGGGAAAATGATGGGGAGTACAAAGCCTTTGATGGAATGTTGACATGTCATTTAAAATGGAATGTGGAATGTTGACTGGTGACCTAGCAGTTGAGGATTCAGCATTTTCACTGCTGTAGCCCAAGCTTCAATCCCTGGGAGTGGCCAAAAAAAAAAAAAAAAAAGGAATTTTGATATGCTGTTAAGAAAAGTCCCTTTGAGGGAGTTCCCATAGTGGCTCAGTGGAAATGAATCTGACTAGTAACCATGAGGTTGCGGGTTTGATCTCTGGCCTCACTCAGTGGGTTAATGATCCAGTGTTGCCATGAGCTGTGGTGTAGGTCACAGACCCAGCGTGGATCTTGTGTGGCTGTGTCTGTGGCTGTGGCTGTGGTGTAGGCCGGCAGCTGTAGCTCCTAGCCTGTGCACTTCCATGTACTGTGGGTGTGGCCCTAAAAAAAAAAAAAAAAGAAAGAAAGAAAAGTCCTTGGATCCTCTGTCAGGGAGCCCATCCCATCCTCCTTCCTTTCCTTTCTTCCTTCCACCCCAGTTCCCAGCGTTCCTAATGCATCTCTCTTACCCGCTGGTCTGAGAGCTAATGCCCTTGGGTGCGCACTCCCCCCTCAAGTGGTTTATCAGAGTGCTGTCTTAAAGAGAGACAACTCTCTCCCCCAAGGAGCCTGCTGCCATCTGTTAGGATGACAGTTCTTTCCATCCTGCTAGACACATCTTTTTTTTTTTAAACAAAAATGAGCTCATTCTACACATCCTCTATGACAATGGAACTGATATCTTTTCCCTCCATTTTACAAAAGAGGAGAGCGGGATGAAACCTGGTTCTTGCCTAAGAGCTGCTTTGCCAGTTTTTTTTTTCTTTGTCTTTTTGCTATTTCTTTGTACCGCTCCTGTGGCATATGGAGGTTCCCAGGCTAGGGGTCGAATTGGAGCTGTAGCTGCCAGCCTACACCAGAGCCACAGCAACGCGGGATCTGAGCTGCGTCTGCAACCTACACCACAGCTCAAGGCAACGCGGGATCCTTAACCCACTGAGCAAGGGCAGGGACCGAACCCGCAACCTCATGGTTCCTAGTCGGATTCGTTAACCACTGCGCTATGATGGGAACTCCTCTAATTAATGTCTTTAATGTGTTTCTTTCTCCTTCCTCCCTCCCTCCTTTCTGCTTTCTTCCTTCCTCCCTCTCCTTCCTTCCTTCCTTTTTTTTTAATTTTTTTTTTATTTTCCCACTGTACAGCAAGGGGATCAAGTTATCCTTACATGTATACATTACATTTTTTCCCCCACCCTTTGTTCTGTTGCAACATGAGTATCTAGACATAGTTCTCCTTCCTTTGCTTTTTAAGGCCACAGATGCAGCATATAGAAGTTCCCAGGCTAGGGGTCAAATCAGAGCTGCAGCTGCCAGCCTATGTCACATGGTAATGCCGGATCCTAGTGGGCTTTGTTCCCACTGAGCCACAGTGGGAACTCCAATGTTCTGCTTCTTATTTATTGTTTCCTCCTTCCTCCCAACTCAGTGAGGGAGATCCCCATTATGGCTCAGGGGGTTGCAAACCTGATTAGAATCCATGAAGTTGTGGGTTCGATCCCTGGCCTTGCTCAGTGGGTTAAGGATCCGGCATTGCTGTGAGCTGTGGTGGAGGTCACAGACTCAGCTCAGATCCCGAGTTGCTGTGGCTGTGGCATAGACTGGCAGCTGCAGCTCTGACTCAACCCTTAGTCTGGAAACTTCCATATATCACAGGTACAGCCCTAAAAAGGAAAAAAAAAAAAGAATCTAAATTCAGTGAAGCCACAGACTGTTTTGCTCACTGCTTTGTCATCATAATTAATCACATAGCAGGCTGTGTTAGTCAATGTTCTCCAGAGAAAGAGAATCAATATGATGTGTCTATGTAGAGAGAGTTTTTGTTTTGTTTTGTTTTGCTTTTTAGGGCCACACCTGCAGCATACAGAAATTCCTAGGCTAGGGGTTGAATTAGAGCTGCAGCTGCTACCCTACCCCACAGCAATGCCGGCCGAGCTGCACCTGTGACCTACACAGCAGCTTTAAGCAATGCCGGATCCTTCACCCACTGAGCAAGGCCAGTGATCAAACCAGCATGCTCACAAATACTATGTCAGGTTCTTAACCCGCTGAACCAGGACATGAACTCTGAGAAATAGTTATTTTAAAGACGTAGCTCAGGGAGTTCCCGTGGTGGCTCAGTGGTTAGCGAATCCGACTAGGAACCATGAGGTTGCGGGTTTGATCCCTGGCCTTGCTCAGTAGGTTAAGGATCCGGCGTTGCCATGAGCTGTGGTGTAGGTTGCAGATGCAGTTCGGATCTGGCGATGCTGTGGCTCTGGTGTGGGCCTATTGGACCCCTAGCCTGGGAACCTCCATATGCCACAGGAGTGGCCCTAGAAATGGCAAAAAGACAAAAAAAAAAAAAAAGTAGCTCAGGTGGTTATAAAGGCTGGCAAGTCCAAAACCTATAGGGTGGGTTGGAAGCCTAGAGACCCAGGGAAGAACATTTCAGGTCTGGAGATTGTCAAATTGGAGGATCCTTCTTGCCTGGGGGAGGTTAGTTTTTTGTTCAATTCACTCCTTCAACTGATTGAATGAGGCCCACCCACACTATGGCGAGCAATGTGTTTTACACCAAATTTACCAACTTAAATGTTAATTGCATCCAAAAACAACCACAGAGGGAGTGCCCTGGTGGCCTAGTAGTTAAGGATCTGGCATTGTCATTTCCGTGGCTTGGGTCATTGCTGTGGCATGGGTTTGAGCCCTGGCCTAGGAACTTCTGCATGCCATGGGCACGGCCAAAACAAAAAACCCCCAACAAACAAACAAACAAAAAACCCTAAATCACCCTCAGAGAAACATTCGGAATAATGTTTGACCAAATATGTTTGCACTATGGCCCAGACAAGTTGACATGTAAAATTAGCTGTTACAATAGGCATATTATAACTATTTGTTGAATGAGTGGCAGAATAAATTAATGAATGAAAGAATGAACTTGAGGGTGAGAGTCTTGCCAGGGTCACACAGCTGGCAAAAAGAAGGCCCAGGTCTTTAGGATTCAATGCAGGCAGCTGTTCTTTCTACCCTATTGCAACCGGCTTCTCCAAATGGTGACCAGAGCCAATCCTGTGCTGTTCCTAGGGCTATTGTCAGAGCACAGAAGACATTCTCCTGCAAGCATTTTACATTTCACAAAGGCCTTTGCTCATGTCTGGCATCATTACACAATGGCTCCTAAGACAGAAATTTTCACTACCAGTGTGACCTGGAGCAACCAAGGATTTACTCTTTTACAAAAAGGAGCACCTCACCTAAAACCTCCTGCAGGCATGAATAAGCTCTGGCCCTAAACCACTAACCTACTCTTCAAGTCCTTGCCTGCCCCACTTTGTGCTCCCTGCTCTTCAGCCAAACTAAGCCTCTTCTTGTTCAAGGTACAGACTTTGCAATTAATTCCCTCTGCTGTGTTTCACCTGGTGCTGTTAATATACCTGGAATGTATCCCTCCCTCCTCTCCACCTCATCCATTCATTTATTCATTCAACAAAAATTTCTTCAACACCTACACGGGCCAGGGAGTACGACTTAGCAGAGGGGACACGGTGATGAACAGAGAGAGAAGATGCCTGTCCTTTTGGAGCGCACATGCTAGTACTGTGAAAAAGAGACACAACTCAAGACAGTAAATAAACAAGATAATTTCAGATGGTGATAGGCGCTGGGAAGAAAACCAGGAAGTAGAAAAAGGCTGTAAATAGGCTGATGTGAAAGATCGTGCTAGGTTTGGCAAAGGATGAAATTTATTTATTTATTTTATTTTCCCACTGTACAGCAAGGGGGTCAGGTTATCCTTACATGTATACATTACAATTACATTTTTCCCCCAGCCTTTCTTCTGTTGCAAAGGATGAAATTTAGATTGGAGCTCAGGGCTGCTGTTTGGGACCCCAGCCACGTGGGGAGTGATGGAAGAACATTCTAGGTAGAAGGAACAGCAAGTGCCAAGGTGCAGGAGGTAAGTGCAAGGTGCAAGGTGCAAGGGTAGGAGGGGTTTGATATGTTATAAGAATAGAAAGAAAAAAACTTGTACCTATTACGTACTTTCTGTCAGACATGTGCTAGGCTCTGGGAATACAAAGATAAACAGGGCATCGTTTTTCCCCCTAAAGAATTCATTATTCGGGAGGAAGACAGAAATTACAGCTGACATCCATTGGACCATGAGCCAATAACTGCACCCCCTTCTTTCTCCAGGAACTTTTTCATAGTTCGTGGCTCCTGGCCCCTGGCAGCCATGTTGGACTTTTAGGCCAGGGCTGATTGGTTGGGAAGGTGTCACCTGACTTAGGTTGGACCAATCAGGACCTTCCCTTCACGCAGGACCATGGAATGGGGGTTCCAACACTGAGCCTACTTGCCACTGGCACTGGAACATTTATTAACTCAGGTATGTTGCCAGCAGCTATCCTCGGGGTGACTAACCTTTCCAGTTTTCCCAGGATTGAGAGGTTGCCATGGAGGAACTAGGAGAGTGCCAGGATGGTTGGTTGCCCAAGCTGAGTGTTAAACCTGAGAATTGGGAGTTCCTGTTATGGTTCAGGGGTAACTAACCTGGCTGGTATCCATGAGGATGCGGGTTCAATCCCTGGCCTTGCTCAGTGGGTTAAGGATCCTGCATTGCCATGAGCTGCAGTGTAGGTCACAGATGTGGCTGGGATTTGGCATTGTTGTGGCTGTGGTGTAGGCTGGCAGCTGCAGCTCCTGTTTGACCCCTAGCCAGGGAACTTCCAAGTGAGCTCATGCGGCCCTAAAAAACCCTCAAAACTAAAACAAAAACAAACAAACAAAACCTGAGAATTTAGGAGCTGCGGGTGGTCTGACCCTTCTCTGTGGCTGGAGCAGCAGAGGAGACTGGTCTTTAGAGTGAGAGAGAGTTGGGAAGAGATGAAAAAAAGACATTGAGCTCCTGGGATTATATTCGTGGTGCCAGGGTCCTTCCAGAGCCAGTCTACATCCCTGACTGTGGGTTTTCAGACACCCCCTTTTCCCTCACAATAAATCTTCTCTGCTTAAGTTAGTAGTAGGGAGTTTGCCACTGGGGAGTTCTGGTAGAGGCAATGGCTTTAAATAGCTGTAACCCAGGAAGTGTATGCCTTGACAGAGGTGTCCACAGTTTGGAGTACAGTGAGGATATGGCCTGCCTAACTGGCTGCCTCCCCAGCAAAGCTTTCCACACCTCAATCTGGGCACTCTCTCCACTCCCAACAGCTTCATCTGACCCTCGCTTGTAACATTTACTCCTCCAGTATGTCTTACACATCACCATCTAGTCTGTAAAGATTCATGTGTGAAAAATCTTTGGACCTCTCCCCAAATACAGTGTCTAATGTGGCTTTTGTATAGAACGTGCTTGCTTCAGTTATTATATGTAATAAGGGATCCTGTGCAGCCAAGAGTGTGTGAATATTCTCACTGGGTAATAATATCTTGTACCTGTGTAATCTTGCAGTATATAAGCATTTTCAAGTTCATTATCTGATGAGCATCCAACTTTTCGAAATTTGGATTTTAGTATTAACAATAGCAGCTGCTGTTTATGTTGTGCATATTCTCTGGGCCTAGCGGGGAGAAAACTTGAGGCTCAGAGAGAGCAAGTGATTTGCCCGAGTTCGCCCATTGTATATGTCACAGACCTGGCCATAGAACCTTATTTTCAGGCTACAAACTGAAGCTCTTTCTGCCCTTCCAGGATCTCTGGGGCAGAGTGCAGGCTGCTCATCCCCTGTGGTCCGATTCAAGTCCTCTGGGCTGGCCCTGGCTCTGCCTTGACCCTCTCCAGTAGGGCAGGCTTCAGGTCACTCAGTTTGCCTGTCTGGCCAAGTCAGGCAAATTCGGCTCCCTGAAGCCACTGTGGTTGCCATGGCACCGTCCCCAGGCTCATCTCAGTGTAAACCTGGGGGCGAGCTGTTGTGAAGCAAATGGGGGAAAACAGAGAAATTCTCCCACGAATGTGGGCAACTAGCAAACAGCTTGCCTCTCCTTTTGATGCCTCGCAGGTGGATCTTAGGGCCATGCGTCCACTCCCTCCATTTTACAGATGAGGAAACCGAGGCCCAGGTGCTTAGTGTTTCACAAAGACGTTTTGTGCTGTGGCAGGAGGATGGGGTCAGAGAGACCTGGGTTCCAATCCAGCGCCTGCATGACATTGGGCAAGCTCCTGAACTGCTCTGAGCTCTGGATTCATAAGCTGGGGATCATGACAATCCTTCCCTGAAAGAGTTATGTGAAGGGTTAAATCATATCATATACATAAAAGTGCTTCCTAAATGCCTGGTAGGTGAATAGATACAGTTGCCCAAGCTCACTCTGCCCAGTGTGGAGGAGAGCGCATTGTTACAGGATTCAGGAGGCATGGGTTCTGGTCTTGACTTTGCGACCAACTTGCAACTAAGTCCCTTCACCACTCTGGACCTCAGCCTCTTTTTCTCTATGCAAAAGGAAGATTGGACTAGACAATGCCTAAGCTTTTTTTTTCCCTCCAGTTCAGTGCATCTCATGACAGAATGCTAGTCCCAGGGCTCCCAAAGCTGTGTTCTTTCACTACATCACCCTGCCTCACCACCAGAACGGCCCTGGGACCCAGCCAGGAGGCCAGCACCCTGAGCCCCAGGGCCTTTTGTGGCAGAGAGAGAAATGCCCCCGAAGGCAGGAACTTTCCATGAGGCCTGGGGCTGTTGGCACTCAGGCTGGCTGCCCAGTATCCTCCTCTGGTTCAGAGTCCTTCCCAGACTTTGTGGGGAGGACAGGGATGGGTGGAAGCGGAAAGAAGGAGGCTGGGGACTTGCTGGTGGGGATACCCATCTGACGAGAGCAACTGAAGGTGATTTTTTTTTTTTTTTGGTCTCTTTGCCTTTTCTAGAGCTGCTTCCCGCGGCATATGGAGGTTCCCAGGCTAGGGGTCTAATTGGCCTGCAGCTGCTGGCCTACGCCAGAGCCACAGCAACACAGGATCGGAGCCACGTCTGCAACCTACACCACAGCTCACGGCAATGCCAGATCCTCAACCCACTGAGCAAGGCCAGGGATCAAACCCGAAACCTCATGGTTCTCAGTCGGATTCGTTAACCACTGAGCCACGACGGGAACTCCCTGAAGGTGATTTTTAATACTACCAACATTAGAGTGTGGAGGTAAGAGATGGGCAGCTTCAGTGCTCCAGGGAGAAATTACTGAGGATGGATGAGGAGGAGAGATGGGAGTGGGTGGCGTTAGGGATTCCTGAGGAGGGAATAGGAATCCAAATTCGGGGGAGGAGGAGGTTAACAGTGGGATGGAGAGAAGAAAAAGAGGAAAGGCAGGAACTGCTTTTTGTTGAAGGAAAATGATAGCTTGATAGAAAAAAACAGGAGACAGGGAGCACGTTTCACTTGCACTCTCCTGTCCTGCTCCCCGGAGGCCAGGAGGGAGGCACGTACACTGTTCTCAGAGCCGGAACAGAGGGCCCTTCTCCTAACTGGGTCATACTGGATGGGCTGGGCTCCTGGGGCCCCGCCTCACAGGCCCCTTGTCTTCTGCCAGTTGCACCTGAGGCTTCAATTCATGCAAATGTAGCTGGGGAGCTCTGAGCCTGTCCCCTACTCTCCTCCCAGCCCCTGCTCCTTCCTTGCTGCTGCTCACTCATCTCTCAAATCCCTTCTAATTCCTCCTCTCATCACCCTCCACTCAAAACATATCCTGCAATTTGACTTGTGAGTGGACTCCAGGCAGGACCCAGTCCACCTGCCACTGGCT
This sequence comes from Phacochoerus africanus, assembly GCF_016906955.1. Taxonomy (NCBI): domain Eukaryota; kingdom Metazoa; phylum Chordata; class Mammalia; order Artiodactyla; family Suidae; genus Phacochoerus; species Phacochoerus africanus. Next base: position 85,354,470 of record NC_062551.1, read on the forward strand.
AAATCTGGGATTTAAATCTGGGATCACTTTGCCTCACTAGATGGAGAAAGAAAATTTGATATAAACATGGTTCTTGTGATTAATATTAGGCATGATTATTGCAACAATAATAGCAGCTGAGACAACTTATCAAATGGTTTCAATGTGTCAGGCACTGCAACAAGTTCTCTATTGGCATGACCTCATTTATTTCCTTCCTAATCCTATAAAATATGTATTATTATCATTTCCTCTTAACAGATGAGGAAACTAAGGCTTGAGATAAGTTGAGAAACTTATCCAAAGTCACATAACTAGCATATGGCCAACCCAGTGTACAAACCCAGAGTCTATCCTCTTAGAGAATTCCACCTTGCAGCCGCCAGAGAAAGCTGTAGTCAGGCCAAGAAACCATGTCTGCTTATTCTTGTATCATTCTTGGATGTTACCCCCACACTGGTTCATCCTATAGCAATGCTTTAAGCAAGAAGTAACAAAAAAAACCACGACTAGAAGTGGCTTAAACAAAAGGTCTTGAGGTCCAGAGCTGGCATGCTTAATTATTTATTTTTTTGCTTTTTAAGGCCATACCTGTGGCATATGGAAGTTCCCAGGCTAGGGGTTAAATCGGAGCTGCAGTGGCCAGGCTACACCACAACCACAGCAATGCCAGATCCAAGCCACATCTGTGACCTATACCACAGCTCACGGCAAGGCCAGATCCTTAACCCACTGAGCAAGGCCAGGGATCAAACCCACATCCTCGTGGATACTAGCAGGGTTTGCAACTGGCTGAGCCACAACGGGAACTTCCCCAACCTTATTTCTTTCACTGGCTTGCAGTGATCTCACCCAGGCTCTCTAGCTATCTGTCTTCTTGGCTAGAAAATGAAGGTAATGAAACCTGACCTCCCCATTATCCAGATGGTGTCGAGATAACATGAATTCATCAATTTGGAAGTGCTTCGGAAAGTCAGAAGTACTTTGCAAATGCAAGTGGTTATTATTTTATGGTTATCGCTAAGGTCCTGCTCCTCCTGGGGCTTGCAGATGGAGCCAGACTAAAGGCACCCAGGGGAGCTGCCAGTCTGCTCACTCACTCACTCAGAGCCAGTTGCGGTATTTCCATCAGGCAGTGTCTCTTTGCCAGGTGGGAGCCACCATCCCACGTACTAAATTGTTAATAGCTTCCCCAGGGGGTTCCTTTCTACTCTGACTCCTTCAGTAATTTCAGCGGTTGCTTCACTTTCTGATGCCCTGGGTTGGCCCAGGATTTCCCACCAATTTCTGTTTTTGTTTTTGCTCTAATCTGAAGTTAAGGGTGGGGCCAAGCAGAATGGAACCATTTGGCAGCCCGGGCATGGAGGGCTGTGTCTGCTCTGCTCCACCAAGAGCAGAGATGGATGCAAGGATCTCCTGAGCAAGGAAACTCTGCAGAGACAGGAACCCTGGGTTCTCGTGTCTGTGAGGAGATGACTTTCTGGACTTGCTCTGAGAGGTAGCAGCCTGGTAGTCAGGAGTGGCTTTTGAGGTCCCATAGACCTGGCTTGGCATCCCAGCTTTGGCGTGGGCACATAATCTCACCTCTGCAAAATGAAATAACGGTAGCAGGACCTCACACCTCTAGGGCTTCTTAGGATTAAACGAGATAATCCACAAGCACCTGGCCCAGTGCCTGGCATGCAGCAGCTCTCTCTAAATGGCAGGCAACAGGATTATTTATGAGTTGGGCCCTCAGAAATGGGATTGCCTTGGAGTTCCCACTGTGGCACAGTGGATGAAGAATCTGACTGCAGGGAGTTCTCGTGGCTCAGCAGATTAAGAACCTGACATGGTGTCTGTGAGGATGCGGGTTCGATCCCTGACCTTGCTCAGTAGGTTAAGGATCTGGTGTGGCTGCAAGCTCAGCGTAGGTTTGTAGGTTTCGGATGCGGCTCAGGTATGATGTTGCTGTGGCTGCGGCATGGACTGGCAGCTGCAGCTCTGATTTCAACCCCTATTCTGGGAACTTCCATATACTGCAGGTGAGGCTCAGGTCAATTCCCTGGGGTTGGACCCCCCGCCCCCCGCCCCGGTGCAGTGGGTTAAAGGATCTGGCATTGCCACAGCTGCAGAGTATGTTGAAACTGTGGCTCAGATTCAGTCCCTGGGAAGGGGAACTTCCACATGCTGTGGGTGCAGCTACTAAAAAAAATTAGAAAAAGAAAAGAAAATAAATGAGACTGCCTTTTAAAGATAAGTAGACTAGAATCTATCCAAGTTAGAGTTGATCTTTCAAATATTCACTTTGGGGAGCCTTTGGGGAAACTCCTTTAGATGCCTTCCAAGTTTCCATGTGTCCTTCCAGTGTTGGGGAAGGGAGCATTGCACATGCACTTGGCATGTGCCTTAGCTGTTTGGGGCTGTAACAAAGTACTGTAACTGAGTGGCTTATAAACAACAGATATTTATTTCTCACAGTTCTGGAGGCTGGAAGTGTGAGATCAGCATGCCAGCAGGGTTGGATTCTGGTGAGAAACTTCTTCTAGGCTGCAGACTGCTGCCTTCTGATTGTATCCTCATGTGAGAGAGCAGAGACAGCAAGCAAACTCTGAAGAGGGGCAGACCATGTGGGCTTTCTCGGCAATTACGTCACTCACACAGACTCAGTCATAGCTTCTTGACTGTGAGCAGGGGGCTTATGCTCCTGGTTTAATAACCTGTGCTCATGCAGCCCTTCCTCATTTGGCTGAGCATCTGCTGTCTTACCAGATCCTCACCCCAGTCCTGCCTCTCTCTACTTTATGGATGCGAAAGCTAAGGCTTGGAGAAGTTAAGGGAAACTCTTTTTCTGTCTTTTACCTCCACCATAGCTATGACTTTCACCATAGAATATCCATGCCCAGAGGCAGTGCCAAGGGGTAAGGGTAGACTTTGGTGACAGCCAAAGCCAAGGGTGGGGATGGAGCTGGGAACTGGTACAGATGGTCCCTGATTTACAATGGTTCAGTTTATGATTTTTCAACTTTCAATAGACATTCAGTAGAAACTGTACTTTGGATTTTGAATTTTGATCCTTTTCAGGCTTGGATATGCTGTATGATCCTCTGGTGATTCAGGGCAGAGCTGTGAGCCGCAGCTCCCAGTCAGCCATGAGATCACAACAGCAAACAACTAATACATTTACAACATTCTGCACCCACACAACTCTTCTGGTTTTCACTTTCAGTACTGTATCCAATAAATTACATGAGAGAGTCAACACTATTATAAAATAGGCTTTATGTTAGATGGTTTTGCTAGACCGTAGGTTAATGTAAGTGTTCTGAGCATGTTTAAGGTAGACTAGGCTAAGCTACCATGTTCAGTAGGTTAGGTGCTGGGAATGCATTTTGGGTTTATTGGGATGTAACCCCATTGTAATAGAGGAAGATCTGTATTTCAGTTCCAAATAAGATTGACTACAGAATTTATGCAAAGATTTAGTTGCTTAAAAGAATTCCTAGGTCCTATATTAAACTTTCATCTGCTTTGTCTGCCTCATCAAAGTGAGCACTCACCAAAGTTGGAATTGAGCTTCCTTTTTTAGGGTTGCACCTGTGGCATATGGAAGTTCCCAGGCCATGGGTCGAATAGGAGCCATAGCTGCCAGCCTACACCACAGCCACAGCATTGCCAGATGGGAGCTGCCTACCTGACCTACGTCACAACTCATAGCAACACCAGATCCTTAACTCACTGAGCGAGGCCAGGGCTTGAACCTGCATCCTTGTGGATACCAGTCGGGTTCTTAACCTACTAAGCCCCAGTGGAAACTCCTGGAATGGAGCTTCCTAGTCAATCACTCATTGACATCAGGAATTGAACTAAGGTGGGGCCACAGAAGTGCACAAGACCTACTGTAGAAGTGATACACAAACATCCAATGATTACCCACATACACATGTGGGATATTCTGTAAAGAAGAGGTACTTGATGCCGTGAGAACGAGTAACAAGGGCATTTGGTCTAATTGCTCATGCAGTGGTGGTGGTGGGTGCAGTCAGTGAAGGGTTCATGGAGGAAATGATATTTAAGCTGAAACTTGAGGGATGAATTGCATTTAGGCTGGGGCAGTGGCTGAGCCCTCCGAGGGGAAGAAATAGAATGTGCAGATATCCTGAGGTTGGGAGGGTGGGGAGGGGGCCAGAACTCTAGTGAAATTGCCCTCTTTCCTGTCTCAATTTCTCTCCCCTGGCACCAGAAAAGTCTCTGAAGTACCAGGCCCTTTGGGACAAGGAATGTAGTTTTGGCAACACTTGTGATCATGGAGCAAAAATCACCTGTGTGATGAGTCCTTCGATGGCTGAATGGGAAAACCTTGGGGCAGGGGGTTTGTTGTAGCTGCTAGAGGGGCTTGGGCAGCAGCTGGGAGGGACAAAGAGAATGGAGAGGAGGGTAAACTTGGGAATTCTGGTTTTGTTCTTTCTGGGAAAGAATATGAGCCTTGCACATGGATGGATGGCTCAAGCCAGAGAGTGCCCAGCCACTCACAGGGCCAAGAAAGTCACCCCAGAGCCTAGAGCCGGGGAACCCCATGTTGTCCCATTCTATTCCTCCTTGGGACCTTTCTTCATCCAACTGGTATTTCCTGAGCACAGTGGGACCTTAGCCCTCTACTGGGTCCAGGGGTCAATCAGGCCTGGTCTTCCCAAGGAGGAAACAAACTTAGAAATGATTACCACGTGGGATAATTTAATGCCTAGCCTAATCTACTCATCTGTAAACTGTAAACTGGGGACACTAATAATAGAATCTACTCCAAAGTATTGATGCGTGGATAAAGGGATGGTAGGGAGGAGGGTGTTCTGGGAAGGGTAGGTGCCCCAAGAAGGAGGATAGTTCTGGGTCCGGGCTGGTCAGGTTAGGCAGAAGGTGTCAGAAATGGCCCCCTTCCATCTGCACCTACAGCAGCCAGAGTGATCCTTAAAGTGGTCTTTGAGACCCTGCCCACCACCACATCCCTTTCTCCCCACCCTTGCTTTCTGCCTTCTCCTCTTCCTGGCCTTTTAATCCCTCTGACCACAGGGTCTTTGCACATGTGGTTCCTCTGTCTGGAATGCTGTTCCCCAGTTTCTTCCCTAAGTCAATTCCTTCTTAAACTTCACATCTCACCTAAGTGTCATTTCCTCAGGGGAGCTGTCCTGACCTCTGGGTTTTGTAGGTCCTGCCACAGGAATGCCTTGCTCTCCTTCCCTTTCCTCCATGTGTTGTAACTATACCTTTATCGATGTGATCTTAAGTTTGGTGTGTCTCCCCTCCACTGGGCTGTAAGAAGGCAGGGGCCAACAGCTGCTTTTGTGCACTAGGGGATCCCCGATAGTACCTGGTTCTTCTATTTGGCACCCAAAAAAAGATCTGTTGAACAAATGAATGAGGTGCAGAAAAACCATGGTTAACAATGGCTACTTATGGAGCATTTACTGTGTACCTGGCACTAAGCTAAGTTCTTTACCGGCATCATCTTTAATCTCCCCAGCAAGCCTCTGAGGGAGATGGTGCAATTATCCTTATTTTACAGAAGAGGAAAATGGAGTTGAGAGAGGTTAAATAACTTGCCCAAGGTCACTCTTTTTGTTAGTGCAGGGATGAAGGGAGAGATTCACATTCAGACCTTCTGACCCCAAAGCGGCAAAGGGTGGGGAGGTGAGTCCTGACTGGGGTGCCGGCGCATTGGAACCCGCGGAGCATCTCTAGGGAGGAAGTGGGCAGCTTCCCCGGCCCTGCTCCAAGCTGGTGTTGCAGCGCCCGCCCCCGGTCGGTCGTGGGCGCAGACTGGCGGCCGCCTCCGGGCCACGTGGTGCGCGCGGCGGGCGCGTCCGAGGAGCCCGCAGCGGCTCTTGGCTCAGAGCAGTCCGGGCTTGGAGAGCGGGCGGGCGCCCGGGGCAGGACCGGTGCAGGCGGCGAGGAGGCCGGAGGAAGCACGCAGGCAGCGGGGCGGCTGGGGCGCAGTAGCCGGCGGCGTCGGGGCCGCAGCTTCGGCCCTTGGTGCGCCTCTCGCACCGGGTCTCCGCGCCCAGGGCGCACGGCGGGCAGGGACGCTGCACTGGCTGCCAGGCGGCCATGGAGCCCACCCCCTCTCCCGACGCCGAGCTGAGGCCCCTGATCCTGGCCAACGCGTCGGACACCTTCCCCAGCACCTTCCCGAGCCCGAGCGCCAATGCGTCGGGGCCGCCGGGCGCACGGAGCGCCTCGTCCCTCGCCCTGGCTATAGCCATCACCGCGCTCTACTCGGCGGTGTGTGCGGTGGGGCTGCTGGGCAACGTGCTCGTCATGTTCGGCATCGTCCGGTGAGTCCGCTGCGGGCTGATGTTCGGGACTGCCCCCCCCCCCCCCCCCAGTGAGGTTGGAGATCGCGGACCTGGGATCCTAACCTCGGACCCCGCACTGCCTGCGCTTCTGTACTTCCTGCAGGGGGCGCCCGGGGCCCAGCGGAGAGACCGCTTCCATCTCAAGGGGGACGCTGGCCTTTGTGTGTATGTATGTATGTGCATGTGTTGCGCGCACGCGCGCGTGCGCCCCCGTGTTTAACTAAACAACATTTGATCATATGTTGGTATACCGCTATTTCTGTATTAAGCTCTGTGGGACAGTTTAATGACAGTTGTGTGTCTGTCACAGTTTGTGAATGCGTGATTCTGTGTTCCTTACAGTACGAATATGTGTTAGGACCTCCAAAAACCTGGTAAGGTGTGGGCAGAGATGCTTGAGATGCCATGAACTTCTGGGGAGACAGTGGTCTGTGGGCTGTCTTTGCAGGTGGGGGCATAGGAATGCTTGTGTGTCTGCATCATGGTGTGGGGCACTTAACTAAGTCACATCTGGGGATCCTCTTTTGGGGTCCCAGTGTTGCTATATGTGCTTGTCCCACACTGTCAGTTTGTGATTCTCTTGTATGGGAACATGACAATGTGACTGTGTTATATAGAAACCCCAGGGGCAGGAGCACATCCAGAGTGGCTTGGGCACTGGTGTTTGTGCACCTGTGTGTGCGTTTGCCAAGGGGGAGCCATGGTTCCTGGGTACAGCAGGCTGGCCAGTCGCTCTCTGCTTCCTTCCCCAGAGGCCATCTGGTCGTGAGCTCTGGATGTGATTCAGCGAGGCCTCAGATCTTCCTCACAAATGCCTCCTCTCATCTTCTCCTCTCCTCTAACAGTTTTTTGTTTGTTTGTTTGTTTTTTTCTGGCAAAGGCAAAAGTGGTTTATTTGGGCTGGAGTGGAGTTTGTGCTTTCATGTCAGGAGCCTGAGGAAGCCAAGTTCTTGTCTTCGTATCTATGCTCAGAGTATATAAGACATCCTTGGCTTGCCCAGAAGCAGCCTTCCTGATCAGCTCTGCCAGTGCAGACGGGGCAAAAGAAGGAAGGATGTCCTATCTTTTTTTTCCCCATCTTTTGTCTTTTTCAGGGCTGCACCTGCAGCATATGGAGGTTTCCCAGGCTAGGGGTAGAATCGGAGCTACAGCTGCTGGCCTACACCACAGCTCACAGCACCGCCAGTTCCTTAACCCACTGAGCGAGGCCAGGGATTGAACCCACAACCTCATGGTTTCTAGTTGGATTCATTTCTGCTGCGCCATGACGGGAACTCCAGGAAATCCTATCTTGACAACAACAAAGATCCCTGGTATTTACTGTTCGTTGGAAATGGGTCATCCATGCTGGTTGACTAACGGTACAACCCTAAATTTCTCTGGGCTCTGGTGTCACCAGGCAGGGCAGAAGGCAGAGGGCAGATTGTGGATTCAGAGGCTGAAGATGTGAACTGTGGTCTCAGCCCAGTCGCTGATGCCTGTCATGGGGGGTGGGGTGGGGAGGGATGTCCCTTTCCCCTGCCCCTCCATCTACCCCGTCTGCCTCAGTTTCTCCATCTGAGGGCTTGAGACTCACTCTTCTTAGTTGGGAGCATGAATTTCAGAGTATGGGGTCTCTGCTGCTCAGGGCACAGAGCATTGGAGCGTTGGTGGGTGTGTGGGTGTTGAGGGAACTTTGGCTCCCCCAGAAAGAGTGGAGGGCATAGGAATTTTTTGTGCTTTCAGTGACTCATCGCCAGCTACAAAGGGAAAATTCCCCCAAGCACAGGGAGGATTTATCTTTGCGTTTTTATCAGTGATCCTCTCCACTTTACCTTTGGGAGTAGTGCAGGCTGTTGACCCGGGTCAGCGTGAGTGTTAATCCCAGCTCTGCCACGAACTGGCTCTGTGTTTTGGGCCAATCATTTAGCCTCTTTGAGCCTCAGTTTCTTCCTCTATAGAAAGGTGGAATAGTGGAAACTTTTTTGATAGGGTTTTGGTGAGGTGTCCCTGAGCGAGCATATATAATGCAGCTGGCATGGTGCCCGGATACTGTAAGTGGCAGCTGTGTGTGTGATGAAGAGGAGTAACTTTCCAGACTCTTCAGAACCCAGTGCCTATGAAGGGAGGAGAGTGAGAGGGTGGCCACCCTAAGGTGGGCCTGGGAAGAGCTCTGATTCTGGGAATCCCGGCTTCCTGGCGCTCTAGGAGGGGTCTCAGTGCTCTAGCCAGGGGAAAACTGAGCTTCGATGTCTTCCAGCCTCTTCCCGGGGCCTCTGGCTGGTGGGCTGATGAGCGCGGCTCTCCCTCTCCCCCACTGAGCCAGGGGCGGGCCTCTCACTTCTGAGGGTCCACTCAGGGCAGGCCCTGGGCTCCGTCTGCTAGGGCTCCCAACCAGCCTTCTCGAAATCACATTGTCAAATGCATTCCCTGGAGGTCCCTGTGTTGCTAAGATATTTCCCAGGCCAACCATCTGTGTGATCACTGTGTCTTTGGGTCTGATTGATTTAATCCTCATCTGCAACCCTGCGGGATAGGCATTAGCATCCGCGTCATTGTCATCTCCATTCTGCAGGTGAGGAATCGGGCAGTTTGGAGGGAAGCAGAGTGGCTTGTTCTCCTCAGGTCCCACAGGTGGCCCCAGACCAGGAGTTAGAACCCTGGTCTTGCCTAGAACTTTTTCCATAGCTGCTTAGGATAGGGGCAAAGAATTACATGGAAGGAAGGGGCAGAATCCTGTCCTTCCTCTTGTCCTAGGATTCTCAGAATGATGGAGACAAAAGGACAGTGACCGCACACATCGTTCAGCATATGTATTTTAGGCTGCCGTCCCTGGGGGAGGGGAATGAGGGCCACCCCCCTCCCCCCACTTAACCTTTCCTCAGTGAGAGGGAGCTGGGGACTGGGCAGCTTCCTGAGGCTTCTACTTCGGCTGGAGAGCAGCGGAGGGAGGGGAGCCAGGAAGGAGAAAACCTCCCAGGTATCTGCAGTTCCCTGACACCCCATGCAGAGCCCAGCCCCCCCAAGAAGTGAGTCAGTTGCTGGGTGGAATGAATGAGTGATTGAATGAATCAATTCTGCCTGTCAGTCTTGAGCTCAGGCTATTTGGGGAGTAGGGTAAGGTTTGCAAAGGAAGGTCCAGAGGACCCTTGAGGCCGACAAGCAGGGTGGTGTAGTGGCAGAGCTGAGGCTCTGAAGCCAGGCAAATCTACATGCAGATCCTGAGCCCAAAGCCACTTGCTGTGTATTTGCTCTTGTGACTTCACCTTTCTCGTTGCTTCACCTGTGAAGGAGAAGTAACAGCAGTGCATCTGTAAGGATTAAATGAGACAGCATGTTGTGTCTGAGCCTTTTAAGCTCTTTCTAACAGGCAAGGTCTCTATTTCAAAGGAATGAAAAGAATGAACTCATTCAAGAAAAATCCCATGGGAGTTCCCTTGTGGTGCAGCAGGTTAAGGAGCTGGCATCGTCACTGCTGTGGCCTCAGTTGCTCCAGTGGTGCGGGTTTGAACCCTGGCCCGGGAACTTCTGCATGCCTCAGACGCAGGAAAAAAAAAAAAATCCTATGGATGCGCTGTGCTAGATGCTGAAATACAACAGTAGGGAAGAAATTGCACAGCCCCTGCCCTCATGGGAGAAGCAGACATTCCTCAACCAGGCATCTAGCACATTTAAATTTGCAGCTGTGGCATTCCCATCGTGGCTCAGTGGTTAACGAATCCGACTAGGAACCATGAGGTTGTGGGTTCGATCCCTGCCCTTGCTCAGTGGGTTAAGGATCTGGTGTTGCATGAACTATGGTGTAGGTTGCAGATTCGGCTCGGATCCTGCGTTGCTGTGGCTCTGGCGTAGGCTGGCGGCTACAGCTCCGATTAGACCCCTAGCCTGGGAACCTCCATATGCCGTGATCGTGGCCCTAGAAAAGGCAAAAAGACCAAAAAAAAAAAAATTTGCAGCTATGCTGAGGGCTGTGGAAGAGTATGAGGGGGCTGTGGGAGCCCACCATGGGGGGAGGGTCTCACCTGGACAGGGAGTTTAGGGAAGGCCTCTGAAGAGCTGAAGGATGAGCAGGGGCGGAATTGGGTAAGAGGCTGAGGGATGAGCCTGTGATGGGAAGCCAGACATGGACAAGGGGGCTGAAAAGAAAAAGAACACAGAAATCTCAGAATCCCAGTGCACAAAATACTCTCCATTCGCTCCTCCCCAACACTCTGACCCTCTCCCTGCTCCATGGACCTGCCTGAGAAGCTCACTCATCCTTCTGGGATACGTGAGAGGGACCTCTGAGAATTGTACTCTTAGCAAACAGCATGTGGTTGCTGAGGCTTCCATGAAGTATGAGCAAGGGTTCGGGGGATCTCTGGTCCTCACTTCCTACCCCTGCAGGGTGAGTTCTGCCTTCATGGAGACTTAGTGGGTCTTTTTTTTTTTTTTTTTTTCGGCTGTGGCATGCAGAAGTTCCCGGGCCAGGGGTCGAACCCATGCCACAGCAGTGACCTGAGCTACAGCAGCGACAGTGCCAGATTCTTAACTTAGGCCACCAGGGAACTCCTCGGTGGGTCTTTAGAGTGGATACCCCACAAGCCCTCCTGGGTGGAGTTGTGCCCTGCCATCTTAGAGTTCCCTCTAGGCAGCCCTCTATGCAGGGTGGAATGCGAAGGGCTTACAGACCCCTGCATGTCAGGTGTGTGACCCCATCTTCTCTCTGCGGCCCAATCTCCCGGATTTGCTGTTCCTGAATCCAGGTAGGATGGAGTTGATGCTTCTCCATCCGGTCTCTTGACAACCTGCCCTGTCACCTGCCTCCACCTCTCCTTGACCCTGGTTTCAGCAGGTTTGCACCCTGCCGTGTCTCTTACCAGCCACCACCCCCCGGGGCCTCCCTGCCTCCTAGCAGCCCAGCCTGCCTTTTCATGATTCTGTTTCAGGCTATGCACTTCTCTGCCCCTTGAGCTCTTCCTCAGCTGGTGTCTCTTCTGACTCCTGTATCAAGCGCCAGCTCTGCCACCTGCCAAGATCTTTAGCTGGTTGGCTGGCCACTCTGCACCTCAGTTTCTTCATTTATAAGATGTGGATCATAGCCCCTGCCTCAGAGGCACCTTTGTCCTAAAGGAAGATGCTGTTGGTAAAGCATCGTGTTTACCCTCCCATCCCAGCTGACTGCAGCAGGAGCAGCGAGGGGAGGTTGGGCTGGGCAGCCTGGCAGAGGTCAGGGTTACGAGAGATAAATGAAGGAGTCTGGTTGTCCCCTCTGTCTCCTATCGAGGTGCCAGGGGTTCCTGGGACAAGTGCTCAGCTGGGGAGCTCCAAGTCCCCGGCTTGCTTGTGGAGATCTGGCACGAGCCCCTTGCCCTCTTGTCTCCCTCTGCTCTTTAGCCCAGGTTGGGGTCTGTGGACCCAGGCCCCTAGGCCAGGGGAGAGCCCAGTGAGGTGACACAGTGGTAAAGGTCCCAGTGGGGGTGGGGGAGCGATAGGTCATGGGGATCTCTAGCCCAGCTCAAACATGTCCTAGATACTCTGTGGCTCTGCGCAAGCAGCTCAACTTCCCTGAGCCTCTTTTTCTGCATTTGTGAAATTGGAGTGATCAGGACGGGTTATTGGAAAGATTAAGTGAGATCACGTGTGTAAAGGTCACACAGTAGGTCCTCAGTATATGCCAGGTATTGAGATTAGCAGGCCCCCTGCAGCTGCTGTCGGCAGGCAGAGCCGGTGGCCTTGAGGCCTGATTGTCTCTGTTTCCACCTTGGGTCCCTTCCTGCTTCCCGCATTGTCTGCACATTGGCTCATTTCAACTAGCATTTATGATGCTGACCCAGCTAGGCCTGTTCAGCCTCAGCTCAGCCTCAGCTCCCACTGCCCGGACTCTCAGCTTAAGCCTCAGTGTGGCCTCTGGCTTATGACCTGCTCCCAGAACCCCCTAGTTAGTTACAGCTGCAGGGACACTTGCAGCTTCCAGGAGCTATGGGAGTCCTGGGGGGGGTGCCTTGACTCAGCCTGAGCAGGTGGTGTCTGGCTGAGTCGTGAAGCGGGAGCAGTAGTCAGCTCCATGGAGAGGTGAGGGCGGAGCATTCTAGGCAGAGGGAACAGCATGAGCAAAGAAGGCTTTAGCAGATGATCGGTTGGCAGAGCTGAGGGCAGGGAGGTTCACCATGGCTGAACTGAGAGTGCCAGGGGCTGGGCTGGCTGTGAGGCTGGAGAGGCTGCCAGGTGTCCTCCCTACCACAGGTATTGGGAGCATCTGCTGTGTGCTAAGCTGCAGCCAGGCCCTGGGGCCAGTGATGAACTCTGGTTCTGCTTTCCAGAATTCCTGGGGAGGTGCAAATGTTAGAGGAACTGCATGGACCGGCCCCAGGGATTTGGGAGGGAGTCTTTCCGATGGGTAGGGAAGAGGGAAGGGAGGACAGAGGACATGACAGTGTTAGAGGCCAGGGGCCAGGGGATGTGCTGAGGCTCCAGTTATGAGACTGGACAGGTTCTTGGGGCCCACAGCGAGGTGAGGCAGCCATGCTGTAGATGAGGGGATTTTGGGTCCCAGGCTATGGGGAAGAGAACTTTGGAGCCATTGGTGCAGAATGGAGTTCCAGAGGAGGAATTTGGTGTGGGTGGGTATGGGGTGGATTGAATGGGGTCAGCTCAGGGCGATGGAAGAGGGCTGGGTGACCATGGACAGGTCCCAGAAACCCTGGCCCTGGTTGTCCCTTTCTAAGATGGAGTGTCGTGAGACTTTCCTACAAGAAGGCAGGAGGCTGGGCCGGAGGAGCTGGTGAGGCTGAGCAGGGAGGGCAGGCAGCAGCCCTGGCTGGAGTTCCTGCAGTGCCTCCTGGCCCTGCCCCAGGGCCTCCGCTTACTAGGTCTCCGGTTCACTCCCTGGGGAGCATATGTGACTCACAGGCACACTGGGGAGAAGCCAGAGCAGTCACAGAGGGCGCTGGAGAGCCTCTCCTGAGCTCCTGCCACATGCCAGAAGCTTCTCCAAGCTGCATGATGGCCCTGCAAGGGGGTTGTAGATGAGGACGGCGAGGCTCAGAGGGGGCAGGTGCCTCTCCCCGCCAGAGAGGGGCAAACCCAGGTCTTTCCAGCTCCAAAACTCCTCCTTGTCCACTCTGCCAGTCCTGTCCGTGAGACACGTGGGAAATGGAGGTGAGAGCTGGGGCCGTCTAGTTGGAGAAGGGAGCACCAGTGCTGGAGAGCAGGGCAGGCTGCTGTCTGCAAACCTCTGAGGCTTCTGCTTGGAGTAATAGCGGAGAGCCTGGACATCGGCACCACACTGGCCTGGGATCATATTTACTAAGAGAGGAGCTTGGGCGATACGCATATAACATCTCTGAGCCTCAGTTTTCTCACCTGTGAAATGGGAGTAGCAGTGGACCCTCATAGAGTGGTTATGAGAAGTTCATGAGGCTTGACGTACAGGACTTCAGCACAGAGCAGGGAACTTGGTAAGTATCCTATAAACATTTTCTATTATTATGTCTATTTAGAAGAGGAGTGAGACCTGCTTCTCATTCATTTGTTAAATATTTATCGAGGAGCTAGAATTATTGGGTGGATGCTGCAGGGAAACTTTATCAGCTCAATACTAGACATTTTCTTTTGTAATAAACATGGTAACATAAATCACTACAAGTAACACTGTAGTTATTTCAGAAAATACGAGTAGATTAAGCAGAGACAGACATTACCCATAATCCTACCATGAAGAGAAAAGCTTTGTCATTTTGGTGTATTTCCTTCCCATCTCTTTCTGTGTCCCTCGCTCTGCATGTGTGTGTGCATGTGTGTGTGTGCTTGTTTTAATGACATTAGGGTCATACTATATTGAAATAATGATCACATCATATAAAATATTTTTTAAGCTGTCTTTTCACATACCATTATGTCATGAGTGTATTCTCATTTATCAAATATTCCTTGAAGACAGGATGTTTTTCTTTGGCCTGTACCTGTGGCATGAAGAAGTTCCCGGGGCCAGGAATTGAACCTGCACCACAGCAGTGACCCAACCCACTGCAGTGACAACCCCAGATTCTTAACCCACTAGCGCAAGATTCAGGGAACTCCTGAAGACATGATTTTTGGTGGCTGATTGTGTGAATGTATTCTCTAGGGGGGACTTATGTTGTTTCACATATTATGCCATTCTAAATAGTGTGTCTATGAATATTCTTGAACACATGTTTGTATACATCTCATGTTAGTTTTATAAAGAATTTTATAGCAGAATTGTTCAGGAAGGTATGAACAGAATTCCCACTGTGGCACAATGGGATTGGTGGCATCTTGTGAGCACTGGGATGCAGGTTTGATCCCCAGCCCGGCATAGTGGGTTAAGGATCCCCCATTGCTGCAGCTTTGGCTTAGGTCGCAATTACGGCTGAGATCTGATCCCTGGCTGGGGAACTCCATATGCAACATGGTGGCCAAAAAAGAAAAAAGAAGGTATGCGCCGCTGTGTAATACAGGGAGTTTCCTGTCACTGAAGGCATGCAAGAGCACACTGGCAAACCACTATGTGGAGGTTTGGCACTAGAGATTTCGGTGGAGAAAGATAGACCAAGCATAATTTCAGGCTCTTCTCCCCACAGCTGAGACTTGGGACGAATGCTTCTCAGATTCTGTGATCTCAGATTTCCCTTCTCCCCTTCCTGGCAGATGATGCTTGAACTTTGAGAGGAAGGGGGCTGTGCAAGGGCAAGGCATGATTTCATTAACCTCAGAGTCCTGGGACCTTTAAATCTAATTGGCTACCCAGAGCATCATAACATGCACAGGAAGAGGGATAATCGCGGGGTAGAGCAGAAAGCCTGGCTTAAATTAGCAATTTACCATCATGCAGGCTGCGGCGGCGGCCCCATTACCAGCTGGGGGGTGTGGAGTGGGGTGGGGTATCTGGGGTGTGTTGTGTTGATTTATAGCTCCCAGTGCAGCTGCAGAAATCAGCAGCTTTGTCTGGGGCCGGGGTGAGTGCAGAAAGAATCTTTCTTCTGCAGCTTTCCGAGTCTTTCTTGATAAGTGGAAGGAACTCAAACTTCAGACTCCTGTGAGGTCAAAAAGTCCCATTCAGTGAACACAACACAGGGAGAGATGGAAATGGCCTTGCTGCCCTCTCTTGTAGAAGTAACCTTTTCACCAAGGCACAGATTTTTTTTTTTTTTTCCAGCCACACCCACAGCATATGGAAGTTGCCTGGCCAGGAACTGACTCTGAGCCAGAGCTGTAATCTATGCCACAGCTGCAGCAATACCTTAACCCACTCCACCGGGCCAGGGATTGAACCGGTGCCTCCAGAGAGACAGGCCGGATCATTAACCCAATGTGCCATAGTGGGAACGCCAGAATTTATTTATTTATTTATTTTTCTGCGCCTGCATCATGTGGAGGTTCCCAGGCCAGGGATTAAACCTGTGCTGCAGCAGTGACCTGAGCCACAGCAATGACAATGCCATATCCTTAACCACTAGACTACCAGGGAACTCCCAAGGCATGGGATTTTGAATCATGATGATGACTTTCTTTATGGTACAGTTATTTAGTGCCAGGCACTCTGCTTAGAGATGTATATATAGTGTGCTGTTTAATCTGCACAGAACCGTGTGAGGTGAGTGTTGTTGCGCCCATTTTCTAGATGAGGAACCTCGAGGTTCAGAGAGTGTTGGGTATAACATGCTCAAAGTCCGAGTCAGAATGAAATCAGGTCATTCTGGTCACAGAGTCTGCACTTTTAACCACTGCCCTGTCCTCTGCCATCTTGTTTGTTAAGTCCAGCCCTTCTGATCTGTAAATGAGGAAACTGAGGCTTGGAGAGGTTCTCTGTCTTGGAGTCAATGGCCAAGACTGGAACTTGCCTTTCCTGACCCTCTGCCCCTTGTTGGAGACCCAAAGGGTGGCCGGAAGCATGAGAAGTGGGTTCCTACACAGGGCAGTCCATCCTGGGGGCCACTGACAACACTTAACAGGCCCCAAGAACCCGAGTTCCCTGGGGCAAGGCCAGCAGTTGGTGAGGCAGCCATATCCTTCAAAGATTGGAGTTCAAAGCTAGGTCGGCTTCTTGCTGGCCTTCCTCCCTTGGGCTTACCTCCCCGAGTCTGTTTTCTCATCCATGAAATGGGGATGCTAGAAAAACACCTACACAGCAGGCAAACATACATTCAGCAGCCCCTCCTAAGTACCAGGCACAGTTCTAGGTGCCAGGTGTGCAGCATGATCAAGCCACAGTCCCTGTCCTCATGGAGCTGATATTCTAGTGGGGAAAAAATAGACAATAAAGAAATGGATATAAGGCCAGTGCTGTAGGCCATGAAGTCAATTAAAACGAGAGAGAGAGAGAGCGGTGGGGCTGCAGACGTAGATGGGGAGGTTGAGGAGGAGACGATTGAGCAGAGGTCTGTTGCTGGTAGGAAGTGCTTTAGGCAGAGGCAACAGTGAAGGCAAAGGTTAAGGGAGATGATGTATGGCCTTAGCACACGCCTGGCCCATAACAGGAAGTTGTTGGTGATAATGATGTCGTTTGGCTGGTTGCCTAGGACTTGGGAACAGAGGCAGGGATTAAACCAAGGGAAAGAAACTGCTTCTCCCGGCCAGGCCAAATGCCCCTGCAGGCCAGATGGAGATTATCTGTTTCCCTTGGTTACAAAAACTCATCTTCCTGAAGTGCTAGGAAAGGCCCCACATCTAGTGATTTTCCATTCCTCCCGGTGAGGAGAGAGTGGAGCCCACACGTGCTCAGAGGACTGTCCTGCTGGGAGGGGCAGGTGGCCACAAGACGCTTCCCTCCCGGGCTCTGGCTCCAGCGTGGTCATCGCAGATAAGGGAGGGGTCAACAGCAAAGCATGGCAGATTGACTGGTCAGGATTTAACACCAAAAATAGTACCGCTGTCCTTTCCTGAGGGCTGACAAGGTGGGCAGCTCTGTGCTGAGTGCCTCACAAGATACGATCTCATTTAGTTCTTCCAGCTCTTTGAGGCTGGTACCCTGTTTCCTTCCATTTGACAGATGAGGCCCCTCAATTCCCAGAGCCCACTTGGGCAGAGTGTCCACGAAGGAATGTCCCTGAAGAAGATCCAACTCATGATACCCCCTGAGTCTAACTGTGGAACAAAGATTTTCTGAACAGCCAGGGATTGGGAGAGACTGTGGAGCAGGGAGGATTGATTCACAGTTACGAAAATACTGAATTGTTAATAAATAAAACAAAAGCGAAACTCTGGAGTGTGTCAGGCAGAAGGAGGTCTAGGTAATGCCCAGTGCGGCCAAAGGCCTATCGGTGGGAAGCCTGGGCCTTTCAGAACATGTGACTTTAGATCCTGGTTCTGTTTAGAATGAATAAACAAGGCCCTGCTGTATAGCACAGGGAACTACAGCCAATCTCCTGGGTTAGCCCGTGATAGAAAATAATATAGAAAAAAAAGAATGTGTATATACTTATGACAGAGTTGCTTTGCTGGACAGCAGAAATTGGCACAACACTGTAAATCAACTATACTTTAAGAAAAAGAAAAAAAAGCAGATAGATTGTGGTTCCTGTTCACTCTGCTTCTCAACAAGCAACTCTGTCTCTGGGCCACAGGCTCCTTCTGTGAGCGAAATGGGTATATATTGATGCCTACTTCCCCAGTGGGTGTGAGGCAAAGGAGAGTGTGTGTGAAGCGCTCTGCACGGGGCCTGCCTTGCCCATTGTCCTCAAGGAGTGGCCCGGGGGTGGGGGGACAGATTAGGCCAAGTGCGAAGCATCCATATAAGGCCACTAAGAAGGATAGGCTTGTGGGCGGTATCTTTTTACATGAAATTGTGGGGCTGGAACATTTATTTGGTGATGGTAAGGACTCAAAATAATTAAGAATCTGCTGGAGTTCCTGTTGTGGCTCAGCCAGTTAAGAACCCAACTAGTATCCATGAAGATGCCGGTTCGATCCCTGGCCCTGCTTTGCCGTGAGCTGCAGTGTAGGTCGCAGATGCCCCTTCTGTCTGGTGTGGCTGTGGCTGTGGCTGTGGTGTTGGCTGGCAGCTGCACCTTCGATTCACCCCCTAGCCTGGGAACTTCATGTGCCACAGGTATAGCTCTAAAAAAGCAAAAACAAACAAAAAACGCCAGTTACAGCTGTGGCAAAAATGAGCGTGTTCTTTGGCCCTATTACAAAGCTCCATACAAGAGACCTTACATGCAAAATCTCACTTAATCTTCACAACACTTCTGTGAAGCAGGAACTATTGAATGTGCCCGCTGTACAGATGAAGAAGCTGAGGCTCAGAGATAAGAGACTTTTGCCCAAGGATGCCAAGGTCAGTAAGTGACCACAGAGCCTGCCCTCTCTCCATTTTATCCTGCTGCCTCTCATCACATTTGACCTCCGAAACAACCCAACATGGTGGTGGTTGTCATTGTCCTTTTCTGGGTGAGCAGACCATGTGGCTCTCTTGCATCAGCCTTAGCCTAGAGCATGGTTTTCAGGTCTGAATCAGTCAGGCCCCTACCAGAAAGACAGACCACTAGGAGATATTTCAAGGAATTAGCTGATGCCACTGTGGGATCTGGCTAGGCAAGCCTGAAATTTGCACCGCAGGCTGGCAGGCTGGCAACTCTCGGGTGAGAGCTGATGATTCAATCCACAGGCAGAATTTCTTTTCCCTCTGGGAAACCTGTTTTGCTCTTAAGGCCGGCCTTCATTACCACTTGGACTTTAGGTCAACTGATTGTCGATGTTAATCACATCTACAAAATTCCTTCACAGCAACAGGGTTGCACGTGCAGCATATGGAAGCTCCCAGGCTAGCGGTCAAAGCGGAGCTGCAGCTGCCGGCCTACTCCACAGCCATAACAATGCAAGATCCAAGCCATGTCTGTGACCTAGACCACTGCTCACGGCAGTGCTGGATCCTTAACTCACTGAGTAAGGCCAGGGATCGAACCCGTGTCCTCATGGATACTAGTCTGGTTCTTAACCCATTGAGGCATAACAGGAATGCCTTAGTTTTTTTGTTTTTTTTTTAAATTGAAATATAGTTGCTTTACAGTGTTGTGTTAATTTCTGCTGTATAGTGAAGTGATCCATGTATATATATGTATATGTATTATTTTTTATATTCTTTTCCATTATGGTTCATCACACCGATATTGAATATCGTCCCTGTGCTATACAGTAGGACCTTGTTGTTTTCAGTGGGTGTTTGATTATATAACTGGGACTACAGCCCAACCACGTTGACATATAAAATTAATTATCATCACAGGGTCAGACAGACCTGGGCTTGAGTCCTGGTCCTACAACCTATAGGCTGCATGACCTTAGACAAATTTCTCTTTCTCTCTGAGCCTCAGAGTCCCCTCATCTGCCAAATGCAGCAACAGTGCTTCCCCACAGTCATTTGTTGCGGGGATCAAGTGCAACGATGCAAATCGAGTACTTTCCTCTCGTGCCTGTCATAGGGAAGAGGGAAGATGCACAAACATCCATGCCGTGAAATGGGTATTTCCTGGTTATAGTGTCGTGCCTGGTTCCTGTGTTTGTCTTCCCTTCTGCACTGGTTGCTCCTGGAGGGAGCGTCCCATTCATCTTCTGTCTTGTTTCCTAGGTCAATCTCTGACACTTTTTTGTTTGTTTGTGTTTTTAATGGCCACACCTGTGGCATATGGAAGTTGCAGGGCTAGGGGTTGAATTGGAGTCGCAGCCACCAGCCTACGCCACAGCCACAGCAATCACAGCCACAGCAATGCCAGATCTGAGCCACATCTGCCACCTATGCCTGATCCTTAACCCACTGAGTGAGGCCAGGGATCAAACCTGCATCCTCATGAATACTACTCAGGTTCTTAACCCACTGATCCTCAACAGGAACTCCTCTCAGCACTCCGTTAATGGGATTCCCTCTGGGGAGTTGGGCTCTATAATCAAACCCCCCCAATGACAAGACAAGAGGGAAAGAAGATGTGCAGGAACCTCAGATCTCTGTTCCCTCTAAAGTAAGCCCTTGCTTTTCAGCTTAGTAAGTCTTTTCTCCAAGGAGCCTTCTCTGATGCCTTCTCTGTGTTCCCACACTGTCCCCATCAGAGCAGAGACCACCCACTTTTCAAACCTCTGATCACTCATTCTCTGTCTCCCCGAATGAGGACGTGTGGGGTGAGGTGGGCATCCTTTGTTTGTAGCTGGGGCCACAGCCTAGGGTCTGACACATCCCTAGGTGTTTGCTGGATGGACCTGTCCTGTTTCCAGAGACCCCTGGGCTGACATGCCACACTTAAGGAAATCTGCTTTCTCCAGGCTTCCCTTGTGTCTGGCTTCCCCACCCCCTGGTCCAGCCATCCTTACTTTGGAAGCAGAGCCAGGGTGATGGAGAAGAGCGTTTCTTCCCTGCCTCCCACAAGCATGTTGTGGTTCTTGAACTGAACGGAACAAGGCATCTGTCCTGTTTATTGCTGAGCGCGCGCTGGCCAGCCTGCCCGCTCGTGTGCAGCTCCAGGGCCCTGTGTTTCCATGTTCCAGCCTTTAATTATCTCTTTCGACACTCACTGGGCCTCGTTATAATAAACCTTCCTTCCTCAGGCTTTGCCAGAACTGAGAGAGGTAATTAATTTCTGGCCACTTGCGCTCCAGTGCAATGGTGGGTAGGGTTGTAGCTTGAAGAACTCGCTGCCCAGACAGGCTTATTTTGCCAGTTGGAAGAGCAACCACTCTTTGTATGCAAATAGAGGGAGCCCCAGGTGGACCCCTGTTGGCCGGTTGGCCAGCAGTCGCTTTGTTTAATGTTTATCCCCCATCTTGGCCAGAGCCTTTGTAATCACTGCTTTAGCTGTGCCTCTGTTGCCTCATTTGTAAAACAAAGGGATTGAATTTGACAGACCCAGGCCCTGCCACTCTCAGCTGGATATGGGGTGAGTTACTTCACCTTCTGAGCCTCAACGTTCCTCACCTGTAAAATGGGGAGAATAATGCTCATTTCTTGTGGTTGTACAGATTCAGTGGAACAGTGGATGTACTTTTGTGGCCCTTAGCAGGGCAACTGGTACATAGTAAGTGCTTACTAAATACTCTCATCAACCGTCTTTCCTTTCAGTGCTAACATTCATTTTCCTGCTAGAAAAAGTTATTTTGTTGGGAGAACTGGGAAGTGGAGGAGTTTTAACAGATGTTGCTTCTGTGTTTTAGGTCATGGCTGGCAAGATGGTTAACGCCTCTGTATTAATTTCCTGTGGCTGCTGTAACAAGTTACCAGTGGCTTAAAACAACAGAAATGTATTGCTTTTTTTTTTTTTTTGCTTTTGTTTTTTTAGGGCCACACTAGAGACTTCTGGAGGTTCCCAGGCTAGGGGTCAAATTGGAGCTGCAGCTGCCAGCCATAGCCACAGCAACGCCGGATCCTTAACCCACTGAATGAGGCCAGGGATTGAACCCGCAACCTCATGGTTCCTAGTTGGATTCATTTCCGCTGCGCCACAATGGGAACTCCAGAAATGTATTCTTTATAGCTTAGGAGGCTAAAAGTCTGAAATTATGAGTTCCCTGTAGCCTAGCTATTAAGGATTTGGCCTTGCCACTGCTGTGGCTTGTTGTCACTGCTGGAGCTTGGGTTCAGTCCCTGGCCTGGGAACTTCTGCATACTGTGGACATGGCAAAAAAACAACAAAAAAAACCTAGTTTAAAAAAAAAGTCTGCAATCAACAAGGCCATACTCCCCTGAAGGCTCTTGGGAAGACTCTCCTTGCTGAGTGCCTGGCCATTGCTGACCTTCCTTGGCATCCCTTTGGATGCAGCCCTATCACCCCAATTTTTTTTGGCCACACCCACAGCATGTGGAAGTTCCCAGGCCAGGGATTGAACCCACACCACAGCAGCCACCTGAGCTGCTGCAGTGACAACGCCAGATCCTTCACCCACTGAGCCACACGGGAACTCCTTGTATCACTCCAATTTTTACCTCTGTTTTCACATGACCATGTCCCTCTGTGTGTGCCTCCGTGTCTCCTCTTATAAGGACACCAGTCACATTGGATTTAGGGTCAATCCTAGTCTAGTATGACCACATCTTTTTGTTGTTGTTGTTAAGAGCCAGTTTTTTAATTTGATCATTTCTTGTATTTGAAGTACTCCTCGATGACATCCTTGGCCTAAGACTCTTTGCCATAGTCACTTAACTACCACACTGCTGCAACCAACCACTTTGTGGGGTTTTCCCTCTCTGTCAGTTTTACAGAGGCCTACCCATTCCCCTAGTTTCTGGTTGTCATTGACCTTAATTAGGTTGATTGGGTGCCCAGCACAAAGGGCTTCCACCAGCCTAACAGACATTAGCTCATCATAGTTGGATGCAAGCACACAAAGATGGGTTTGGTGCTTGTCTAAGGCTTTGGCAGCTTCGTGAATTCCATGTGCTAGGCCATCATGGAGAAGGGTAGTCTTCAGCACCTCTTGTAGAGAAGTATTTATTTTATTTTTTTTTCTTTCTTTCTTTCTTTTTTCTTTTTGTCTTATTTTTTGCTATTTCTTTGGGCCGCTCCCATGGCATATGGAGGTTCCCAGGCTAGGGGTCGAATCGATGCTATAGCCGCTGGCCTACGCCAGAGCCACAGCAACGCGGGATCCGAGCTGCGTCTGCGTCCTACACCACAGCTCACGGCAACGCCGGATCGTTAACCCACTGAGCAAGGGCAGGGACCGAACCCACAACCTCATGGTTCCTAGTCAGATTCGTTAACCACTGCGCCATGACGGGAACTCCGAGAAGTATTTATTAATGTCCGTTACACTTCTAGCAGCAGTGCTTTCCTCGGCCATGGCGGTGGGTTATGGGTAGAGTCGAATCTTGAGTGCACCTAAAACTCTGCCTCCCTCCGCAAGACTCCATGGCGGCGGGGAAAGTAGTATGACCTCATCTTAATGGATTACGTATGCTGAGACCCTAGTGCCAAATAATTCTGAGGTTCTAAGTAGATATGAATTTTGGGAGAAACTATTCAACCTGTGTTCTCCAAGGCTCGGCTTCCTCTTCTGTGCAAGAATGATAATAGCAGCAATTCTGTAGGGTTGTCGGAGTGAGCAAATGAGATAATCTCTGTAAATGTCGCGGCGGAACACGAGAATACATCGGGCCGTGAGAGCACTGAGTCAGTGTAGCTGCTTGATGTGGTTGTTGGTAAAGATGATGACAGTGGTGGGGACAGGTTCATCCATGGACCTACTGAATATTAGTGAATCGCTGGACATGGGGACATAGAATGTAGGCGTCTACTAAGAGCTCAGGTCCTTGCCAGGAATTCTGAAGCTTTGGATGGGAGCCTCTATTTCTCTTTGGCCTCAGCCACCTTGAACCCTCATCTGAGACTTAGCTCCTGGGAGGGCAGCTTGGAGAAGTAGAAAGATCTTGGGCTCCCAGATGTCAGAGGAACCAATACTCTGTGTAGCCTTGCACAATTATCTTTCCTTCGCCACGCCTCAGTTTCCCCATCTGTAAAGTGGGAGAGGAGGTGTGAACTCAGTGTTACAGATCTGAGCCTCTTCTAGTGCTGAAGTTCTAGCGCAGGGCTTTGGGTTCCACCCCAATGGTGGCAGGTGACCAAGGGCCAGAAAAGGAATCGGGAGCCTAGGACCCCAGGGCAGCTCACCAGGGGTCATCCTGGATCCATTTCCCCTCTCTGGACAAGAAGAGAAACCACTGCGACAGGAGTGTGCCAGGGATTGTGCTAGGGCCATCGTAGGTGTGAAATCATCCCACACTCACCACACTCTCAAGAGGTAGGATGGTTATACCCAGTTCTCAGGGGTGCAGACTGAGGCTCAGAGAAGTTAGAACTTGCCCAAAGTCCTATTTTAGAGTTAGTTAGAGTCAGAGCTGGGCCTTGATTCTAGGAGTGTCTGGTGCCAAAATCCATGCTTTTTCTTGGCTGCATTTTTACCATATCAGTTTCCTACAGCTGGTGTAACATATTAATGCAAACATGATGGCTAAGACAACAGAAATTTATTCTTTTATTTTTTTTTCCTTTTTTTTAGGGCCGCACTTGAGGCATAGGGAAGTTCCCAGGCTAGGGGTCGAATCAGAGCTGTAGCCGCCAGCCTACCTCACAGCCACAGCAATGCCAGATCCAAGCCATGTCTATGACCTACACCAAAACTCACGGCAAGACTGGATCCTTAACACACTGAGCGAGGCCAGGGATGAGACCCAAGTCATTATGCATACTAGTTGGGTTCATTACCTCTGAGCTACAACAGAAACTCCTACTCTTTTTTTTGTTTGTTTGTTTTTATGGCCACACCTCAGGCATATGGAAGTTCTAGGGCTAGGGAGTCAAATTGGAGCTGCTGACCTATGCCACAGCTGCAGCAATGCCGGATCTGAGCCGCACCTGCGACCTTGCAGCAATGCTATATCCTTAATCCACTGAGTGATGCCAGGGATTGAACTCTTATCCTCATGGATACTAGTTGGGTTCTTAACCTGCCGAGCCACAATGGGAGCTCCCAGAAATTTATCCTTTCACAGTTCTGGGGGCAGAAGTCCAGAAAGTGTCTTCAGGGCTGCATTCCCTCTGAAGGCTCTTAAGGGGAATCCTTCCTTTCCTCTTCAGCTTCTGGTGGCTCTGGCAGCCCCTGGCTTGTGGCTGCATCTTTCTCTCCTGTGTGTCTCTTCCAAGGACACTGTCTTTCCTACCCAGATAATCCAAGATGGTCTCAAGATTCTTAACTTAATTACACATGTAAAGACCCTTTTCCCAAATAAGGCCACATTCACAGGTGCTGGGGGTTGGGACCTAGATTTGTCTTTTAGGGGAGGAGCCACCATTCAACCCACTACAGTTATTAAAGCCTTGGTGGTGACAGTATCTGCTGAGGGTGCAGGGAGCAGGGAACTTCTGGAGCAGTTTAGAAGTAGAAGGAGAGGAGCAAAATTGTGAGCTGGGGAGGCCAGTCTGGGGGGACATGTGTGATGGGGTGAGGCTTAACTGATGTTCCACCAGCAGTCATGTTAGTGAGGTAAGAAATACACAAAACTACATCTGAAAAGAAAGGAAAAAGAAAAAAGAAATTAAACCCAAAACAAACAAAGCCACAAAAAATTAAAAATTAAAAAAAAAAAAAGAGGTGTTCCCATTGTGGCTCAGTGGGTTAAGAACCTGACATAGTGTCCATGAGAATGTGGGTTTGATCCCTGGTCTCGCTCAGTGGGTTAAGGATCTGGCATTGCTGTGACTGGTGTAGGCCAGCAGCTATAGCTCTGATTCAACCCCTAGCCTGGAAACTTCCGTATGCCATGGGTGCAGCCCTAAAAAGAAAACAAAATTTTTTTTTAAAGAAAAGAAAAAGGGAGGAAAAAAAAGCACCTCTGAGTATGGTGGATGCAGCCAGCCACAGGGTAGAAACCTGGAAACTTGTCCATAGAGGCCACCTTTTTTGTTGTGGAGTGTGTCCATGTTAATGATTTTGAGGTTATGGGTCCCACGAAGAAATGGATTTGTCCTCATTTACTTGCCTGGAGCAATGGGAGAAGGCGTGGCCTGAGTGCCAGTGATATGATTTACCTGCATCATCTTGGGCCTTCCCTTAACCTAAGAGGGAGATATCATTTTTTTTTGCAGGGGGGTGGGTGGTAACGGCATGTGCAAGTTCCCAGGCCAGGGATCGAATCTGCACCATAGCAGCGACCACACCAGTTTTTTAACCCACTAAGCCAACGAGAGAACTCCCATCATCTCTCCTCAGATGATGACACTCATGAATGCATGAGGACCAGCGGAGGTGGGGGCTCCTAGGAAGGACCACCCAGTGTGAGAAGGCAGCTCACCTACCAGCCATAACCTCTAATACCTACTGAGCACTGACTTGTAATAACTCAGGTCTCACCACAGCTGGGTGAGGCGTGTGCTGTGGATATCTTTATTTTCCAGCATGTGGAAGGGAGAAGGTTAAGTTTAGATTCTGTGATTCTGTGAGCAGAACCAGGAAAAATGGTGCCAGATAAGAAGGGAGCAGTTTGGGGAGTTCCCGTCGTGGCGCAGTGGTTAGCAAATCCGACTAGGAACCATGAGGTTGCGGGTTCGGTCCCTGCCCTTGATCAGTGGGTTAACGATCCGGCGTTGCCGTGAGCTGTGGTGTAGGTTGCAGATGCGGCTCGGATCCCGCGTTGCTGTGGCTCTGGTGTAGGCCGGTGGCTACAGCTCCGATTGGACTCCTAGCCCGGGAACCTCCATATGCTGCGGGAGCGGCCCAAGAAATAGCAACAACAACAACAACCAAAAAAAAAAAAAAAAAAAAGAAGGGAGCAGTTTTCCACTCAAATAAAGAACTTATTACCCTGTGAGTTGTCCCAGCAATGGGATGGACTCTGCGCACAGGTGGTGAGCTTCCCATCTCTGGACATGGTCAAGTGGAAACCGCATAGCCATCTGTCTGGAGTGTCACAGAGGGAATGCCCTCACTGTGAAGTTTCCTTCTATCTCTGAGATTCTAGGAAGTTTCCCCAGGGAGACCGTCAGATAGCTGTGTGCACCAAGATGTTTATCACTCCATTATTTATAATAACATAAAGGCAGAAAGGACCTACATATCTTTTTTTTTTTTTGTCTTTTTGCCATTTCTTGGGCCGCTCCCAAGGCATATGGAGGTTCCCAGGATAGGGGTCTAATCGGAGCTGTAGCTGCCAGCCTACACCAGAGCCACAGCAACTCAGGATCCGAGCTGCATCTGCGACCTACACCACAGTTCACAGCAACGCCGGATCGTTAACCCACTGAGCAAGGCCAGGGATCGAACCCACAACCTCATGGTTCCTAGTCAGATTCGTTAACCACTGTGTCACGACGGGAACCCCTCTACATATCTTTTAATAGGGGACTTATTAAGTAACTTTGTGGAGTTCCCATGATGGCTCAGTGGTTAATGAATCTGACTAGGATTAATGATGATGTGGGTTCCATCCCTGGCCTTGATCCATGGATTAAGGATCTGGCATTGCTGTGAGCTATGGTGTAAGTCACAGACGTGGCTCGGATCCCGTGTTGCTGTGGCTGTGGTGTAGGCTGGCAGCTACAGCTCCCATTCGACCCCTAGCCTGGGAACCCCCATGTGCCACAGGTGCGGTCATAAAAAAAAAAAAAAAAGACCAAAAAAAAAAGTAATTTTATTCAGGAGCTTTAATGCCTATAAGTGAGATGAGCTCCAGCCTGTACTCTGTTTTTGGATGATTCTTGAGCTAGAAATGGTTCTTTACACTTTTTTTTCTTTTTTAGCCATGTCCTCAGCATGTAGAAGTTCCCGAGCCAGGGATCAAAGCTAAGCCGCAAATGCCAGATCTGTAACCTCCTGTGCCACAGCAGGGACTCTATTTTTTTAACACTTTGAAAGGGTTGTAAAAAACAGAAACAAGGAGTTCCCTGGTGGCTGAGTGTGTTAAGGAGCCAGCATTGTCACTGCTGTGGTGCAGGTTCGTTCCCTGGCCCAGAACCATCTGTATGCCATAGGTGTGGCAAGACAAAAACAAAAAAAAGAAGAATGTGCTTCAGAGACCTTCTGGGACCTACCAAGCCTGAAATATTTACTCTCTGGGTCTTTAGAGAAAAAGACCCAGAGAGTAAATATGGATTGTTTGTAAATATGGATTGTTTGTAAATATGGATAACAAAGAATTGTTATGCTGGACTAGGATAACAGTCGGTCACCAAAAATTGTATTAATTTGTACCTGTGGATATAGAAAGATGGTCACAGCAGATTTTTGAGAGGAAAGAAATGGGTTATAAAATGGTATTAGAGCAAGATCCCATTTATATAAAACAGGGCATGTCTGTTTTGCCTATTATCTGTTAATGATAGTCTGTACTATTGATGGTGGTTTTCAAATTTTTTTTGGAAATGATTCTGTATTGTTTGGCCCGTTTAGAGTGAACAGCTGTTATTTTTGAGATCTCACAAAGCATTTGGGAATAACATTAACTCAATACTTCAGCAGTACATGCTGTTTGGGACCAAATGAGATTTGATCCAGACTGAAGCCATTTTGTTCAGTTTGGTTCCTCAGGGGCCGCAAGTTTGATCAGATGGGGGTTGGTGGTCCTACCTTGCTACTGTTGCGGTTGTTGTTTTTGTTTTTAGGTCTCTTGCCTTGATGTTGATCCCCATGAACTGTTGCACATAACAGGAAAAAAAAACACCCCCCAGTTTAGCTAAAAACAAATTAGCTGCTTTGGGTAAATGATCTGATAACATTTCCCTTTCCTTCAGGAGAGCCGAGTCACTACACATTCAGGACAGCCAGGGTCAGGCCCAAGGTGTTCTTCAGGGGACCTCAGTTGGTCCAGGTTGAGGATGGAAGGTGGGGAGGGAGGGAACGCTGTTTTCATCTATCCCAAAGCTCTTCTCTCTGCGGCTGCTTACTTCCAGGGATTAGGGCGCCTGACCCTCTGTCACATAGGGAACCCTCTGATAAATGCTAGGTCCCCTCTGCAGTGCAGGGGACACGGTTCCTGCCTGAAGACGCTGATGGACACGTCAACATTCATTCATTCACCAGGTGTGTTTGGAACACCTACTCTGAGCGGGCGCTGCTGGAAGTCCCTGGCACATTATGGCAGCCAAGACAGTGCCATGCCCTCGGGAGCTTAGGTTTTCATGATCAAAGGCAGTGTGTGAGGGGCATACTTTGGGTCTTCAGGCAAGAGGAAGGCACTGGGGTCTCAGGGAAGAGCAAGGGCTTTGAATCTCCACTTAGCCTCTTTCTGGCTCTGCAACCTTGGGCAGTTTCCTTTGCCGCTCTCTGTAAATCGGGAAGAATAAATACCATCTACCCTGTAGGGGAGCTGGGATGCTTTGGTGATATAAAGTGCCCTCCCAGCGCCTGGCACAGAGTCAGTGTCCAGCAAATGTCTCGTATCTATTAAACACAATACAGGTGTAAGGAGTCTACAAAGCCATGCCTGAGAAAGACCTGACACATAATTGTTATGCCACAAATCCTGGTTGCCACCCTCTTGTGACCAGAGGTGTACATTTTGTCCTGTACTGACCTCTCCTTGCCCTACCAGGAGGCATCATGGTGACTTTGTTCTCATGTTTGTAAGTCTGTCTCTTCCTGACCCTGCCTGGACTCTGAGCAGATTATCTCCAAATCCCCAGACTATAGCAGGGTTGAGAGATGTGTGAAAACAAGTGAATACTCTGGAGCCAGCCCGCCTCTGGCCCTGTTCCCTCGCTTGGGTCCTGGCCTCCAGGATGGGCCCCTCCCATGGCTGGTGTGTGATGAGCTAGTGCAGGTGGTGGGTGGCTGGGGGACAGTGATCAGAGTACAGACGCAGGTGGCTATGAGAGTGGGCACTGAAACCAGGTCCAAGTTGGAATCCTGTCACTGTCACTTCCTAGCCATGTGTATTTGGATGAGCCATCTAACTTAGCTCCTCTGTAGGATGGAGACATTTCCACACCTGCTCTTAATACTCAGGGTTGCAGTGAGGATGAAATGAAATCAAGCATTTGCTGCTTTGGGCATAGTGCCTGGTACATGAAATAAAAGACACTGAGAATATTGCTTAAAGAAAACAAACAGGAGTTCCCACTGTGGCTTGGCAGGTTAAGAGCCTGACATAGGATCTGCGAGAATATGGGTTTGATCCCTGGCCTCACCCAGTGGGTTAAGGATCTGGCATTGCTGCAAGCTGTTGTGTAAGTCTCAGATGCAGCTTGGATCTGGTGTTGCTGTGGCTATGGTGTAGACTGCAGCTGCAGTTCCGATTCACACCCTAGCCTGGGAACTTCCATATACTGCAGGTGTGGCCCTAAATAAAAAGCAAAAGAGAAAACAAAAGACCACCCCAAAGCTGTCAGACCTGTCCCATTGAGTCTTGTACAAAGGAGGGGATGTCTCAGCCTTCTTCTGGGCACCTGGCATTAAGAGGTCCCCGGGTCTGACCAGCTGCCCTGGGTTTGCCTGGGGGAGGAAATTCTTACTAGGAGCTTTCTTGTCAGTTGAAAAGCCCAGGACTCTGGAGACCCAGGTGTGTGTGTGGCTTTAATGTGGCCCTGGTTGTGCTTCAGCTGTAGAGCACGCCCAGTCGCCATGACATTGAAGAAAAATTCAGAGACGGTGATGTTCTTTCCTGCCAGGGGGGTTTGTCTGGCAGATGATGGAATGAATTTAAGGCCCTGAAACCAACATGGTCGGCCACTTGATGCACTGTGTAAAGGGAGCCTCTCTGAGATCTGAGAAAGATGGTTGGGAGCAAATTCTTTCAGCAGCTGCATAATTCAAGATGTGCTTATGGGGCTTTTGACCTAGAAAAAGAGCAAAGGCATCTCAGAGTCCATAGAGTTCACTCTCAGGGTTGGATCCAGTTGTAGAAGATTGAAATCTGTGAGGAAAAAAATGGAGAAAAATCTCAGGGGACATAAACCCCAAAGGACTGCTAATTCTTTTTTTATTTTTTATTTTTTCCTTTTTAGGGCTGCACCTGCAGCATATGGAGGCTCGCAGGATAGGGGTCGAATCAGAGCTGCAGCTGCTGGCCTATGCCACAGCCACAGCAACGAGGGATCCAAGCCACATCTGTGACCTACACCAAAGCTTGTGGCAACGTGGGATCCTTAACCCACTGAGTGAGGCCAGGGATTGAATCTGAATCCTCACAGACACTATGTCAGGTTCTTAACCTGCTGAGCCACACCAGGAGCTCCAGGTCTGCTAATTCTTGTCTATGTGCCAGCTATGTTCTGGCTCCTAAAAAGCTTGATTACACTGAAATTACCAATGAGGAAACACCTCTTCAGAGAGGTGAAGTAATTTTTTCAAGATCACACAGCTAAGTAGGCTGAGGAGCTAAGATTTGAATGCCTCTAAAGAG
Organism: Phacochoerus africanus; assembly: GCF_016906955.1. Taxonomy (NCBI): domain Eukaryota; kingdom Metazoa; phylum Chordata; class Mammalia; order Artiodactyla; family Suidae; genus Phacochoerus; species Phacochoerus africanus. Next base: position 85,385,574 of record NC_062551.1, read on the forward strand.
CTCCCTCACCAGACTCTAGCTTAGAAAACAGACAGTGAGAGCTCTTATTACCCACGGTTTCTATTTTTTTTTTATTGTGGTAAAAAACACATAACATAAAATTTACCACGTTAAGCATTTTTAAGTGTATGGGTCACTGACGTTGTGCAGCCACCTCCACCATCCATCTCCAGAACCTTTTTTCATCTTCCCAAGCTGAAACTCGATACCCGTTAAATAATTTCCCTCTTCCCCCAGCCCCTGGCAACCACCGTTCTACTTTCTGCCTCTATGAATCTGACAACTCTAAGGACGTCATGTGAGTGGAATCATAGGATACAAATCATTTTTGTCTTTTTGTGCCTGGCTTATTTCACTGGGCACCGTGTCCTCAAGATTCATCCATGTGGTAGCATATGTCAAAATCTCCTTCCTTTTTAAGGCTGAATAATATTCCATTGTATGTATAGACCACTTTTTGTTTATCCCTTCACTTACCAATGGACACCTTTAGACTATTGTGGATGCTGCTGCTATGAACATGGATGCACATATGTCTCTTCAAGACTCTACTTTTAATTCTTTGGGGTTTATACCAGAGTGAAATCGCTGGATCAGATTGCAATTCTATTTTCAATTTTTTTGAGGGACTGCCATGCCGTTTTTCACAATGGCTGTGCTATTTTATATTTCCACCAGCAATGCGCAAGTGTTCCAATTTCTTCACATCTTCGTCAACACTTGTTATTTTCTGTTTTTGTCTGTTTGTTTTTGGCTTTTTTCTTTTTTGGCCACACCCTTGACATATGGGAGTTCCCAGGCCAGGGATCAAATCCTAGCTGCAGCTGAGACCTATGCCTCAGCTGCAGCAATGCTGGATCCTTAATCCACTGTGCCACAGTGGGAACTCCTGTTTTGTTTTTTGATAGTAGCAATCCTAATAGGTGTGAAATGGTATCTCGCTGTGGTTTTGATTTGCATTTTTCTAGTGATTAGTGATGGTGAGCATCTTTTCATGTGCTAATTGGTCATTTGTATGTCTTTAGAGAAATGTCTGTTCAAGTCCTTTACCCATATTTTCTTTTTTTTTTCTTTTTTTTGTCTTTTTGCTATTTCTTTGGGCCGCTCCCGCGGCATATGGAGGTTCCCAGGCTAGGGGTTGAATTGGAGCTGTAGCCACCAGCCTACGCCAGAGCCACAGCAACTCAGGATCCGAGCCGCGTCTGCAACCTACACCACAGCTCACGGCAACGCCGGATCGTTAACCCACTGAGCAAGGGCAGGGACCGAACCCGCAACCTCATGGTTCCTAGTCGGATTCGTTAACCACTGCGCCACGACAGGAACTCCCCTACCCATATTTTAAATCCTGTTGTTTGCTTTTTTATTGTTGAGTTGTAGGAGAGGTTCTTTATATAGTCTAGATATTAACCCGTCTGATATGCGATTTGCATATATTTTCTCCCATTTTGCAGATGGCCTCTTCACTTTGTTGGTAGTGTCCCTTGATGCATAAAATTTTAAATTTTGATATAGTCCAGTTTCTATTTTTTCTTTTTGTTGCCTCTGCTTTGGGTAGCATATCCCAGAAATCATTTCCTAATCCAGTGACACGAAGTTTTCCACCTATGTTTTCTTCTACAAGTTTTTTTTTTTGGTCTTTTTGCCATTTCTTGGGCCTCTCCTGCAGCATATGGAGGTTCCCAGGCTAGGGGTCTAATGGGAGCTGTAGCTGCCAGCCTATGCCAGAGCCACAGCAACTCGGGATCCAAGCCAAGTCTGCAACCTACACCACAGCTCACGGCAACACGGGATCCTTAACCCACTGAGCAAGGGCAGGGACCGAACCCGCAACCTCTTGGTTCCTAGTCAGATTCGTTAACCACTGAGCCATGACGGGAGCTCCTCTTCTACAAGTTTTATAGTTCTAGCACATATTTAGGTTTTCATCCATTTTAAGTTAATTTTTTATATGGTATAATATAAGGGTCTGGAGTTCCTTGGTGCTCAGTGGGTTAAGGGCCCACCATTGTCACTGCTGTGGCTTGGGTTGCTGTTGTGGCATGGGTTTGATCCCTAGCCCAGGAACTTCTGCATGCTCTAGGTGCGGCCAGTGTCAGTGCTACAACTTTTTGAAATAGAAAAAAAAAAAAAAAAAGAATTAGAGACCAACGGTAGGTCTCTAACAACTTACCTTTCTAGGAATTTCATTCTCTCGTCTACTCTTGCTCTGCCCTCCATCTAACCTGCACACAGTAAGTCAAAGATCTTTTGAGAAACACACGTAAATCAAACCACGTCACTCCTTTCCTTTAAAAGTGCAGCAATTCAGTGTCTGCTCCCTCCCTTAGACCATAAATTTTAAGAAGCCAGACTGGCATCTTCATTCCTATATCCCTTGTTCAGTGCCTCACACACACCAGGTGCTCAGTTAATACCTGTTGGCTGAGTGAACAAACTTCTGGTTATAATAAGCTCACATTCCTTGACCTTTTCAAAGAACATGGGGGAGAAAGGAAAGTAATGAGCACAGAGGGGCAGAATAGCAAAGTCATTACCAGATGTTGGCACTAGACATCCCAAGTTAAATACCAGCTCTGCTACTTAATAGCCATGCGACCTTGGGCAAATTGCTTCACCTCTTTCTGTCTCAGTTTTTGTTCCTTAAGTGATGGTAACACATATTTGGATGATGAAAAGCAATTTGAAGAGGAGGGACAGGTTAGGCAGGGGTGAGATGTGGGGGCTGAAAACAGGGGCAAGGAATCCATTATCTACAGAGGGAGCAGTGACACCCTTAGCCCCCCACCCCAGCACCCTGCACAGCCAGCCAGGTGACTACCCCTCTACTCTGCAGGAGGTCAGGGTTTTTTCCTTGGAGAAGTTAACCTAGGGAAACTGAACTTGGGGTCAGCAGACACAGAAAGGGTCAGATTGAGATACCAAAAGAAAAAAAATGAAGATTTCCCAGACCCCTTCTCCAGTTCTGCTCCCAGAATCCTGACAGCCAGAAGTGTGCTCCCTAGGCAGGAAACGGGAGGGTTCTTTTCTGAAGGCCCCAAAGAAGAGACCTCCAGACACTGATATTTCGTAGTGTAAAACCCAGATCTTCCTTCAGTCCCCCTAGAATGAAGCCCACCAGTTGACAGCCTCACCCCCCCCAAGCTGCCAATTAGTTATTTAGTGCTTCCCTCAAAGACTGATCTTTAGTTACATATCACCAGATATTTGAAGGAACTCTCCAGGATAAAAGAGGAAGTCCAGAGTGGACTAATAAACCAAAGTGTTTGAAGGAGATGGTGCAGAGAGCAGAAGAAAATACAAAACAAAAATTATTAGTGTCCTCAGAGAGAGAAGATATTATATCCATGAAATAAGATGCTGTAAAAACTGTTAAAAAATGGAATAGGAGCTCCCACTGTGGCACTATGGGATTGGCGTTTTGGGAGGGCTGAGACACGGGTTTGGTCCTGGTCCTGCACAGTGGGTTAAGGATCCGGCGTTGCCACAGCTGCAGCTTAGTTCCAGGCTTTGGCTCGGATCTGATCCCTGGCCCAGGAGCTCCATGTACTGCGGGGTGGCCAAAATAAAGGGGGAATAATGAAAGGAGAAAGGGCACTGGGACAATAAAACATGTGAGCCAAAATAAAGTATAAAAAATTCAATAGATTGAGAGGTAATGAAAAGGAAATTTCCCAGAAGATGTACCAAAAAAACAAAGAGATAAAAAAAAAAGATAAGAAAATTAGATGATCAATCTAGGAGGCCCAATATCTGACAACCGGATTGTCCAGGGATTCTAGAGAAAGCAGAGGGGAGGAAGTGATCAAAGAAATGATAAGAGGACATTTCATACTGAAGGGCATAAACCTTCAGACCAGGAGGACCCAATAAAAATGAAAAAGGGCCTGGTGGTGCTGCTGGTTAAGGATCCAGCGTTGTCACTGCTGTAGCTTGAGTCACTGCTGTGACATGGGTTCCATCCTTGGCCTGGGAACTTCTGCATGTCCTGGGTGCAGCCAAAAAGGAAAAAAAATTTTTTAGATAAATGTATGTGCCATTTCCGACATAACAATCGTTTGCCACTGGTTCCTACTCTTCTTTTAAAAAATGAAAAAAAAGCCATCCTAAGGCACATTATCACAAATGTCAGAATACTAAGAATAAAGAGAAGGTTGGAAAAGTTTCAGGAATTGGGAGGACACATTACATATAAAACATCAGGAATCAGAATGTTTTCAGATACCCCAATAGGCAAACTGGAAACTAGAAATGGTGGAGCCATGCCTTCAATTTTCTGGTAGAAAATTATTTCCAATCTACTGTTTTAGGCATAGTCAAAGAAGTCAGGAGTGAAGATAGAGGAAAGACATTTTCAGACCTGCAAGGGGTAACATTTTTACTTCCTATGTGCCCTTTCTGAGGAGGTGACTAGAGGATGTGCTCCACCAAAAGGAGGGCAAAAACCAACATAGAGAAGACTTGTAAGCCAGGAAACAGATGCTCTAACAGGGGGGCAAGTGTGCAGCTAGTCTAGAAAGCAACCAGTCCTAGATTGAAAGGGAGAGGGGGGAAGCTCCAGGAAGTAGATCACTAGAAAAACAAAAGGAACAGATAGATTATGTGACTGCACAGAAAAGGCATTTTATGGATCTGCTGGAGTGTTTGAGGAGATTTAGCAATACACTGAACTAAGCAAATGAAAAAAAGAGGCAGTTATTAACTCCAGGAAAAACAAAAATTGGGACTAGAAAATAAATGTAGCTATACTATACTATTTGGCTCAGCAGTGCACAATTATCTACTAAGTTATAAGAACGTAGGAGTCCCCATCGTGGCTCAGTAGTTAACGAACCTGACTAGTATCTATGAGGACTCGGGTTTGATCCCTGGCCTTGCTCAGTGAGTTAAGGATCCCACATTGCCATGAGCTGTGGTGTAGGTCACAGATGTGACTTGGATCCCGCATTGCTGTGGTTGTAGTGTAGACTGGCAGCTATAGGTCCAATTTGATCCCTAGCCTGGGAACCTCCATATGGTGCAGTGTGCAGCCCTAAAAAAACAAAAGACCAAAAAAAAAAAAAAAGAATGAAAACCCTGGAGTTCCCTGGTGGCTCAGCAGGTTGAAGATCTGGCATTGTCCCTGCTGTGACTCTGGCTACTGCTGTAGTGAGAGTTCAGTCTCTGGCCTGGGAATTTCTGCACGCCATAGGCATGGCCAAAAAAAAAAAAAAAAAAAAGAATATAAACTCTGGGGAAAAAGTAAACGCTGAATATCTAACTAAAAAAATTTGTATTGTGGTAAGACTATATTGAGACAATGGAGAGAGGAAGTTGGGTAGTGTAGGAAATCAGTCCTCATCTGCCATATGAGACAGTTGTGGAGGGCTGTAGCAGAATTCAGTACCATTTGGTTCTCCCTCTTTCTGGGCACATAAAAGTACTTCTCAGCTCCTTGCAATTGGATGGGGTTGTACAACCAGTTCTGGTCAGTTGGCTTCAAGTGAAAGTGCATGTTGCAGCTAGGATGAAGCTTAAGTGACCCTGTGGCTGTCGCTTCTCCCTCCGTGGTGACCAAGGAGGCCTTAGGTTAAGACAGCAGAGCCACAGTATCAAGCAGGCTGGAATTGCTTCATGGAATGTGGTTGTCTTGGAGACACTGAATGGATTCTTCAAGGATAAGAAATACAGCTTTTTTGTGTGTTAAGCCACTGAGATTCTGTTTCTGTTTTGTTTTTTGCTTTTTAGGGCTGCACCCGTGGCATATGGAAGTTCCCAGGCTAGGGGTCCAGTCAGAGCTGCAGCTACTGGCCTATACCACAGCCAAAGCAATACCTGATCCTTAACCCACTGAGTAAGGCCAGGGATAGAACCCATATCCTCATGGATACTAGTCAGTTTCATTAACCACGGAGCCACAATGGGACCTCTCAAGCCACTGAGATTTTGGGATTGTTCATTACTGCTGCATACCCTGGCTTAATGAAATACAAACTTTAACAGATACTGTCCAAAATAGATACATCAAGGGAGTTCCAGTTGTGGCTCAGCAGTAACAAACCCAACTAGTATCCATGAGGATGCGGGTTCGATCCTTGGCCTCAGTGTCTTAAGGATCAGAGTTGCTGTGAGCTTTGGTGTAAGTCACAGACACGGCTTAGATTCCATATTGCTCTGTGGCTGTGTTGTAGGCCGGCAGCTGCAGCTCTGATTCAACCCGTAGCCCAGGAACTTCTATATGCCACAGGTGTGGCCATAAAATGCAAAAAAAGAGAGAGATACGTCAAGAAATAGACATTTAAGGAATTCCCTGGTGGCTCAGTGGGTTAAGGATTTGGTGGTGTCATTGCAGCAGCTCCAGTTGCTGCTGTGGCTCAAGTTCAGTTCCTGGCCCAGGAACCATCACATGCCTCGGGTGTGTACAAAACCCAAAAAAGGTATTTGAGCATATTGTTTAGAATTATGGACATTATCACTAGAAGAATAACTAAAAACATTAAAAGTGGTTGACTCTTTTCATAAAAAAAAAAAGTGTCTGCCTCCGGGGAGCGGGACAGAAAAGTGAGGAAGCGTAGGGCAGCAGGGCAACTGTTTTCATCACGGTGCTGTGTGACTTTTCACACTGTAATTGTCTTGTGTTGGCAGAAACCACATATCTGCGGTTTGGAAGGATTCCTGCCAAACCATCACCGTGGCTGTCTTTTAGAAGGGAGGGCATGGACATCTGAGGGAACTAGAGATGTGGCTGCACAGGATGGGCAGGCACCATGGGAAAGGAGGCTACCCAGCTGGAACGCCAGTGTGAGGAGTTTGGTTTTTATCCAGATGGCAGCGGGGAGCCATGGAAGGCTTGTAAGCGGTAGAGGCAGACCTTAGAGTGAGCACTCTGACTCACATGGAGGATGAATCGTGGGTGAGGGAGGCTGCTGTTGTGGTGTCTGTGAGAGCTAAGGAGGCGTGGACTAAGGCATCCACACAACAAATGTCTGGTGAGGTCCTGTTTGCCAGGTACCATTGGTAGATCTGACGATACAACAGGGAACGAGGTGGGCAAAGTGCCCTGCCTCCAGGAGCTTATGGGGAGGGGTTGGGGCGAGAGAGGCCAAGGGAGAGAAGAGACGAGAAGTTAGGTGGTGATTGGTGCCACAGGGAAGAATGAAGCCGTGTAAGGAGACAGGGAAGGAAGAGGATCCTTAAGGTGGAGAGGTCAGGGCCGCCTCTCCGAGGAGGTGATACTTGAATAGAGCCCTGAATTAAGTGAAGGAACAAGCCATGCAAAATTTAGGGGGATGACGGTTCCAGGCTGAGCGAGCAGCAGTCCACAGACCCTGAGGTGGGATGGGCTTGATGTGTTGAAGGCGGGACAAAGAGGCTGCGGTGGGGGCTACATCCATCCAGGGGGAGGTTCTGGAAGCTCAGGCCCAAGAGGTGGGGTCCGGGCCAGTTTGTAGAGTGTGGAGAAGACTTTGGGGAGCCTCTGGGGCAGAGCAGAGAGCCGGAGAGTGGCAGGATCTGTCTGAGGAGGCCAAGAGGACCGGGCTTGGTGGCCGGCAGCCGTGGCAGTGGGGAGACCTATGAGGAAGAGGCCCCCTCTCCCTCTGGGGGGCCCTGCGTGCCAGCGTCGGCTGTGCCTCAGCCCTGCCTGGACCAGCGACAGCAGCTTCATCACCCACTTCCCCGCATCCCAGCCCCCTCTGGGAATTGAAGGATCCTTCACAAATCAAAATAGCAGGCAAAGAACAGCTTCTAATTGTTCTGCGTGAAAGAAGTGAAATTAGACGAGTCAGCTGTGGGGTTGAGACCGCTTCCCACGCAGCCGTGATCCCGCACCCGCTGAAGGCAGACGTGCTGAGACTTGCAATTCTGCTGTCTTCCAGCAAAACTTTTTGCTTCTCCAGCCCCGGGGCAAATGATAGCTATTTGGGGAGGGAATGGGACAAATACTGGCCCTGGTGTCACGACACCAGCCTCCTGGCCCCACGATTCATCCTCCACATGAATCAGGGTGCTCACTCTAAGGTTTGCCTCTACAACTTACAAGTCTTCCATGGCTCCCCACTGCCATCTGGATTAAAACCAATGAAGGAGTCGATTTTTTAAAAAACCAAAAAAAAAAAAAATCAGATACCTCATGAAGGAACAGCCTTAGCTGACAGGAGTTCATTCAGTCATTCAGAACACATGGAGTGCACTCATTCTGGATGCCCTGGGAATTCCCACCCAGAGGAGCAGAGGCATGCAGTGTAGATCCACTGTTGGTGGAGGGTGGAGAGAGAGTACTGTGTGGGAGCTGGGAGGTCCAAGGTCTCATCTTGGTTCTGATGCTGCTGCTCTGTGACCTTGAGTCAGTTTCCCATCTCCCCCAGTGTGAGCCTTGGGCTATGTAGTGTTTCTCAAGCTTTTAGAGCCCATGAGAATCGTGTGTGTGTGTGCGTGTGTGTGTGTGTGTGTGTGTGTGTGTGTGAGAGAGAGAGAGAGAGAGAGAGATCGATCGATCTTGTTTTTCATTTTGTTTGTTTCTGCCACTCCTACAGCACACAGAAGATTCTGGGCCAGGGATGGAACCTTCACCACAGCAATGACCTGAGCCACAGTAGTGACAATGCCAGATCCGTAACCTACTGAGCCACCAGGGAACTTTTGTGGTATCTTGTTAAAGACAAAGATTCCCAGGCCTGATTTCCAGAGATTAAGACTCAGAAGGTCTGGGGTGGGGTCCAAGGATCTGCATTTCCCATAGGCTCTTCCGGCAATTCCTTTGGGAGTCCTTGGACCCCATGTTAGTAAAATCACTTCCCTTTAATCTCTCAGGGCTTTTCCTGCTCTGAAATTTGACAAGTTGCTCATGCAACCCTGGGTTTCTCAGACCATTCCAGGGGCGTCCTGACCCCTGCCTCAGCATGTGTGTTTCTGTGATGATCGCACTGCACAGACATGGTCTGTTTCAGTGCACTTAGCCTCCTCCGGGCTCCCCGCTGCCCAGCTCAGTGCCCCGGTACAGAAGGGGCTGTGACTGTACATGCTGGCCAACAAGGGGCCAGGTGCAGTGCAGGCAGCTGGGCGGCACAGAGCATGGAGGGATGTTGGAGAGCTCTGAGTGCTTGCCTTGGTTGCAGACATCTGGCTGGGACACCTGGGCTCATGCCCTGGGTCAGATGTGTGAATCTATCATCTGTTCCCCTTTCCCACATCTGGGTGAGTCCAACTACATGGGGATAAGATGGTCTGGCTGAGATCACGGACTGGGAGTCCTGGTCTACCATGGAGAACGCTCGGGTGGTCTAAGGCCCCAACCTGTCTGCCCCGGCTTCCTCGAGCTGGCTAATCATATTCCCAAAAGGCCAAGTCACTGGCAGAGGCCAGAGGGTCAGGTCACTCTGGTCTAGCCCCCAGCTTCATTCTTATATATGAAGAATAACTGCTAAAACATATTGAGCACTTACCATGTTTTGAGCTCAGGGCTAAATGCTATATCATCTCATCTGATGTTATAACAACTGTATGAGGTTGGTAAAAGTTTCAGCCTTTGTTTTCTTTCATTTTTTTTTTGTTTGTTTGTTTTGGTCTTTTTAGGGCCATACCTGAGGCATATGGAAGTTCCCAGGCTAGGGGTCAAATTGGAGCTACAGCTGCGAGCCTACGCCATAGCCATAGCAACGACAGATCCGAGCTGTGTTTGCGACCTACACCACAACTCATGGCAATGCTGGATCCTTAACCCACTGAGTGAGGCCGGGGTTGAACCCACATCCTCATGGATAATAGTTGGGTTCATTACCGCTGAGCCATGAAGGGAACTCCAAGCCTATTTTTTTTTTTTTTTTTTAGTTATGGACACTGAGGCTTAGAGAAATCAAGTTACTAGCCCAGAGTCACTTAGCTAATGAATAGTAGTGGCAGGATGAGAACCTAGACTTGTTTTCCTCTGGAGCCCAGTTTTGTCTTTAATCATATTCTTAGAATCCCTGGGAAGATAAGGATTTTTCCGCAGATACTTCCTGCCAGAGAAATCCTTTTGCGTCTGTTATAGTTGGAGGGAGTGATGCTGAATCAGATAGTTCAGGGTCCTGGTTCCACCTCTGCCCCTGACCTTTTGTGTGATCTTGCACATGTCGCTTCCCCTCCTGAGCTTCATGTGAAACTGAAATCTGTGAAATGGGACAATTACACATGTACTTCCTTTTAAGGTACACTAAGATGAAGACGGCCACCAACATCTACATCTTCAACCTGGCCTTGGCAGATGCACTGGCCACCAGCACGCTGCCCTTCCAGAGTGCCAAGTACCTGATGGAGACGTGGCCTTTTGGGGAGCTGCTCTGCAAGGCCGTGCTCTCCATCGACTACTACAACATGTTCACCAGCATCTTCACACTCACCATGATGAGCGTCGACCGCTATATTGCCGTCTGCCACCCGGTCAAAGCCCTGGACTTCCGCACACCTGCCAAGGCCAAGCTGATCAACATCTGCATCTGGGTCCTGGCCTCGGGTGTTGGTGTACCCATCATGGTCATGGCCGTGACCCGCCCCCGGGGTGAGTGAGGGAGGGTGCCTTGGTACAGGTCACTGACCACAGGAGGCAGCACACTGGCCTCTGTGGGTTGGCAGGTCACTTACCAGGGTGGTTGTAGCTGGCTCACCAGTGGAGGTGCGGATTGCTGATCAGTGAAAGTGTGGATGGCTGGCCAGTGGGAGTGTGGATAGTTAACCCAGTGGGAGTGTGAAGGACTGACTGCTGTGAGGATGAATGACTGGTCAGAAGTCATAGGGGTTGCTGGCCAAAGGAAGTTTATGAATGGGATTACAGATGGCCAAATGAGTGTGAATGACCTATATATAGGGAGAGGGATGGATGGCCAGTGGGGTGAAGGTGTCTCTGGTCAATGACCAGTGAGCAGTCGAGGCCATAGATCTGCAGTCTCATCCCAAACTCCCTTCTACCCCAAGTTGAAAACCACTGACCCAGATGCCCAAAGCAAGGCCTCAGAGAATGGCCTGCGCAAATGACAGGTGCACGTCCTCAGAGTAAGAGTAATTAATAGAGAAACTACTGGTGTCAGTCAGGGTGGCTGCGGTAACAATCTCCAAAGCTAAGAGGCTTAACAAAGTAGAATTTTATTTCTCACTTATAAACAATACAATGTGAGTGAGGGCAGGGGGCTGGGCTCTATTCCACACAGTCATTCAGGAATCCAGGCTCCAAATGATGGTGTTGGATGCAGTGTGCTGGCATCTGGCCAGAAGATGAATATGGGAGTAGTGAGAAAGCACAGCCACTTTTAAATGTCATGGCCCATCTCTTCCTAGTGACAGCTGATCACATGACCCCAACTTGATGTAAATAAGTTGGAAAAGTAGTTTAGCAGAGTGCCAAAGACATTGGTCATTAACTTATTTGAGCCATGCTTTACCATGGGTTGTTGAGGAGATTACACAAGGTTATATGTGTAAAACACTTAGGACAAGGCCTGGCTCATTGCCAAGGCCCAATAAATAGCAGCTATTAGAATGATGAAGCCTGGCAGAGCTTCCGTGCCTGCCTGCTTGCACCTCTTACAAATGTCCTATCCTATCTTAATAAATCTATTTCTTGCCTATCAAAAAAAAAAAAAAAAAAGGGAATGATGAAGCCTACAAGATAAACAAGGCAGGGACTCCTACTGCCATTTGATTGTAAGAAAACTGAGAATCAGAGAGGTCAGATGGTTTGTTTAGGGTCACACAGCCAGACGTTTGGTAGCATTTGGTCTAAAACCCAAGGATTAAGCCCCCATATCTGTTGCTCCTCTTGGCCCTGGGGGGAAGGTTTGCAGATTGTAGATGTTGTGGTGGAAGAGGGGAAAAGGCTCGGAGGGGCGTTTCTTGGCCACCGTCAACTCTCACAAGGGTAGGACCCTGGGAACCCTTATACAGTGATTAGTTTTGATTCAGCAGCTGGGCCCCATTCCTCACTGTCAGCCTTCAGTTTACAGGCCATTAACTGCAGCCCTCCTGGGGGCCAGGCCAGATGGGCCTCCTCATCTCTCTCTCTCACACACATACACACTTCCCCAGTGTGTGCCATTGGCACTCAGTTCTATAAGCCATTTGCTGTGTGACCTCGGACAAGTGCTATTCCTCTCTGAATGGGCTCCTGCCGTCTGTAGAATGAAGTCCTTGGGTTCAGTCATCGCTGGGTGTCCTGCTAGCCCGATGTCCTGTGGACCCACCTTGTCTGTGGATCTCAGCTCCTTTCTCACAGCTCTCAGGCTCCAAGTCCACTGTGTGGCTCCTCAGATTCCAGAATCCTAAGAGGTCTTGGGAGTCCCCTGGGCCAGCCTCAGGCCTGTATCTGAATCCCACAGTATCCCCTGAGGTGCTCATCCAGCCCGAGCCCACACCCCAGGAACAGGGAGCTTACGCCATCCTGGGTGCTCTTCTCATCTTTGGTCAAGTCTGGGAGTTGGAAAGTTCTTGACATGAAGCTAAGATCTGCCTCCCTGGCCCTAGCTCTGACCTCTGGCCTCCCATATGTTTCTGCCCCTCTGCCTTGTGAGTGTGCCGAGTGCTTGAACCCCACTGTGCTAAGTGCTTTCCATGCTATGGCCCATTTAATCCTCAACAATCCTATGAGTTTAGGTACTGTTAGTAGTCTCACATTATGGAAGCTCTCCTAGTGGTTGAATAATTTGCCCAAGGCCACATTACACAGTTAGCAGGGCCTGAGTCCTGCTCTTAACTCATGCTCTCTCTAAGTCAGTCATAGCAGTATTGTCTCCACTGGAGCTACTCTGGAAATGTGTGGAGTGCTTTGAGTAATTATAATGAATAGCATCTAGTAGGCTTGGGCAAAATTATACCATCACTGCTTCCCATGAACTTAGAGGCATATAAAAGTACCAGGAGAGAATACAGTAAGCAGACTTCCTAGATTAGGGCCAATCCTGCTGGGGTCTTGAAGGATGAGTAGGAGGTCACCAAGTACAGAAGAGAAGGAGGACATTCCAGGTAGAAAACTCCCCTGGAGCAAAGGCCAGGAGGAGGCAGTGGAGCTTGACCAAGGGGAGAAGGGTGGGCGAGCAGAGAGGCAAGATCCTTAGACCCATAAGGCCTTCATCCTGTCTATCTTTGCTTGTTTCCCTGGCCCAGACGGGGCAGTGGTGTGCATGCTCCAGTTCCCCAGCCCCAGCTGGTATTGGGACACGGTGACCAAGATCTGTGTGTTCCTCTTCGCCTTCGTCGTGCCCATCCTCGTCATCACCGTGTGCTACGGCCTTATGCTGCTTCGGCTGCGCAGCGTGCGCCTGCTGTCAGGTTCCAAGGAGAAGGACCGCAGCCTCCGGCGCATCACGCGCATGGTGCTGGTGGTGGTGGGAGCCTTCGTAGTGTGCTGGGCTCCCATCCACATCTTCGTCATCGTCTGGACGCTGGTGGACATCGACCGCCGCGACCCGCTCGTGGTGGCCGCGCTGCACCTGTGCATCGCGCTCGGCTACGCCAACAGTAGCCTCAACCCCGTGCTCTACGCCTTCCTGGACGAGAACTTCAAGCGCTGCTTCCGCCAGCTCTGCCGCACGCCCTGCAGCCGCCCGGAACCCAGCAGCTTCAGTCGCGCCCGCGAAGCCACTGCCCGCGAACGGGTCACCGCCTGCACCCCGTCCGACGGCCCTGGCGGTGGTGCCGCCGCCTGACCCGGCCGGGCAGGCCCGCCGTGCGCCCCTCCAGAGTAACCCTGTGGCACGCCAAGTTCTCATGGGGGCGGGGGCCACGACGCGGAAGGGGACGGCTGGATGGGGATGGGACCCCTGCGGTGGGGTGGACCTTTGGTCTGGGGCCGGCAGGGGGCAGGAAGAAGGTGGGAGTGCCTCTAGGCTGAGCGCAAGGTCAACGGCCTTGGGTTGTGTTGGGGGAGTTAGCGAGCCCAGGGGAACGGGACCTGCTGCTCTAGAACCAGGCGGCTAAACCGGGCCCCTTAGATGGGGGTGGGGTCTCAACCTTGAGAGGGCCGTGAGTTCTAATTGAAGCCAGGCTTGTGGGGGGGGGCGGGGTCTGGCCTGAGACCGGCCCAGGACCCGGACAGGCAATGATGAGGAAGGTGGAATTGAGGGGCAAGACTGGGTCTTTGCGTGGTGGGGAGGGGCCTCCTTGGGGGTGACTGGGAAGGACAGGACAGGGAAGCTGCGGTGACAGCTCAACCTTGGGCCATGAGATGGGGCCTCTTTGCGGAGAGGGGCCTCAGCTTGGGGTAGAGTCCCAGCCCGGAGATCATGACAGAGTCAAGGCCTGCCAAGGTCCAGGCCCATCTTGACATCTTTATAAAGAGAAAATAAGATGGAGAGAAACAATATACTTTCTCCAGTTTCCCTGGAATGGGTAGATGCCCAGCATCCAAGGAGTGTCCCCAGCACAGTGTCCCAGTGAGGGCTGGGATGGGGCAGTGGAGCAGGGCCAAAGGCTCCAGGGTGGGGTAGTGGGACCGGGCCTCAGATGGTGTGGGATCCCTAACAGGGAGGAGTAAGGGGGGACCTGTGGGTCCAAAACCCCAAACCAGAACTGCTTGTCTGTCTCTGTGCCAAGGGCTAATGAGGGAGGGGGCTTCTGTTTTGAGGTTAGGTCCTCAAGCTGGAGGGCAGATGCTTTGGGGGGTCCTCATGACCCCATTTTCTCTGGCCTTGGTGCTGGGGGACAGAGGTCCACACTAGTTAGAGCTCCATGAGTGTAGGTGGCCCCTGGGACTGGGTGGGGGGATCTGAAGCATTGGAGTGGAATTTTCCTCCTCTCAATCTCTGGCCTCTTGATAAGAACCACCAGGAAGTCCTCTCTCCCTTCTCTAACATCTGGCTGCACCCAGTACATCCAGTGAACTGGAACTGCATCCCACCCCAGGACCTGACTTTGAAGGAATGGGGGTGGGGGTGGAGTGGGGGGTGGGGTTTATAAGCAAAATGCCAGCATCAGTGTGTTTTCCCGTCTCTCTCCAGCTCCCCCCAGGGTCCTCAGGTCCCTCACTTGCTCGAGCTGCTGAGGGTGAGGTCCACCAGAGCTAGGCATAGAAGTTTTTCTCTTAGTTTGGCATTTTATTCAACCATTCCCAGATCTTGGCTTCCCCCAGGATCAGGGTCTGGCTTGTTTCCTGTGCCTCTTCTGTGGTTCATTCCCCCCCCATCCCCCGCCTCTCTCTGTCACACACCCCTGACTCCCTATTGAAGCAGTGTGCTGACATCTTTGTAAAAACAAATTTAATTTTCTTCCCTTTTTGGGACAGATGGAAAGAAATTGACGTCTTCATCTCAAACAGAAAAAAAAAGACACCTTTTCTCCTTTTGACAGTCATTTCCTCGGAACAAAAGTTTTTTCCCTGTCTAGGAGGCTGTCACTCCAGCAGGGGGCTGAGTTAGCATTCAGGGGGTTGGGGACTTAGGAACCAAGGTGAGCTTTGGGCACATTAGGGCACATGCCTTTAGTGGACAAAGCCCCCCCACCCCACCCCAATGAGGGTCCTGGAAGCACCAGATCTGGGAATTCCCTTCCTTCAGGAAATGGCTGCCCTAGAACCCTGGAAGATGTGGGCATCCAGGCTGCTAAGCAACCGATGTTTGGGGTCCCAGCCCACCTAGATCACCATTACCATCCAAATGGAGCCTGTGACTATAGAGACCTCTGTGTCTGGATGGGGGAGTGTCAGCAAGGAGGGGGCACCTCCTGGACACTTGTTTATCACTTGGGGCCCCTTCTGCTAATGCCTTGTGGAGATGTCATAGAAAGAGGACTATTTAGGAACTGGGGAGGACTCCTGAAGGAGGTGACATTGGAGCCAGAACTGTATTCTTACAAAGACTGTGTCTCCTTCAGCTCCTCCCAGGACAGGCCTGTCTGGAGGCTGCTCCAGATCCACTCAGTGCCATCTGGGGGTATAACAGATCTGCTTGCTGTTTACCATTTCTCTATATAAATCTGTCTTGGAGTTGGCAGGGGCCGGGTCCAGACCACGTGCATTTAAGGTAGAGCAAACATATGGAAATCCACTTCACATGAAATGAGCCAGATAGGGCCATGCCCTCAGAACGTTCAAACCTGTGCCGGGACCAAAGCATAAACAGATCACTGCATCTCAGTGTGACGCACGCAGTGACAGGGAGCCCCTGGCTGGGTGGGGGTGTCACAGGCAAGTGCCTTTTCTAGCTTTTTACTGAAATCCATCTTTGTAGCAATTCTGGAAGAGGTGGAAAGGGCCGGAGGGCCTTAGAGGATGACGGAGTTGGCCGCCAAGAAGAAAGAAGAGTGTGTACAAAAGCAGAGCAATTTCAAGTGCCTGGCAAATGCAAGAAGCTATGTGCTGCTGGAACATAGGGCTTAGCCTAATGCTTCTGTGTGCCAGGCCCCATGCCAAGTGCTTGCTGAACAGTATCCCTTTGATCTCCATGCCAGCCCAGTGGGGCAAGTAGTATTGCCCTAAGTTTAGACAAGAAGTCAGGCTCAGAAAGGTCAAGCCACTTACCCCTAAGTCACAGAACCCGTTAGCTCCGGTAGAACTCAAGTCAATGGAACTCCATAGCCCAAGTTTCCAGTGAACCTCAGGCATCGTTGAAATAGAAGAGCCTCAGTAGCTGGTACCCTGGGAGGAGGGTTTTGAAGACTTTAAACTGAGTGGGAAAATCTGAGGGAAAAGGGCAATTTTCCATGAACTTTTGTTTCTCCTGAAGCTCTCCAAATTTTCATGTTTCAAAGTGTATTGTGCATGATGCATTTTAAAGCTCCAAATTGACAGTGTAATTCTAGATCATCACAGGGCTCTCAAAGTGGTAAAGCGGGTCTGGTTTCCTCCAGAATTTCTACTCCTCTTTTTTCAAGAGGTGGGAGGACAGTTTTTGCCTCTGGTTTCAAGATGATCTCTTCTTCTAATAGAAGTAGTAGTTAAGGCAGGAGTCAGATCTTGGCTTTCCCTCTCTGTACCTCAGTTTTCTCATCTGTAGAATAGCTTCTTGGGGTTGTGAGGATTTAATAAGTTAATGCATGTGTAGGACCCAGCACATAAGTAAGTTCTTAGCATGTGGAAAGAGTTTTTTTTTGTGTGTGTGTGTGTGTGTTTAGGGATGCACCCACGGCATATGAAAGTTCCCAGGCTAGGGGGCCAATCGTAGCTACAGCGGTCAGCCCACACCGCAGCCACAGCAACGCCAGATCCGAGCCCTGTCTGCAACCTACATCACAGCTCGCAGCAATGCCAGCGATCCTTAACCCACTGAGCAAGGCCAGGG
This sequence comes from Phacochoerus africanus, assembly GCF_016906955.1. Lineage (NCBI taxonomy): Eukaryota > Metazoa > Chordata > Mammalia > Artiodactyla > Suidae > Phacochoerus > Phacochoerus africanus. The sequence goes on from NC_062551.1 coordinate 85,402,793, forward strand.
CTTAAACCCGCATCCTCTTGGGTACTAGTTGGCTACGTTACTGATGAGCCACAACAGGAACTTGGTAAGAGCTTTTTATTACTTAAAAATGGAGCTGCAGTGCAAAGTGATAGTTAGAGATCTAGAGGGAAAAGGAGATGAGTTTTTGGAGGTAGCGATGGAGGGAGACGAGATGTGGGACCAAGCCTGGGGACCCCCCTGCTTTGTAGGCTCAGGATCCACTGTTGGAGATGTGAAGCTGCCAGAGAAACAGGAGGATGGGGAGAATGTGCTGCCATGGAAACTGGAGGAGGAGGGCGTTCCCAGGGGGAGGGAGTGATGGATAATGTCAAGTGTCATGTAAGAGAGGCTGGGTGGGGAGGGCAGGAGGGTGATGGGAGTAAACCAGAGCCCTCAGGTTCAGTTTTCTGCATGGCCTGGGGAGCCCCGACAATGGATTCAACTCTCACTTCTGATCCTAACTGGTTGGGTGTGTGACCTTGGCAAGGTTTTACCCTCTCTGAGCTTCTGTTTCCTCCTAGATTTTTCTTTTCTTTTGGTCTTTTTTAGGGCCACACCATGGCACATGGAAGTTCCCAGGCTAGGAGTTGAATCAGAGCTGCAGTCGCTGGCCCTCGCCACAGCCACAGCAATGCCAGATCCAAGCTGCATCTGCAACCTACACCACAGCTCACGGCAACACTGGATCCTTGACCCACTGATTGAAGCCAGGAGTCGAACCTGCATCCTCATGGATACTAGTCAGATTTGTTTCGGTTGAGCCACAGTGGGAACTCCTGTTTCCTCCTAGATTTACGGTGAGGGAATGAGTCAGTCTCTAATACGATGCTCAGTTTCTAGTGAGTATCCTGGTTTTGCTAGATTCCTGTCCACTTACTGGCAATGTGATCTTAAGCAAGTCACTTTGTTTCCAAGCACCCTCTCTGAGGCATAGAGATGCTGCCTGGCACATAGGAGGCCCCGATACAAGGTTATTCTGCAAATAGTAATGGGGGTGCCAGAGGCTGCTGTCTAAGGAGGTTTGCTTGAGGTGGAATTTGAAATGTTCCACAAGGTGGAGTCACTATGTCCTGAGAGAACTTGGAGGAGCAATAACACAGGTTGGGCCCCTGCCGGGCCTCTGCCTGAAGACCAGCCCCTCTGTCATCAGCTGCAGATCCTCAGCCTCGCAACCACTGCAGATCCAGGCAGGGAGCACCTTTGAGGCTCTAAAACCCCTATGAAGTGATTCCCCGTGATCCTGGCTGAGCACTTAAAAACACACACACACACACATACCTTTTCTCATCACTTGCTTACTCATCATCATTTCTTTCTTTATTTCATTTCTGGGCACTGAGCACCTAGTGCTGGGAGCTGGTGTGTGTAGGGGGGTGATGGGAGAGGGTCAGGACCTGGACCCCGCTACTCTGAGCTTGCAGGTGTTGAGAGAGCAGGGACTAGAATAGCAGGCTGGTCCTGGGGTCAGGCAGCTTGGAAATTCAAAATGAGGGCCAGAGAGGGGCTGGTGAGGTGTCTTCAGGATGGACCTCCTGATCTGTCAGGAGAGCTGGGCTGGGGGCTTGCTCAGGTTCTGGCTCCATCAGCACCACTTGCCATGAGCCCCACCTGTGCAGAGCCCTCCCCAGATGCAGATCTCAGTGAGAGGCCAGTGTCATTATAATAGATAATACAGATGGCACATGGGGCCCTTCCTGGTTCCAGGCACTTTACATGGGGTAACATTTCATCTTCACCACATGACTGTGAAGTAGGCATTATTATTACCCCTATTTTACAGATGAGGAAACTGAGGCTCAGAGAGGGGAATGATTTTCCCAAGGCCACACAGCTTGTCTGTGGCTGGGCCAGCTAGAATCCCATCTTGGTTCCATCAAGTTCACTTCCTCTGCTTACCTCCTCCTGGCTCCCAAGAGGACACTCTATGATTATGCGGGGGGCACTGTGGGGATTCCTGTGTCCAGCTCACAGGTGTGGACTGAGCATGCTCCTTGCCAGCTCTGTTTCTCATCACCTTTGTAGCAGGGGCAGGTGCCAGCCACTCAAGAAACTGCTGTGACTTTGGCAAGTCCCTCTCCCATCTAGTCCCTCTGTGTCTTGGAAGGCCAGCTTGTTCTGTGATTTTTTTGACTGCATGCCATGTCTTTGCTGTGTAACCTTGGGAAAATCACCTCACTCTGTGAGCCCATTTCCTTAATCAAGGGGGACCATGCCTACCAAGAAGTTGTGAAGATTTACAAAGAAGCTATGAGTGAAGGATCATGTCTATTTTAGTCTCACAAATTTCCCAGCAACTGATGCTGCAATTGGCACAAGGCAGTTAATCCACCAAGTGGATCAATGAGGTGCCTGGTGCATAGTAAGTGCTCGACAAGTGGAGCTTTTTTTTTTCCCCGTGTTTGGCCACCCTACGGCATAGGGATTTCCCGGGCTAGGGACTGGATCCAAGCTGCAGTTGCAGACCTACGCTGCTGCAGCTGTGGCAACACCTGCTTTAACCCACTGCCAGGCTGGGGATTGAACCCGCATGCTGGTGCTGCAGAGACACTGCTGATCCCATTGCATCACAGCAGGAACTCCAAATGGAGCTTTTTGACATTATCTAACATTCTAGGTTATTCCTGCTCTGATGGCCGTCTCTGGATGCTGTAGATGGGTCAGGAGCAAAGGACTTTGCTTTTTAACCATCTTGGATTTCAGAAGGTGGGACTGCACACATCAGAGAAGCAAATTTCAAGAGGATGTCTTCTTCCCAAGTACCTTCCCCATAGCTGTCCCTTTTGTCCTCAGCAGCACCGCCCTCCCAGGGGCCCACCCTAGGAGGTCCCCAGGTGGCACTGGCCTGCGCCTTCTGGCTTGCACCTATGAGTCATGGGGATGGAGTCCCTTGGAGAGTGTCAGGGCAGGTGATACCCATTTGATGGGGCCCATCTTCTAGAATCTTCTCTTGGAATGAGTCCCAAGCCAGGAGACAGGGAATGTGGGTTTGACTCTCCATCCTGCACTTGCTGACTGTGTGCCTCTGGGCAGGGTTCTGTCCCTTTCTGGGCCTCTGTGCAATGGAGGGTTAGAGGTAGGAGCTGATGGGTTCTGAGGGCACTGCCATCCTGGGAGAGAAGGAGACATTTCCCTCATGTTCCTTGATCCCAGAAACAGATGTCCATTGGTAACACAGCCTGGGGTGGGGGGTGGGGGGCGGGGGCCACTGGTGCTTGTAACTGGAGCTGCCCCACTTGGGAGGTGAGGGAGGCAGGCATGTTCAAATGACGCTTGATTCAAACACCTGGCTTTTGCCTCTTCCAGGTCCTGTTTTGAGGCCAAGGACCCAACTTTCTCTTTTCTCAATAAAGTGAGCTCTGTTCTCAGTGTCCTCATCTCTGTTTCTTTCGCTCATCCTCTGTGGTCCCCTCATGAGGGGACCCCCAGTCTGGAGGGTGACATAGACCTGTTGGCTCACACTGAGTGGAAAGTGTGGCCCTCCCCTCAGGACCTGTCTTGGAGGAGATGAAACTGTCCTTCGGAAACCCATCCAGGAGTTCCTGTTTTGGCGCAGTGGTAGCAAACCCGACTAGTATCCATAAGGATGCGGATTCCATCCCTGGGCTCACTCAGTGGATTAAGGATCCAGGATTGCTGTGAGCTGTTGTGTGGGTCGAAGACACGGCTTGGATCCTGCATTGCTGTGGCTGTGGTGTAGGCCAGCAGCTGTGGGCTCTGATTGGACCCCAGCCATATGCCACAGGTTCAGCCCTAAAAAAAAAAAAAGAAGTCCGTCAGGTGGAAGGCACAGACACACAAGGCGGCTAGAGCTGTTTCATAGAGCTTGCCCCAACCCCACCCTGGCCTCCAGGCCCCCAAACCTCCACGTTGGCTCCTCCTTCTTCCCTGAAGTCCACCCCCCTTGTCTAAGGCCCTTGTCCTCCAGAGCTCTGCCCTGTCCTGCCCACATGCCTCTTGGGTCTCCCACTAACCCCTCCCCGCTCCTCCCACAGGCCGTGCAATGACCCTGCCTTTCTCCATAGAAACCTCAGATCTGTTCTGTGTGCACTCACATTCACAGCAGCCCAGGGGGCAGGAGTTAGAGCCTGAGGCCTCCAGAGACCTCCACCTCCTCAGTGTCCTCCTCAAATAGTTGCTGGCCCAGATGGTTAATAAATTACTTGCAGAAGGGAAACTTCCTGAGCCAGGATCTGCCTCCTCACAAGTGTGACCAGGGCCTTAAGAGAGCACCAGGGCATGCAGCTCCTCTTCCCCTCTGGGGCCACCTCCCTTTAGAGCCCCAGAGCTGAAGCCCTGGGTGGTCTGCCCACCTGAGGCCTGTAGTGTCAAGGTGATGAGCACAGGTGGATGCCCCACCCAGCCCAGGATCTCACCCATCTGGCTGCAGGCTGTGTGGACAGTGGGGCGGGCAGGGCTACCAGACTGCCCCTCGTGGGAAGGGATTCGACCACGTGGCTTCCCTCTACTCAGAGAGTGGCTCCTGTCAAGGAGACCTCCCTCCCACAGGCCCCTCAGCTCTGCCCAGAGCCAACTCCCACTTGAGGCTGGAAAGAACAGCTCTGAAGGTAAGGGGATGACAGGGGGCTGGGGGAAGCGGGAGATGGAGGGGAGGGGGAAGCACGTGCCAGAACACGGAGGCATTTACGTGAATATGCACACAGTAGAGGGTTTTTTGTTTTGTTTTGTTTTGTTTTGGTCTTTTTAGGGCCTCTCCTGAGGCATATGGAAGTTCCCAGGCTAGGGGTTGAATTGGAGCTACAGCCGGCCTACACCAGAGCCACAGCCACTCGGGATCCAAGCTGTGTCTGAAAATGACACCGCAGCTCACGGCACCGCCAGATCCTTAACCCACTGAGCGAGGCCAGGGATTGAACCCACGTCCTCATGGACACTAGTCGGGTTCATTACCATTGTACCACAACAGAAACTCCATAGTAGAGATTTTTTAATTCGCCTCTATGTATGCCCTGAGAAAAGCGTGGATAGGACCACTCTGGGCATCACTTTCCTCTTCTGTAAAATAAGATAATGATCGCTATAACTAACTTCCCAGGATTCTCTTGAGGACCCAACAAGACAACAGCTATGCATGTAATGAGGGCACATTGTTATTGATGGGGAAACACACTCTGCTTTTCACCTGCAGTAGCTTCCAGTTGCCTGAAAATTCACATCACCTCTCATGCTCCTTCCCAGTGGAGGATTCTAGGAGTCCAGATTCAATCTTGCCTGGCTGCCACCTCAAACTCCCTTAGAGAGAGGGGGACCCTCTACCGGAAGGTGGCTCCTGAGGCCCAGCCCAAGGCCAGGCAGTCCTCAGAGAAATGGGACAGGCAGGTGCCAACTCCATCTCACTTCCAGGTCAACACTACTCCCTCTGCCTCCAGGAAGCCTTCTCTGATTGTTCTGTGCTGACCGTTTGCTCTGCTTGGATGTCCCATAGCTGCTATCAGGGCTCTTTCTATCAGGGCAAGACCAGCTCATTCTCAGCAGGCTGCTGGGCCCCCACTGCACTGCCCAGATGCAGGGGAACCCAGCTGCCTCCTCAGGGGTTGGGGGAGAGGGCAGGAAAGATCGGTGGAAGGAGAGTTCCCGTTGTGGCACAGTGGAAATGAATCCGACTAGGAACCATGAGGTTTCGAGTTCTGTCCCTGGCCTCGCTCAGTGGGTTAAGGATCCGGCGTTGCCGTGAGCTGTGGGGTACGTCGCAGACGTGCCTCAGATCTGGGGTTGCTGCTAGCCTGGGAACCTCCATGTGCCATGGGTGTGGCCCTAAAATTAAAAAAAAACAAGGGTTTTTCCCATCAGTGATATTGGTGGTCGATGCAGAATGCTCATTATAGAAACAGAATAAGCTTGAAAAGAAGCAGAAAAAAATCACCCATAGTTCCCCATTCTATTAACATTTGAATGTATCCCCTTACTCAGGGGAACCCCCCAGGGGGTTCACAATGATTCCAGAACCCTCTGAAAGGGGGTATGGGTTGGATGTCAACTGTGTGCTTTGCCCCAGGATTCAATGGAGGCTGCAGGGGCTCAAGACCCAAAACGGTAACAGGCTGAACTGCACGGAGGGCTGTCCACATGCACCACACAGCTGCTCACAAATAGACATGCACTGACCCTGAGGCCACACACACACACACCTGACTGAGCACAAACCTCTCCTCACACACCCCTTCACAACACTGGTGACACTCAGTTCTCTCACCCAGAATCACTGTATACATATTATTCACATACCCATGCACAGGTGCGTTCATACCACAGCATGCACACACACTTCTTTGTACACACACCTCCCACCAGGCCAAACACTTATTCACACCCTTGTGTTCACTGTATGAAGGCGGCTTGGTCTGGGAGAAATTGAGGTGCATCTGCAGGAGGAAAAGCTCATTCAACGGATGCCTCTGCCACCTACTGGCCATACTTGGCATATGCACCTTTATTTGGTTCCTACTCCTTTCTCCTGTTCTATTGGCTACACTTCATCCCTGGAAGCTGTGGACTGGAACTGGCTCCTGAAAGAGGGTCTTGAGAGGGAGACATTCTGCTGGGAGACACTGGGTAAGTGTAGGGAATTATCACTGACTGACTACCCACTATACGTCAGGCACGGCTGTCCCTGAAAACTATTACCTCCATTTTTTTTTCTTTTTAGGGCCCCACTCATGGCATATGGAAGTTCCCAGGCTAGGGGGTGAATCAGAGCTGCAGCTCCCAGCCTACGCCATGGCCATGCCAGATCCGAGCCACATTTGCAACCGGCACTGCAGCTTGGGGCAACTCCAGATCCTTAACCCACTGAGCGAGGCCAGGGATTGAACCTGCATCCTCCTGGACACTATGTTGGGTTCTTAATCTACTGAGCCACAATGGGAACTCTGTTACCTCCTTTATTTGCTCATTCCCATGGGCCTTATGCAGTGCCTGGCACATGAAAAGTCATAATGAATATTTCATTTGAATAATTAAAAACAATTTAAAATGTGTATTTTTACCAAATGAGGATCTGGAGGCTCAGAGAGGGATAATGACTTGCCCCAAAGACACACAACAGCTTCCTCTGATTGTTAAGACATTGCTCCAAAGAGAGAAAGAAGGAAGGTGCAGCAAAGCTGAAAATCTTGGAGTTCCCATTGTGGCGCAGCAGAAATGAATCCGATGAGGAACCATGAGGTTGTGGGTTCAATTCCTGGCCTAACTCAGTGGGTTAAGGATCCAGCATTGCTGTGAGCTGTGGTATAGGTTGCAGACGTGGCTAAGATCCAGCATTGCTGTGCCTCTGGCGTGGGCCAGTAGCTACGGCTCTGATTCGACCCCTAGCCTGGAAACCTCCATAGGCTGTGGGTGCGGCCCTAAAAAGACCAAAAAAAAAAAAAAGCAAAATTGAAAATCTTTTTTTCTTTTTTTTTGGCCACCCTGTGACATGCACCACAGTGGGAACTCTTGAAAATCTTTACTAAGACCTGCAGGAAGCCCAGTCCAGATCCCACCCCCAGAGGACCAGGAGAAGTGCCCAGAGGTGGATGAGGTCAACCTGGAGGGATAATTTCCCCACCCAAGAATGTTCTCCTATCCTGAGCTGCTGCCTCAAGTTCATTTATTCAACTAATATTTATGGTGCACAGGGCGGCAGGCTCTGTGGTCAGACTGAGGACAAGCAGTTAAACAGACGAAAGCCCAGTCTCTGCCCTCATTCAGTATATGCGGCTCCAAAAGGGCCCCTTCCTGCTGTCCCACTTCCATGGGCCCCCAGAACCCCTTGGAGCTTCTCTTCAGCTGTCTGTGCTGAGTGCGTGGAGGATCCAGAATGAGAGCACACCCACTGCTTCGCTCAGAACAGCTCTGCTTCCCTCTGTTCCCTACACTGAGCTTCTGTGGCTAAATGTGTTTGATAATCCCTCAGACTAGTCCATTTCTTTCTTGCTTGCTTGCTTGCTTTCTTTCTTGCTTTGTAGGGCCGCACCTGCGGCATATGGAGGTTCCCAGGCTAGGGGTCAAATCATAGTTACAGCTGCCGGCCTACAACACAGCCACAGCCACACCATATCCAAGCTGTGTCTGCCACCTACACCACAGCGCACAGCAACTCCAGATCCTTAACCCGATGAGCCAGGCCAGGGATTGAACCTGCAACCTCATGGTTCCTAGTCTGATTTGTTTCTGCTGTGCCGCGACGGGAACTCCCCACCGACTAGTCCATTTCTAAGTTATTCTTAAGCTTAAAAGTTTTTTTTTTTTCCTCTAAATGCACTTTTTTTTTTCTTTTTAGGGCCATATCCTTTGGCATATGGAAGTTCCCAGACTAGGGGTCGAATTGGAGCTGTAGCTACTGGCCTACACCACAGCCACAGCCACACCAGATCTGAGCCACATTTGCCACCTACACTGCAGCTTACAGCAACATGGGATCTTTAGCCTCTTGAGAAAGGCCAGGGATCGAACCTGCATCCTCATGGACACTTGTCAGGTTCTTAACCCACTGAGCCACAATGGGAATTCCACTTTAAAAAAAATTAAAGAATAGTTGATTTACAATCAAAAGTTTTAAGACTCAGTCCATTTACTGACCATCAGATTGAGCTAGACTAGGAGGGCTGGGATTGGGTCTGAGTCTCTTCTCTGTCTCCCACCCTCCATTCCTGCCAGGACTGACTGCAAGAAGAGGGGCTCAGGATGTGTCCATATAGACTGACCACATGTGGGTGACACTGGACTGACAACACTGCAGGGACTCAGATAACAACTCTGACCTGACCAAAGACCTCAGTGCCAAGCGCAGTGCGGGCACTGCCTGGGGAGGCAAGGGCAGGCAGAGAAGGCCTCCTGGGGCTTGTGGGCTTGGACCCCTAAGCCTGGAAGGCAAAGGAGGATTCAACTGGATGGAACAGAGGATCCCTCAGCGATCCTGGCTGGAAAAACCCAGCCGTTAGGGTGTGGCCACACAGAAGGTACTGTGAGTAGGGACTAAGTTCCAGGTTGGAAGCTCTGGAAGATCTGGGTGAAAGGCTTGCCTACAGGGCATGGAGGTGAGGGTGGAGTAGGAGACATGAACTCAGCTTCTGGCCTGGCTTCAGAATTCCCAAATCTCCCATGGGCCAGGTCTAGGGGTGGACTCACCATGAGGTTTATGTGTCAGTCAAGGCCTCGCAATTGTACAGGCCCTAGGAAGGACCCTGGCCTTGTGTTCCTAAGGTCATAAATGTCTGTAAAATTTGCATAAGTAGGAATTCCCTGGTGGCCTAGTGGTTAAGGATTGGGCGTTGTCATTGCTATGGCACAAGTTCAGTTCCTGGCCGTGGAACTTTCACACGCCTGTGCACAGAAAAAAAAAAAAAAATTGCAAGAGTGAAATACATTAACTTCGATTGGTTAAGATCACTATCTCTTTCCAATCTCCCTTCTTCCCACTTGTGTCCTCTGGCCTTGAGTGGTTATAGGCATTTTGTATTCTTTTTGTTTGTTTGTTTTTGGCTGTGTCCCTGGCATGTGGGAATTCCTGGGCTAAGAATTGAACACATGCTACAGCAGCAAGCCAAGCTGTAGCAGTGACAATGCTGGGTCTTTAACCCACTGAGCCACAGAGGAACTCTGGATTTTTTCGTTTTGGGCTGCCCTGAATCATATGGAGCTCCCAGGCCAGGGATCAGATCCCAGCTGAAATCTGGACCTAAGCTGAGGCTGCAGCAACCCCAGATCCCTACCCCACTATGTCCGGCTGGAGATCAAACCCGAGTCCCAGCGCTCCCAAGATGCCACCAATCCCTTTGTGCCATAGTGGGAGCTCTTGTTATTTTGTATCCTTAATTTTGCCTTCTTTTTTTGAAAAGAAGCCCCCCAACTAAGCTTTGGGTCCCGCAATCCTAAATCTGCCCACTAGGTCTTGAGTTTTCCCAACTGCAAAAATGAGTAAAGGCTGTGAGGGGTCTTTACAGGAGGGAAGCTGATCTCTCTTAATCCTCCGAAAGGCATTGCGAGGACCTGAGAAACATGGGTAAGAGATTTGCCTGGGGCCTCATGAGTCCTGGTGAGCTGGAGTTGCAATCTAGTCTCACTCGAATGTCCACCCTTTCACCACAAACCCTGCTGCGAAGCTGACCCCCATGCACCCAAAGCAGCTCCTATCCTGGGCTGGGCCCCTGGCACAGCTTCCTTTAAGCAGCCTGGGGGCAGGGTTCTGCGCCTCCAACCCACCGGCTCTTCCACCGCGAGGTGGCGGCAGACACCATCTTTCCTTCTCTGGTGCCTGTTCCTCCCAGATTTCCCTGGCTCCAAATAGCCAGAATCTTAGCCTTCTCCCCAAACACCTCCATCATCTGTTTCCTGCCCTCTCAGGAAACAGGGAATGCTGCCTTCAAGTCCTGGCCTTCCCAGTGATTGGCTCTGTAGATCTTTCACTGTGGTCCATGAAATAATGGGATCTCTATTCTGGGAAGAGGTTAGTGAAGTACCTGGCAGATGTAATAATAAGCCAATCATAGGCAACCACTGCTATTTAAGCAAGGGCTCCTGGAGATGGCACCTTCCCTGGGAAGGGGCTCACCTGGTGGGATTGGGCCCCTTCCCACACATTGACAAGCCAGAGGCCCTCCTGGGCAGCAGGAAGTTTCAGAGACCTTCCATGTTTATTGGTGGGCACCCTCTGTGCCAATGCATGTGTCTTTCCCTGGACTAGGGCATCTGATTCAGCTTTTTTTCCATTCCTGCCAACCCCCATCTCTCCCTTGGAGGGGACTCTGCAACCTCTTGCCCAGGCTGATGTCATCCTGGGGATGTGTTCCAGGATCAAATGGACCCTCCCTGGAAGGTGTCCCTGAACCACTGCTCACTAATTCTGTCTCTGCCTCAGATGCCCCCAAGTGACTGCCACCCTCCAGCCAGCACTTGGCTGTCTCTGCCTCAAAGACTCCCTGGCTGTCCCTGAGTGTCGGTATCTCCCGTCTCCCCCACCACATGCCCTGGTTGAAACCTGGCATTCAAGGCCTTCCACTATTTGGTCACACGATTCACTCTGTGCCCCAAATATTCCAGACCATTTTCTGTTCCCAGAGCACACCTTCACTCCCCTACTTCCAGGCCTTTGTGCAGGCTGTCCCTCCACCTGGAAGGCCCTCTTCCATGTCCATGTAGTAAATTCATCCTTAAAAGTCTAGCTGGAAGGTCACCTTCTAAAGGCCATCTTCCCTAATCCCTCAGATGGGATCCTTTTCTCTCTCTGGTCTCTGGGTATTCAGTTGCTAAGGCCCTTCATTGTAGGAGGCTGTGAATCACAACAGGAACGTCCATTAAGTATGGAGAACAGCTTGCAGTGTACAAAGGGCTTTCCCATCTAATATCCCGGAGTCATGATGTCCTGGAGAGGCAGGCAGGAGGGGCGCCTCATTGGACTGATGAGGAGAGAGCCTAGGAGAGAAATATGACTGGCCAGGTCATACGTTTGCCCAAGTAGAGTCAGGATTCAAAGCTGCAACAGATTCCAGCCATACGCCCCATCTCAGGCCTGAGCTTCCCACTTGCCTGGTCTTATGACAGCCTTCCCCTCCTAGACTTAGCAGGGGACTGGTCAGATGCTCCCTGTATTAGCTCTGCCCTCTCTCCCCAAGCCCCTAGCCTGTCTCCTGGCCTCTTTATCACTCAAAACCCAATCACCCCATCAGCTGAGGGCAGTGCCCAGGCTCTGGCAGGATAAGGACTTGGCTGGAGGCCCAGGCAACTCAGAGGAGGAGAGGGAGGCACAAACAGGTTGGTTTCCCTGCCCCCTCCCCCAGCTTATCAGTCCCCCACAGGCCCCAGGCAAACTGGGCGCTCAACCTAGGGAAAAAGATCTACCCTCTGCCTGTAACCTTCATGCCTTCTATTACTTTTGAGCTGTGTGACCCTGGGCTGTCACTTCTGCTCTTAGGCACCCTTCAGAACATGTTAAGGATTCCATAGGATCAAATGAGAGAATGCAGGTAGTAACAGTGATCGCCTCTGGAGGCCTCCCCCAAAGCGAGTATTTCAGGGAACGAATGACTCCCTGAGTCTGGGGAGGGAGGTGGAGACTTCACAGGCAAGGCAGTAGGGCAGGGGGCCTCCAGGCAGTGAGAGCAACTGCACCCCAGCACCCACCTCCCGCCGCCCAACCCAGTGACTTTTACCCACACAAGCGTACAAGTCACCTCAACAAGAAGCCCAGGCTGTCACGGCAGACACGGCCCTGGGCAGGGCCTGGGGGAGGTGGGGGAGAGGGAGGTGGGGGAGAGGGAGGCGGGGAGGCGGGGTGGAAACCTGTTTATATGGCAGAGGGAGCCAAACACATTGAGAGTCACGCCCTCTGTGCAAACTCACCAACGAGGGCACCCTGTCACACCCATAGATTCCCCCCTCCCCCCAAATACACAGAAAAGAGACACACGCACAAGATCAAGATCATAAGCACATTCCCACAGGTACGTCCCACGCACGACCTCAAAAACACAGAACCCTTCCTGGCCACCCCCACCACACACACATTCCCAGGCACACACACTTATCAAGTCGGGGCAGGCGTTGTCGCTGCTGAGTCACCCACAGGCTGCTCTTGCCTAACAGGGGAGGAGCCAAGTGCCCGCCCTGATCAACGAGGCGGGGCGGACCGGCTTGCGGGGCTCCTTAGAACAGCCCAGTCTGGCCGCTGCAGGATGCTCCTGGCCCCGCCTCTTCCATTGAGGACGAGAGTCCGAAGAGGAGGCGTGGGGGTTGGGGAGGGAAACCCCTTTTTGCTGAGGCTAAATTAAGGCATTCACAGCCAGCTCTCTCTTGGGTGCACGAATACATGTGGGAGCAATTAAAAAATAATGCTCGCTCCATTACTGGGTATTTGCATGTGTATTTTCACATACTCATTTAATTTTCGAAACAGCTCCACATGAAGTTAGGGCTATGATTAATTCAGAGGGAAAGTGATTTGCCCAGAGGTACAAAGCTGATAAGATGAAGAGCTTGGACTCAGTTGCTTCCAAATCCCAAACTCTAACCACTGGGCAATACCATCTGGTGGGCAGGTGAGCGTGTGGACAAGTGAAAGTTGTGCGAATAGTCTTTGGGAACCTGGGTGTGACATTTTTCCCTATGGATTCCACTGGGCTAGGGATTGAAAGGGTCTCGAGTGTTTAGATTTCCATCAAAGGAATTAAAGTTTCTCTGGGGCATTAGAGTCTGCCCATCTTTGTTGGAATGCCACCCCCAGATCTAGGGACTGAGTCAGCTCCTCCTCTGCTAGATTGTGAGCCTCTTGAAGGCAGAGATCAGGGCCCTGAAACTGTCAACAAGACTCAGAGGAGGCTTCAGTGAATTTGGGGGGCAAAACATGAATTTATGACCTTGATATAACATTAACATCAATAATCATAATAAATGCTAACACTTTTTGGATGCTCACCCTGAGACTGGCACTGTTCTTAGTATTTTACATGGATTATTTCATTTAATGACAGGCAGCTTGTAAGTGGCAATGCTGGGGACTGAGACCCAGGCAGTCTGATTTCAGAGCCCATCTAATTGGAAGACCACTGAAGTCATAGGAAGTCATTTGTCCTTAGTGGGCTTCAGTTTGCCTCATCTGTCCCCAAAAGGGATTAGCTCTCCATGGCTCTCCAACCTGAAAAATTCTATGATTCTATGATTCTGTGATTCCTCAAAGTGGAAAGGGGATTAGGTTTGTTTTCTGTGGGTAGAACTCTTAAAGGGCAGATTTGGCCATAAACTTTGAATGAGCTTTTGAAGTTTCAGGACGTTTTTAAAATGAAGGAGGCCTGCCTGGAAGATGGTGAGCTTCCTGTCCTTGGAGGTATGTGAGCACAGGTCTGGAATAAGGTAGAGAGGGGAGGGGACATGGACCAGTAACCACACAAGCCCCTTTTTAGCACTGATCAGATGGGATCAGGAGGGGGAAAATCTTTGAGAAGAGTGGCAAGGAGTTGCCCTCATGGCTCAGGGGTAAAGAATCTGCCTAGTAACCATGAGGATGCAGGTTCCATCCCTGAACTCCTTCAGTGGGTTAAGGATCCACTGAGCTGAGCTGTAGCATAGGTCCCAGATGCAGCTCAGATCTGGCATTGCTGTTGGTAGGCCAGGAGCTACAGCTCCGACTGGACCCCTAGCCTGGGAACCTCCATACGCTGCGTGTGAGGCCCTGAAAAAAAAAAAAAAAGTGGCAAGATGGGAATAAGGGGAATGAAAACCCACATTTACTGAATGCCACCCACTGTGTGCCAGACCTGTGTTTGGCATTTAACATATACTGCTAATTCTCAGGAAAACATTCTGATTCATAGTTGAGGAAAGATTCAGAGAAGTGACTCACTCAAGGTCACACAGGTGGGACAGGTCATCCAGGTGTCCTCGCCAGGGTCGCTTCCCTAGGTCCCCTATGACCAAATCCCTGTCTCCCTTCCAGCCCTTAGGGGTAGCACCACGTGGAAAATTGCATCATACTTTTGGCGTATGACGTCAGAATCCACACCAGCCAAACTAGGAACTCCCTCCCCAGACCCAACGGGTGAGCCCTCGACCGCCCACAGCTGGCCGTACCGTCAGGCCGCACCTGCAGCCCCCGCCCCTTCCCGGTTGCGACATTCACTCTGTCCTGCCCCGTTCGCCCCGCCGCCCCACCGAATGGCAGTTGTCTGCGCCTATCAGAAGGCGCCCCGGGTCGGGGGCGGGGCTTCAAGCCAGAGTTGCCCTGTCAGTGCAGGTGGAGGCCCCCGGCGGGGCAAAGTGGCAGGAACCTCTTAAAGGGCGAGAGCGGCGGAGGGCGAGAACGCGGTCCAGGCCCGGCCCGGCCAGGTCTCCGCCCGGTCCGGCCCAGGTGAGCCTGGACCGCCTGGGGGGCGACCCCGGGCCCCCGGGAGGGACGGGGTGACAAACAGATGGACCTGTGCCCAAGGGCCCAGGCCGTCCCACGGGAGGGGACATATCTGGTTCTAAGGGTCGGGGTCGGGGGCTCTAGGAGTCCCGAGTTCCAAGTTCCGAACTGGAGGTCCAGAGGGGCCTGGGCGTCTCGAAGTTCAGGGTGCAGGGAAGGCAGGGGCGACAGGAAGGGGGTCCTAGAGCTCGCGTCCGAAGCTGGACGCTTGGCGTTGGCGGTCCCAGCGGGTCCCGGGTCTGTCTGCGGCGGGGGTCCCGGGTTGGGTGCCAGCGGGCGGGTCTCTGCGGAGTGCTGCAGCATAAGCGCTCCCCCCACAACCCCGCCCTGTCAGGCCCCGCGTGCTCCTGCCCGTCAGGCTACAGCGCCCGCGGAACAGGCGGGCGGGCTGGCGGCGCGCAGCGGGAAGGGGCACCCGGCTCCGGGGCCCCTGGATTGCTCTGGCTCTTACGTAACTGACTTTGAGTTTCCGGACTCAGGGACCCGAGAGCTGGGGCGCCGGCTCTGCCCGCCAGGGTGGCTCTCCGGTCGCCGCCCCCGCCGCACATGCTCTCTTCCAGGCGTGGTCTAGGGGACTTCTCTCTCTGTGTCTCTGATCTGCCGGACTCTGTCGGGCTCTGGTTCCGGCTTCTGATTCTCATCCCCCGGGTCCTTGTGACTCATCTCCTCTCTGCATGGCCCAGTCTTTCCCTGCCCCTGTCCTCTGGCTTTCTCGAAGAGTTTTCTGCCCTCACCTACACTTTCCAGCACACCCCACCTCTCTGGGGTAGCATAGGACTTCTCCAGCAAACTGGAGGCGGGAATTTGTCCAGACCGACCTCAGCTCAGGCTTGCCCCGGAAGGACTGGGGGTGGGGGAGACTATCACGAAGGGTTGGAGGAGGTTACTCCCAGTGCGCAGCTTCTCCTGGTTGAATGTGACCCCTCAAGTTCCCGGATTAGGGAGGAAGGCAGCCCCCTCTCTGCTTTGGATCCCTTTTCTCCAGGAGGAGGCTTGGGGAGAGCCTTACCTGGGCTGGGACTTGGGAGTCCCTGTCTGATGTCAGGGCAGGGCAGCGGCTCAGATACTGAAGGGAAGAGAGGGGGGCCAGGAGAGAGGCCATAGCTCTGGCGCAGAGCCCCTGAAGTTGTGGCATATCCCCAACCTTCATCCCAGTTACAGGCCTGGGGACCAGTCTTGACTGGAGGCTGGAGATGGGGAGGGTATCAACAGGAGGAGACCAGAGGACTTTTGCATGGGGGGAGGGGGAGGCTGGAGATAGACTCTCAGGTCTAAGGAGCACATACTGGGGTCACTTCCTGCCTTCGGGGCCCTTCCGAGTGTCAGAGAGACAGACACCCCTGAAATAACTCCTGTACCCTTCTGCTGTCAGGTGCATGTAAACAAAATGTTGTAGCAGCCAGGAGGTGGGAACTGTTAATTCTGACTAGGAATGTGGGAGGAGGGACTTTGCAGAGGGGCTGGAAGGTTTGGGAAGAAGGGGATCCAGAAGCTGTAGGGAGCAGAGAGGAAGAACAGAGGGGACCTCTGGTACTCTGTAGGCTTGGCATGCAGCAGAACTGGGTTTGAATCCTGGCCCTGCTACTTCCTTGCTGTGTGATCTTGCATGAGTCACTTCACCTCTCTGAGCTCCAGGTGCCTCCTTGGTCAATAATCCAGGCATTAGCAGAATCAGATGAGGCAATGAGTGTGTGGTGACCAGCGTGGTAGGTGGTCTAGGGTGGGGGTGTTTTCAGAAAGAAATGGAGTGGGGAAGCCCTGAGGTTTCCTCTGTGTATATAGGAGAGTCTGGCAGGGCCTGCCAGGTCCTAGCAGTGGGATGTGGGTGGAGTGCCTGGGTGTGTGGTGGCACCTGTCTGTCTCTTGATCAGCCCATCTCTGAACTGCCTAGGCCAGGCTGGCCTCCCTTCTGAAGGCCCCAGGTGCCAATAGAAGCTCCCAGGCTGCCCCACTCCCTAGGCCAATGGGGGTGGGGCCTCTGGCAGGGCAAGACCAGCACCCCCCTCTGCAGAGTGGACCCTGGCTGGGAGCCCGGCTGACTGTGCTGAGCAGAAACATCCCAGCCTGGCTGGGAAGATGCTGACGCTGTACAGCCCTCTGGAGGCCTAGAGCTCTGCTGGCTGGAGTTGGGTGCAGCTGGTAGGATCTGAGGCAGAGGCTGGCAGGGGTGAGAGCAAAGAAGGGAGATGCAAGGAGAGATCCCCTGGAGGCGGAGCCTGAATAGAGCTGCGGAACCAGAGGGATTACATGTGGGTTATTCCCTAAGCATTTCCTGAGCACCTACTGTGTGCTATACACAGGTTCGCTAGGCAAAGAGCTGAATGGGATACCCACGAAGGGTTCATCATATAGGTCATGGTGGCCTGAGATTTGTTGGGGGACTTTATAATAGTCCCCTGGGGGATGGGGGATACAGAATCTCCCCAAGCTTAAGATTATGATGTTTATTAAAAGGGGCAGGGAGTTCCCGTCTTGGCTCAGTGGTTAACGAATCTGACTAGGAACCATGAGGTTGCAGGTTCGATCCCTGGTCTTGCTCAGTGGGCTAAGGATCCGGCGTTGCTGTGAGCTGTGGTGTAGTTTGCAGATTTGGCTTGGATCCTGTATTGCTGTGGCTCTGGTGTAGGCCGGCGGCTATAGCTCCGATTAGACCCCTAGCCTGGGAACCTCCATGTGCCGCAGGTGTGGCCCTAGAAATGGCAAAAAGACACACACACACACACACACACACACACACACACATAAATAAATAAATAAAAGGGGCGGGATTCTACTCCCTGATAGCCTGCGGGAAGTCCCTTTTTTCCTGGGTCTCAGTTTCTCTTTATATGAAATGGGAGGGCTGGGTGAATCTGGAGTCTCTAAGGATCTTCTAGCACCGTTACTACAGCCTCCAGGACCTGGTTGGGGCTACTCTCACCCCATGTGAGAAGAGGAGAGAAAATGGGGTGATGGGCCCCCCAGTCCTGTGCTCTCTAATCAGAATTAGAGCTGCAGCCTCTTGAGCACTTCTTGTGCATGGCACTCTGTGCCAAGCCCTTAGTATGCAGCATTAACTAATGTAATCTTTACATCCTTGTGAGGGAAGAGCTATTATCCTTATTTCACAGAAGTGCAGGCAGTAGCTGGGCTGGGATTCTAACTCAGGTCTGTCTGACTCCAAAGCCCAGATTCAACTCAAAGGGGAGCCTCCACACTGCTTAGCCCTTTCTTGCAGAAACTGCCTGACCCCTACTGGGTGAGCTCAAAGTTCTGGGATGGTCCGGCTGGGCCCAGTGAGGGGGCAAAGGAGCAGAGGGAGTACCTTGTGGGTCAGGGCCCCCCAGGGAGTTTCTCCAGAAGGCCAGCTCTGCCTAACCACACTCAGGTGCAAGAGCTGGGCACTGAAAGGCAGCCTTGGGTATGCGGCCAGTTTGGACCTGTTTTTCTATCTGTAAAGCAGGAGGTTAGTGTAGTTGAGTGCAGGCATTCCTTGGCCCGCAGGTGAGTGGCTGAGGTCGGCGATGGGGTAAAGGGTTAGAGAAGGGGTCAGGTAGCAGTGGCTCTGCCTGTGGAGGGAGAGTCTGGGTCAGGAAGAGCTTGGATCCTGGGCTGGCTGTTTGACTATTTCAGATGAAGGAACTGAGGTTGGAGAGGTTCAAAGGCTTCTCTGGGGCTGGGCAGCTGGTATTGCAGAGACGGGAGGGAAAATGGAAAGAAAGACCTGGAGAACAAAATCCAGGCAGACGCCAGTTGGAATCCTGGCTTGACTACCTAACTAGGCTTGGAGATGTGACGGGGGCAGCCAAGAACACAGAGAGGAGTCCCTGCACCTCTGTGTCCTCATCTATAAATGGGAATGGTGATAATTTTGCCTTTGTCTACTTCCTGGGTTATTGCGAAGGTCAGAAGAGATGAGACATTTGTAGAATCCGGTGAGATTGTGGGTGCTGGTTATTTTTCGGTCCAAAACTGCAGTTCTGGATGTGTGTTTGTGGGGAGGGAGCATTCTGACAGCTCCTCTGCTGAGATGCTTTTCCCTGGTGA
Organism: Phacochoerus africanus; assembly: GCF_016906955.1. Classification (NCBI taxonomy): domain Eukaryota; kingdom Metazoa; phylum Chordata; class Mammalia; order Artiodactyla; family Suidae; genus Phacochoerus; species Phacochoerus africanus. Next base: position 85,421,712 of record NC_062551.1, read on the forward strand.
TGTGCTGGAGAAAAGCCCTAAGAATATACCACTATTTATTAATTAGTGACCACACACCAGGCATTGGGCTCAGAGCGTCACCTCATATTGTCTCCTATAACCTCTACCTTATCAGGTGGGTGCTGGGTCCCTCTGAAACCCATGCCTGCAGCTCCTTGTGATAAGAGTAGCTAATACAGTGAACAGTTTCCTGTCACTGTGTGCCAGGCATTGTTTTATGGGGTTCTTTTGTGGCATAGCAGGTTAAGAATCTGGCATTGTCACCACAGCAGCTCTGGTCTGCTGTGGTGTGTGTTCGATCCCTGGCCTAGGAACTTCCACATTCCATGGGCATGGCTACCCCCCCACCCCGCCGGCCCAAACCCCTGCATGTCTATACAGGTTAATATATGTAAATATATTTTTACATATATTAACTCAATCTTCACAGCAGCCCTGGAGGTGGGTACTAATACTTTCCCCATTTTACAGATGAATTAATAGGCACAGAGAAGTTAAAAAATAGGCCTGGTGTCAGGAAGCTAGTAAGTGGTAGAGCCAAGCTAGGAACCCAGGTTCTTTTTTTTTTTTTTTTTTGGTCTTTTCAGCTATTTCTTGGGCCGTTCCCGCGGCATATGGAGATTCCCAGGCTAGGGGTCCAATCAGAGCTGTAGCCACCGGCCTACACCAGAGCCACAGCAACACGGGATCCGAGCCACGTCTGCAACCTACACCACAGCTCACGGGAACGCCGGATCCTTAACCCACTGAGCAAGGGCAGGGATCGAACCTGCAACCTCATGGTTCCTAGTCGGATTTGTTAACCACTGCACCATGACGGGAACTCCTATTTATTTTTTAAACAAGTGGCTGCACCTGTGGCATATGGACGTTCCTGAGCCGGGGGTTGGGCCACAGCCACTGTAGGAGCAATGCGAGTAGTTATGCTGCGAGCCACAGAAGTCCTCAGTTATTATTTTTAGATTGCCTCCTCACTCACTGTAGCCTCCATGAGGGCAGGGACCAACACCTGGCTGGCATACAGTAGGTGCTCAGCTGTTTGTCCATAGGGATCCTGCTGCCTCTAGTGGGCTGGGCCCTAGGGGGCCTGATGAGCTCAGGGTAGATTATCTGATTATCAGATTGCTGACTAAGAGGGTATCCGCCCCAGAGAGCCCCCAAGGCAGAGGGAGGGCAGGGGACCCAGGCCAAGAGGGGCCCCAGAGTCGTGCCTGTTGTCTGTGCCTGTATCTCACTGCTGTCTTTTGCTTCCATGTGCCGCTGCGGCGATGGCTCCCCGACTTCTCCCTGACGGCTGTGTGACCCTATGGCTGCACCTGGGTGAGTACTGGCTTGGCTAAGTAACTGCCACATGGGCTCTATTGTAATGTGTGTCTTGTGGCTCTAAGGCCACTGGGTGGTGTAAAGGGAGGACCAGGGCTGGGGGTGGCAGGGCTGAGGGAAGATCCTAACTCTGAAGTTAGGATCCTGTCACAACCAGCTGACTTCTCTCCAGATGCCTGACATACTGATGTGATTTTTTTGGGTCATGTGATACAATGCAAAGGTCTTTGGGGGCAGATGGGCCTGGAATAGAATCCTTAATTCTGCCACAGGCAGCTGGGTGGCTCTTTGCATCTCAGTTTTGCATCAGTAAAGTGGGAATATGAACACCAACCTGACACAGGCCGGGATGTTTGTTCACCTGTTCACTGCTATATCTCAGCACCTAGGATAGAGAGGCACGTAGTAGGTGCACCATAAGTATTTCTCAATGAAAGAACATATCAATTCAGTGTCGCTATGTACCTATCCATATGCTTTGTACTGGATTACATTGCTAATGGTTATGAAGTGCCCAGCATCACAGAGGCTCAGTGAATACGAGTCCTCTCTTTGTTCACAAGACCGTGAGTTCCTTGGGGGCCAGAGCTCTGATAAGTGGGCTCTGGGGCATCTGAACTGAGTGTGGGATCAAGTACCAAGCAGGCAATAATCAGAGAGAGGGCCTTAAGCAGCTAGACTCAGGGTCTTGGCTTCGGCCTGGGGAAGGAGTGACCTGATGCAGCCCAGAGGGGAGGGTGGCTGGGAAGGTCTGAGGCTGAAGGTGGGAGGGGTGAGGAGGGGCTCTGACGCATAGAACTGCCACTTTCCCAGCTGTGTGACCTTGGACAAGTCACTAACCTCTCTGAGTCTTGGCGGCCTCATCTGTGACATGCATATTATGACACTTGTTGGGCGTTCCCGTCGTAGAGCAGTGGAAACAAATCCAACTAGGAACCATGAGGTTGTGGGTTCGATCCCTGGCCTCGCTCAGTGGGTTAAGGATCTGGCGTTGCCATGAGCTGTGGTTGTAGGTCGCAGACATGGCTCAGATCCTGAGTTGCTGTGGCTGTGGTATAAGCTGGCAGCAACAGCTCTGATTCAGCCCCTAGCCTGGGAACCTCCATATGTCACAGGTTCGGCCCTAAAAGAGACAAAAACAAAAACAAAAACAAAACCCACTTGTCCCACTCTGGTGTGGGAAGGAGCCAATGAGAAGTCTAGGCACAAGGCCCTGCTTAGTAATTGTTGGTTTCCTCCCAGCACTGGGCTCATTCTGGGGGGGGGACTAAGTAAAGCGTTTCTCTTTTTGGCTCCTTTCTCTTACTTTTAACTTCTCACCCCTGTGGAATTAGAATCCAGGAGTTGGGAGCCCCTGATTCCCCAGCAGGCTGGCCAGGGCCCAGGGATAAGAGCTGGGTTCTGCCCAGTGTGGAAGTAGCTGAATGGAGGTCCCAGCTCTGCCGTTTTTGGTTGTGTGACTTGGTTCACGAACCCACCTTCTCTGGGCCTTGGTAGCTTCCTCTGTAAAATGGTGTTAATAGGAGTTCCCTGGTGGCTCAGCAGGTTAAGGATGCAGCATTGTCATTGCTGTGGCTCTATTTACTGCTGTGGTACAGATTTGATCCCTGGCCCAGGAAACTCTGCATACCATGAGCGCAGCCAAAAAAAAGGTTGGGGGGGGGGTTAATAAATAAATCCCTCCCCAGAAGGATATTCAAAGAGCAAACAGGTGGGCAAGGCATCATCATCATCATCCCTCTTAGTGCCTGGAGAATCGCATCCTGCCTTGGCCTGGGGAGCCTGAGAAGCTCTAGTCTTTCTATGTACTGTTGTCATTTATTGGATGTTTCTTATATACTGGGCTGGTTGTTATGTGCTATTTCAGACACATTGTCTCATCTAGTCCTCCCAGTGACCCTGTGAGGTAGGCAGTATGGTCCCTACTTTTATGCATGAAGGAACTGGTGCTGAGTAAATCAAGTGAGTTACCCAGAGTAACATAGTTATTTAGGGGTGGAGGTGGGGCTCAGACCCAAGTCTGCTCACTCCATAGCCTCAATTCTTAACGTGAAATTCTCTTACCTCCCCCTAGGAGGCAATGACTGGGTCTGAGTCTTCTCTGTCCATCTCCAACCCTGGCATAGGACTGGTGGGGGCCGCTGGACTGTTCGCTGAATACACTACTACTACACACACACACACTGTACCCCTTCCCAACCTGGTGCTCTCAGAGTTTTGAAGAAAGGAGAGCACAGAAAGCAGGAGAAAGCCCAACAATGTAGCTGCTGAGAGTCAGACAGAGCTGGCCTTGAATCCTGCATCTATCGCTTGCCAGTTGTGTGACCTTGGGCAAGACATTCCCCCTTTTAGAGCCTTAGTTTCCTTATCTGTAAAATGGGGATTAAAAAAAGATCTTATGAGGATTAAATAATGCATGTAAGGTACATGGTGAATTCTCAATGATAGTAATTATTGCTATTATTGTAGTTATAGTTGTGAGTATTATTTGGGGATTAGAAAGATATCCCTCTTGAGACAGTGGAGACCAGGTCTGGGAGGAACCCCCTGGGGACAGGCAGGAAGTAACTAATCTAACAGATTCTGAAAGGCACCTGCAAGTAGGGCGAAGGGAGGGAGGAGGGCTCTCGAAAGTAAGAAAGAACCTCCTTTTCCTAGCCATCTGCTTCCACCCATACCCACTCCGAGCCAGGTGCTGTGCTGGGCATGGGGCACAGAGATGAGTCTGTATCACCTCTTTCCCCACTACCTCGTCCCCCTGGAGCTCAGAGTCTGGTTGAGGAGAAGGACACAGAAACTGCCAACTCCATCTTTGATTGATGCACTAAAGTGTGAACTGTGAATATCTCCTCAGGCAAAAAGCAGGAGAAAGGGCATTCCTAGTGGAGGAGCTGCTTTGCCAACTTCCAGAGCCATGAGCTGCACATGGGGGATGTGGCTATAGAGACAGGCCCAGGGGAGTTAGGGGGCTTGACCCAGAGGCCATGGGGGACCATCGAATATAAAGCAGGGGAATGGCGTGGTCAGACTTGTATTTAAGGAGGGTCACTTGGGGTGGAGGACAGAAAGGAGGGGAGGGGCAGGGGTGACTCTCTAGCTGAGAGATGCCAAGATATGGGGCCTGGGACTGGGCCATGGGATGCGGAGCAGGGGTGGCTGTGAGCTCTGTCCAGGAAAGAGAGCCAGCAGGGTGTGATAAGGGCCTGCAGTGGGCAGGCAGGTGAGTGAGGTCTTGGGTCTGGGGTGACGGGGCCTGCCAGGGTCTCTGGCCGAGGGACACAGCTGGGTTGGGGGGTAAAAGCCATTGTCTGCTCCTTGTCACCTTCCACCTCAGACAGCAGCTATGTCTGAGCTGGCCACCAGGGCCAATGCCCCCTACTCCTCCCTTGGGGGTCCCTTGTGGTGACCCTGGCCGGTCTGGCGAGGGTGAGAGCTCTTTAGGGTGGGGGCTGGGCAGGGGCTGTGAGATGCAGAGGAGCCCTGGGTTCTAGCCCTACCAGTGTCACTGCATGTCTCTGTGACCCCTGGAAGTCACTCCCTCTCTTGCCCTGTTGTCCTCGCCTTGAGAGTGAGCATGAGAGAACTTGTTTTGTCTGCCTCAAAGATTCAGTGATAAAATACAATGTCTAAAAAAATAGATAAATAAAAAGGAATTCCTGTCGTGGCGCAGCGGTTAACGAATCCGACTAGGAACCATGAGGTTGCGGGTTCGGTCCCTGCCCTTGCTCAGTGGGTTAAGGATCCAGCGTTGCCGTGAGCTGTGGTGTAGGTTGCAGATGCAGCTCGGATCCCGCGTTGCTGTGGCTCTGGTGTAGGCCAGTGGCTATAGCTCCGATTGGACCCCTAGCCTGGGAACCTCCATATGCCGCGGGAGCGGCCCAAGAAATAGCAAAAAGACAAAAACAAAAAACAAACAAAAAAACAACGTCTATCAAGCACAGATGGTGTCCAAGGTTCTGGGGGCACAAAGATGACTCTGACGGGGTTCCTACCCCTCAGGAAACAAGAAATACTTCCGAGAGAGCCCAGCCGAGTGGGTTAACTCTCTAGGCATCAGGGGAAGAGAGAGCTAAGCTGAGATTTGTAGGATCAATAAGAGCTCTAGGTAAGCAGTGGAGGGAACAGATTTCTAGGTGTAGGGAACAGCATGTGTGAAGGCTTGGACCTACATAATGTGTTCTGCTTCTAAGTCCGTAGTTTGGAGGAGGCGGAGCAGAAAGGGAGAGGTAGACAGTGATGCGAGATGACAGGGAAGCAGGCCAAGATCACCCAGGGCTTTGGAGATGGAGTCCTTGGGGGCGATCACTCACTCCCCTCCCCTTCCTGCACCCTCACAGCTGCCTGCGCCCCTCACTGAGACTGCCCGGGCCTATCCAGCCAGCTCCTCCCCCACCCCCCTTCCCTCCCTGTTCCTTTTTAGCCCCCCTCTAGTCACACCCAGTGGCTGCCTCTCTCAGGAGTTACAACCTGTGTTCCCTGGCAGTTCTGTCACTTATGAGCTGTGTGGCCTTCATTCATTTGCCCTCTCGGAACCTCAGTCTCCACCTCAGCAAAGGGAGGACAGCTGCCTTCCTCAGAGCAAAGGGCGGAGCTTCAGTGAGGTAATCCCTGCAAATGGCCTGGCCCAGTGTCTGCGGGTCATGGGCACCCATCAGAAGCAGCTCCACTTAAATCATCATGATTTGGACTCCTCCGTCTCCCTGGTCCCACCCACTGCTTCCCCTGCCTCTCCTGGCAGCCCGCTCTGGCCAACAAAGGAAGGAAAGGATTAAGAAACAAGCCCCAAACTCCAGAGGGGTCCTGGCCCACTGCCAAGCTTGCTCCCTCCTGCCCTTTGCCCTCCTTAACCTCAGGCCCACGGACACTCAAATCCTGAGGCCTGGGTTCCCCCAACTCCTCATCCAAGAGGCCCCCTTCTGGGCTAGAGGCCAAAGCCAGCAGCAGCCCTGAAAAAGAGACAACTATTTTGAAAATATGTAGCTTTATTTTTTGCCCCTGGAAGCTGATAATCAGACCCTTTTTTTCTGAGTGATTGGGAGAGAAGCAAGTGTGATGTCCCATAACTGTGGGAGGCTCCATAGTCTGGGCAGAACTGGATCCTAGAGCTTCTTGGGTTTTATGGAAGAGGTTGATGTCAGAGTCCACTTTGGTCCAGCTATGGGAACCTCGGATCAGAGCAGGTGGCTGATGGCACAAGGTCACGCAGCAGGAACCTGGGTCTCTGGACCCTTTTGGCACTGTCCTGTGAATGGGTGTGATCTGGTGACGCTACCTATCACTTCACCTCTCTGAACCTCAGTTTCCTCTGTTGTAGAACGGGGCTGAGGAGTTCCCGTGTGGGGCAGCGGAAATGAATCTGACTAGGAACCATGAGATCGCGGGTTTGATTCCTGGCCTCACTCAGTGAGTTGAGGATCTGGCGTTGCTGTGGCCAGACCCTGCTGGCAGCTACAGCTCTGATTGGACCCCTGGCCTGGGAACTTCCATATACTGTGGGTGCGGCCCTCAAAAGATAAAAAAGAAAAAAAAAAAAGAATGGGGCTGATTGTACTGTGGGGTTTGGCAATAATGTTGATAAAGTGCTTAGGCCAGGGCTCAGCCCTGTGAGGCCTCAGTGGCAGGTAGCAGCTGTTACTGCTGGTTACAGCTGCTGCCTCTAAGGACCTTCTTCTTCTGCCCTACCTCTTCCTAGTCTAGGGACTTGGAGTTTTTGAAACAGTTTCTTGTGAACAGGTGACACCCAATAACTGGTTTTAAAGCCAGAGGCTCAGCATCTTTTATCCATCCCCCTTCCCCCACCTTTCCCCTTCCTGATTGGCTAGAACACTCTAGCCCCATCCTCAGGCTGCTTTTGGCCTCTGCCCCCAGCCTGTCTCTGCCCTCCTGACACCACGCCAGGAGTGACCTGAGGACAGAGTTTCCCTTCTGCAGGCTCCTCTGATCCCATACCACTGCAAGCGCTTTGGAAAAGCAGAGTCAGAAGGGTCCTGCGTTACCCAGGCCTTGGATGACTTTACTGTGGGGACAGTTGCGGGCTGAGGAGATGGAAGTGGACTGTGGGCTCCCCAGAACTGTCTTCAGGGAGTGAGGAGAACACTAAGACTTTTGCAGAGGCTCTGGAGTGGGTCTAGAAGGGAAAACCTGGTCCACAGCCGCAGGTGTGGAGAAGCAGAAGGACCAGGCTGGGGGCTGCAGGGCTGCATCCCTCCCCCAGCTCGTCTGCCCTCTCCCAGCCTCTGTTTTCTGATATATAAAAGGAAGGGGGCAGATTGATTTCAGAGGTTGCTACTGAGATGCCAGGATTAAAAGAAGGGATTTGCTGGCCAACAGACCTCAGTTGAAAGCCCAGCTTCAACACTTACCAGCTGTGGGACCTCTAGCAAGTTGCTTTTACCTCGTTGAGCTTTAGTTTTCTCACTCATAAAATGGGGAAAATATTAGCACCTTCTCATAGATACTTTTTTTTTGTCTTTTTGTCTTTTGGGGGCCATACCTGTGGCATGTGGAGGTTCCCAGGCTGGGGTCTAATTGGAGCTGTAGCCACTGGCCTACGCCACAGCCACAGCAATGCCAGATCCGAGCTGCGTCTGTCACTACACCACAGCTCATGGCAATGCCAGATCCTTAACCCACTGAGTAAGGCCAGGGATGGAACCTGTAACCTCATGGTTCCTAGTTGGATTTGTTTCCACTGTGCCATGATGGGAACTCCAACCTTCTCATAGATACTTAAGGGCTAAGTAGATAACTCAGGTTAAGTGCTCAGTCCATAGCTGACATACTGGAATTATTGTTGTTATTGTTATTCTAAGATTAGCAGAGACAAGAAGTCATCAGCCAAGGCCAGTCAGGTAACAGTTCACAGAGAAGGCAGGGCTTGAGACATGTGCAGAATCCATCTGTTCATTCATTCACTCAACAAATACATATTTAGGGAGTTCCTGTCGTGGCTCAGTGGTTAATGAATCCGACTAGGAACCATGAGGTTGCGGGTTTGATCCCTGGCCTTGCTCAGTGGGCCTTGGCTCTGGCGTAGGCCGGAAGCTACAGCTCCGATTCGACCCCTAACCTGGGAACCTCCATATGCTGCAGGAGTGGCCCCAGAAAAGGCAAAAAGACAAAAAAATAAATAAAAAATAAAATAAATAAACCCCCAAAACAAAACAACAACAACAAAAAACAAACAAAAAAAGCAAATATGCATTTAGGATTTGCAGAGACAGGACAGAGAGAAGAGGAGCAGGGAGGCTGGAGAAAGCTGGAGGCAAGTAAACCTGCCTCTTCTAGCCAATGTTACGGGATCATTACTTTTCTTCTTTGGGTTTCATTCCCTCACTGTAAAGTGGTGAGAAAAGTGAGCATAACCCTTACCTCCAGAAATATCTTAACACTTAAGAGAGTTCAAGTATACAGTGGATGATCAGTCTGTCTGATACCTTTCCTCTCCCAGCTCTGTTAATGACTGGAGTCATGATCTCAAGCAGCAGCTCCTTGAATACACCAGGCACACTTCAACCCCAGGGCCTTTGCACTTGCTGCTCCTTCAGCTCAGAACACTCTACCCCCCCATCCTTTCATGACTTGTTCTCTCATCTCAATATTTTTTTAACTATACCTGCTCAGTAAGGCCTTTCCTGACTCTTCTATTTAACAATGTCCCCTGTACCTAGAAGAGTGCGCTATTCATAGTAGATACTCGATAACTATTTGTGGAGTGAATTTATGAATAAATGAAGCCTCTTCTCTCTGGGCTTAGCACTGTGCTGAGCACACAGTAGATTCTTAATAAATAATTGTGTGAGTAGTCATCATCCTCTCCATTTGCCAGATAATACTTTGGTTGGGTCAACCCTGAAGCCTTTTTGCCTCTGACATTTTCTGCCAGGGCATCAGTTTCAGCTGGAGTGCCCAAATCTTTTGTTCCTGAGCCTGAGCTATGCAGAATTTCTAGTTGGGACTGTTTGGCTGTTGGGCCCACATGGTTATTATGTCATTATTGGTAATTAGCATTTAGGCCCAGAGGATTGAGCTTTTTGTTTTTCAGCAGAAAATCACAGCAGAGAGCTGTGCTAGCCAGCAGAGGCCCAGGCCTAGAGTGGCTTCCTCTGTAACTGCCTCCCTCCCTAGCTGTGGGGTCCATGGCTTGGGAGACCAAGACAGGTGCCCAAAGCTAGGGGCACCTGCATAACCAGCTCAACTGCTGTCTTCCCCAGGCAGCATTTTACAATGTTTCTTCTCCCCGACACCCTCGGCTCTCGGTGCCTGGCCTGGAATAGAGGGGGTCGCCATGTCCCTAGGGTATTTTCTGATGCCCAGGACTCAGGTATTATGCATGGAAGAAAGAACCCTATGTTTAAGACTCAGGAGCCTGGGTTCAAGTCCCTGCTTAGCTGCCGAGTTGTTGGGGCCTCATAGGCACATACACTACCTTTTGCTGGGCCTCAGCTTTCTCATCTGTCAAACAGAGATAAAGAGATAAAGACACCTGCCTGGCTTTGCTAGGGAATAGTGTGCAAGGAGAGGGTTCTGGAGTCAGACACACTTGGCTTCCCAACTGTACCCCTTCTTAGTTGTGTGACATTGGGCAGGTTGCTTCACCTCTGGTTCAGTTCCTAAAGCTAAAGAATAGGGTTAAGGGAGTTCTCTTTGAGACTCAGTGGTTAACGAACCTGACTAGGATCCACAAGGATATGGGTTGGATCCCTGGCCTCGCTCAGTGGGTTAAGGATACAGCGTTGCCATTGGCTGTGGTGTAGGTCACAGACACTGCTCAGATCCTGTGTGGCTGCGGCTATGGGTGTGGCTATGGCTGTGGCTGGCAGCTGTAGCTTAAATTCGACCCCGGGGACTTCCATATACTGTGGGTGTGGCCCTAAAAAGCAAAAAAAAAAAGAATAGGATTTAAATAATATTACTCTATAGGTATGTTGTGAGAACTAAAAAGGACCTAGACACAGGGAGTGCTCTATACACGGGTATTATCACAGTGACCATCACAGAAATGCAGGCAATCTGTGAACCGTAAGGACAGTACTAGCAATAAAGCCAGGCAGATGTAGGTTTTTGCTTTGTTTTGTTTTGCTTTTTGTCTTTTTGCCTTTTCTTGGGCCGCTCCTGCGGTATTGGAGGTTCCCAGGCTAGGGGTCTAATCGGAGCTGTAGCCGCCCGCCTACGCCAGAGCTACAGCAACGTGGGATTTGAGCCGCGTCTGCGACCCACACCACAGCTCACGGCAACACCGGATCCTCAACCCACTGAGCAAGGCTAGGGAATGAACCCGCAACCTCGTGGTTCCCAGTCGGATGTGTTAACCACTGCGCCATGACGGGAACTCCCCAGGCAGATGTAGGTTTGAATCCTAACTCTTTGACATTTACTAGCCAGGTGATCTTGGGCAAGTTTTTCACTTTTCTGAGACTCTACTTCCTCATCTGTAAAATGGGAATCATAGTTATACCTTCTTCAAGGGGCTGTTGTACAGGTTCAATGACATGTTGCATAAAAAGTACTGCAACGTGTCATGCCCATTTTATAGATAAGGAAGGGAGGAGTAGTGACTTGCCTAAATTCACACAGCATCTCCATGGTGGAACTTTGATTTGAACCCAGGTCTGCCTACCTCAAAAGCCCACAATTGTTTTACCTCTTTTTGCCATCACCTGAATATGGGATGATGATGGGGATGATTGTTCTTGGTGCTGCTGGCATCATCTCATTCATTCTGTGACCCCCAGTACCCACACACAGGAGGTGCTCAATACATGTGTGTTGGATAAAGGGGGGACCAGGATATCTTCAGTTCCAGGGAGATTTGCATCCTTGGGATTCAGGATTTTTTTCTTCTTAGTTGGCAGAAGAGTAAAAATAAAAATAAACAATCATACGCAGTGCAGATGTGGGTTTGTAATCTGAAGAACTCTTTGGCTGATCCTTTTTGCCACCCCGTGTGACATCCTGGGTAGCCACCTCCCTTTGGCTGGTTCGGAAATGCAAGCCCAGAGAGGGAGTACCGGATGAATATTTGTGTCCCGCCCCCAATTCACATTGAAGCCTTAATCCCAATGTTTCAGTATTTGGAGATGGGGCCTTTGGGAGGTGATGAGGGTGAGATGAGGTCATGACGGATGGGCCTCATGATGGGATTAGTGTTAATGAGAGAGACGCCCGAGAGCTCCCCCTCTCTACGCCATATGAGGACACGAGAAGAAGTGGCTGCCTACAAGCGAGGAAGAGAGCTCTCACCCGAATCTGACCAGGGTGGCACCCTGATCTTGGACTTCCAGCCTGTAGAACTGTAAGCAAATGAGTCTCTGTTGCTTAAGCCACCCACTGTATGGTATTTTTTGGATGCAGCCCAAGCTGACTAAGGGAGAGGGTAAGTGACTTGCCCAGAGTCACACAGTGAACTTATTGCAGAGTTAAGGCTGGAACATATTCATAGACATTTTTCTCTTTTTTCCCCATGGAAACACTCCCAGGCACTGGAAGGCTTAGAAATGGAGACCAGCTGAATCCTAGACAGACAGTTCAGGAACTGTCCTGCCGCCGCAGCTTTGGAAGGTCTTGGGGCAAGTCAAACCTGGCCGTTTCTGGGTATCCAGTCTCCTCCTCCTTCCCCATAGCTCCTCCTCTGCCCTCTCTTAGGGGAGAATTGGGCAGGCTGACGCTAGCAGGTTTAGAAGGGGCTCAGCTCGCTGGTGGCACTGAGCCTGTCTCCATCTTCTTGGGAAACCCTCTGGGACTAGGGGGGTTCCCTGCCCGAGGGGAGGGAGCTTTAAGCTTGAGTGAGCTGGAGGCTTTGCTGGATCAGGGCCATCAGGCTTACTCCAGCTAGTGCGTGAAGGGGGTTGGGGAGGGTCATGGGAGGTCAGATCCTCGGGTCCCTCCTTGAATGTCTCAGGGCTCCAATCAGAAGCCACGAAACCTTTCCCTGGGGTCCTGGGACAGATGTTGATGTTGCTCCTTTATATCATTTCTGAAGTGCTTTCCTGCGAGTGACATGAAAGCGCATGGAACAGCGGGCAGTGGCATCAGACAGACTTGGTTTAAGTTGGGGCAAATCACCTAATATTTCTAGGCTGTAGTTTCTTCAATTGTAATTGAGGCTAATACTACTTTGCAGGGTTGCTCTGAGGCTAAATGCATTAATGCATATAAAGTACTCAGTACGTGCCTGGCACATAGAAAATACCTAATAAATGCGGTGGTCATTATTTTTAATAATAACTTATCTCTAAGTTTCCTTCTGGCTCAGACAGTCCTAGATTTTTTGGCTGTACAGTTTAGCTTGGTGTCCAGCTTTGGAAGAGAAACACAGCTGGACGAAGAAGAAGGCAGTGAACAGAATCTGTGGTAGGGGTCAGAGAACTTAGGGTCAAGCTTGGGCTCTGCCACCCCTGTGCTGTGTGACTTCCGGTAAGTCTCTTCCAGTTTCTGGACCCATTTCTCAATATGTTTAAGTGCAGTTTTGGCTTGATGATCTCTAAGGGCCTATCCTGTTCTAACATTTTGTGAATCTAGAGGCCTAAAGATATATCTTAGTAACCATCCACTGGGTCCTCTTTTACAATTTCAACCTCCTTCCCTTCTGCCCTTTGTTTCTTGGAGTGTCTTCATAGCAGAATGGACATAATTTGCCAGCTCCAATGTATGTATTTTAATCATGTTTAGTGTTTTGCTTTTTGTTTTTTTTTCTTTTACTGTGCACAGAGAACTCTTTAAAACAGAGCTTAATGCAATTTTTATAAGCAAAGTGCATTCCATCAAAGAGGTCAGAACATGCTCTGTGTTTTCAAATGTGAAAGAGTATTCATTCAAGGTGTTGTCTTTTATTGCATCAGCTGATTTCTTTTGCTTTTATCTCAAAAACAACCAGCACAGGTGGCCTCGTATGGTGTGATTTTTAAAAAATATGCTGCAGTCAATGCATTTTTTTGGTCTTTTTTGTCTTTTTGTCTTTTCTAGGGCCGCTCCCTCGGCATATGGAGGTTCCCAGGCTAGGGGTCTAATCGGAGCTGTAACCACTGGCCTACGCCAGAGCCACAGCAACTCGGGATCCAAGCCGCGTCTGCAACCCACACCACAGCTCACGACAATGCCGGGTCCTCAACCCACTGAGCAAGGCCAGGGATGGAACCCGCAATCTCATGGTTCCTAGGTGGATTCAATAACCACTGAGCCACGACAGGACCTCCTGCAGTCAATGCATTTAAAAAAAAATGTGTCTGATTTAGGTAAAAGAATATTTGTCAAGTATCATATAAGAGAGAAAAATGTGGGAGTTCCCGTTGTGGCACAGCGGAAACGAATTTGTCGAGTATCCATGAGGACATGAGTTCGATCCCTGGCCTCACTCAATGGGTTGGGGATCTGGTGTTGCTGTGAGCTGTGGTGTAGACCAGCAGCTGTAGCTCTGATTCAACCCCTAGCCTGTGAATTTTCATATGCTAGGGGTGTGGCCCTAAAAAAAAAAAAAGAGAGAGAGAGAGAGAAATGAGAAATAACCTAAATGTCCAGCATTAGGTTCAATTAAATTATGGTATATCCACTTGAGGGCACTGTTAGAAATGGTGACACATATGCCATAATATATTGTTAAGAGAAAAAAGTTGGTTCTAAAACAATGTGATCTAAATTTTTAAAAAGCATTAGGCTGAACTATATGCAGTTGCTGATATTTGACCATTTTAAAACTGTAAAATCAGCAATTTCATGTGATTTACTTTAATACGTATAAATGAAAAAGTGTAAGGAGAGGTACTAGAAAGGACATCTCCCATCAAAACATTGATGGTGGTTATTTCTGATTGATGGCTTTATGGTGATTACATTTTTTTTCTTCTTATTTAACTATATTTTCTGTGAACACTTCAAGTACTACTACTAAAAATAATCTCCTAGAAAGACATAGTAGGTATAAACAGCAATTTTTCCACCCCAGGATAGCTTGTTTAATTTATCGTTTGTGTTTAAAAAGTCTTGGAGTTCCCGTGGTGGCGAAGTGGTTAACGAATCCGACTAGGAAACTATGAGGTTGCAGGTTCGGTCCCTGGCCTTGCTCAGTGGGTTGGGGACCCGGTGTTGCCATGAGCTGTGGTGTGGGTTGCAGACGCGGCTTGGATCCCGAGTTGCTGTGGCTCTGGCGTAGGCCAGTGGCTACAGCTCCGATTCGACCCCTAGCCTGGGAACCTCCATATGCTGCAGGAGTGGTCCTAGAAAAGGCAAAAAAAAAAAAAAAGTCTAAAATGACTGCAGTTTTATGACCATGGGCGGGATGGAAAGCTCTACTCTTCATGTACTTTTGGTACCAGGATTGGTTTTTATTCAGTAGTGACTGTTCACAACACTTTGCTGGTGGGCCCAGCTTTTCAAAGCCTTCTTCATCTCTTACCACCCCCTACAACCGACAAATGTTTTCCATGAGCCCGATCACTGGGGCTTCAGGCCAGCTGTGTCCCTAATCCGCCCACGTCCCAGATTTGGGAATGGCTCAGACTCCAACTGTTCCCCCACCGTACCCCCACCTCCCACTTTCTTCCAATCTCATCTCTTCCAGGTCATCGGAGGCCCCATCTATCCTCCCTGGCCTTCTCCCCTGGTCACCACCTAATTTCACCATCTAATTTCACTCTCTTCTGTGCAGCTGGTGTTTGCTTTTTGCTGGAGCTCAGTTTGCAATGGGAGGGATTAGGACCCTTTCAAATCGTGGTTTTTTTTTTTTTTCCCCTTAGTGCCCTTGACCGCTCCAGGGGCTGAGAGACAGCTTGCAGGGCCTGTATTCCCTAGGAAGGAACAGGAGGGGTGGTGGGGGAGGCAGCGGTGGGCTCAGCTGGCAGGCGGGATGGAGATGGCCCCTAGAGACCCCATCCTGGGGCTTGGAGCATGACATAGCCACCACCCAGATGTGAGCATGGAGCAGCAGGCAGGGAAGGAGCTGAGTCTCTTCCTAGGAAATTAGCTTCAGAGATGGTGCTTTGGACATTTACCCTGTACTCAAAGGCAGCCTCTGCAGGGTTCACTGGGACCAGATGTCTGGTTTGGAGGGGCCTCTTCTGAGAGGGCAGATGGGCACGGAAGTAAGGGTAGTTCCTCTGCCTTCAGATGGGGCATTACTTCTCCTCTCACCCCCTACTGTGTGTTGGGCCTAAGAGGTGATGGTGTGTACCTAACTCATAACAAAAATCCCTCATGTGTGGATAGAACTTTACATCTCTAGGCTAAGAATTAAAATCCAGGACTGGAATGTAAGCTTTTTCTTTATGATTCTAAAGCCTGTGCCAATAGTTTTTGGTGTGGTGTTGCACGGCACAGCACTCTAAATTTAAAAGTATTTTATATCTTCCTTATGTCTACCTATTTTCTGCTAGCCTAAGACCCCCACTTTTTTTCAGGGTGATGATTATTAAATACTACATACTCTAACCAAGCCTCTATAAATATGATGTGTCATTGCCTAGCACAATAATATTGGCTTTCTTGCATCTGAATTTGCTGGATAACACAGGAGTGGTAGTGGAGAGCTGTCCTAAGACTGATCTTTGGGATTTATCCCTCTCGATACCAGATTTCCAAGTCTGATGGGTGGAGGAAGCCTCTGAGACACAGAGGTGGTAGAGCTAGAGCTCCATGAACCTGAGGACCAGAGTATTCAAGAACAGGCGCTTCACCCTTAATGCACATAATGACTTTGGCTAAGTCCCCTGATCTTACAAAGCTCAGCTTCCTTGTGTATAACGTGGGGATAACTCATACATTCGTTCAGCAAATACCTATTGGGTGTGTACTGTTCTGGGAGATGAACAAGAGGACAAAGCCCCTGCCCTCCTGGAGCTTGCAGTCTAGTGGGACCAAAATGCAGCAATGTATTGAGAGGGACAAATATACAGTAGAAAGTCAGGTAGAAATGCCAGGAAGCAAAATTAAAGCAGGACAAGGGTGTGTAAGTGGATGCTATTTTAGATAGGGTAGTCAGATGGTCCTCAAGGGTGTCTTAGGATGTTTCAGATGCATAATCATGTAAAATGCTTCAGCTCAGTGCTGACAATTGAATGCTTACCAAATATAATATTATTATGTCGGTGAGTCCCACACCTCTCGGTCCATATTTTAGTTTCCAAATAGCAGTAATAATTAACACTTTGGTAGGTCTTAGTGTGAGCTGGGTACTGTTTACGTATTTATTCATTTAATTTTCACCATAACTCTTATGAGGTAGGAATCGTTAAATTTCCCTTTCGTGGGTTGGAAACAGGCATGAAGAAGGCCAAACAATTAGGGAGACTGAGGATTGAACTCAGGTAGTCTGTTTCTAGAGGCTGAGCTGAGTTGTGAGGGGACTGTGATTAGATACCAGGAGACAGCCTAGCTGGCATGTACAGGCTCTGAAGTCAGATGGCCCGGCTTCTTATCCTGCCAGATCTGAGTTTGTTCATCTCTAAAATGGAAATACCAGAACCTATCTTACTTTATAGAGACCATGCTTGAAACAGAGCCTTCTTTCTGTTCACCTGTCCAGAGACCAGCCTGGCAGGGAGTATGAACGTTCAAGGGGCATCTGAAACTTCTGAAAGGAAATGAAGGCACATCAGGCCGTTGTCAGAGCAACCCTAAGTTCAGCTGGAGACCAGACCTCCGAAGCTAAGTTTTCATGACTTTGAGGGTGCCAGGGCAGAAGTAGGAGCCTCGTACGAAAATGCAGACGACAGCTGAAATCTTGGCATGGCCACAACACAGCTTCCATTTCACGCCTTGCGCAGCTGCCAGGAGAGGTAAAGTCTCATCGAATGTCAGGGTTGGAATGGCGCTTAGAGATGGTCAAGCTAGTAGATGGGGAAACTGAGGTTCAGAAAAGCTGAGTGATTTACCCAAAGTCAGTGGGTGCATTGGGGGGGGGCGGTGAGCAAGGATAGCTTGGCAATAACTTCCAAATCTCAGCCCATTACCTGACCTTCCTCGAGGAGGAAAGGGCGTCACCTTGGTTTAGGGCTCTAGCTGCTAAGTTCTCCACGTGGGTACCGCAGGAGCCGGGAACGCCCGGTGCAGACAGTGGGTTCAACTTGCGCGTGCGCACAAGTGTCCAGCCCCCTGCCTTTCCCCCCATTTTCATTCCCCTCCCCTCTTCCTACCGGCCTCGGGGGTGGAAGGGGGGGAAGAGAGGAGCCAGAACTTGGTTTCAGCCAATGTGCTGGCGGGCCGCGGGCCCGGCCCCCTCCTTCCCTCGGCGCCACCCAATAGAAATTTACTACAATGTTGTGGCGAATAGAGGGGGAGGGGCGCGCGGGGCGGGCTGGCTGCGGGCCGGGCCGGCCTTGCAAAGCGAAGGAAAGGCGGGAGGGCGCGCGCCGGGGCCGCTCGCTCGCTCCCTCGCTCGCTCGCTCCCTCCCTCCGGCGGTGGGTTAGTCAGTCAGTCCGTCAGTCCGCCTGCGGCCGGCGGGCCCGCAAGCCGCAGAGGGCCGAGCCTCGGACGCCGGCGCCTCCTCCTGCCATTGTTCGTTGGGCGGCTGCAGCGGTGGGCGCGGGAGCCCGAGCCACCGGTGAGGCGAGGCGGCGGGCGCGCGAGCGGGGCGGAAGAGGGGGCGCGGAGCTGTCCCCGAGGGGACGGTCCTGGCGGCTGCGGCGGCGCGGAAGCCTCTTTGTCTCCAGCCCACCGCAGGCCCGGGCCGGGGCCGGGGGCGCGGGCTCCACGGCCTCCGCCTGTCCTCCGCACGCCGGTGGCTGAGGGGCTGGAGCCGGGACGCGGCCGGCCTGAGGGGAAAGAGGCGGGGGTGGCGCTGGGGGGAGCGTTTGAAAGTTAGGCTTGGGGTGCATTTTTGACGAGGGGAGATCGGTACCGTCTGGTCTGTCCGTCATTGTACAGTGGGCAGGAGCCCTGGAAGGGAACCAGATGGGGGCGAGTTGCAGGTTTCGGGTGGCGAAGGTGTGGGGTGCAGCCGCAGAGTGATTTCTTGGTGACGAGGTAGCTGGGCAGTCTGGATAAGTCAGGCGCAGTCTGAAGGGTGGAGGGAGCCTTGGAAGGACTTTAAGGCCTTCCCGCCATAGACCCCCACATCATTAAAAAAAATCCCCCAAGCCCGGGGGCCGTATGCTCTCCCGCTGAGTCTTCTCAGGTCCCAGGGACCAAAGGGTTAAATCGATTCCCTGAGCTCCGTGACCTCCTTTTTCAGTTCGCGCATCTGTCGGCTTGGACATATTTCCTTCTGCTCGCTGGGTTGCCTTTACCTGTGGAGAGGCTGGAGCTAGGCTCGCACTCCGAGATGCATCGCCAGGCTGTTTGTTATTCCTGGTGGGGCTTTGCCAAAACAGGTTTAGTCTTCCCTGGAACGGGCATTCTCTTGAGAAAGTGATCTCACGTGAAACGAATTGCTGACGGATTGGTTTCTGGCCACATGATAGCGATTGCCATCCTGTTGTTTCTCTAACTGTACCCTACCATAAATGACTAGTCTGTGGAGACGTGTTTTTTTGGCATGTATTGCTGGTTGGGAGTTAGTTTTTTTTTTTTTTTAATAGATGGCAGAGCTTTTTTTAGTAGTCTGGGTGATTTCACAGCTGCTATTCTCTCCTTTCTTTTTTTAGGAAAGATTGCAAGAAATGGTGTTGTCTCCTGCCTCGGATATTGTTATAGTGAATTTATGCTCTCTTGAGGATGTATACTGTACTCCATGCTGTTGCTCATTACTAATTTTCTGTGTTCTCAGTCTTGGCAATATTTTTAGTTGGTTTGACTTTTAATCAAATACACACACACAAGTATCTATCTTGTTTATATAATTTTTCTCATCCCAGTTTTGTTTTGTAGCATTAACTTTTACTTGTTACGGAAACTTGATGTACTCTTCACTTCCTTTTCTGTAAGTTGGAAACGTTAAGTTCTTTGCCAGCTGACCATTTTGGTTTTATAAAGTAGTTTCTTGGGGTGTTATTAATAGAATCCGCGTGGAGTACATAGCAGAATGTATGGCACACAATAAGCACTCAAAAAATGACATTAAAAGTGGATGTAAAATGGCTGAACATCAAATTGCCTTGGTATCAAGATGTTAACTCAGAGTGCTTGCTACAGGAAGGTTATAATTAAGGTAAAAGGCCGTTATTCATATCCCTGGGGAAACTGAAGTGTGGTGTATATTTGCCCCTATTAAAAGTGAACTTATCTGCAGACCCAGGTTCAACATGCTAACCTTCTGATTCCTCTTTCTTTTAGTAACAAAACTACACTATTTTTTCCTTGTATAGTTGAATTCAGGCTTAGAAATAAATGTTTTTAATCTTTAGGGCTCACTGAAATTCTCCCAACATTTGTGCTAGTGTTTTATAACCAAGTGTTTTATAGGTAAGTTCCTGTATAATATGGCCCCCAATCTATCTTTCCACCTCAGTTCTCCTTATTACTTGTATTTTCCAACTGAAAGACCTGCTCACTAATAACCCATACTTCCCACTCTCTGTACCTTTGGTCAGGAGGTTCCATTTATGCTTGTCATATATATTCCTCCTGTTTTCAATTCTCTTAAAAATGTTCTAGCGAGTTCCCGTCGTGGCGCAGTGGAAATGAATCCTGACTAGGAACCATGAGGTTGCAGTTTCGATCCCAGCCTCACTCAGTGGGTTGAGGATCTGGCATTGCTGTGGGCTGTGGTGTAGGTTGCAGACGAGGCTCAGATCTAGCATTGCTGTGGCCCTGGTGGGTGCAGCGCCAAAAAACAAACAAAAAAAAAACAAAAAAAGAAAAAGTTCTATAAGTGGTCGTTTGAAGTGTGGGGGGAAAATTCCCTATGTGAAAGGAACTTGATAGAATTCTTTGTTTTTGTTTTGAATTTCTTTTGAGCTTCATTAATATAGCCAGCCAGCTGAATTTTAACTGGTGTTTGTTAAAAGGATTTAGGTCCTAAGTGCCCCATTAATGTGTGCAGCTCTTAGTGGTAGATGATGGCTGATGGTAGATTAAGAAAATGTCTTAGGCTTCCATTCTACTCAGAGCTAAGAAATCCACCAATTAACAAGTTTAACACTTGGAAACTTCTAGTTGTCCACAATAGATTAAACTAATTAGAAGAAAGTTTTATCTTTTAGGTGAGTTTCTACTTGCATTCTGTGTCTCTTCTCTTTCTTGGTGGTCTAAGGGCCAACATTTCCTTAATGTTTGTTAAACATGCCAGTCATATTTATTGCATCTGAATAGTAGATATGGCAGACAAGCCTGTATTTTATTTTTATTTTTATTTTTTTTGTCTTTTGTCTTTTTTTTTGTTGTTGTTGTTGTTGCTATTTCTTGGGCCGCTCCCTCGGCATATGGAGGTTCCCAGGCCAGGGGTTGAATCGGAGCTGTAGCCACCGGCCTACGCCAGAGCCACAGCAACGCGGGATCCGAGCCGCGTCTGCAACCTACACCACAGCTCACGGCAACGCCGGATTGTTAACCCACTGAGCAAGGGCAGGGAGCGAACCCGCAACCTCATGGTTCCTAGTTGGATTCGTTAACCACTGCGCCACGACGGGAACTCCAAGCCTGTATTTTAAAGTAGGCTTATCCTCAATATAATATATAAAATAACATGATATGATAACATATATAATTTTAACAGAATAGTACACAAATCTTTCTGGATTGTATCATGCCTCCTTTTTTTCCCTCTTAAGGAACACTTCTAAGCTAATATCTAAATTAACAAATTATTTAAAATGATTCCTGTCTCTGAAAAAAAAATGATTGTGGCATTTTGTTGGGAGATATGACCTATGCATTCTTCCTGTTATTTTCTTTTGTCAGGTTTATGCCTCGCATTTAAAATTCAGCAGTGTGATGTTTTCTTGTTTGCAGCTTAACAAATTTGGAAATTACAGAGCCAGCCTTCCATTTTATTCCTTAGTTTATGGTCTTAATTTTAAACAGATTCATTTTATGGGAGATAATGTGCTTACAGTGCTATTTGGTTTCCTTCCTCCTGTTCCTAAGAAAGCTTCAGAGTTAAGCTTGTGAGAAGCATTGCCTAAAAGTTACAGGACTCTTGAATTCTCTGCATATACTTTGATAAGCTTACCAGTAGATTGTGATTTAAAATACACAGTCTGTGATTTGTGATGTGAATGATAGGGCTTGCTTATGTTGTTTTCTCTGTCCAAATCTAATTTAATATCAGTAATTTGATTTTATAACTTTTGAGTATCAGTGGCCATGGGCAGCTGGATGGGGTTCTGAAGTCAAGAGGAGCATATGTTTACACATACAATCTGTTGCCTTGTTGTCTAAGAAGCAGGCCAGTGCAAGTGCTGCCAGTGTATTTTTCCAGGACTCTGTTCAAATTTGTGATTGGTCACATGCATATTCAGATGCAGATTCATTGCTACCTCTAAAGGACTTGTTTTTTTCCCCCATTGCTTGAGCAAAGAATCATCTTATTTTATTTGTGAGCTAAACAATAATAATTCTAACAACTGTTTTCTTATGAATAACTTTGCTTTTTTT
Source organism: Phacochoerus africanus (assembly GCF_016906955.1). Classification (NCBI taxonomy): domain Eukaryota; kingdom Metazoa; phylum Chordata; class Mammalia; order Artiodactyla; family Suidae; genus Phacochoerus; species Phacochoerus africanus. The sequence continues at coordinate 85,443,499 of NC_062551.1, forward strand.
CCCTCTGAATAAAGCCCTGGAGATAAGGGCCTTGTTTATGTCAAGAACCTAAAATTAGTAAGGTAATTCTAGCAGGTAATTGATTCATTGCATTTGTAATAGTTTTTAGAGAAGAGCTGGATTCCAAATATATGTTGATTTTTGTTTAAGTTTGTTGCTATGTCACTGGTGGCTTACTTTGTGTCCTTTTTTACCAGCGGGTTCATGGTGTGCTCAGTAAAATGCAGTGTAACAAATGCTCTGGTGTACACGCTGGGTTAGATTAGTATTTTGATTTACTATCTTGTTATTTAAAGAATACACAGGGAGAAGGGTAAAGAAAAGAGCTAAACAATGAACAGCATTCAGAAATGGAGGTGTTGGAAAGGAGAACTTTGATATTTTATTTTGAGCGCTGATCTTAGAATTAACTGCCTCACTGACCCTACTTCAAATGTTGGTTTTAGGAAAGCTTTAGTGGGAGAATCTGATTATGATGTAATTAGAGCACTCATTGTTCTAATTATTTTTATTTTTTATTTTTTAAGTTTTTTCTTATTTTTTGTCTTTCTAAGGCCACATGTGCGGCATATGGAGGTTCCCAGGATAGGGGTCCAATGGGAGCTGTAGCTGCCAGCCTGCACCACAGGCACAGCAATGCCAGATCCGAGCCGCCTCTGTGACCTACACCACAGATCCTTAACCGACTAAGCAAGGCCAGGGATCGAACCCACAACTTCATGGTTCCTAGCTGGATTCGCTTCTGCTGTGCTATGATGGGAATTCCTAATTATTTTTATTAAAGTGAGATTATACCCACCTTGGAAGTATTCGAAAATAAATTAGCTGCTTTTCGAGTGTTATTTATTTTTTTAAATTTTGTGGCTTTTTAGAGCCACACCCACAGCATATGGAAATTCCCAGGCTAGGGGTTGAAATGGAGCTGCGGCTCCCGGCCTACGCCACAGCCACAGCAGTACAGGGTCCGAGCTGTGTCTGCAGCATACACCACAGCTCATGGCGATGCTGGATCCTTAGCCCACTGATTGAGGCCAGGGATTAAGCCTGCGTCCTCGTGGATGCTAGTCAGATTCATTTTCTCTGAGCCACTATGGGAACTACCATGTTTATTTTATTATTTATTATTTTATTATTGCATTTATTTTTATTTTTTATGACTGCACCCATGGCATATGGAAGTTCCTGGCCCAGGGACTGAATCCAAGCTGCAGCTGCAACCTACACCATAGCTGTGGTGCTCCCAGATCCTTTAACCCACTACATTGGGCTGGGGATTGAACCTGAGCCTCTGCGGCTACCTGAGCTGCTGCGGTTGGATTCTTAACCCACTGTGCCACAGCAGGAACTCTTATTATTGCATTTATTAAGACAGTGCTCATTTTGCAGTTATCTCCTGATTATCTCTAACATATCTACTCTCTTCCGTCCATAGCTGAGGGCTCTTTGGGTTGTTTCTACCCAATTAATTTAGGCTCTCTTCTCTTATTCTCAGTTTTTGGGGTGATGTCTGTTTGTAGAAATTAACATTGTTTCTGAGCTATGTGGAGCAGAGCTTGGATAGGGTTAACGTTATCTTGGCAGAGTGGGTGAGAAGAGGCAAGATTGTCTGGTAGAATGGATAGGAACTGTATTTATATTGATAAATAAAATTGGAGGAAGTAGTAGATGCTCTAGTATTATCTAATTCCATTCTATCTATATTCAATATATATCTATAATTCTATATTATAGTTGATCCTTAAACAATGCAGAGGTTAGGGGTGCTGACCCTCCACGCAATTGAAAATCTGTGTGTAGGAGTTCGTATCGTGGCTCAGCGGGAACGAATCTGACTAGTATCCATGAGGATGTGGGTTCGATCCCTGGCCTTGTTGCTCAGTGGATTAAGGATCCAACGTTGCCATGAGCTGTGGTGTAGACTGCAGATGCGGCTCCGATCTGGCATTGCTGTGGCTGAGGCGTGGGCCAGTGGCTCTGGCTCTGATTCAACCCCTAGCCTGGAACCTCCATATGCTGAGGGTGCGGCCCTAAAAAGACCAAAAAAAAAAGAAAAAAAAAGTGTGTAACTTATAGCTGGCCTCCTGCATATGTGGTTCTTCTATATATGTGATTCTGTATCTGAGGATTCAGCCGACCTTGGATGGTGTAGTACTGTAGTATTTACTATTGAAAGAAGTCTGGGTAAGTGAACCTGTGCAGTTCAAACCCCTGTTATTCAAGGGTCAACTGTATTATCTAATAATATTATCTATTAACAGGAATAGGAACAGGAACACCTCAATTTCTTTTTTGAAATAGGTGGAAATAATAAGAGAAAATAAAATATGGTATAATAGTTAATTGTAATTTATAAATGCAACCTGACTCCTCTTTGTGCCTTCTGTCCTCTACAAAAATCATCCTAATCCAAACAAACTTTTGGTAGGCCCTTTATATGTCTGAACTGCAGCCCTGGACACAACATAGACTGAGGTTTAGTTACTTTCTACATTAATATTCACTCATAAAACTTTAATATTATATTTTAATAGCATTAAATCATAAAGTTATGGTATAAAAGTTTTGAGTGAGAGCCTCTTGGTGATTTAACAACAGTAAAGCATAGGATTGTTTTGAATTGGTTAAATTTAAGCCTGTGACCTGCCAGTGCAACAGAAATGTATGCTTTTAGTTATTTATGAATATGTAGGACTATGCCCAGGTTCAGTTGTGATTGCCATTCAGCTCTTATATAATGCTTACATAAATTGAGTAACCGTATTAGAATCATTTTAACACAATGCGATCTTAATAGTATGTCTTAGAGTACATCAACTTCTAAGGAAATGCTGTTTTAACTTATATGTCAGGCATGTATTTCAATTAACTATTTTGAAATTCTACATATATTCAAGTGAAGTATTTCACCTTGATAATACACTGGGTACAGATTTTTGAAATTCATTCTGCCATCCCACCCCCGCTAGTTTTGACCATATGGACACAGGCAGAACTGTCAGGAGCTCCAAGGATTTAAGCCCTCAAATTTTACCTGCCAACCATTTCAGCATGCAGTAAGGATGCATGGAAGGCAGCTTAAAGTGAAGGCTTCTTCTTTTTTTTTTTTTTGCTACCACCCACTTTCAGTTTCTTGTCCTTTTATCATTTTTAATGATTCAGAGAATCTACGCTGTTGCTAACTTACTACCTGCAGAGTCCTGTGAATCTTAATGGTATTATATAATTATATAAACCTTTTGCGTGGTATCATATGATGTTGTATATATGTCCTCCTACACGTATGTCTTTAGAGTAATTTCTTTCCATCTGGTGTTGGAAATGAGCTCTTTGTGAGGTTATTTTTAAATCTTCAAGCTTTCTGGCATCCTCAACACTTGAAATAGCACAATTGCTTTTGAAAGCAAGAAAATCCACATCGTATATTTAGTGTTTTTTTCCAGTGAAGATGTAAATAGTATTTTATTTAAAAAATCATATCCTGCGTTCCAGATGAGCAAAACATGTGTTTTATGTTTGGATAGTCTCCAGATAATTTTGTAAGTAAGAAATAATCAGTCACTTGTTGCCAGTAGGTAAAAATCTTTAATGGAGACGTATTTAAGGGAAAGGATGCCAAGAATAAGAGACCTGTTAGAAGAAAGAGATTTCAAAGATCTTTTATTTTCTGAAAGTTTATTGGTATTCTTTGCACTCTTGCAGCATTTATTTGTTACATACCAAATTTGTCATGTTATTTTATATCGTGCATAAAACTGGTGTTTCCCAATAAGATTGTCAGCTTCTGAGGTCAGATGGTCAATATCATGTCTTTCATTGCCCTTCCCAACTCCCCCAAACAGATATTGCTTAGTACAGTAGCAAGATACATAATATAGGGGACACACTAGAAGTGTAGTGAGAATGCAAATTCCAGGATAATTAAGATTTAAGACATGGGTTATAAATCTGACTGCTTCTCATTGCCTCTCTGTATGTGTGTGTATCATATTTTCTTGGAAAGTAAGCTGCAGATATCATGACAGTTTACTCCTAAAATACTTCAGGATTGCATCTCCTAAGAATAAAGACATTATTCTATGTAATCACAATACCATTGTCATACCTAAGCAAATTAACAACATTTACATAATACCAACCACTATCAAGTCCATATTTTAAAAAGGTTGATATCATCTACTCAGCAAGATTCATCCAATAATTCTTTTTTCTCCAGATGCTGTTTTTGTTGACTTCTCTTTGCAAGCTGTATTCTCTCTAACAGAATTGTTAATGAGCACTGGTTAACAAGAGATATTTAATAGGAGTTCCCGTCATGGTGCAATACAAACGAACCTGACTAGGAACCATGAGGTTTCGGGTTTGATCCCAGGCCTTGCTCAGTGGGTTAAGGATCCGGTGTTGCTATGAGCTGTGCTGTAGGTCGAAGGCGCAGCTCAGATCCTGCATTGCTGTGGCTGTGTTATAGGCAGGCAGCTGTAGCTCTGATTAGCCCCCTACCCTGGAAACCTCCATATGCCTTGGGTGCAGCCCTAAAAAGAAAAAAAAAAAAAGAGATGTTTAATAGTTAAACATCTTCGGTGTTTCGTGAAGTTGAAAAGGCTAGCATTGGGGTGCATGATTGCATAATGATCACAGCATCATATTTAAATAAATATCTTAAAAGAATATATTGGGTGACCAAATGGCAAGGTTTTTTTTTTTTTTAATTTTGTTTTTAGATGTTTATTATGTCTGCTGTGCATTTTTATTATGTATGCAGCCTTTAAGACGGCTTCAGTGATCCCTGCCTCCTGGTGTGCGTGCCTTTGTGTAATCCCTTCCCTTTGAGTGTGCCCTGGACCCAGTGACTTACTTCTTTTTTTTTTTTTTTCTATTTCTCAATGAATTTTATTACATTTATAGTTGTACAACAGTCATCACACCCCCCAGTGACTTACTTCTAATCAGTAGAATACAGCAAGATTAGGTTACAAAAGGCTGTGGTTTCTGTCTTGGACACACTCATCTTGGGTCCTCTCTGGCTCTCTTCCTGTCACTCAGATTGCCAGCTGCTATATCCTAAGAACATTCAGGCAGCCCATGGAGAGGCCCACATGGTGAGAAACCAAGTCTCTCAGTAACTACTATGAAAGTGAGCTTGGAAGCAGATTCTTCAGGCAGAGTGGAGCTGTGGGAGGAGTGTAAACCTGGATGAGAGCTTGACTGCAATTTCATGAGAGACCCTGAGCCAAAGGCACCCAGCGAAGCCACGCTTGAATTTTTGACCCACAGAGACAGATAATAAATGCTTGTTGTCTTAAGCCACTAAGTTTGGGAGGTAATTTGTTGTATGACAACAGACGACTAATACATCTACCATTTATTAATTTAATAAATATTTATTGATCATTTGCTATTTACTGGGCACTATCCTAAGTGCACTGGGACATAACAGTGAATAAAATAGATTAGGGATGTCTGTTGTGGAGCTGACATTTCAGTGGGAGAGGACAAATAATAAAGTATACAAATCAGGGATAAAATAGAAGATTTTAGTGAGGGTCAGGGAGAGCAGATTAAGGGGACAAAGAGTAAGAGAAGTGGGGTGATTATTTTAGGTAGAGTGATCAGAGACAACCTCTCTGATAAGGTGACTTTTGGGCAGAGTCCTGAATGATATCTGGAGAAGAACATTCCAGGCAGAACAGCATGTACAAAGGTTAAGCATGTTTGATGTGTTTGAGAAGCATGGAGTAAACCAGCGTGGCAGGAGCAAGGTGGTCTAGGGGAAAATGGTAGAAGGAGCAGTTCCTGTGGTACTCCTAAGTTCCTAGTTGGCTTATGCTGTAGACTTTGAATTTTCCTCTGAGATGGGAATTCTTGGGAGGATTTGAACAGAGGAATGGCATGATCATTCAATTAATATGTATTAATTGATTACCCACAGTGAGCAAGACCTTGTGGGTATATGTGATTACAAAAATATAGGAGTTCCCATGGTGGTGCAGTGGTTAATGAATCCGACTAGGAACCATGAAGTTGTCGGTTCAATCCCTGGCCTGGCTCAGTGGGTTGAGGATCCGGCGTTGCCGTGAGCTGGGGTGTAGGTCAAAGATGCGGCTTGGATCCTGAGTTGCTGTGGTTCTGACGTAGGCTGGTGGCTACAGCTCCGATCAAACCCCTAGCCTGGGAACCTCCATATGCCGCAGGAGCGGCCCTAGAAAAGGCAAAAAGACAAAAAAAAAAAAAAAGAAGACATGACCCCTCTCCTAGGAAAGTTTAGTGATCTAGTATTAGTAGAAATGCCTGGGCATGCATAAAAAACTTAGGAATAGGGGTCCTGTGTCATGGAAAGACATGTAATCCAGGAAGAGTACAGAGTATAACCTGGGTTAACATTCTGGCTCTTCTACTTAGTTTAGCACAGTTCAGCCACAATTTATGGGTTGGTGTTATATGCTTGGTAAAATAATGCTAGTGTTTTATTGATGACTTATGAGCTATGCTCAGGGCTGTGTGCTTTATAGGTCTGACATAGGTGTTGAAAAGCAGGCTCCAGGGTTTAAACTCTAGTTTCTCTCCTTAGCTGGTAGTGCCCTTGGGCAAGTTACTTAACTTCTGTACCTCCATTTACTAATTGCATAACATGTGGATGATCAAAAATACTTACCTTTTAAGGCTGTTATGATGATAAAATGAGTTATTATATGTGAGATATTTAGAGCAGTGTCTGGCACCAGATAAATGTTAGCCGTTATTTTTACATTTAAGCCTCACCACAACCCTATGAAGTAGGTGTGATTTCATTCCATTTTACATTTTTTTTTTTTGGTCTTTTTTTTCCCTTTTCTAGGGCCGCTTTCTGGGGCACATGGAGGTTCCCAGGCTAGGGGTCGAATCGGAGCTATAACCACTGGCCTACGCCAGAGCCACAGCAATGCCAGATCTGAGCCGCATCTATGACCTACACCACAGCTCAGGGCAACCCACTGAGCAGGCCAGGGATCTAACCCGCAACCTCGTGGTTCCTAGTTGGATTCGTTAACCACTGCGCCACGACGGGAACTCCCCATTTTACATTTTAAGTAGCAGGTTAAAAGTTAAGCAAAGTGTCCAAAGTTGTACAAAGTTTACTTTTCTATAAAATGAGGATAATACCCACATAACACAGAATACATAATAATAACAGAAATAAACCTTGCAGTGTGCCTGGCATACACAAATACTCAACTAATGTTAGTTCCCTTTTCCCTTTGATAAAATCTGATCTTCTGAAGATGGAAAAAATAAACTTTGATTAAGAACAAGAATTTGTGTATCTTGACCCACACGTTTTTTTCCTACTTAAATTGGGCATCTATGTGTCTGCATGATTATGATATATAAATAAATATTATAGCTCTATAGAAATATATATGGTTTTGTCCACCTTTGGATTGATTCAGACTTACACTGTAACATTTTTAAGGCTGTGTGCCTGTATTCTAAAGACTCATTTCACAGCAACTCTGGTTTCATAGCTTCATTTCCGGGTTGGTAGGACAGGATCATGTGGTTGATGTCCCCATTGTTGCTTTTATCTTTTACAGCAGATGTGAAAGTAAACATACGAGGTTGAAAAACAGGAAGGGGTTTGGCTGATGTTCGTTGGGAGGGTATTTTTGCAGGGGAACTTGTACACAAGCCACCTGAAATCTGAAGTGTCTTGAATCGTCCTGGCTTAGCAGATATACAAAAAGATAGTATACTTTATTGTCATAAAGTAAATAAAGAAGATGATTTTGCAGTTTAATGAAGTCGTGAATTTGCATATATTTTTACATTTAACCATACTGGAGAAGTGAGTGTGTTCCTCTTATTGTTTGGAACAGAAAATTGATGTATAACATCATAATCACCTCCATTCTGGGTTCTTTTTACCTGTGGAATACTTTTTCAATAAGGAAATGTAGAGTTTTGTTGTTGTTGTTGGGTGTCTGTTTTAAATAACATTACATTTGAACTTCAAAAGTTAAACTTTAAGTCAGCACTTTTCCACTAGGCTCTTATCTTTGTTCCTGAGGAAGGGAATTAACACATATTAAATGTGAGCTATATAGCAGGAACTACTCTTCATATATGCTAACTTGGTGCATATACTAAATTTAAATATTTCCAACTTTGACGTTTAATCCACAATGACTTTTTATTTCTTTGGAGAAATCCCTCCCTCTTTCCCATCTTTTCCTCCTTCCCTTTCCCTCCCTCCCTTTCTTCCTTCTCCTCTTAAATGATTCTCTCCCATACTTTTGCTGAACAGTTTTCTATTAATAGTTTTTTGAAGGCAGTGTGATGTAACAGCCAGTAACAATATGGATTTTAGAATCAGACCTGGATTTACAGTAAGATTGTTTTTGATAGGAGAAAACTGCTTTCTGTCTTAGTAAATAAAGGATTCTCCAGAGTTGACTTTAGAAGGAGCTTCTGCACATGGGATGGAATAATCGGAGCTCCCAGCAAGGATGTTTGTTCCCAAAGACTCACCTTTCCCTGCGGAATCCCTTGCTGACCTCACAGAGTGTTGCTTTCTCTTTAATTTTCTGTCCCAGAGGTGAGTCTTCTCTTAATACTCCCGTAGTTCACAGCTGAGACCAGGCTGGAACATTTAGTACTTTACTAAAGCTAGGAGATAGCAAAGAGAAATCAGCACGGAGTTAACTAGGATGCTTCAATATAGTCTGGCGCACAAGATGAAACTATAATTTATGGTCTTCTTTTGTGTTGCCTCCCCTCTTAGCCACGACACACATAACTGCCTTCCAGTGGCAGAAGCCATTTCTGCTACCACGTCTACCTAGGAGTGCCTACTGCATGTACAGTTTGCTCTAAACCCAGAGGAGAAGGCCTAAAAAAAGGGGGTTCTCTATTTTGCCAGCCTCTGGTTATATTTGGGAGAGGAGCCACTTCTTGCCTGTTATCAACACCAGGTCTATACAACTCTTAAGGGAGACCGCAGTTACCTATAAAATATCTAATTAGCATTCACAGAAAAAGACAAATAGTGGCGGGGGGGGGGGTGGTGGTGGTTAGGATAGAAATGGGAGAGGGGCTTCCTTTTACCTGTTTACCCCAGAGTATATAATCTCTGATCATAGCTCAGTAATTTTATGTAAAATAGCTCTCCATAAATATTCCCTCTCCATTTCCTAATTCTTAACACAATTTGTTTTTTGGCCATGCTCTTGGCATGCCGAAGTTCCTAGGCCACAGCACTGACAGTGCCAGATCCTTAACCTGCTGAGCTACCAGAGAACTCCTGTTATTATTGTTCTCTAATTTTTTTAATTTATTTTTTTATTATTTTTAAAATTTTATGGCTACTTCCATGGTCTATGGAAGTTCCCCAGCCAAGGATTGAATCCAAGCCTCAGCTTCAACCCTAGCTACAGCTGCAGCAATGCCAGTTGCTTCAACTCACTGTACCTGGCTGGGGATTGAACCTGTGCCTCTGCAGTGACCTTAGCCGCCGCAGTTGGATTCCTAAACCACTGCACCACAGTAGGAGCTCCCTACTATTATTGTTTTAAATGACATTTTTTTTTTGTCTTTTGTCTTTTTGTTGTTGTTGTTGCTATTTCTTGGGCCGCTCCCGAGGCATATGGAGGTTCCCAGGCTAGGGGTCGAATCGGAGCTGTAGCCACCAGCCTACGCCAGAGCCACAGCAACTCGGGATCCGAGCCGCGTCTGCAACCTACACCACAGCTCACGGCAACGCCGGATCGTTAACCCACTGAGCAAGGGCAGGGACCGAACCTGCAACCTCATGGTTCCTAGTTGGATTCGTTAACCACTGCGCCACGACGGGAACTCCTTAAATGACATTTCTTTAAAATTATTTCTCATTTAGATTTCTCCTCTACTTTATTTTGTATCATCTAGAAAAGCAGGTATCAAAAATGATAAATCATTAATTTTCATCAGAGACATTGTTCTATGTGAAAATTATGACCAAGACAGACCGATTTTACTTTAGTGTATAAAAAAGTAACTCTTCACACTTTGAGAAATTCTGTCTTTTTCTCTGTATTTCATCTTCTATTTTCCTAAGATTTTATCTGCTGTTAGAGATTCTACTACTACCTGAAGCAGTCGGCTCTAAGATCTGTATTTTTCAATCTTGATACCCATGTTCCATTTCTTTTTTTTCACTGTCTGCAGGATAACTCCATTTGGATATCTTATGTCTTCACCTCTCTCAACTAATCTATCCAGTATTCTTATTCTCTCCTGGTCACTGTATTGGAAATCAAAATTTCAGACATGAACAAGGCGCAATTCCTACCCTCAAAGAAACTGCCAGTCAAAGTGGGAATAGCTCTCTAAGGAGATATGCACAGGATGTATATATATATATTTTTTTGTCTTTTCTAGGGCCGCTGCTGTGGCATATGGAGGTTCCCAGGCTAGGGGTTGAATTGGAGCTGTAGCCACTGGCCTACGCCAGAGCCACAGCAAAGCCATACCTGAGCCGCGTCTTCGACCTACATCATAGCTCATGGCAACTCTGGATCCTTAACCCACTGAGCAAGGCCAGTGATTGAACCCGCAACCTCATCGTTCCTAGTCGGATTCATTAACCACTGAGCCACTACGGGAACTCCTATGCACAGGATATTATGGGATTACAGAGAAGAAAAACCAAGGAAGAAAAAATTCTACTAGGGCCGAGAGAAGGCTTTAGAAGTGACTCTGAGTAGATTCTTGAAGGACACATGAGAATTAGCCTTTCCAGTTGTAAAGATGTATGTATGAAGAGTTTTTTTCAGAGAGGGGAACTGTAAGTGCAAAGGGGTGAAAAGGAGAAGCATGTTAGGAGAACTTTGAGTAAGTCTGCCCCAGAGTACATCTTGTGAAGAGAAAGGAGTAGTGAGAAATCAGTTCGTGAAGAATCATGAATGCCATTATTAAGGGACGTAAACTGTGCTGAAACATTTGGTGAGCCATGAGCAGATTATATTATTGAAAGATTATTCTGGTGGCTCTCTGGAGGATGAATGGGAGAGGACTAAAATTGGAGGCAGGAAGCTCCCGTGTTAAACCAGAACAAAGATTATCGTGGCCCAGGCAGTGACAGTGGAAAGGATAAGATAAGAGATATTTGGGAGTTAGGTTAAAGTTCATTTGAGGATGCACTAATTGTGTGAAGTGAGGCCAAGGACACCCGGGTTTTTTTTGTTTGAAGGACAGGGCTTATGATTAGGTGTGGTTGTTGTGTTACCTTACCGTTCTGCACGTCTCTGTAATTTCTTGTTTAATTTCTATCTTCCCTGCTAGTAGTGAGGCTGTGAAGACAAGGACCATATCTGTTTTACTAATTTAAAAATATTTAGTGACCAGTTTACTGCCTGCCACTTTGTGTGAATGAATGAATGAGGAAATGAACGGTACTGCCATTGACCATTATAGTTAAACAGAGGAGGGGGATGTTTGAGGGAGAGATGCGCAAGGGAAGATATTCAGTAGGCATTTCTAAGGCCAGCCTCATTTTCCCAGTCCTGTCTTTGCTGTTTCATAGTTTGTGTTTTTTTGGTTTTGATTTTTTATAATGGCAACAGTATTTTTCCCTTCCCCAGACTTGAAACCTTGGTTTAATATTTCACTTCTTTATAATCCTTCACCCATCATATTCTCTTTGTCATCATGTTCTGTCATATCTTTAATTTTATTTATTTTGTCTTTTTTTTTTTTTTCAGGTCTGCACCCACGGCATATGGAGGTTCCTAGGCTAGGGGGCGAATCAGAGCTGTAGCCATTGACCTGTGCCACAGACACAGCAACATAGAATCTGAGCCACATCTGTGACCTGCACATGCCACAGCTCACAGCAGTGCTAGATTCTTAACCCACTGAACGAGACCAGGGATTGAACCTGTGTCCTCATGGATACTAGTCAGATTCGTTTCTGTTGAGCCACAACGGGATCTCCTCTTTGATTTTACTGTGTCTTGGATTTGTCCTTTTGTTTGCATTCTTGCTGATACACTAAGTCAGATCAAGGCTAAATCGTGTTAACTTTTTTTTAGGGCTGTACCTACTGCATATGGAAGTTCCCAGGCTAGGGGTTGAATTGGAGCTGTAGCTGCTGGCCTATGTCACAACCACAGCCAGATCTGAGCTGTGTCTGCGACCTACACCACAGCTCATGGCAACGCCGGATCCTTAACCCACTGAGCAAGGCCAGGGATCAAACCCGCATCCTGATGGATACTAGTTGGGTTTGTTTCTGCTGAGCCACGATGGGAACTCCCATTAACTTATTATTATTATTATTGTTTTATTGTTGTTGATTTACAATGTTCTGTCAATTTCTGCTGTACAGCAAAGTGACTCAGTTGTACATATATACTTTCTTTTTCTCACATTGTTCTCCAACATGTTCCACTGTACAGCATGGGGACCAAGTTACACATACATGTATACATAATTTTTCTTCCCATTGTTGTGTTGTGATGTAAGTATCTAGACATAGTTCTCAATGAAGTGATTAGATATAGTTCCCTGTGCTATGCAGCAGGATCTCATTGCTTATCCACTTCAAATGCTATAGTTTGCTGTACTAACCCCAAACTCTCAGTCCATCCCACTCCCTCCCCCTTGGCAAGGTCTGTTCTCCATGTCCATGAGTTTGTTTCTTTTCTGTAGATAGGTTCATTTGTGACATGTGTTAGATTCCAGATATAAGTGATATCATATGGTATTTGTCTTTCTCTTTCTGACTTACTTCACTTAGTATGAGAGTCTCTAGTTCCATCCATGTTACTACAAATGGCATTATTTTTTTATGGCTGAGTAGTATTCCATTGTGTATATGTACCACATCTTCTTAATCCTTTCATCTGTTGATGGACATTTAGGTTGTTTCGATGTCTTGGCTATTGTGAATAGTACTGCAGTGAACATAGGGGTGAGTGTATCTTTTTGAATGGAAGTTTTGTCTGGATTATATGCCCAGGAGTGGGATTGCTGGATCATATGGTAGTTCTATATTTAGTTTTCTGAGGTACCTCCATGCTGTTTTCCATAGTGCTTGTACCAATTTACATTCCTACCAACAGTGTAGGAGGGTTCCCTTTTCTCCACACCCTCTCCAGCATTTATTTGTAGATTACTAATGATGGCCATTCTGACCTGTGTGACTTGGTGTACCTCATTGTAGTTTTGATTTGCATTTCTCTAATAATGAGTGATGTTGAGCATTTTTTCATGTGCCTATTGGGCATCCATAAGTCTTCTTTGGAGAAATGTCTAATCAGGTCTTCTGCCCATTTTTCAATTGGGTTGTTTGTTTTTTTGCTGTTGAGTTTTATGTGTTGTTTGTATATTTTGGAGTTTAAGCCCTTGTTGGTTGCATCATTTGAAACTATTTTCTCCCATTCCATAAATTGTCTTTTTGCGTTTTTTTTTTTACTTTTTTGTTTTAATATGTAAAATTTTATTTTGAAGTTTTTTTTTTTTTTTTTTTTTGGCCATGACTGGGAAGTTCCTGGGCTAGGGATCAATCCTGTACCACAGCAGCGACAATGCCAGACCCTTAACCCACTGAGCTATCAGGGAACTGCTGGAACAGTTTTAGATTTATAAGATTATTGTGAAGATTGTACAGAGTGTTATTGTGTACCCCACACCTAATTTCCCCTATTATTAATGTATTAGTATGGTACATATGTTAAAATAATTTAACCAATATTGATACATTATTAGTAACTAAAGTCTATACTTCTACATTAATATTTCCTTGGTTTTCCTTAATATTCTTTCTGTTCCAGGATCTCATCCAAGACACCAGATTATATTTAGTAGCAGTGTCTCCTTAGGTTCCCCTTGGTTTTCCAACTCCTTATTTTTGATGGTCTTGATGGTTTTGAGGATTACTGGTCAGATATTTTGTAAAATGTACCTCAAATGGGATTTGTTAGATATTTTTCTCATGATTAGATTTGGATAATGAGGTTTGGGGAGGAAATCACAGAAGAAAAGTGCTATTCTCATTGTATCCTAACAAGGGTATATGCTCTCAACATGACTTATCACTATTGATATTGACCTTGATTTTGACTTGAAGTAGTTGACTAGGTTTCTCCACTGTAAAATTTCTCCCCCTCTCCCCTTCTTTTCCATACTGTACTCTTTGAAAGAAAGTCACTATGCACAGCCCTCCCTTAAGTGGTGGAGCATTCTGTTTCAGTTCCTTGAGGGCAAGGTATCTACCTCAGTTATTTGGAATTCTGTACCAGAGATTTGTCTGTTCTTTCCATTTATTTATTTATTCAACCATTTACTTATATCAGTATGGATTTATACTGATATGGGTATTTATTTTATACTTCAGATTATAATTCAATGCTACTTTATTTTGTTGTTCAAATTGTTCTAGCTTTGGCCATAGGGCACTCTTTTAATTGACCTCTAAGGTTCCTTTGACATACCCTTATCAGTGTGCGTGTGTGTATGTGTGTGTATTTTAATACTTTTTTACTTTCTAGCACCACATGATGCTCCAGGCTTATCTTGTATAATTCCTGCCCCAGTTCTGGGATCAGTTATTTCTCCCAGGAACCCTGCTCCTTTTATTGGAGACTAGTATTAGAAACCAAGATCTGGGCATTAACTGTTTAGCTGATCTTCTTGCACTTAGTCTTTTTCTTTTCCAGTTTATCCTGCCGTATTTATCTTCCTTAAATAGAGCTTCCATTGAGTAGGTGATTTATTTCCTTAAGAGTTGTTATAGTTCTCTATTGCTTATCTAATCAAATATATCTTTAGCTTAGCTTTCTTGGCCTCACCTAATTTACTTTTCTCATTTGTTAAATGGCTTTCTTTCTTTCTTTTTTTTTCTTTTTTTTTTGTCCTTTTAGGGCCACACCCACGGCATATGGAGGTTCCTAGGCTAGGGATCGAATTGGAGTTGTTGCTGTCGGCTTACGCGGAGCCACAGCAATGCCAGATCTGAGCCTCGTCTGCAACCTACATCATAGCTCACAGCAACGCCAGATCCTTAACCCACTGATTGAGGCCAGAGATCGAACCCGCAGCCTCATGGTTCCTAGTCGGATTCGTTTTCCTAATGGGAACTCCTGTTAAACGGTTTCCTTACTTCATTTCCTTCTGCTCTTCTGACCTTGGCATGATTTGCCCTTTTTTCTCTAACATTCCAAGGCTAATTCCCACTTTCCTTATTCTTATCTTTGGGTGCTTTTGGCTTTTGAATTGTTAGGCTTGAATGTTTATTGTACTTGATAATTAATAGTCAAAATTAGAAGTCAAATCCAGAAGAGACTCCAGGAATCATTTGGCCCATCTTTTCATTTAGAAGATAAGGAAGCTCTGGCCCCCAGATTTGGAAGTGAGTGACTTGACCAATTCATGGCAGAGACAGAACTTGATCCTTGGTTTTGTCTTACTTTGTACAGTATTCTTTTCCTCATACGTAACTGCTCCCCCCATATCTCTTTTTAAAAAAATTGATATAATTTATATATCATAAAATTTACCATTTAAAAATGCATAAATCAGGGGAGTTCCCATTGTGGCGCAGTGGAAACAAATCTGACTAGTATCCTTGAGGATGCAGGTTCGATCTGTGACCTCCTCAGTGGGTCAGGAATCTGGTGTTGCTGTGAGCTGTGCTATAGGTTGCAGATGCCACTTGGATCCCGTGTTGCTATGGCTATGGCGTAGGCTGGCAGCTGTAGCTCCCATTCCACCCCTAGCCTGGGAACTTACATATGCCACAAGTGTGGCCCTAAAGAGCAAAAAAAAAAAAGAAAAAGAAAAAGCATAATTCAGTGGGTTTTCATATATTTACCATCATTATTTAATTCCAAAACAAAATAATAAGAAACCCCTTACACATTAGCAGTTGCTCCTGTTTCTTCCTCCCCCTAGACTTTGGCAACCGCTGTATCTCTGTGGATTAGCATATTACGGATGTTGCATATAAATGGAATCCTGCAATATGTGGCCTTTTGTGTCAGGCTTCTTAGCATAATGTTTTCAAAGTTTACCCATGTGGTAGCATATGTCAGCATCTTTTAATTTTTATCCTTTTTATTGATGAATAATATTCCACCATATGGATATACCATATTTTGTTTATCCATTCATTAGTTGATGGATATTGTATTGTTTGTACTTTTTGACTATTATGAATAATGCTGCTGTGAATGTTGATATACATGTTTTTGTTTGAATACTTGTTTTCAATATCGGCTATGCCATTTTACATTTCTACCAGCATTGGAAGAAGTTACCAGTTTCTAAACATCTTCACCGATACTTATTTTCCTTTTGTTAAAGAAAAAGCTATTCTAGTAAGTGTAAAATGGTATCTCATTGTGGTTTTGAGTTGCATTTCCCCAATGACTAGTGATGTTGAACATTTTATATGCTTATTGACTATTTGTATATTCTCTCTGGTGAAATATCTATAAAAGGTCGTTTTAAAATTGAGTTGTCTGGAGTTCCCGTCGTGGCGCAGTGGTTAACGAATCCGACTAGGAACCATGAGGTTGCAGGTTTGGTTCCTGCCCTTGCTCAGTGGGTTAACTATCCCGCGTTGCCGTGAGCTGTGGTGTAGGTTGCAGACGCGGCTCGGATCCCGCGTTGCTGTGGCTCTGGCGTAGGCCGGTGGCTACAGCTCCGATTAGACCCCTAGCCTGGGAACCTCCATATGCCGCGGGAGTGGCCCAAGAAATAGCAACAACAAAAAGACAAAAAAAAAAAAATTGAGTTGTCTTTTTATTGTTGCGCTGTGAGAGTTCTTTATATATTCTTAGGACCAGACTCTTACCAAATATATGATTTGCAAATATCTTCTCCCATTCTGGGGTTATCTTTTCTGTTTCTTTCTTTCTTTCTTTCTTTTTTTTGGTCTTTTTGCTATTTCTTGGGCCGCTCCCGCGGCATATGGAGGTTCCCAGGCTAGGGGTCGAATCGGAGCTGTAGCCACCAGCCTACGCCAGAGCCACAGCAACGCGGGATCCGAGCCGCGTCTGCAACCTACACCACAGCTCACGGCAACGCGGGATCGTTAACCCACTGAGCAAGGGCAGGGACCGAACCGCAACCTCATGGTTCCTAGTCGGATTCGTTAACCACTGTGCCACGACGGGAACTCCCTCTTTTTTCTTTTTATTTTTTTAGGGCCACACATGTGGCATATGAAAGTTCCCAGGCTAGGGGTCGAATTGGAGCTGAAGTTGCCAGCCTACACCACAGCCACAGCAATGCTGGATCCAAGCTACAACTGTGACCTGCACCACAGCTCATAGCAATGTGGGATCCTTAACCCATTGAGTGGGGTCAGGGATGGAACCTGAGTCCTTATGGATACTAGTCGGGTTCATTACCGCTGAGCCACAACAGGAACTTCTATCTTTTCTCTTTCTTGATGATATCTTTTGAAGTACAGTTTAAATTTTGATGAACTCCAGTTTCTCAAAAATATTTTTGTTGCTTGTGCTTTTGGTGTCCTATCTAGGAAACCATTGCCTAATCCAAGGTTATGGTTATTTATACTTACATTTTCTTCTAAGATTTTTATAGTTTTAGCTCTTACAGTCATATATTTGATATATCTTGAGTTAATTTTTTATAGGGTATGAGGCAGTGGTCCAAAGTCTTTCTTTAGCCTGTGTCTATCTAGTTGTCTTAGAAATGCATTTGTTTCTTGCATTGAATTATCTGTCAGAACCAACTGGGCATAAATGTATGGTTTTGTTTTGACTCAATTCTGTTCCATTGATCTACATGTGTGTCTTTATGCCAGAAGCACAATGTTTTGATTACTATAGCTTTGTAGTAAGCTTTTAAATCAATAAATGTGAGTCCTCTAACTGTGGTCTTATTTTTCAAGATTGTTTTGGCTATTCTGGTTATTCCTTGCATTTCCATGTGAACTTTAGGATCAGCTTGTGCATTCTGAAGAAAAAAAAAAAAAGGCCATTAGGATTTTAGTAGTAACTGTATTGAATCTGTAGATCAATTTGGGGAATATTGTCTTCTTAATAGTATTAAGTCTTCCACTTCATGAACATGGAATACTAGTCTGTTTATTTAGATCTTTAATTTCTTTTATTGATATAATGTAGATTTTTTGTATAAATCTTATAGTTTTTTTCTTAAATTTATTCCTTAGTATTTTATTCTTTTTGATGCTATTATAAATGGAATTGTCTTTTCCTGATTTCATTTTTTGACTTGTTTATTGCTGATGTATGGAAATGCAGTTGATTTTTTTTTTTTTTTTGGTCTTTTTGCCATTTCTTGAGCCACTCCCGTGGCACATGGAGGTTCCCAGGCTAGGGGTCTAATCGGAGCTGTAGCCAATGGCCTATGCCAGGGATCCCCCGAGCCGAATTTGCAATCTACACCACAGCTCACGGCAACGCCAGATCCTTAACCCCCTGAGCAAGGCCAGAGATCGAACCCGCAACCTCATGGTTCCTAGTCGGATTCATTAACCGCTGAGCCATGACGGGAACTCTGGAAATGCAGTTGATTTTTGACTATTGCTCTTGTATCCTTCAACCTCTTTGAACTTGCTTATTAGTTGCAGTAGGTTTGTGTGTGTGTGTGTGAATTTCATAGTTTTCTGTATACAAGATTATTTCATATGTAAATTGAAATAATTTTGCTTCTTCTTTTCTAAACTGTATGCTTATTTATTTTTCTTGCCTTATTGCCCTGGCTAGAATCTTTAGTACAGTGTCAAAAGAAGTGGTAAGATTCTAGTGTTTCTTCCTGGTATTAGGAAGAAAGCTTTCTCCCTATGTATGGGATGTATTGATATCAGGTGTGGTTTTTTGTTTTTGTTTTTTTTAATAGATATTCTTCATCAGGTTGAAGAAATTTCCATCTGTTCCTTGTTTGCTGAGTGTGTGTTTGTTTTTTAATCATGAAAGGGTTTAGATTTTGTCAGATGCTTTTTCTGCATCTATGGAAATGATCATGAAGAATTTGTCTTTTATTTTGTTGATATGGTATATTATATCTATTGGCTTTTCTATGTTGATTCAACCTTGCATTTCTAGGATAAATTTCACTTTGTAATTGTGGATAATCTTTTTTATATGTTACTGGATTTAGTTTGCTAGTTTTCTGTTCAGGATTTTTTGTCTATATTTAAAAGGGATATTATCCTGTAATTTCCTCCCCCCCTTCCTTCCTTCCTTTCTTCTTGTGATGTCTGTCTGGTTTTGGTATCAGGTTATCTATTGCTACGTATTAATCACCTTGAAATTTAGTGACTTGAAATAATAACTGTTTTATTGTTCATGATTCTTTGGACCAGGATTTTGTAAAAGTGGCTTATTTTTGCTCCACATGGTACGGGCTAGGGCAGCTTGTCTCTACTTCGTGTGGTATAAGTACTAGTGGCTGGGCTGGAGCTGGAGGATACAAAATGGCCTCAAGGTTCATGTCTGGTACCTCAGTTAGGATGATTCAATCATCTGGAGGCTGGCTGGGAAGACTGGGCCTCACATTGTGATTCTAACACTTGATGGGAAGAGTTGGCAACCTTTGTAGCCAAACTGCCATAGTTCTTAAACAAATGTTAAATTGGGCGTAGAGCTTAAATCTTGAATTTAAACTGCTCTTTCCTGTTTTGGACATTACTTTCAGAACAATTCTTTGAAATGCACTAATGAAACTTAGGTAACTAACATTAAAATATATCACCTGAAATCAGGAAGATATTTCTTGGGAAGTGATTGAAATAACCAGTTTTGATGTAACCAATTTGGTTGGTTCAAAGATTAGTGGGTTTTTTTTGGAGAACAAGTCTGTTGGGAAAACCATTCTAGTCTGGTTGCAATTATGTTTAATTTTGAGAAGAGTTATTCTAGTCCTAAGTAGGGAAACCAAAATATCCAGAGATTGATTGTATGTTGTGTAAATAAAAGAAAATGTTTACAACTGTCTGACATGTGGTATGTCAGCAAATACGTTATTAGGATGTTCAATGTGTTGATTGATAAGAAAATGAAAGCATGACATTTACTTTTCTTACTGAGGACTTTTCATATCTGGAGATATTAAGAATTACCTGTTACCCAGAGGTATGGGATATGAAAAGCACATAAGGAAATCACTAGATGGTGATTTTGGCTGTCAAATACATTTCATAGTATTTGGTAGAATACCAGATTATTGTAATTTTTACTGTGGAGTTAAATGCTAAGGAAGACTGAGTTGTAGTTGGTTATGTGACTTATTTTAAAATAAGTTTATATTGAGTTATAAGAGGTACTTGTTAAAAGTTACATAAACCCAGAGTTCCGGTTGTGGTGCAGTGGAAATGGATCTGACTTAGGAACCATGAGGTTGCGGGTTCTATCCCTGGCCTCGCTCAGTGGGTCGGAGATCCAGTGTTGCTGTGAGCTGTGCTGTAGGTCGCAGACCTGGCTTGGATCCTTAGTGGTTGTGGCTGTGACTGGTAGCTGTAGCTCCAATTTGACCCCTAGCCTGGGAACCTCCATATGCCTCAGGTGTGGCCCAAAAAAGTTACATAAACTGTGTTATTTATTTATCAGCAGAGATTTTTTTTTATGCAAAAAAGATCCATAGAAATAAATGACTTAATGCCTTATCCCTCTAATTTTAAAAGTAATTACTCTGGAGTTTTAGAAAAATTGGTTAATGAAAAAGTATAAAGACAAAACTAAAAATTACCCCTAATTTTATCAAACATTGATAACACTGTAAACATTTTGATGCTCTCTGGCCCTTTATATTTTCATTTGATAAGGTAATATGGAGCTTTATGAAATTCATCCCCCTAACCTCTCTTATTCTGATTTCATTGGGAAGTCTTACTTTGTTCTTTTAATTGTAATAGGAGTAATAATAGGAGTCTCAGTTTATTGGAAGAAAAATGAAAAATTCTCCCCTACTTACATGCTGGAGTATAGGTTTCAGTCTTGGTTACTGGAACAAAGAAATTCTAATGGTAGTTTGATAAAAACTTTTGAAGGTAACAATTCATTTGACTCTAAAGAAGAAAATTAAGATTTCAAAACGAATTTGTTGAACCAGAATATAATTTAATTAATTAATTAATTAATTAATTTTTTTTATGGCAGCTGGATGTGGGATCTTAGTTCCTAGACCAGGGATTGAATCTAGTCTGCAGCAGTGAAAGTGCTGAATCCTAACCAGTAGGCCACCAGGGAACTCCCTAATTCTAGTTATAAAATCTATAAATTTGGGGGTAATAAAAATAGGTCTTAGTAGCTAGGATATGAGCTAAATTGTCTCTGATTATGGTGTAATTGGTTTTATGTCTATGCGGTCCCTCTTGTTACTTGGTTAGTTATCTGGTGATAATCTCATGTAGACAGTTCTTTGTATGTGGACTTCCTCCTCCTTCTCCCTCTCCCCATCTCTCTCCCCCTCCTTTTCCTCCTCCTCTTCATATTCGTATTGATAAAGATAGTGCATGCATTTTCAAGGATGTAAATGTCATAATGTGAGTTCAGTTAATTTTTCTATGTTAATATCTACTTGTTGGCAGTTCTCAAACTGACGGTTTTTAAAGGAGCTGTTTTCTGTAACTCAAAATATTGTAAATGAGAATAGATGGAAGAAGGCATCTTTTATATTGTAACATAGCAGCAGTCTAAAGGAAAAAAAGGAGTTTCATAACACTAAAGGAAGAAAGGTGTTATGGATCTGTAAAATGTATTAGGTATAGGTACTTAATGTTCTGTTTTTCTTTTATTTAAGTTAAAACATGAACTATAGTTACGGTATTGATGTGCATTTTGAGATTATCATTAGAATACTATCTGTTAACAGGTAGTTATTATCATTTTAATTATTGTCTGTTTTATTTTTATTTATTTGTTTCTTGTCTGTTGTCCTTTTACGGCCGCACCTGCAGCATATGGAGGTTCCCAGGCTAGGGGTTGAATCAGAGCTATAGCCACCAGCCCACCCCACAGCCACAGCAGTACGGGATCTGAGTTGTGTCTGCGACCTAAACCACAGTTCACGGCAACGCTGGATCCTTAACCCACTGAGCGAGGCGAGGGATCGAACCCAAAATCTCATGGTTCCTCGTCAGATTTGTTAACCACTGAGCCACAACGGGAACTCCGAGTTTCTGTCTTTTAAATAGATATTATGGGTAAATGTAAGAATAGAAATGGTGCTGACACTGATTTGGGTTTTTGATAATGTATAATATTTTATTCCTTTACTAAATGTTTGTTGCTTTTTTTACCAATAGAAATAATACTTTTATGATTGAAAAGAACCTTAAAGTTTGTCTATGTCAACTTCTTATTTAAAATAGGATTTCTGCCATCTTACCTATCTATCTATCCATAGCCTGTTGGATTAGAACTTGGCAAAATATGAACAATAAACAATTTAGGGAGTTCCCTCATGGCTTAGTGGTAACAAACCTGACTAGGATCCATGAGGATGTGGGCCTCAGTCAGTGGGTCAGGGATCCAGTGTTGCCATGAGCTCTGGTGTAGGTCACAGAAGAGGCTCGGATCTTGCATTGCTGTGGCTGTGACTGGCAGCTGTAGCTCTAATTCAACCCCTAGCCTGGGAACTTCCATATGCTTCGGGTGTGGCCCTGAAAAGACAAAAGAAAAAAACAAACAAAAAAATACCCAGAAAACAGACGAAGCAAAAAAACCCCAACAACTTTAGGATAATTAGGCATGATGTGAAAATTTTGGATACTTGATATTTTAGAACCCATTTTTTATTTTGGTCTGTTGGCTTCCACTAGATGCAATTTTTGGATTTGTGTGATGCGTAAGTAATTGCAGGCTGAATAATACTTTTTTTTTTTTTTTTGGAGCTGAGAAAGGTTTATTGCAGGCCACGCAAGGAGACAGGTGGCTTGTGCCCCAAAAATATCCTGCTCCTGGAACCAAATTGCAAAGCATTTTTTTGGTTTGTTTTGTTTTTTAATTTTGTAATTACAGCTGATTTACAGTGTTCTGTCCATTTCTGTTGTACAGTAAAGTGATCCAGTTATATATATGTATACTTTTTTTTTTTTTGGTCTTTTTGCCTTTTCTAGGGCCGCTCCCGTGGCACATGGAGGTTCCCAGGCTAGGGGTCTAATTGGAGCTTTTGCTGCTCGCTATGCCAGAGCCACAGCAATGCAGGATCCGAGCTGCGTCTGTGACCTACACCACAGCTCACGGCAACACCGGATCCTTAACCCACTGAGCAAGGCCAGGGATCAAAACCGCAACCTCGTGGTTCCTAGTCGGATTCGTCAACCTCTGCGCCACGACGAGAACTCCCATATGTATACATTCTTTTTCTCACATTATCCTCCATCATGTTCACAACTTGAGTAATACTTGATTAGACTTTCACTTGCAATGGTGAATTCGCTTTTCATTTCATTATGGTAGCAGCTGTGTTTTGTTTCATGCCTGTATTCCACCTTCTCCCCAATATTCAGCATGTAACTTTAACCAAGAAAAATCAAGTTATGAAGAAGATGACTAGCTGGTTCAAATCTCAAAGTACTCTCCTAGGGTTCACTGGCCTCATTTGTGTTCTTGATGTATTGAAGACATTTATAAGGGCAAACCCAGTGTTATTATTCAGTGAGTGTTAGTGTCAGGTGTTTATGTTTTTAATGTGGAATGAAGTAAACCCACACCAAAGGAGAGAGGTGGAGAAGCCTGCATCATGGCTGAAAGGAAAGATCCTGTGTGTGGAGAGAATATGCAGAGGGAGGTAGAACAACAAAAACTGAGCAAGAGAGGATGCGTAATTATTCGAGAATGGGAACAGCAGCTGTGGGGATGTGCAGAAGAGGAGGCCAAATTAACAGATAAGTGTAACTTTAAATTCTTTGCTTAATTATGAATCTTAAATAGGCCTCTTAATCCCTGGAGGATGAATGGCTTTCTTTTTGTTAAATGCAACTAGGGACTCTTCCAGTGTTTAGATGCCATTAAAAACAGAGTTAATTTACTGACTTGTGGAAAGTGGTGAGAATTGGTTACTGAAATTCTGAAACAGACACTATTTGATTGAAGCAAGAATGGAATGTCTTTTTAAAATTATTTAAATCAGCAACTCGTATCCTTTCACACTATTTTTATATGCTTATGTGACATTGATGTGCTAAAAGAATATATGAAATATAAAATGTATTTTAGGAAATATAATAATAAAAGGAATGCCTATGAACCTACTATCCAACTTAAAAACAAGAACATTACCAGTATTGTTCCTCTTCTCTATCTACTCTCCTGCCTTCCCCTCAGATAATTGCTGCTATGCATTTTGTATTTTATTTATTTTATTATTTTTTTGTCTTTTTAGGGCCACACCCATGGCATATGGAGTTCCCAGGCTAGGGGTCCGATTGGAGCTATAGCTGCTGGCCTACACCACAGCCACAGCAACGCAGGATCTGAACTGAGTCTGCAACCTACACCACAGCTCACAGCAACGCTGGATCATTAACCCACTGAGCAATGCCAGGAATCGAACCTGCGTCCTCATGGATGCTAGTCAGATTCGTTTCTGTGCAGCCACAACAGGAACTCCACATTTTGTATTTTATATTCATTTAAAAAACAAATTTTATTATATATTTTAAAATATAGCATTTGGTTTTGCTTGTTTTTGAGCTTTATAAAAATGGTATATTTTGAATTCCTCTATTTGCTTTTTTCACTCTATGTTGTTTCTAAGAAATTCGTTTATGTTATTGCATGTGATTGTAGTTGATTCAGTTTTCCTGTGGTATAATGTTCCATCATGTAACTATCCCCAGATTGATTTTTTTCCCTTTTCTTGATGATAGACATTGCAATGCTGCAATGAATATTTTTGTTTACTTGCATTTGTGTGTTGGATGTGCAGATGGGTATAAGCACCTCGATGTTTCTCTAGGGTAGATACTTATGAGTAGAATTGCTGGGTCATAGAGCATACATGTTCAGCCTTACAAAATAATACCAGGTGTGGTATTAAGAACTAGCATTTTTTTTTTTTTTGTCCGTACCCACAGCGTGCAGAAGTTCTGGGGTCATGGATCAAACCCATGCCACAGCAGCAACCCGAGCCACAGCAATGATAAAGCCAGATCCCTAACCTGCTGAGCCACCAGGGAACTCCAAAAACTAGTATTTAGTAATTAGAACAACCCTTGACTACCAACTGTTTAATAAAAGAAATGTTGGTTTAGAGATGTTATGTATCCAGGAAGCCACATAGGTAGCAAGTTGGCTGTACTGGTTCAGACTCAAGTTTGTCTAATTTAGAACCAGACTCTTAAGTCAGTAAATTGTTTTGCCTTTTTATGGTAAGTGTCCATCACCAGGTTTTAGATACAGTGTAACAGATGCTTTTTAGAGTGAATGTTTGTCATAGATCTATTTTAGAGGGTAAAATCTATATATTTTTTAAAAAGAAACAAACTTTCTTGGTCCCATGAGGTTAGGGCTCTAGTCTTCTTTTAAGTTTCTGCTCTGCCAGCCTTAACATATGGCTTCTGTTCTGAAAGTCCTAAGATGACTGCTTCTACCCTAGCCAGCCATCTGTCTTCTAGGCAAGAAGGCAGTGGGGGGAAGGGTAGGAGGCCAAAGGGCAATGATTTCCATTTATGTCCTATTGGCTGCCTCTGTCTGTAAGGAGAGCTGGGACATGTAGCCTTTTAGTTGGTCACTTTCTGCCGTTACTTAAGTGGGGATTTTGTTAATGAGAAAAAGAGAGGGACCCTGGGATAGACCATGATAGAAAAGAACATAAAAAAAGAATGTGTATACGTATGATTGAGTCACTTTGCTGTACAGCAGAAACTGGCACAGTATCGTAAATCAACTATACTTTAGTTAAAAAAGAGAGAGAGAGACATCTAGGATAGGCACCTTGCAGTTTCCACACATGTGTATCAAGGGCAAATGAAGAAATACAGCCTTCTTCCCTTTACTAAGGATGGTATTATAGTTGTTGGCCTTTAATTACTGAGAAAATGTTTTTATAAAAACCTGCTTCTACATGTAATTAATGATCAGGTTGAACCTGACATCAAGTTGAACATTAGGTTGAATCACAGGACATTTTAATTTACTTTTACGTTATTCCATTGTATTGGTGCTTAGAAGAGGGGAGGTATTAAGCAAAAAAGATACCAAAAATTGAAGTGGTTTGATGTATATTGGAGGAATTGAAGTGTTAAGACAGCAAGAAGTACAATGTAGAGCAGAAACAAATCAGAAAAGACTTGAAATGAGAGGACAGCTGAGGGAATATGGCCTAGGCAGAAAGAAGTAGTCTCAAAAAAAAAAAAAAAAACCCACTAGTTTCTGAGTATTTCTTTTTTAAAAATTTTTGTTATTTTATACATGTCAGTGACAACAAATTTAGTGGTTTTGCTCATGCAGTCCATATAACTGAATGTATAAATATTAATATCTAGTTATTTATTTCAACATTTTATTTTATTGGAGTATAGTTGACTTACAATGTATTAGTTTCAGGTGTACAGCAAAGTGAATCAGTTACACATATAAATATATCCATTTTTCTCCCATATAGGTTATTACAAACTATTGAGTAGATTTTCCTGTGCTATACAGTAGGTTCTCATTATTTTATATTGTAAAATATAAAATATAAAATATAGTCTCATTTATTTTATATTGTAGTGTGTATATATATATATATCTCATCCCCACCATCCCAATTCCTCCCTCCCCCCAGTGGTTTCACCTAAGGTAACCATTGAGTATTTCTTGAAATTCGAAGATTTCAAATTTGGAAGTGATTCAAAGATTAACAGCACCTATCCTTTGAAGTTAACCTATGAAGAAACAAACAGAGGTGACTTTGTGTCCTTAACTCATGAGGAGAAGAGAGAGAAAGATGCCTAGTTCATGGTGGGGATACAAGCAAGGGTAGGACTAGAAGAAAAGCAAAATTATAGCCTGTATTAGATTGGGCCGAATCAAATTGCATAATGGGACTTGTAATTCACTCCATAATGTGGTAATATAAATTTCCTTCTGTTCTTGGAGTGTAGGGATACTTTTTTTTTTCTTCAGTTATCAGAGTGATTCATGCTTATCCTGGCAAATCTGGAAAGTACAAGAAAGGGGAAAGTCAACATCCCTTCACAGAAAGCTGGCCACCGTTATCGTTGGTGTATTTTTCAATAGGATATTTTTAACATACTATATCCATAATGCTGGCGTTAGGTTATCAATTATGTATATTATGTATATTTCAGAAGAAAAGTACTGATAATGGCTGCTGTCTAGAAGTTTTTCTCTTCTTTTGCTCATTTCTTCTTCTTTTTTAAAAATAAATTTCTTGTAGAAGTTAAGATGAAGAAAAAGATTTAATTTGTCTTTTCCCAGAGACAATGTGACAGATATCATGCAGGACCTCAGCTGTGGTTTCCCCGTCACCCCATTTAGGAAGAGGTTGATAAAGTGGCTCAAGGGAAGAATGAGCATATGTATACCCACTGTAACCACTTAGGAACGCCTTAGGCAGCTGAGGTCATGAACATAATTATCTGTGTGAACCGAGGCACTGGAGTGGTAAAATACTGGTCGTATCATTGTTTACATAGAGAATTAAAAAGACTTAGGAAGACTGAGCTGTTCACAAGAATATCTTGAGCCATTTTTTTCCTTAAGTAGCAGAGTACTGTGTTTAGATTTGTTTTTAAGCTTTAAAAGTCCTAAATAGACTTATTTTAAATCTTTTCCTGATTTTTATATATATATATATTATATATATATATATATATACTTTTTTTTTGTCTTTTGTCCTTTTTTAGGGCTGCACCCATGGCATATGGAGGTTCCCAGGCTAGGGGTCTAATCGGAGCTGTAGCCACTGGCCTACTCCAGAGCCACATCCATGCCAGATCTGAGCCACGTCTGCGACCTACACCACAGTTCACGGCAACGCCGGATCCTTAACCCACTGAGCGAGGCCAGGGATTGAACCCGCAACCTCATAGTTCCTAGTCAGATCCATTTCCGCTGTGCCACAACGAGAACTCCTGATTTCAATATTTCTGGTAATACTTGGAACAAATGTTACTGTCACAGCTTTGCCCATCTCTTTCAACTTCATCAGGTTAAAAACTTTAAAAAATGTTGGGTAATTTAAAACATATATAATAGAATAGTTATCAGTATACTGTAACAAACCCCAGGTACTCATCTGCCGGCTTTAACAATCATCACCTCACATCCAGTCTTGTCTATCATCTACCTGCTTTTCTTCCTCCTGTGTTATTGTGAAGCAAATCCAAGGCATGTAATTTTATCTGTAATAGTTTGGCATTTCTTTAAAGATAAGTGTGCTTAAAAATTACCATAGTACCATTATTGCATATAAAAATTAACAATATTTATTTATTTAATTTATTTATTTTTGTCATTTCTTGGGCTGCTGCTGCGGCATATGGAGGTTCCCAGGCTAGGGGTCAAATCGGAGCTGTAGCCGCCAGCCTACACCAGGGCCACGTCTGCAACCTACACCATAGCTCATGGCAACGCCGGATCATTAACCCACTGAGCAAGGGCAGGGACCGAACCCACACCCTCACGGTTCCTAGTTGGATTCGTTAACCACTGCGCCACGATGGGAACTCCCCAACGATAATTATTTAATAACAAATATCCATGTAGTGTTCTCATTTCCAATTGTCTGAAATGTAATTTTTTCGGTAATTTGCTTTGAGTTAGACTCCATTGCAGGTGATCAATGTGTCTTGTAGGTTTCTTTTAATCTATAGGTTCCCCATCGTCATTTCTCTCTCTCATAATGTGGTTTTTTTTTTTGAAGAAATCAGGTCATTTATCCTATAGAATTTCTACTGACTCTAGACTTTGCCAATTGCAATCCTATGGTAGAGTTTAACAGGTTCTTTGTTCTTTGTGTTTCCTATAGACTGATAGTTGAATCTAGGCATCATTTTGTCTTAAAATCAAGAAGGAAAACCTATGTAGGTTTTTTCCATTTGGAGTGTTGCAGTTAATCAGCTGACTTAAGAAACTCTTGCTGCCGAGGGACCAGATAAAGAATAGACAAAATAGCATGCTAACTTGAATCTCTTGCCTAATACTGGTCACATTTGTGTTTAAAAAGGAAGTCTGATCCAAGAACTTGATGAATTGAACCATTTTCCAATGTAGGTCACTTTAGTGTTAATTTAATGATTCATTAAGACAAAACTAAAAGTAATATTTAGGAAAAGTATCTTAAGTATATTTGTATTAGTCTCATTTTCATCATATGGACTTAGTCAAGAGTGGATGGACACCCTGGTCTAAAGCAGAGGTTCTCAAATTTTGGCATGCATCAAAAACCACTTCGAGGACTTGCAGAAACATTGCTGAGCATCAACCCCAGAGGTTTTGATTCATTATGTCAGGGTGATGTGTGAGATTTTGCATTTATAATAGGTTCCCAGATGGTGTTGATGTTACTGGTCAGGGGACTCCAATGAGGCTCCGGTTTAGCCAAGAATCACCTTTGCAGCTTAAAAAAAACCCCAAACAGACACTCTCGGAGGTCCTGCCATGGCGCAGTGGGTTAAGAATCAATTGCAGCAGCTCAGGTGGCTGCAGAGGTGTGGGTTCGATCCCCAGCTGGGTGTAGTGGGTTAAAAAGGATCTAGCATTGCCATAGTTATAGTGTATGTCGCAGCTCTGGCTCAGATTCAGTCCCTGGCCTAGGGAACTTCCATATAACTTGGGTGTAAAATTAAAAATGAAAAACAAAAAAACCCCACAAAGAACACTCTCAAAGATGCTAGGCTGGGAGTTCCCTAGTGGCTCAGTGGTTTAAGTATATGGCGTTGTCACTGATATGGCTTGGGTCACTGTTGTGGCACAGGTTTGATCTCTGGCCCAGGAATTCCCTCATGCTGTGGGTGCAGAAAAAAAAAAAAAAAAGATGCTGGACTGGAGGCTGGGAATCTATATTTTTAGTATGTTTTGCAATAATTCTGTTGGGTACCCCAGATTGAGAACTGCTGATATAGTTGCTTATAGTTTAATCCCTCTGTATTTTCTATTTTTTCCCCAGAGATGTTCGTTCATTTTCTATTGAAAATATTGTAGACTTTTGATATGGATATAAATGAGGCACATGAGTAGGGAGGATTCATTGTTTTACACAGTGCTGTTTGTCATCATTGCAGAAGGCAAAGCAAAAGAAGAGTGCTAAACAAAGCCATTGGCACCTGTCCTCAACAAGTTAGTATTAGCCCTCCTGCTTGCTGCAAAGCGTAACTGCTACTTCAAGATTATTAATATTTCCTGAAAGGAGGTTGAAAATAATTTGGTCAGAAGGACCTCAAAGCAGGGAACTCCTTTGTTTAGCATTAGATTCTGGACTTTCCATTAACCAATGTGTATGTGTGTGAGCCAATGGTGAGTGATGTCATTTCAGTCACATTTGCAGTAGAATCTTACAGACATGCCAGTTTGGTAAGAAATTTTTAGTTCTTGAGTAACATTTTCTAAGGAAAGGCTCTAACTTCATACAGTGTATTAATATTTCCATTTTAGGAGTTCCCGTCGTGGCGCAGTGGTTAACGAATCCGACTAGGAACCATGAGGTTGCGGGTTCGGTCCCTGTCCTTGCTCAGTGGGTTAACGATCCGGCATTGCCGTGAGCTGTGGTGTAGGTTGCAGACGCGGCTCGGATCCTGCGTTGCTGTGGCTCTGGCGTAGGCCATCTGCTACAGCTCCGATTCAACCCCTAGCCTGGGACCTCCATATGCCGCAGGAGCGGCCCAAGAAATAGCAAAACAAAAACAAAAACAAAAAAAACAAAAAAGAATAAATTTACAGGGAGATCCTGCTGAATAGCATTGAGAACTTTGTCTGGATACTCATGTTGCAACGGAAGAAAGGGTGGGGAAGAAAGGGTGGGGGAAAAAAAATATTTCCATTTTATACTTCACAGGTCTCCCACTTTTAGGCCTTAAAAATCTTTTACCAACTTGAAAAAACATGCAGAAGGATGATTCAGAGTCCCCATGTTTAAGGCTATGTTCAGTTTAGTTCAAAAGCACATTTATTAAATAACCCTTGTGTGTCACCAGCAACAAAACCAGTGGTGCACAGTTCCAATTCAAGGACCCCAGCCTCTTGAAGTGATTTTCAACCTTAAGGTTAAGATTTTCAACCTTAATTCAACCTTTATTTTCAATTCAATTAATAATCATTAATTATGTAGACTCCTTTATATGATCATCATGTGATAGTAGCTATAATTTTAGTAATCTTTGAGTAACAAAATAGATGAAAAAATATTATAAATCAGTAAATCTTTAAGTATATTTTGATTTTATTAATTATAACAGAATCTATATACATTTGAAAAAGAGTAGTATATATGGGAACCATTTAATCTACAGGTAATAGTGGCACATACAGCTTTCGAACCCCTTGTTATAAATTTCAAGGCCTCCCAGTGTCCAAGAGGACTTTACTTTCATCGAAGTAAGTGGGTTATTATTATTATCAATAACAGCACTTGCTAATGCAAGCACATGGACCAGTCACAATTGGTATTTGTGCAAGAAGGAAGGAATTTTCGTTTGTATTGCCATAGTGGGGAAGGGGCAAATCTTTTCTTCCTACTCATATTTGTAGATTAAATGTTCGAGGAGTGAGGTTTTTTTTTTTCCTTTACAAGCTGGTGATTTATTCTTCTACTTAGTTCTCCTTCATTTTCTGAATGGGTGTGGGTGGGAACTTGACAAGGTTAATGACAAGCTGTGGAGAAGATCGAGTGAAAAGTGGTCCTGGGTGGGAGTCAGAGGAGACTGCATGGTGATGGGAATGTAGAACAGGATCTAGGGATCCTGCCGATACATGTTGTCTGTTTAACTGTCTTACAAAGCACCAATTTATCAGGTTGACTGAAGACTATGACTTCACAGAAAAGTCACAGTAAACGGTTTTGGAACAAACACTGCAACTTTTGTAGTAATTTGAGGAGGAATTTCCTTGATAAATGGAGGGTTTGCTTTAGGACTTGTATTCACAATTTTACTTAGTCTCAAATAGATTGCCTCCTTGAAGTTAGATGTATGTGCAGTAAGAGAACGGCATGAATCAATCTGCCATCAGTATTGTGAGTCAGCTGCAGCTGCTGTGTAGAACGTTCCCATTTCGCTTTTGAAGACTTGCATGTGCAAAATATTCCTAATTTGTTAGGAACACACATGGCTGTGTGTATATACATGTCATTGTGCTGTAGGCTGCTCTTTATTAGAAAAATATAGATCCCTGTGGGGTACTAATTACAGCTTTAGCTAGCAAGCTGCAGAAAGGCAAATAACAAAGGCGAGGGAAAATAGAGAAAAGAGGGAAAGATCTGGGCTTTGCTGTTTTACACCTCTTGCATAAATGAGCCATGGTGTGAGTAAACACAGCTGTATGGAAAAATTAGTTTTGAGGAATTGAAAGTAAATAACTGCCGGCTCATTCAGCAGATCTACACTACAGGTCTCTAAGAATAAGAACTTTTTCTTGAAATTAGAGAACCGTCACAGATCTATTTGTCTCTTGGAAAATTGCTTGACAGCTTTATCTTTGAGTTGGGTTGCGACCTAATATTGCCTTCATACAACACATAACCACAAATAAACTTTAGGAATTCCATGGTTAGAGAATTATGTGTAAAGGTTTAATATTTATATTACTAAAAGATAACTCAGAGGAGGAATCATCTAAAAATAATAAGTACTTAACCATTCAGTTCCTCTGATGACATACTGTGGGATATACAGACATTTAGGATATAAACCCTGCTATCAAGGGAGTTTGCTGTGTGGTAATATCCATGAAATGGTAGAAGACAAAGCAGAATTTAATAAAATGCTGGATGATGTGATACAAACAAGCTCTCTAAATTCCAAAAAAAAGGAAGGGAGATTCCTGAGGGATAGAGTTTAGGGAACGCTTCCTGGAAGAGCTGCAACTTGAGTTTGGCCTTGAAATGCAGTGAGAATTCTACAGACAAGACATGAAAGAAACATTGCATAAGAACGACTAGATGCTGTGCAGTGTGAAGGACGGATAGGAGTGTGGTTGACTCGAATAAGTCAGCCTTATTAGGAGGCTTTTACATTAAAGCCTGAGTTGGTGTGGGCAGTGTGTCCTATAGGTACAGCTTGGATCAGATTTGGTTTTGACAGGATAGAACTATATTATGCTGTAAAAGCCTTTTCCATGCAGGATGCTTTACAAGGAAAGTTAGAAAACATTTGAAATACTTTTTAGACATCTTCATGGGTATGCACATTGATTTTGCTAATGACCGATTGTTTCTGGATAATCCATTTTCCCTCTCCTATATGGAGACACTGTCAAAATAAAAAGAAAGAAGAAAAGAATGTTCAATCTGCCTGACAGATACATAGCAAGAACATTTTTATAACAAGCCATTGGCTTTAAGAATGGGTCTTTTAAAATAGCCCATTTTACTATGGTGAAAAAAGAATCAGTGTCAGTGAACATTTACAGTTAGTGAACCTGTGCTGTCCCCTCAATTCTTCACAACTTAACCTTTTACCTTGTGGAAGTTACCTTTATAATTCTAGCAAATACCTTTCTGTGCTGTTCAAATTTTCTAACCATGAGCCTCTATTACTTTTATTTTAATTTAATTTTTTTTTTTTTATGGTGGCACCCATGGAATATTGAAGTTCCTGGGCCAGGGATTGAATCTGAGTTCCAGCTGCCACCTACACTGCAGCTGTGGCAATATGGGACCCTCTAACCCACTATGCCAGGCTGGGGATGGAGCCTGTGCCTGTGTAGCAACCTGAGCAGCTGTATTAGGTTCTTAACCCACTGCACCACAGCAGGAACTCTTTTTTTGTTTTTATTTATTTTTTTAATGGGTTGACAGGTATTATCCAGTCAGTGGGATTACAGGATTATTTTTATTTTCTTCATATTAAAAAAATGCTTTAAAAAAGTGTATGTCATCTTTGAGTAAAACCTGAGACATTTATACAGTGGAATACTGTACAATTATTAAAAATAATGAGCTGGATATTTATGAAAAAATGTCCAATATATCTTAAGTAAATAAAGACATTTAGTTGAAGGGATTAATTATGACTGGGCAGATTAGAGAATGTTTCATGGAAGACATGGCATTTGGCCTGGGCCTTGAAGGAGGGTTAGAATTTCAGTAAGTGGATGGAGTTCCCCGTCGTGGCTCAGCGCTTAGCAAACCTGACTAGCATCCATGAGGACATGGGTTCGATCCCTAGCTTCGCTCATTGGGTAAAAGATCCAGCCTTGCTGGGCACTGTGGTATAGGTCACAGATGTGGCTTGGATCCCCTGTGGCTGAGGTATAGGCCGGTGGCGGCTACAGCTCTGATTGGACCCCTAACCTGAGAACCTCCATATGCTGCGGGTGCAGCCCTAAAAAGACAGGAAAAAAAAAAAAAGAATTTCAGTTGGTGGAGATGCAGGTGTAGGGTGTTATAGAGAACAAAGAGGCAGAACCAGGGAAGGGCAGGCTGTTTTGGGAAATAGCAAGTAGTTCCAGGTGGGACCTGTGGGGAAAGAGGCTGGGAGAGTAGGGCGGGGGCAAATCACAGCCAGGCTGAGGTGCTGGGAGAAAGGCGTTTGGGTTTTGTACTGTAGTAACTACAGAGCCTTCACAAGTTTGATCTTTCAGTCTAAATGAAATAATGAATAAAAGAATGATGTAATTAAGTATTTCTTTTAGGAGGATAAATTTTGTAGCAGGAGGGGCTGGAAAATAGCAAGGCATGCTATTTGTAGTATTCTTTTTTTTTTTTGTCTTTTGTCTTTCTAGGGCCGAATCCACAGTATATGGAGGTTCCCAGGCTAGGGGTCTAATCAGAGCTGTAGCTGCTGACCTACGCCAGAGCCACGGCAATGCCAGATCTGAGCTGCGTCTGCGACCTACACCGCAGCTCACAGCAACGCCGGATCCTTAACCCACTGAGTGAGACCAAGGATCAAACTCGCCACCTCATGGTTCCTAGTTGGATTTGTTTCTGCTGCACCACGATGGGAACTCCTATTTGTAGTATTCTTGAGTGAATTAGAACCAAGACAGTAAAAATGGAAACAAGTAGAATCAACAGGATTTGTCAACTGATTGGATTTAACTAATTGGGAACAAAAAAGGGAATAGAAGAATCCAAGAGTTTGAGAAAATAGGAGCTATATCCTTTCCTGCCTTCTCGAAGTACAGTTGGCCTTCTGTATTCTTGAATGCCAAACCTGTGGATAGGGAGAGCCAACAGTACTTTCATATAAGGGACTTGCATATCTGTGGGTTTTGGTATCCGTAGGAATCCTGGAACCTGTTCCCAAGGATGACTGTATATGGAATTGAGTCATCTTTTTATTGGTGATTGCAGATTATTATGAACAATAATAAAGACCTTGAGCTGTGTGGGTTTTACCCCTACAAGTGGTCAGAATTCCTATACCTTTGGATTTTTGTGTGTCCTTCCTCATACATTTTTACTTACTTTCAGCGTGTACAGGTAGTAGAATCATAACTTCTACCTTTAATATATCTGATAAATTAGAAGAACAAGCTTATTAGAATTAGGCTTAAAATAAAGGTAAATAGCTCTGAATGGGAGTCAAAGAGGCTTTCCCATATGATATAGGAGCTCCTGTGGTATTTGAGATTTTAAGATAAATGAGCTTAGATGAATAGGGTGTTCAGTGTGCTTGAAGTATTTTCTATATTTATAGGGCATCTTGGTTTTATAAATAGTTGTACTTTAATAAGAGTTAATAAGGCCACCACTTGGAGATTAGTTCTGTTTTCCCATAAACAATGTATTAAAATGGTAGCGTGACAGACTTGTCGAATGAAGGAAAAGGTAGCACACTAAAGCTAGTGAACCTTGATTTAATGAATGTAAACTAAGCTAGGAACCAGGGCACCAGGTTTATAGTCCCAGCTCTACCATTCTAGGATCTTGAATAGGTCATGCTACTCTTCTTAAATTATCTTTTTTGGTAAAATGGGGATAGTATTTGCTCTATCTACTTCATCAGATGAAGTGAGGTCACACTGTTGACTACCGAAGCTGTGTTAATGTGTAATGCATTTCTCAGGATATGTGTGTTAATTATTTATCTCGCGACCATTCTGCTTTCACAAAGGAAAAATTAAAAATTCAACTTTATACTAGTTATGCTATCATTAACTCAAGTGTGAGTCTCCCTTTCCAGAACCAGATCCAGATCCAGGAATTCAATAAATCTTAAGAGTGCTTTTAAATCTTCAGAGGAAATGCTCATTAATTTGCTCTTTTGTAAGGAGAGCAGACCGGTTCCACCTCTTATTATAGAAACTTTTCATGGGGTTATAGCTTTTTTGGTGACTTCGGTATACATGTTGTTATAGTTCTCACTATAACAGGTAACTTTTAAGATGGTTTTTGCTCTTATTCTTAAATAGACTTCTCTAGTTGACATTAGTGTGGGTTTTTTTTTTCAATTGTGATGTAATTCACATACTATAAATTGTACACTGATTATATTGTAAAATATATAATTGGTGGGTTTTCGTATGTTCAAAAATTGTGCAACTATCTCCACTATCTAATTCCAGCACATTTTCATCACCTCAAGAAACCTCTTACGCATTAGCAATCACTTGCTCTTCTCCCTTCCCCCTCCCAACCCTGGCAATCATTAATCTACTTTCTTTATGAATTTGCATATTTTGGACCATTCCTGTAAACAAAATCAATCGAAATCATATTGCCTTTGTGTCCGGCTTCTTTCACTTAGCATAATGTTTTCAGTTTTCACCCATGTGATAGCATGGGTCAGTACTTCATTTCTTTGTATTGCTGTTACGTATTCCATTGTATAGGTATACACATAGCACATTTTGTTATCCATTCCTCAGTTGGTGGACATGTGGATTGCTTCTGCTTTTCGACTATTACAAGCAATGCTGCTTGGAACATTCGTGTACAAATTCTTGTGTGAACATGTTTTCGATTCTCTTGAGTGTATACCTAAAAGTGCTGAGTCATGGTAACTGTGTTTAACTTTCTGAGGAACTTCCACACTGGTTTCCACAGTGCCTGCACCATTTTAAATCCCCATCAGCAAAGTATGAGGGTACCAGTTTCTCCACATCCTCAGTAACACTGGTTGTTTTCTGCTTATTTATTATTTTTATTATAGCCATCCTAGTGGGTATGAAGTGGTACCTCATTGTGGTTTTGAATTGTACTTCCTCAATAAGTAGTGATGTTGAACATTTTTTCATGTACTTGTTGGCCATTTGTATATCTTCTTTGGAGAACTGTCTTTGCAAATCCTTTGCCCATTTTAAAATTGGTTTATTTTTCTTTTCATTGTTGAGTCATAAGTGTTCATTATGTATTCTGGGGACTAGACCCTTACCAGATGTATGTATTTTTAAGTGTTTTCTCCTAATCTGTGGGTTTTCTTTCACTTTCTTGATGTTGTCCTTGGAAGCACAAAAATAAAAATTTTGAGGAAATCTAATTTATTTTCATCTCGGTTATTTGTGCTTTAGGTATTATATCTAAGAAAACCTTGACCAATCCAAGATCATGAATATTTACACAAAGTATCCTAAGAGTTTTATAGTTTCGGTTTCTATATTAGAATTTGATTCATTTTGAGTTAATTTTTGTGTATGGTGTGAGGTAAGGGTTCAAATCCATTCTTTCGCATGTGGATATCCTGATATTGTTCTTGTGGCACAAATTCTATCACTAAACACATAGGAATCACATATTTTATATACTGTAAGAGAAATGGCTATTCACTTTTGCATGCCATTAACTTCTATTCAACTTTTCTCTCTGTTAATAATACCAAGATTTTATATATATATGTATTTATGCATTTATTTTAAAACATTTTTAGGACTGCACCTGTAGCAATATGGAGGTTCCCAGGCTAGGGGTTGAATTGGAGCTGCAGCTCTGTCGTAACAGAGCCACAGCAACATGGGATCTGAGCCGCATCTGTGACCTATACCACAGCAACGCCGGATCCTTAACCCAATGAGCAAGGCCAGGGATTGAACCCACATCCTCATGGGTCCTAGTCGGGTTTGTTAACTGCTGAGCCACAAAGGGAACTCTGGAACCTTATCTCTTTTCATTTATTTATTTAAATGGTTTTATGTTATTTTGATATCTGCTTAATCTGTTCATGCTAGCCTGAATTAAAATGTACTGAATTCTGAAACAGTATAATTTTTAAGAGAAAGTATACTTTTTTTTTTTGTCTTTTGTCTTTTGGCTATTTCTTGGGCCGCTCCCGTGGCATATGGAGGTTCCCAGGCTAGGGGTTGAATCGGAGCTGTAGCCACCTGCCTACGCCAGAGCCACAGCAACGCAGGATCCGAGCCGCGTCTGCAACCTACACCACAGCTCACAGCAACGCTGGATCGTTAACCCACTGAGCAAGGGCAGGGACCGAACCCGCAACCTCATGGTTCCTAGTCAGATTCGTTAACCACTGTGCCACGACGGGAACTCCAGAAAGTATACTTTTACAATGCCATAAAACATGCTTACTATAAGTATATTAAGATGTATACGTATAAAATAGATCACATAGCATAGATATAAAAGTAGAGTCCGCTTTAATGAAGCAGAATGAAATTCACTAGCTATTAGATACACTGTCCTTTATATAATTTATAAACATAATATGTAAAACAATTTAATTTTTCTGTTGGAATGTTAGCTGACATATGTGTTTCCTTTTTTTTTTTTTTTTGTCTTATTCTAGGGCCACTCCTGGGGCATATGGAGATTCCCAGGCTAGGGGTCTAATTGGAGTTGTAGCCACTGGCCTATGCCAGAGAGCCACAGCAACAAGGGATCCGAGCCGAGTCTGCAACCTACACCACAGTTCACAGCAATGCCAGATCTTTAACCCACTGAGCGAGGCCAGGGATCGAACCCTTGACCTCATGGTTCCTAGTTGGATTCGCTAACCACTGAGCCATGATGGGAACTCCTGTGTTTTCTTACTTAGTTGTTCCAACAACAGTCCTCTAAGTACATTGCTGTTTTTCAAATAAGATGACAGAGGATTAGAGGAATTAAGTAATTTACTCAGGTTCTCAGTTTAGAGGAAGCAGAGCTGGAATTAGAACTCAGGTCTAGGTGTTCCTGTTGTGGCTCGGTGGTAACAAATCCAACTAGTATCCATAAGGATGCAGATTTGATCCCTGGCTCCGCTCAGTGGGTTAAGGATCTGGCATTGCCAAGAGCTGCCGTGTAGGTTGCAGACAAGCATCAGATCGGTGTTGCTGTGGCTGAGATGTAGGGCCAGCGGCTGCAGCTCCAGTTTGACCTCAAGCCTGGGAACCTCCATATGTCTCCAGTGCAGCCCTAAAAAGACAAAAAAAGAGAACTCAGTCCTGTCAGAATTCAAAGTCTATTGCTCCTCAGTCAAGGTGTTCATAACTTTTGTTTATGTAACTTCTAGAGCATGTAACAGTCTGTGTTGAACTGTTAATAGTTGGATATGGCTCTCTCTTTTGCCACAGGTTCTTTTTTTTCCTAATAAGTGTTGGCACAAATAATGATGTTTTCTATTCCTTTGCTCAAAGTCGTAGGCATTTATTTGTTTTACTTTTAATGGATAATCTTGGGATTCTTAGATATCTTGTGTTCTTAGTGCTTTGTATTTGGTAGGTAGCAATAGCATTTGTTGAATCAAATTGTAAGAGGATTCTTTACATCTAAATAAATCAATTCTCATTAGGAAGAAAAGTTTCAAAAGTGAAACAACTTTTTATTTATTTACTTTAAAAGGAAATAACAAAAACAACCCACGACCAATGCTTCTACTTTTGTGCCAACCTATTTTGTTAGTACAAAAGGGAAACAGCTGACTGTTGGGAAATGCCGTTGGATCTAGAAAGCCTGATAAGGGCTGTAAACTGCAGTCAGTAAAAATCTGAAGAGGGGTTTGTGTGTGTGTGGGGGGATTTTAACCTTGCATGACTGACTAAATAAAATGTAAATATGAAAGAATCATTTCAAGTTACTGGTAATAAAGGAGAAAAAAATGTAATTGAGAGCCTGGTTTTGGTTTGGGCTTTGTCTCTAATTAGCAGTAACACAGCCTAATTGTATCTCAGTGCTCCTTGAGGGAAATGGATCAGGAGGTTCTTAACCCAGTGTTGTGAGATTTTATTTTTGAAGATTTTTGAGGAGAGGGTCTTAACTTTCATCAAATTCTCATGATGAAAAAAAAAAGATTATGAATCACTCAACAGGATGATTTATGAATTTTGATTGAGGTTTAGCATTCTCCGATGCTTTATTATAATCCTGGTTAAAACAGTTTACATATCTGAGGTTTCGTGTGTGTACTTGTGTTTATACTCAAGATTGTTTTTGAAAACTCAGGATGACTTTTAGTAGCTTTAAGCTGTTTTGGATATCCTGTAGACTCTTTAACATGTCTAAAAACAGAACAACTGGAGTTCCTTCATGGCTCAGCAGTTTAAGGATCTGGTGTTGTCACTGCCGTGGCTTGGGTTTGATCCCTGGCCTGGGAACTTCCACATGCTGTGGGTGCAGCCAAAAAATAAAAAAATAAAAACAGAAGAACCATTTTTCACTTTAAACCTATTGCTTCTTCTAAATTTGCACTTTTCCTATCTATCACTTTAGTAAAAACCTGTGAGTCAACTCTGACTTTTGTTCTCTCATGACTTAACATTCAGTCACCAAGGCCTAGTCATATTACTTTATGAATAATAGTTGCTACCATAAAGTTAGTATTTACCAAGAGCAATTACTATGTTAAGTGACTTAGCTTTTCTCATTTAATCCTTGTAAAATACTGTGAAGTAGGGAAGATTTTACCTAGGGAGAAACTGAGGCTTAGAAAAACTAAGGAATTTGCCAAAGGCCATATTGCCACCAAGTGGTTTTTATGACTCTAAGTTGGTTGTAACCCAATCTGTCATACATACTGTGTTTTTCAGTAGTTTTAGAATCCATCTCCTTTTTATTTATATATTTTTGAATCTTTTGTCTTTTTAGGGCTGACCTGCAGCATGTGGAGGTTCCTGGCTAGGGGAAAAATCGGAGCTATAGCCAGTGGCCTACTCCAGAGCCACAGCAATGCAGGATCCAAGCCACGTCTGCGACCTACACTATAGCTCATGGCAACGCTGGATCCTTAACCCACTGAGTGAGGCCAGGGATCAAACCTGCGTTCTCATGGATGCTAGTCAGATTGGTTTAATTGGTTTCTGCTAAGCCATGACGGGAACTCCTTTTTTAAATTTTTTTATTTTTTAAGTGCTTATTCTTGTCTGTCTTAAAAAATAGATTGTGTACTGTTCAAGATAGGAGACACATCTAAGCTTTCAGCATGGTGCCTAGAATAGTCATTATTTAATTATGAAAAAAAAGACTATTTTCAATATTGTAAGTCTCACCGGCCTCCAATGAGAATTTGATTATTGTTTAAAATTTTTCATAGAACTTGGGAGTTCTCTTCGTGGCTCAGTAGTTAACAAACCCAACTAGGATCCATGAGAATGTGGGTTCGATCCCTGGCCTTGCTCAATGGGTTAAGGATCCAGCGTTGCCCTGAACTGTGGTGTAGGTTGCAGATGCGGCTTGGATTTGGCGTTGCTGTGACTGTGGTGTAGGCCGGCAGCCGTAGCTTTAGTTCCACCCCAGCCCAGGAACTTACATATGCCGTGGGTGTGGCCCTAAAAAGCAAAAAAATAAAAAAATAAAAAAAAATAAAAAGAAAAAAAATCATACAACTTGAATATTCCAGGGAAGCACTTTTTATAATTACTTTTAAGAGAATTTTTTGGGAGTTTCTGCCATGGCTCAATGGTTAAGGAGGATGCAGGTTTGATCCCTGGCCTCGCTCAGTGGGTTAAGGATCTGGCGTTGCCCTGGGCTGTGGTGTAGGTTGCAGACTTGGCTTGAATTCTGTGTTGTTTGTGGCTGTGGTATGGGCCGGCGGCTATAGCTTCAATTCGACCCTTAGCCTGGGAACCTCCATATGCCGCAGGAGCAGCCCAAAAAAATCACACATACACAAAAAGAAGGTGAATGAGTCATAGATGAGTGAGTTAATAGTGTTTCTGGGTATCTAGTTTGGTTCATAATCCTCTTGGCAGTACTGAAACACAACCTCATTTTTTCAGAGCACACATGAATGAAGAATGACCTAGAGGTTATGTAGTATTAGCTAGGCTTGCTTCTCTATGGACTCAGACTCCTGGGAGCCGACCCAGAACTGCATGCCCTTAGGGAATCTGGGGTCACTGATATTTGCGTTGATCCTCATCACTCTGATCTCCTTCATTAGAGACTATCTGGACTACACAAGAAAATGCTTGGAATAAACTTGAACATTTTCAAGGTTTTGGCATATTAATTTCCTTTTGGTGCTAGGCAAAACAGTAATGGTTTTATAATTAAATTACAAAAGCATTTTCCTGTGATCAGATGTTTTCCATTAAAATAGTATTTGTAAGTAAAAAAATCTTTAGAAGAGCAGTAATTTTATGATATTGATTATTAGTCACCATTAATTCATTCTAAAAGAAGGCATTGGCATATCCATATCTGTGGTATCTAAGTACCGTGGATATATAAATAAGCCTCCCTGCCCCCTGCCCCCCACCTGCAGTGTTCAGTGGCTTGTTATGGGATATTGGTTCCCAGATCAGAGATTGAACCCGAGCTGCAGCAATGAAAGCACTGAGTCCTTACCACTAGACCATCAGGGAACTCCCCTTTTGTACTCTTTTTGAGTGTTTCTAAAGTCTATTAATTTCTTTATCCATCACCAGATGATGCATGTACATCATTTATCATGAGTGAAATAGTTTCTGACCTTTAAACGTATCAGAATTAGTTTCTTTCATTGGCTCATCTATTTGTTCAACTGATATTTATTTGCACAGCATTCTAGGTGCCAAGGATGCAGCAATGAACAAAACAGGCAAAATTCTTTGCT
Organism: Phacochoerus africanus; assembly: GCF_016906955.1. Classification (NCBI taxonomy): domain Eukaryota; kingdom Metazoa; phylum Chordata; class Mammalia; order Artiodactyla; family Suidae; genus Phacochoerus; species Phacochoerus africanus. Next base: position 85,486,523 of record NC_062551.1, read on the forward strand.
CCAGTGGAGTTTCCATTCTAGGGGGGGTTGGCAGACAAAAAAACAAATAAGTAAAAACCATATAGTATATCATTAAGGGGTAGTAATTGCTACAGAGAAAACTAAAGCAGGAAAAGGAAAAGAAGTACTGTGAGAGATCTAATTTTAGGTAGCATGGTCGAGTAGAGCCTCCCTGAGAAAATGATGTTTGAGTAGAGACTCAAACAAGGAAGCAAGCCTTGTGGCTCCCTGGGAAGCAGCTTTCCAGGCAAAGAGAGCAGCAAATGCAAAGGCCACATGCAGAGTGTGCCCAGCACGTTAAAGGAACTGTGGGGAGACCAGTGTGGCTGGAGCAGGGGAAGTGGGGGGAAAGATTCTGCTTTTTATTCTGAATGATATGAAATGTTATTGGAGGGTTTGGGGGCAGTGGCTGTGATTTCCCACTCCATTTGGGTTAGACCCTGGTGTTTGAATTAAAGGTATCTTTCAGGATATTTGGCCTTAGCTTGAGATCATCGTAGCTAAGAGGGTGACTTATTTTCCTTAACTCTGTCTGGTGTATTTTTACCCCAGCTCCAGTGGAATTCTGATTTAGTACTATCATAGGGATAAGGCCTTATGATGATGTAATGAAAGTAGTGTTGGCCTGAAGGTTTTAATGCCTCTGTTCCTATCATCCTGGCTTAGTTATTAGCTGAGTTAATGGTTATTAAGTTATTTATTATTAAAGTCACTATTAGCTGAGTGACTTAGGTAAATGACTGGTTTTGTGAATCTTAGTGACCTCACATTTCAATGAAACTGGTAGTTGACAGGTAATTACGCTATTTTTCAGGTGTAGATTTACGTGATTTTAATAGTGATACCAAACTAACCAAAATGAAGGGATAGCCATTTTAACACTGAGTTATCAGTCAGAAAACAAAAATATATTCATTCTACTGGATTGTAAACTCTTTGAAGGCATGAATTATGGCTTTATTCATTTTTGTATCCCCTGAAGTGTCTAGAAAGTGCTTTTATTTATTCAACAAATACTTGAATGTTAGTCATTGTGATAAATGCAAAGGATGTAAAGCTTAGCAAGACAGATACAGTTGCTGCCTTTGTGTAACTTTTTTTTGGCCGCTCCTGCGGCATGTGGAAGTTCCAGAGCCAGGGATCAGACCTGAGCCACAGCAGTGACAATGCCAAATCCTTAACGGCTTGCAGCAGCACTGGATCCTTAACTCACTAAGCAAGGCCAGGGATCAAACCTGCATCCTCACAGACACTATGTCGGGTTCTTAACCCACTGAGCCACAATGAGAACTCCAGAGTTTCATTCTTTTTAAAGGCCAAATAATATTCCACTGCATATACGCACCACATTTTATCCATTCCTCTTACTCTTGCTTTTATATGTAGATAACTGTATAGTTTCTCCTTTCAAGTGAGGACTTGAAAAAAAAGTCCTCACTTCTTTTGATGCATTATCTGGAGTTACAGTTTCTAGACTCATCATTCTGGTCATTAAATGTACTCTGTTTGGTTAATGTCTTGCTTAAATTATAGCGCTCAGAATGAAACAATATTCTGTGGTTAACTATAAGGAACGCAGTGACTCAATTATTTTCCATAATCTGGATATCACACTTCTGTATAATTATGTATCTTTTAATATTTGTAGAAGGATATCTAAGAAAGAAACATTACCCAATTTACAAAATAACACATAAGCGATATAGCTGAGAGTTCCTGTGGTCCTTCTCTCCAATCTCATTACCATCCCTGTCTCTGGAGGTAACCAGTATCCTACATTTTGTGATTATGTATTTCTTTTTTCTTTTCTTTTCTTTTCTTTTCTTTTTTTTTGTCTTTTGTCTTTTTAGGGCCGAACCCACGACATACAGAGGTTCCCAGGCTAGGGGTCCAATCGGCCTACACCAGAGCCACAGCATTGCCAGATCCGAGCTGCATCTGCAACCTACACCACAGCTCATGGCAACGCCGGATCCTTAACCCACTGAGCAAGGCCAGGGATCGAACCCGCAACCTCATGGTTCCTAGTCGGGTTCGTTTCCACTTTGCCTCAGGAACTCCTGATTATGTATTTCTTTATACTGTTATTAACTAAGCAGTTGTTTCTAAGTGTTATTTAAGTTTCTAGTTGTTACACAATAATAGTACACAATAATAGGACCCTTCCTTTTTGAGAGAGAAAAATGTCATCAGGCTTAGTCAATACTTTCATTGAATGCTTTTAGCAAATAGTGGGTTATTTGAAGTACTCCATCGTTACTGAATCTTGTTTCTGTTGCCAGTGTTAAAGCTGTGTGAGAAGGCATTATCTGGTAGACTGTAATATATTTTTCACTTTTAATAATGCTGGGAGAAAACTATAGCATATTTTCTAGTCTTCGGAATATCTACTAAAACAACCCATGATCCAATGCTTATTTCTATTCATACTTCTCTAATCAGATGACATTGATATTCAATTATTTTACTGTAGTTTTCCAGTTAAAGTGAAATTTACCAATATAATAAATCTTAGGTAATTTCTTGAGTTTAAAATTAGTAAGTATTGTTAGACTGAGTTGGCACTAAGATAATAAAATAAAAACAAAAGTGTAAGAAAAATTCCATAGTCTTAGCTAAACCCCCCTGTGTAGCTAGAAATTTTCAGGTTTTGTTTGTATTTACCTTGAGTTTTTTTTTTTTTGTCTTTTTGCTATTTTTTTGGGCTGCTCCCGCGGCATATGGAAGTTCCCAGGCTAGGGGTCTAATTGGAGCTGTAGCCGCTGGCCTACGCCAGAGCCACAGCAACGTGGGATCCGAGCCGTGTCTGCAACCTACACCACACCTCACGGCAACGCCGGATCATTAACCCACTGAGCCGGGGCAGGGACCGAACCCGCAACCTCATGGTTCCTAGTCGGATTCGTTAACCACTGCGCCACGACGGGAACTCCTTTACCTTGAGATTTTTGATGCTATTAAGTAGTCCTCCTTTTCTGTTATATTTTCAAACTAAACTGTTACTTTGGTTTTGGTTTTCCAAAAGAGTTTATATATAACACAGCACTTTACATAAATAACTGTATTAAACACTATTGATCTCTACTTGGAAAGAAAGCGAATGGTCATTATGTTGGCTTACCTAACAGCCTCAACTTGTCACAATATAATGGGAACCTCAAAGTAGGCTTATGATTTGAAGGGCTAAAATAGATTTCATGAAATCAAGGTGTTTAAGTTATTCCATCGAATAATGTGAAGCATTAGTCTTACTCTTCCTTAGCACTTATTTTAGGCACTTTCTTTTCTTTCTTTTCTTTTCTTTTTTTTTTTCCTTTTTAGGGCCACAGTTAAGCACAGTTTTTAACACACTTGGCTATTTGGCTTTCTAGTCAATGGTAGGTTAGCAGATAGATTGGAAAAGGGGATGTTGGAAGCCACTTGTTGGCAGGCCATCTTGACATCAGCAAGAAATGTGAGTTCATTCTGTAAATGAAAGACACACACACACAGTACTCAGATTTCCTTGTGGCAGAGCTCAACATCCCTACAGACTTTAGTAGCCCTTGAGGACATTAGCATCGCCTAGTAATTGAGGTCCATAATGATGACTAAATCAATAAAGGTTTAATTATGTTCTATAGATTTTTAAAATGAAACAAGGAAGCATATAATCCATTTAATAAAGATTTTCATTCAGAATGGCTCATCTAACACATTTTGACAATTAAAGGGAGTAAAACTCAGTTCTGTGGAAAATGAATGTTTTGATCTCCCATCTTTGTCAGTGACACCTGGTAATCACAAGAATAGTGTATTCTTCTGGGAGGGCCCAGGTGGTATACTTTTAGAATATGTCTAGACATCATCTAAGTACAAGCTTGAATTCTATAGAGAAGTAAAGAGCATATTTTAGTCTTCTTAGAAGGAGATGAGTAAGAGTTTGTTTATTTAAAAATATCTTTGAATGAGTTGATTCAGTGGTGTTAGTCTCCATGGAAATGACTTAAATTAAAAGCCAAATTGTTGAAAACAGCATGTTCCTGCTCAGTGACATTCCTGATTCACTTATTATGACAAGTATTCTTTAAAAGCCCACATAAGGAGTAGTTTAAAGTCCAAATAATTTTGGGAGGGTGAAGGGAGAATCACAAAGAAGCTCTTTTGTATATTTTAAAGTACCATTTTTATTTTTCATTTAGATGTTATCCTGTTTTCTAGACATGCCCATTAGCATACCTGAATTCAGTTACAAAGAAAAGATACTTTCCTGCAGTTTTGAGGAGATTGATGTTATTTGGAAGCAAACTATTTTCTAGCAGATATTTCAAGACTTCCATAGTTGAACATTTTTTTCTATCTGAAGGAATGTAGCTGGATTCTGTCATCTGATTAAAGAAGCAAAATGGCCTTTTATCTTTTTTTTTCTTTTGTTTTTTCACCCTTACTCTTCTAACTCAAATGGTAACTCTGACTTTATAATATAGCCTTTAATATATAACACAATCTTATCACTATTCTAATGCCCCTTTGCTTTCTTTCTTACCTCCCTTCTTATCTGTAAAATCTTAGCATTGGATGGAAACTTAGAGGTCATTTAATGCAAGGACTCACTTAATGGAAGAACCTTTTCTCTGACATCCATGACAGATGCTCTTTCAGCTTCTGAGTGAATATTTACAGTGATTGTAAGCTCACTATTCCTAAACAGAGCTTTAATTGTTAGATGTTTCTAATTATTAGGAACTTCTTTCTTTTAAGATGAAAACTATGTCATTGTGGGAGTTCCCGTCGTGGCGCAGTGGTTGACGAATCCGACTAGGAACCATGAAGTTGCGGGTTCCATCCCTGGCCTTGCTCAGTGGATTAAGGATCTGGCGTTGCCTGTGAGCTGTGGTGTAGGTTGCAGATGTGACTCAGATCCTGTGTTGCTGTGGCTCTGGTGAAGGCTGGTGGCTACAGCTCCAATTAGATCCCTAGCCTGGGAACCTCCAGATGCCGAGGGAGTGGCTCAAGGAAAGGCAAAAAGACAGAAAAAAAACCAAAAAAAACCCAAAACTATGTCATTGTAATTTCCACAGACTAATCTGAGTTTTTCTCTTGGGAATCACATAGAATTTAGCAGCTCTTGAAATTCTTGAGGGCAGCAATCACTTCCGCTGTTCTCTATTCTCTTTTTTTCTAGGCTAAGAATCCCAGTATCTTTCAATTATTTACCTTATGACCTGGTTTCAAATTCCATCATTATCTTATATCTTTTCTTTGAACAGACTCTTCAAAATAAACTGCCCAGAACTGGATGCAAGCTTTAAGATGTATATAATGAGAACCGAGGGATTATTACTTTCCATGACCTTCTGGATGGAGAGTATAGCCCAGGAGCTCAGGGACTGTGGTTATCTTTCTCACTGTGGTAGCACCATTACTTACCATATTGTCTAGAACATTCTCAGAATATATATGTGTGTGTGTGTGTGTGTGTGTGTGTGTGTGTATGTTGAAGAGTTAAATGAGTGCTTTGGTCACTGTAAATGTAGAAATGCAGCTAAAAGTTGTTACCTATTTTAGAATTTTACCTCTTTTGGAGTGTGTTCAGTCAAGACCTTAACATTCTCTTATGAACTATTGTCCAATTTAATAATCTGCATCCTGTATATGTATAATTGATACTGTTAAACCTACGTTATTCTTTTTCCTTATATTTATTCATTTACTGAACAAATATTTGTTGAATACCTAGAGTGTTCTGTGCTAAGTACTAGGTTCTGTGGTAGGTAGCAGCACACATTTCTGTTCCAGGTACTAGGTACCCAATGGAAGGGAAAACAGCCCTTCTGTCATGGATATTACAGTGTGGTTGGAGGTGGTGGGGTGGGGAACAGACATTAAACAGATAAACAACAAGTATGTCTGTACACATTGTGAGGCGTACTGTGAAGGAAATAAATAGGTACCAGGACAGAGAACTGGGGAAGGGACTTATGGGGAGACTTCTGTAGATATTAGGGCAGTCAAGGAACGTTGTTTTGAGGAGGAATCATTCAAGCTGATTCTTGAAATGTAAGAAGAAACTAGACTTATTGCAAGGGGTGGGGTGTATTCCAGTTCAAGGAAATGGCATGCATTTAAGCTGGGAAAACACTTGGCTAGTGTGACTATAGAATAGAGGCTGGGAGGAAAGTGGGACAAAGTGAGGCTGTTGAGATCATACAAGGACCTGTAGTTCAGGTGAGAAGTGGAAGAGGCTTACACAAATGAGGTAGCAGTCAGGAAGGTGAAAAAGTGGACTGATTCTAAGTTTATCATGGGGGTAGACTCTGCAGAAGTAATAGATGGATTTGATTGGAAAGGGAAATGGAGAAGGCTGAGCCAGGGATGATGCTTAGGTTTCTAGTTTAGAGCTACTGGATGGTAGGATCAAGCTAGTTACTGGAATAGGAGAAAGAATTAAGAGTTTAATTTTGGGAGTTCCCATCGTGGCTCAGGGTTAATGAACCGAACTAATATCCATGAGGATGCGTGTTTGATCCCTGGCCTTGCTCAGTGGGTTAAGGATCCGCCGTTGCTGTGGCTGTGGTCTAACTGGACTCCTAGCCTGGGAACCTCCATATGCTGGGGTGCAGCCCTAAAAAGACAAAAGACAAAGAAAGAGGTTAATTTGGGACATGTTTTGAGATAACTGGAGATATCCATCTTCCCTTCTCTTTTCTATTTTGGTTCTATTGCTGTACCTCTTTCATTAAGCCATTTATTGAAGTGGTTCAAGGAAGTGTGTTATAAAAATGCCTTCAGGCTCAGACATGAAGTTGTCTGGGTTAACAAGAAACATGCTAATGAGGATAAGCTAGAGAAACTAAGGGCAGTTCTGAAGACTTGGTTGCAAGGCTTTTCAAGTTTCTCTGCCCAGTATTGGTTTCAGCTTCCCTAGAGATCCCCATTGTGAATTTATTCACTGATAACCTGAATTTACCCAGTCATTTGTTGAGTTTCTCTTCTAGTCTGTCTTGCTTCTACTTTGTTTACCCAGTTCCCTGTTTAAAAACCTTCAATGATTCTCCACTGACTTCAGGATAAAGTTTGAACTCTTTAGCATATTTCCAGTCCTTTCATAATCTGTTTTCTTTGCCTGTCTTTCCCTGTCTCTTTCTTCCATCTTCACATACACTCCATGCAAAGAGCTTAATTCTATGATCTGAGGCAAAATTTTAACCTCCCAGAACCTATTGATATTTAGGTGGGAAATGAAAACACCTATATTATAGAATGAATCTAAGATAACATGGTAAATTATGTAGAATAATGTATGGTATTTAATAAGTACTCAATAAATGGTAGATACCTGTTATTATTATTTCAGTTAGATTTAATTTTAAATGGTAACTCTGTTCTAACCTTATCTCCTCCTACTTCTCTTTTGTAGCCCTATTTCAACCAGTCTGGACTACTTACTAGTAGTCCAGTATAGTTCCTTCACTATTCCAGGACCCATTATTAGTTCCTGAATAGTTATAATATTCTTAGTAATGCCAATTCCCTTGTCTGGAATTTCATTTGCTCTTTGCACCTTCAGGTTGCTTTCTATTGACATGTTACACTCCTGACATGCCCTTTTGTAATCTCTCTGGTTAGAAGTACTTACTTTCTATTGCTCGAATGCTCAATTGGTTCTATTCATGAGGCCTTTTCTGATTAAGCACCAGGGACTGTCTTGTATTTTAGTCATTTGTATAAATGTCTTATCTCCTTAAAGATTGTATATTATTCTTTTGGGTCCCTCTCAAAGAGCTGAGCCAAAACTTTATACACAACTAGTGCCCAGTAAACATTGATTTATGTTCAGTGAGCTACTTTGAGAAGTGTTACCAAGAATTAGGTTATTAAACTTCATCCCTAAATGGTGATTGCAAGGGAAATTTTCCTAGTAGTGCCAGACTGTAGTGTTTTTGCCAAGTTTTCCACCTATGAAACATTAGTGGAGTGTTGACTATACTAATGTTAGAAAGAGATAATAGAAAGGGTGAAAGATATTGTCTGGCCCTTGCAATCTGCTTAGTGTCAGATTTTTAAAGATCTGATTTGCCTAAAGTCAACACATGTATACTGTTAAAACAAGTGTATCTTTGATACCAGATGGGGTATAATTCCTAAAGTTTGGAGGATTAGGATTGAGATGGAATGTGAACTTGTCACTTTGACTTAAGGGCTATGCTGACTTTTTTTGTTTTTTGTTTTTTTTTTTTAATCAAAAGACCTCTTTCTGACATTAAGTAAATAGATACCTCCTTTTGAATTTCTTTTTCCAGGATGAAAAATAGTGTCATTTACACAGGAAGGGCCTGTTTGTAGAGCATTTATTCTGTCTTTGCTTCTTGACTTGTTTGTATCTTTTCTTCTGATTACCCATCCTATCGTTTGTAATGTGAGAACTTGGGTGCATGTGTTAACAGATTTCTCAGGATGAATTTATTTGAGCTTTTAGTAAATGGCCCATAGGATTTTTTTTTTTTTTTTTGCTATTTATTTTTTGTTTAATTCTGATCACAGTTAACTGGCGATACTTGCCTGGTTTGTCAGTTTTATTTATTTTTTTTTATATCCCCTGCCTCCCCGGACCCTACTACCTTTGGCTCTTGTGACTCTTACTAAATGCATTGATTGCTACCCGTATGTGCATGGATGGAAAGAACATACATGAAAACTGTCCTTAATAATTCATTTTTATCTATTTTTCATTGCATAGATGGAATTGTAGCATCTCTGCTGAATCTGCATTATTTGATTTTCTGGTTGTTGGATTCCCCCCCCACCCAAAAAAAAAGTTCCCATTGTGGCTCACTGGAAATGAATCTGCTAGTATCCATGAGGACACAGTTTCAATCCCTGGACTTGTTCAGTGAGTTAAGGATCCGGCGTTGCCCTGAGCTGTGGTGTAGGTCACAGATGCAGCTCAGATCCCAAGTTGCTGTGGCTGTGGTGTAGGCAGGGTTCCTAGTCGTATTCGTTCACCACTGAGCCACGACGGGAACTCCAATTTTTAGTAGATCTTTTATGAGAGATCTTGTTGTAAAGTCTGTTGTATAGGAAAATTTTAATATAGAAATGGTTTCTGTATCCTTCAGTAAGGTGAATGATAAAGTTACACCTGAAATCCATGGAAAATAGTGCTAAATCCTCAGCCTGTCCTCAGTTTATTTTTGCAAAGGAAGTGTAAAGTAAATTGGTGCTCTCAAATCATTACTCTTTTAGAATAACTGGTGGTTTGACATCCAAATGTTCTTTCTGGGTCAAGTTTGATTACTTAGAGATTAAAGAAAAAGAATTTTGGAAAAATCAATTGCCTACTCCTAATATAAGGAAGAATGGAAGACAATTTTATTTCTTTTAAATACAGGTATACCTCTATCAAGGGTAACAAATTCAGAATGTATATTAGTTGGTAAATGTTTAAGTAGTATTTATAAAGACCAAATTGTGTATTTTATTAGTGCAAAGTAATTTTGATGACTTAATGGATGAGGCTAGAAAATTGCTTCTGTAAATATTCTTATTGCCCCCCAAAATTTTGAGTAGATGAGCAGTAAGAGCTCACATAAAGGCTTTTCCTTTTATGAATATACCTTTATTTCACTACCACTTATAGTGTTTTGTCATCTACTAGCAGCGTGACCTTGGGCCAGTTACTTTCTGAATTTCAGTTTCCTCTTAAGTGATTCCTCTTTGCCTTGCAGGGTTACAGAAAGGCTTGATTTAAATAATGTAGATAATGTCTCTGACACAAGGCCTGACATGAAATAGTGCTCAATACCATTAGCTTCCTTCCCTTTTAACTGCTCTGTTTCATATATATACAATTATTTAGATTTCACTCATATTGTAAATAAGAATTCTCTTAAATTTTCTTTCATTATACTGGCTAAAATTGAATGAAGAATATAAATGCCATGATGATATAGACCTTATTTGTTTGTTTATTTATTATTGTATCTCTAGCACCTAGCATAGGACCTGTGCATTTGAAGTAAATTTACCTGACTAGTTTAGGGAACACTTTTTTTCAGGTATATTCAGTTGAAATTAGTTTATTCAACAGACTTTTATAGTACCTATAATGTGCCAGGTACTATTCTGTCCTCATGGAACTTACACTTTAGTGGGGGGGGACAATAAACCAGTAAACAAATAAGTTAACAAGATAATTGTAAATAATAATAAGTGCAGTAGTACTGTGATGCCATCTGGAGGGATAAGGACCATTATTTTAGGTAGGGTTGTATGAGAGGCCTTTCGGATGAGGTGGCATCTAAGCAGAGGCAGACCAGCTTTCAAATATCCAGAAGAAGAATATCATGGGCAGAGAGAACAGCAAATGTAAAGGGCCTGAAGACAGAATGAGCTAAATATGGTTCAGTAATTTGGATTGTTAACCTCCAAGTGAAATTACTTCATCTAAAGAGTATGGAACAGAAGCAAAGACAGTGTAAATGCTGCTTTTTGAGTGGACTACTTTTAGGCATAGCAGTGACTCAGCTATCATCAGTAGTCAATTTCATTGCTTACAAGTTCCGTCGTATGTTGGATATCCTTTAAGGAACTAGGTGTGACATTGCTTTTTGGCATTTTTATGTGGCTTAACTAATGGTACTGGGATTTTTATTTTTATTTTTATTTTTTTTTGTCTTTTTGCCATTTTCTTGGGCTACTCCCATGGCATATGGAGGTTCCCAGGCTAGGGGTCGAATCGGAGCTGTAGCCACCAGCCTACGACAGAGCCACAGCAGCGCAGGATCTGAGCTGTGTCTGCAACCTACAACCACAGCTCACGGCAACACTGGATCGTTAACCCACTGAGCAAGGCCAGGGATCGAACCCGCAACCTCATGGTTCCTAGTCGGATTCGTTAACCACTGAGCCATGACGGGAACTCCGGTACTGGGATTTTTGAGATCAAGAGGCTAGAAACCAAAAAGTTTGAAATATGTGAGGTCTGCAGCCTGCCTTCTCTTACAGTCGAATCAACATTTGCTTTCTAAATTTTTCTTCGCTATTTCATCACTGCTACTATTAAAAATGCTGAGCATCCTGGGAGTTCCCATCATGGCTCAGTGGAAACGAATCTGACTAGTATCCATGGGGACGCAGGTCCAATTCCTGGCCTCACTCAGTAGGTTAAGGATCCAGCATTGCCATGAGCTGTGGCATAGGTCCCAGACGTGGCTCCGATTCGACCCCTAGCCTGGGAACCTCCATATGCTGCGGTGTGGCCCTAAAAAAGAAAAGAAAAGAAAAGAAAAAGGACGAAAATGCTGAGCATTCTAAATCATATTTGTCAGAAGGAAAAAAGGTCTTAAAGAACTTAAAGTTGGATGCTTCTGCAAGGGACTATAATTTAGTGTGGTAACATGAAAACCTAAAGATTTTTTTTTGTGATTATTTGAACTGTATGCTTGTCATTGCTGTTGTCAAGTCTGATAACAAATGATCAAAATTCTACATTTCTATTAATATAGAAAAGTCTGTGTTCTGAGAAACATATAAGAACAATAAAGAGTTGGGGAGCCTTTTAATCCCATCATTTCTTGGGGTATAGAGAATTTTGCAGATAATTCCTGCAAACCTTGCACCTGCAGATCTTACCCTCAAAGGACAATGTATAAATAAGATCTTTTTTTAGGAAGGGTAAAACTGTATTTGCTGTATACAGTTCTGAGCATTGAATTTAAAATATGATTCATTTCATAAGGTGGCTTCAGGGGGTACTATTTTAGGCTAATTTCTCTATGTCATAACCTTAGCAAGTCAAGGCATGCATAATTTATCCAGGATGTATAGGTAAGATATTTTTGTGCTTTAATGGAAAATCCTATGTTTAATGGACTGGAGCACTGTCTGTTGGTGATTAAATACCTAAAAATATTAATTCTGGCACACTTGACCTGATTGTGGGTTTTGTCTTCAATAATGTGTCCTGCTTCTAAGAGCCCCCTTTTCCATCTTCTTTTTAATAGCAACATCATGACAACAGAGAAGAGTTTAGTGGCTGAGGCTGAAAATCCACAGCACCAACAACAGAAGGAAGAGGGTGAGGGAGTTACAAACTCGGGTCAACAGGAAACTCAGCTGGAAGAGGCTTCTCAAGCAGCAGCCGAGGGAGATAATCAGTGTGAGCAGAAGCTGAAAACGTCTAATGGCGACACTCCAACACACGAAGACTTAACCAAGAACAGGGAGCGGACATCAGAAAACAGGGGCTTGTCACGGCTGTTCTCCTCATTTCTCAAAAGACCTAAATCTCAGGTCTCTGAGGAAGAAGGCAAAGAAGTAGAGTCAGCTAAAGAGAAAGGTGAAGGAGGTCAGAAAGAGATAGAATTTGGCGCCAGTCTTGACGAAGAGATCATTTTGAAGGCCCCGATTGCAGCTCCTGAACCTGAGCTCAAAACAGACCCATCCCTTGATCTTCATTCTTTAAGCAGTGCAGAAACACAGGTAAGGGTGTGGGAATGTGGGGGAGGAGGGAATGGTGAGGGTAGGTTATATATACACTCTACTTTTCATGTAAGAACATTTGGTTTTATTTCTTACAGCCTGTTGATTTAGGCATTACTTGTAAAAAGTAATAGGATGCTTTGGAGATTCTGCTCTAAAGAAATTCATGCAGTCAATGGAAACTTGATTTTATTTATTTATTTATCTCTTTAGGGCCGCACCCATAGCATATGGAGGTTCCTGGGCTAGGGGTCAAATCAGAGCGGTAGCTGCTGGCCTACACCACAGCCACAGCTACGCCAGATCTGAGCTGTGTCTGCGACCTACACTGCAGCTCACAGCAACACCAGATCCTTAACCTGCTGAGCGAGGCTAGGGATCAAACCCGAAACCTCATGGTTCCTAGTTGGATTCATTTCTGCTGTGCCACAACAGGAACTCCCCTGTACAGGGTTTTTTAAAAGTCAGTTTGCATTATAGGACTGCACCAGCCTTCATCTAGGGTATCTTGGATTTTTTTAGAAGCCATATGTCATTTTAAAATATTTACTTATTCACTCAACAAATATTTATTGAAAACCTACTGTGTGTGTCAGGCTGGACATACGCTAGTAGATAAAAACTACAATGTGACAAAGAGGTTTTAAGATCATGAATTCTGGAGTTCCCTTTGTGGTTCAGTGGGCTAAGAACCCGACTAGTATCTGAGGATGTAGGTCATCCCTGGCTTCGCTCAGTGGGTTAAGGATCTGGCGTTGTGGTGAGCTGCATTGTAGGTTGCAGATGAGGCTTGGATCCTGTGTTGCTGTGGCTGTGGTGTAGGTCAGCAGCTGCAGCTCCAATTCAACCCCTAGCCTGGGAACCTCCATATGCCACAGGTGTGGCCCTAAAAAGACAAAAAAAAGAGGGGGGGAGGATAATGAATTCTGGAGTCAAACTGGTATGTGACTTATTAACTGTATGATCCTAGACAAATTAACTTCTCTGGCCTCAGTTTCTTATTTGTCAAAGGGGGATAATAATTGTTCCCTTCCCATAGGGTTAAATGAATTCATTATAAGTAATGCTTTTTAGAACAGCAGATGACCCACTGTAATTGCTGTAGAAATGTTGGTTTTTATCGTCATCATTCTTATTATAAAACAAACCTGATCCCTACTCTTATGACTTTATAGTCTAATGGAAAAGACAAAAAAGTAGTAAATACAAAATATTTACTGTAATAAATGTTGTGAAGACAACAGAGTACTGGCATGAAGAATACTAGTGGAGTGGAGATAGGCTGGATAGGATATAACTAAAGAAGGCCTCTCTGAAAGAGGTCACATTTAAGAGGGTCATGAAGGAAGGAGCCTTTCAGACCACCTCCAATATCTAATGCAGGAGGAGCAGAAGCCAAATAGTTAAATCCCTTTTCCTAAATGTCAGCTACGTATTCTTTTGAAAGAAAATAGCTAGTGAGGTTTAGTCAAGAATCTTTCAGCAATCTGATTGTGTTGAAAGTAAGTACATACCAAAATTTCCCACTTACCTGTATGACTTTGGAGTCAACTTAATGATTGCCCAAGGAGAACCAGACTTCAATCTATCTCTTGCTTCTTTGAATTTTCTTTGCATTTATCATGATTGATACGTGGTAAAAATGAGTTAATTGGTATTTGCAGTTGTTAGCCTACTGCATATGTTACCTTAAGCTCTAAAATGGTTCCAAGAACCCCTCTTAGCCAGTCATAAAAATTTAGACTACATGACAAATCTCATCTACACCTCATTTTGTAGTTTATAAAGCTACCTCACTAAAATTGAAGATCATGGGGCAAAGATGTTTGTTTTGATAGGCTTTAATAGTAGATAATGGAGTAGACAGAAGACTGAGTGCTGAGAGCAACAGATTGGTGTCCTCGAGTTTACCTGAAACCTTCACTTACTGATTTGAAAGATGGGATTCTACCTAAAGACAGGCTTCTGCCTTCTTTTATAAAGTTTTAAGAGTAGCAGAGTCTGTAGATCTTTTGTGAGATCATATCTCTAATAGAAAAATAATTACTTAATATTATTTATATTTGCTTTACCAATTTTTTTCTTCAGTTAGTGATTTTATTGGTAGCAATATTATAGGTACATGTGTATACAGCATGTTTTGTTAAATGTCTTTATTACTGACTTGCTGATGTCATGGATATGTAGCCTGCTCAGGAAGAACACAGGGAAGATCTAGATTTTGAGACTAAGGAAGGAGAAGGACTTGAAGAGTGTTCTAAAACAGACGTAAAAGAAGAAAGTCCTGAATCAAAAGCAGAAAGAGAATTAAAAGCTTCCCAGAAATCCATCAGAAGACACAGAAACATGCATTGCAAGGTTTCTTTGTTGGATGACACAGTTTTCGAATGTGTTGTGGAGGTGAGTGCATTTCAGTTTCCAGTGGTTAGGACTCGTACAAATTGTTTCTTTTCTTTCCTTTTTTTCCCTTTTTTTGGGCCACACCCACAGCTTATGGAGGTTCCCAGGGTAGGGGCTACAGCTGCCAGCCTACACCACAGCCACAGCAACGCGGGATCCAAGCTGCGTCTTCGACCTACACCACAGCTCACAGCAATGCCAGGTCCTTAGCCCACTGTGCAAAGCCAGGGATTGAACCCACAACCTCATGGTTCCTAGTTGGATTCATTTTTGATGTGCCACTACAGGAACTCCTTGCAAATTGTTTCAAGTAGGATTGGTTAAGTGGTGCCATGGCCTGAGATAAGACCGAGTATAATGACTCTTTCTATGGACTGAGATATTAACAGTGATTTTCTGGAAGTGGAGGTGTGAAAGAATTACAAGCGAGTCTTATTTTCTTCTTTAGTTTTTTTCTGTATCTGCCAGATCTTGTGAATTGAGCATGTGTTACTCTTATAATCCCAAACAGTTATGTTTAAGAAAAAAATTGGTTGGTTATTTATAGAGTAGCCTTCCATGACTAGATTTCCCAAGGTAGTCTCAATTTCTAGGCCTAGCAGTCCCTATAATTGTACTTGTCAAAAAAAAAAAAATTACTATCTATTCATTTCTCCCAGATAAAAACCTTAATGAGCTTTATTTAATGTATTTCTTTAGCTGCATGAGATAGGATATAAAAAACTAAGATCAATTAATGCCACTTACAGAAATTTTCTATTACTTCCAGAAAAGAATAAAGGATTAAATCAAGATAGAATAAAAATGTCAGTTAGTTATTCTTTTGCTTCTTCAAGACAAGTTAAAATCCTTGAAAATCTATCAGCTATTTTTTTAAACTAGAGCTTAATTGTCAATTACGATATGCTTGGTGTATAAAGCAATTGTGATTATTACTAATAATACCTTTTGATAAAGCATATAATTCACATATACTTGTATCTTAGGTATGTAAGAAATTATTTCTAAATGTAACTATTTATATGTAAATATATCAAAGCACAATTAAAATATTATACTATATTTATTAATAGGTATTCCCTCTGCAAGTTTTAAAAAAGGAATCAAGAAAAATACAGTGTGGCACTTCAAAAATTATACTGCACTGGTAACTAGAGGAGACCTAGGTCTGCTCTTTCTGCTTCTCACAACTATCTAGTCTAGAGGTGGAGAAAGGTATTCCACACTCATTCTTCCCATTCAGACCACATCTAGATATGGGTCCCTTATGTATGAAACATTTTGGGAATGATGTGTTTCAGAATTCAGAATGTTTTGGGTTTTAGAAAAGCAATAAGTACATATTCTTCAAATTTCATAATACACCCAATAGGGTGTATAGCAGTAGGTATGTGATAAAACACATTTTTTTCTGTGGGAAAATGTATGAAGATTTGCTCTTAAGTTGGATAAATAAAGATAAAAAAATAGCCTATATATTGGAATGTAGTTGATTTAAAAAAAATAGTCTATAATAGTTCAGGTGAGCTTTGAACAAAAACAAAACAAAACAAAACCCCCCAAACCCAACCTTTCACTTTTCAGAACTTCTGGATTTTGGAATTATAAATAAGAGAGTAGGGACCTGTATGTGATGAATTTCCATAAAAAAAAAAGTGAAGCAATAATGTAATATTGATGGGATAAGTCTGAAAATGAATTAATATCTATGTGAATTACTAATAGTCATTAAAAATAACTCAGTTCATTGAAGGAAGGACATGTCATTCATATGTATCTATATATGCTAAAAATGATTTCTAATTTTTTAGAAGTTTTAAAAAATATGTTTCTCAGAAGACATTAGCATGTTTAATTTTTTTCAACAATTCCAGTAGTTAGATAGGGCAGGTATAAATATTCTTCTCATTTTACA